>NC_092158.1:67738891-68938891 GCF_045791955.1 Oncorhynchus clarkii lewisi | reverse complement strand
TTGTAAACATACTTTAAATAAGGCATGGGAAATATAGTGTGGGAAAAGGATCGACCTGAGATTTGGGGCTCGTCCACATTCTTCATGGTAAATGTCCCAGTGATAGCTGTCAGTCATGATTGGCTATCACACAAATGGAACACAAGATCCAGAGATTGTGGTCAGGTGCTCAAATCTTAGTTGAATGTGTGGAACTGTAATGAAGCTGATTGGTGGGGTGTTTCTACTTCATATCTGAGTGATTGTTTTTTTTTACCAGTAAGGTTTAGTCCATTCAATACCGACATACAGTTGAAGTCGGAAGTTTACATACACCTTAGCCAAATACATTTAAAACTCAGTTTTTCAAAATTCCTGACATTTAATCCTAATAAGAATTCCCTGACTAAGGTCAGTTAGGGTCACCACTTTATTGTAAGAATGTGAAATGTCAGAATAACAGTAGAGGAGAGAATGATTTGTTCAGCTTTTATTTCCGTCATCACATTCCCAGTGGGTCAAGAAGTTTACATACACTCAATTAGTATTTGGTAGCAATGTTGTTCAATTGTTTAACTAGGGTCAAACGTTTTGGGTAGCCTTCCACAAGCTTCCCACAATAAGTTGGGTGAATTTTGGCCCATTCCTCCTGACAGAGCTGGTGTAACTGAGTCAGGTTTGTAGGCCTCCTCGCTTGCACGCGCTTTTTCAGTTCTGCCCACAAATGTTCTATAGGATTGAGGTCAGGGCTTTGTGATGGCCACTCCAATACCTTGACTTTGTTGTCCTTAAGCCATTTTGCCACAACTTTGGAAGTATGCTTAGGTCCATTTGGAAGACCCATTTTCGACCAAGCTTTAACTTCCTGACTGATGTCTTGAGATGTTGCTTCAATATTTCCACATACTTTTCCTTCTCATGATGCCATCTATTTTGTGAAGTGCACCAGACACTACTGCAGCAAAGCACCCCCACAGCATGATGCTGGCACCCCCGTGCTTCACGGGTGGGATGGTGTTCTTCGGCTTGCAAGTCTCCCCCTTTTTCCTCCAAACATAATGATGGTCATTATGGCCAAACAGTTCTATTTTTGTTTCATCAGACCAGAGGACATTTCTCCAAAAAGTACGATCTTTGTCCCCATGTCCAGTTGCAAACGTTAGTCTGGCTATTTTATGCCGGTTTTGGAGCAGTGGCTTCTTCCTTGCTGAGTGGCTTTTCAGGTTATGTCGATATAGGACTCGTTTTACTGTGGATATAGATACTTTGTACCGGTTTCCTCCAGCATCTTCACAAGGTCCTTTGCTGCTGTTATGGGATTGATTTGCACTTTTCGCACCAAAGTACGTTCATCTCTAGGAGACAGAACCTGTCTCCTTCCTGAGCGGTATGACGGCTGCGTGGTCTCATAGTGTTTATACTTGCATACTATTGTTTGTACAGATGAACGTGGTACCTTCAGGCATTTGGGAATTGCTCTTTATATTCTGAGGTCTTGGCTGATTTCTTTTGATTTTCCAATGATGTTAAGCAAAGAGGCACTGAGTTTGAAGGTAGGCCTTGAAATACATCCACAGGTACACCTCCAATTGACTCAAATGATGTCAGTTTGCCTATCAGAAGCTTCTAAAGCCATGACACCATTTTCCGGAATTTTCCAAGCTGTTTAAAAGGCACAGTCAACTTTGTGTATGTAAACTTCTGACACACTGGAATTGTGATACAGTGAATTATAAGTGAAATAATCTGTCTGTAAACAATTGTTGGAAAAATGACTTGTGTCATGCACAAAGTAGATGTCCCACTGACTTGCCAAAACTATAGTTTGTTAACATGAAATTTGTGGAGTGGTTCAAAAACGAGTTTTAATGACTTCAACCTAAGTGTATGTAAACTTCCGACTTCAACTGTACATACACCCTGTTTTTTGGAAATTCTGATTATATATACACTCAAACATCACATAATTTATCCATCAAAAGATTACCCTACCTCAAAGTAACGAATACGAGAGATGCACAAAAAGATCTCGGATTTGAAAAAGTCGTACAAAAACTTTTTTTTTGTTGAAGTACAAAAAACTGAACTGAAACGTAAAGTTGTCATTTACGCACCTCTCATTTTTCCTTTATTTTCTACTCTCCCCGTTTGCGCTGTCTGTTTGGAACTAGTCTTTGAGCCGCTCTGTCCTGAATCTCTCTATGGGCACAGCTTGGAGCACTTGGTGACCTTCCATGTTAATGTTGTGGGGATGCCACCCAGGGCCCATGGTCTCTGGTGCTGTGGAGAGGGAGGGAGTGGACAGGCTCCTTCTTGCCACCAGGCTGGCCCTCCGGTGGTGGGTGCAGTAGTGCCCCACGGAGGCTCAGGGCTCCTGTTTGATGTAGTAACTGC
The DNA here is from genome assembly GCF_045791955.1 of Oncorhynchus clarkii lewisi. Taxonomy (NCBI): domain Eukaryota; kingdom Metazoa; phylum Chordata; class Actinopteri; order Salmoniformes; family Salmonidae; genus Oncorhynchus; species Oncorhynchus clarkii. The sequence continues at coordinate 68,936,518 of NC_092158.1, read as the reverse complement.
AGCCGGAGCCGTTGTTCTCTAGGTCAGAGGCTGTGCCCTGCGGGAAGTTGAACTCGTCCGTCTCCTGAACCTCCTCCTTCAGCGTTACCCCTTTAAAAAAAAAGAAAAAAAGAGGGCAAGTAGAGAAGTAGGAAAGATGGGGAATTTAAAGACAGGAAGGAGAGGAAGAATTATAAAACTCAGGAGATAAAGGAGAAAATAAGTTGCCTTATCAAGATGGTTGATGTTGAGATGGGGTAGAGTCCTTGGACAACTACACTTTTCAGTTTCAGCAGCGGACATCCCTACCCAACTACCAGGCTTAACATGGGTTTCTAATTTGAGTTCAGTTGGTAGGGTGGCTTAGGTTACCTGGCTTTCGGTTGGGGCCGAGTTCCTGGGCTGCCGAGGGAGGCTGTGCGTTCCCCGGGGCAGATGCTGGCGTGGGAGGAGATGGGTAGTCTGGCGGGGTCATGTTCTCGTCTCCAGATAGGTTCCTCTGGGGCACTCCACTCAATACCACCCCCGACAAACTCACTGGCCGCTTGCCAATGGGGATCTTCCTCTCTAAAAATCAAGACAACGGTAAAATGGTTTATCAGCTCTGCTGTTACCTTCATGTCTCTTATACCTTTGCTGTTTTTGACGTGACTACTTATTGATGATTAATAACATAAGGTAAAATTGAAATATTCAAATCTAGGTAAAAATGTCTTAGAAATGTAAGTTATTCAGGAAAGCTTGATGTTTATTTTTGATTTATTTCACCTTTATTTAACCAGGTAGGCTAGTTGAGAACAAGTTCTCATTTGCAACTGCGACCTGGCCAAGATAAAGCATAGCAGATCGACACATACAACAACACAGAGTTACACATGGAATAAACAAAACATAGTCAATAATACGGTAGAACAAAAGAAAACAAAGTCTATATACAGTGAGTGCAAATGAGGTAAGTTAAGGAAATAAATAGGCCATGGTGGTGATGTAATTAAAATATAGCAATTAAACACTGGAATGGTAGATTGGCAGAAGATGAATGTGCAGGTAGAGATACTGGGGTGCAAAAGAGCAAAATAAATAAATACCAGTATGGGGATGAGGTAGGTAGATAGATGGGCTGTTTACAGATTGTCTATGTACAGGTGCAGTGATCTGTGAGCTGCTCTGACAGCTGGTGCTTAAAGCTAGTGAGGGAGATGTGAGTCTCCAGCTTCAGAGATTTTTGCAGTTCGTTCCAGTCATGGGCAGCAGAGAACTGGAAGGAAAGACGACCAAAGGAGGAAATGGCTTTGGGGGTGACCAGTGAGATATATCTGCTGGAGCGCATGCTACGAGTGGGTGCTGCTATGGCGACCAGTGAGCTGAGATAAGGCGGGGCTTTACCTAGCAGAGACTTGTAGATAACCTGTAGCCAGCGGATGGGATGAGTATGAAGCGAGGGCCAACCAACGAGAGCGTACTTGTCGCAATGGTGGGTAGTATATGGGGCTTTGGTGACAAAACGGGTGGCACTGTGATAGACTGCATGCAGTTTGTTGAGTAGAGTGTTGGAGGCTATTTTATAGATGACATCACCGAAGTCGAGGATCGGTAGGATGGTCAGTTTTACAAGGGTATGTTTGGCAGCATGAGTGAAGGAAGCCGATTCTAGATTTAATTTTGGATTGGAGATGCTTAATGTGAGTCTGGAAGGAGAGTTTACAGTCTAATGTAATGTCTGGCATGACTAACAAAGACTGAAAGAACATAAAAACCAAGCATACTATAAAAAGATCTACACCATGGGCCTACATAATCAAATGATTTGTATTTTATTGTAGTCATTGAAGATTTTTCTTCAGCCTGAGGTAACAGCTTCACACTGGTACGAACATGAAATCTTATGTAGGAGGGTTTTGACTTGGTTTCAATGCTGTTTTGGTGTGAATAGAGATGCAGAGCAACAACCATGAAGAGCCGGCGGTGAGTGCAGCTTTGCCCTTAAATAGAGAAAGAAAGAGGGAAAGGGGAGGGTGCGGGGGAGGAGGCAGAGGCACGGGGGGACGGATGACCCACTTTTCTTTTGGCCTTTGTACTGCTGGGATTTCTTCTTCTGCTTTGTCACACTCGGAGGGAGCTCTCTAGAGGCTGAAAAAAAGCACAAACCAGAGAACAACTCATTCATTCATACATTTGTTCAGCACAGCTCGTCTCAACTCGTTCAAAAAAAATGCAATGATTTAGCTCAATTTTCCTACATTACTAGAATTGGTTTCAGATTAAAGGTTTGCGTAAAAGTCACAGTGTTTTGGTTATCTGAAGGTTTCTGTGTTTTGCTTAAATTAAGTTTGATGTTTTGACTGTCTTGGTGGGTGTTTTTTGTATTTAGCAGTTCTACCTGTATTGGTAGTTTTGGTTATTTGGGAGATTACAGTCAAGATCATTTGGGGGATGATGCTAATTAAGAATCCGACTTGGTTTTCCAGAAGGTTGTTTTGGGCTAGGCTAGAGCTAGTTCAGACCTTGCAGTAAGAAAATGTATATATTTGTCCATCTTTGTCTTTGTGTAAAAATGCTGAAAAATCCCAATAAACAGAATATTTAAAAAAAACTCACCTAGCACAGCTGGTGGCTGTAGTTGGTAGCCAGTCAGCTGACACCAACCCACAGGGTAGAGGTCAGGTGATTCACAATCCACCCACTGATCATACTCGTCCTCCCAGCCGTCAAAATGGATGCGCAGCAGTCTATATACAATACGTGTCACTGTGGCAACACACACCAGCCGGGGCTCCATCAGGTCCACAGCCTCCAGCTTCATGCCAGGGCGGAACCCATGGTTTGGAACCTCCTTTAAAGTCAACAAAGAGAAGGGGACATTCAGCTGGTGGACTCAGGGAATTTCTCATAACACTACAACTACAAGCAAGCAAAGTTGTACATTGGTGGGCTACTAGTCTTAACTTCACTGCACTCAGATGCCATTGGTCTTTCTTATTCGGACTAATATCCTGTAACGACTACACTACTGACAGAAATCAAGCAATTTGAAAAAGCCAAAGTGCATAAACAATCAAACTTCAAATAGATGAAAAATGTAAAGGGTTACTCAGACAGCAAGTAGTTGGTTTTGACAACAAATTCAGTCTAACAGACTGAGAACAAAAGTAAAGAGTCAAAATGACTTAACAGGCAAAATAGCTAGCACACAAAGCTGAACAAGGTTACCTTGTTAAAGAGCTTCACCGGAGCTGCCACTGAACCCGTTTCCCTGAGGTAGTCAAACCATCTGAATGGGAGTTTTGTGTACCCTGCAGAAAAGACTTACTTATTGAGGCTACAAGTAACAGCAACTGGCTGGCCAATTGAAATAGCCTCTGTGAAGTGAGAATCAGTGGTGCGCACTCTCTTGGTTCTACAAATAAACTCAAATAGACAATTGTGATTATGCTTTTACCACACAATGTAATGTAATTCAGTATGTACCACGTGGAGGGGTGAGTTCAATTGTGTTGATTTCACAGAATCCAGCAGGAAAGATAGAGGGAGAGGTGGAGTGATAGCAGAACCAGTCAGAGCCATCAGCTGCCTCGGAACCATCAATTCCGATCATGAGGTATCCATCCGCCAAGACCTGGAAGAAGAGAAGGCAGGGAGGGTGAATGTGTACAACTCTGTTACACGTGCAATGTCATTTGTCTTTATTTCCCTCATTTCTCTGTCAGTCATATTTCTCATCACGATTATAGGGCTTACCTTTCTAACAGTAGCAATACAAATAGCTGATAGATTCAGAGGGTCAATAGCCTCCAGCTTCATGCCATCTTTAAACCACTCCCCGCTCTGGTCAACATCCTTCACCTGAGAGAGATTGTGCCACGTATCAAACAAAATGTCAGAGACCAGAAAGATCTGTGAATCAACGGAGTCAAGTGGCAGATTGAAACCTTTATTTGAACTCACCTTCACAAAAAGCTGTCCTGGGGCATCTACTTGGCCATCAAGTTTATTTGAAACATCTGAAACAAGGAAGAGTATCGGTCATTAATGGACAACAATCAAACCCTAAAAGTCCATAGAAATCATACAGAAACAACTAGAATCTTAAAGTGCCTAAGTGTTTCACCCATGTTGAGATTTTCAGGCTTCTTAAAACACTAAGCAAATCTTTACCCTCATGTGTAAGACCCTCATGCGTCAGACCCTCATGCGTCAGACCCTCATGCGTCAGACCCTCATGCGTCAGACCCTCATGCGTCAGACCCGCGTGCCTAGTCTCGCGTGCCCTCCCCACTATGGTTACTGACCCGATCTCTTGAAGCGGTGTCCGATGCCGCGGGACCAGCCGATGCTGTGTATCAGCGGGCTGTACATGTGGCACCAGAAGTCATCCGAGCCGTCCGAGCACTCCTCGTAGACGAGCCGAAGTCGACCGCCGATCACCTGCTCTACCAGGGCCACCCGCGTCCGGCACAGGTGAGTCTTATCCACCACCTCCACACGCATCAACTTCTTAAAGGGGAACTGCATGCTCTGCTGCACCTGGGGAAGGGTGAGGAGGTGAAGATTCTACAAGGTTACTTGACAATCCAGTTAGGCATTATAGCATATGGCACTATATAATAATACATGCAATGCATGTTTGTACTGGTAGTGGCATAAGGTTATTAGCATTGCATTTGTGGAAATAATACAAGCCTATTCATCTTCTCATATTGATATTTGATGCATGTTTGTACTATGAGTGAGGTGTTGGAGTGTCTTGTGATGAAGAGTTGTAGCTCACCTTGGTGGAGAAATCAATAGGTAGAGTCTTTGCTCCTGTTAGGCATTTCACAAGAAACGCTTTCCAGTTGGTGCACTTGTGCTGAATGGCTAAGGTGAAACAGTCAGACAACGTTTGGGATAGATTAGAAGTGATTCTCTCAAACAGGTCAGAAATTATAAATGACTTAACACTTGCCCCACCACTTGTAACAGAGCATATATCCTTATCTTGGCAAAACAAAGTAAGGTACTATAATTTGTTCTAATTACCTTTCAGAGAACAGACTATGCATGCCGTGTACATAACAAAATACAGTACCTTGTTTAAAAAGAGCACTGAGCACTGATTTGGTGACCTTGAGCATAATTCAGGAAAGGTGCTTTGCAAAATAAAGGCATTGTCATTATTAACTTTATGGCCACAAATATCCTGGCTGTGTTTTCTAAGTGACTCCCTCTGTTACTCTTACACTTGGGAGGAACCAGGGGCTTTCCTCCTGCTGCGCACCAGCCCACCGGGTGGATGTCAGGGACACAGATGTTACACCAGAAATCCCTGCCAGAGTCACCATCAAACCCCTCGTACCGTAGCAGTGCCTTAAAGCCTGCGGAGAGAAACACAATGATGTTTTACGATTAGGAAAACCACTGATTTTCTCCAAATTTTGTTCCGGAAATACCCTTAAAAATGAATCATAGGAGTATTGTTGGATGAGAGAAGTATCTATGTTTCCAAGCATTGTGTGTAGGTTACATCTAAGTGTAACATGTCTATGTGTAAACAGAGTTTGATGAAAACAATGCAGAGAAAGTACCCCATCATCTATGAATCCAACCAGGTGCATTTCAGAGTGAAGAGGATTCTCTGGGGCTTCTTTGTTACCTGCTAATTTGATAACTCCTGCTATCCAGTACACTTTCATTGGCAGGCCGCTGTCTGTATTGGGCACCTCTACCCTCACCCCTTCTGCAAGGTCACCCCAAGAAGTTCCCATGGGAACCTAAGGCAGAGAAGACAACACACGCTGAACATAGAGAACGACATCACAATACAAATATGTCCGCTCAAAAATGACTGCTATTAATTAAAACAACCAAACGCATCATGGCAAGCTAATACTCTTCATTGTCACCTATCCTCACAATTAGTGCAGCTTCAACAATGTAAAAAAAAAATTATACACACACAGTTGAAGTCAGAAGTTTACATACACCTTAGCCAAATACATTTTAACTCAATTTCACAAATCCTGACATTTAATCCTAGTAAAAATTCCACCTTAGGTTAGTTAGGATCACCACTTTTTTTAAGAATGTGAAATGTCAGAATAATAGTAGAGAGAATAAATGTATTTCTTTTATCACATTCCCAGTGGGTCAGAAGTTTACATACACTCAATTAGTATTTGGTAGCATTGCCTTTAAATTGTTTAACTTAGGTCAAACGTTTCAGGTAGACTTCCACAAGCTTCCCACAATAAGTTCGGTGAATTTTGGCCCATTACTCCTGACAGAGCTGGTGTAACTGAGTCAGGTTTGTAGGCCTCCTTGCTGGCACACACTTTTTCAGTTCTGCCCACAATTTTTTTATAGGATTGAGGTCAGGGCTTGTGATGGCCACTCCAATACCTTTACTTTGTTGTCCTTAAGCCATTTTGCCACAACTTTGGAAGTTTGCTTGGGGTCATTGTCCATTTGGAAGACCCATTTTCGACCAAGCTTTAACTTACTGACTGATGTCTTGAGATGTTGCTTCAATATATCCACATACTTTTCCTTCTCATGATGCCCTCTATTTTGTGAAGTGCACCAGACACTCCTGCAGCAAAGCAACCCCACAAGATGATTCTGCCACCCCCGTGCTTCACGGTTGAGATGGTGTTCTTCGGCTTGCAAGCCTCCCCCTTTTCCCTCCAAACATAACAATGGTCATTATGGCCAAACAGTTCTATTTTTGTTTCATCAGACCAGAGGACATTTTTCCAAAAAGTACGATCTTTGTTCCCATGTGCAGTTGCAAACCATAGTCTGGCTATTTTATGGCGGTTTTGGAGCGGTGGCTTCTTCCTTTGCTGAGCAGCCTTTCAGGTTGTGTCGATATAGGACTGATTTTACTGTGGATATAGATACTTTTTGTTGCTGTTTCCTCCAGCATCTTCACAAGGTATTTTGCTGTTGTTATGGGATTGATGTGCACTTTTTGCACCACAGTACGTTCATCTCTAGGAGACAGAACACGTCTCCTTCCTGAGCAGTACGACGGCTGCGTGGTCTGATGGTGTTTATACTTGCATGCTATTGTTTGTACAGATGAATGTGGTACCTTCAGGCGTTTGGAAGGTGCTCCAAAGGATGAACCAGGCTTGTGGAGGTCTACAAAACATTTTATGAGGTCTTGGCTGATTTCTTTAGATTTTCCCGTTATGTCAAGCAAAGAGACACTGAGTTTGAAGGTAGGCCTTTAAATACATCCACAGGTACACCTCCAATTGACTCAAATGATGTCAATTAGCCTATCAGAAGATTCTAAATCCATGACATCATTTTCCGGAATTTTCTAAGCTGTTTAAAGGCACAGTCAATTTTGTGTATGTAAACTTCTGACCCACTGGAATTGTGATACAGTGAATTATAAGTGAAATAATCTGTCTGTAAACAATTGTTGGAAAAATGACTTGTGTCATGCACAAAGTCGATGTCTTAGCCGACTTGCCAAAACTATAGTTTGTTAACAAGACATTTGTGGAGTGGTTGAAAAACAACTTTTAATGACTCCAACCTAAGTGTATGTAAACTTCCGACTTCAACTGTGTGTGTATATATATATATATATATATATATATATATATATACACACACACACACAGTGTCCGGTATATGTGACAATAAAACATAAATATATATTTATTTATTTATGTTTTATTGTCACATACACCGGAGAGGTGCAGTAAAATGTGTTGTTTCACAGGGTCAGCCATAGTAGTATTGCGCGCCTTGAGCAAATCAGGATTAAGTGCCTTGCTCAAGAACACAGACAGGTTTGTCACCTTGTCGGCTTGTGTATTCGAACCAGTGACCTTTCGGTTACTGGCCCAACACTCTAACCGCTAGGCTACCTGCCATCCCAGAGTCCCCCCCCCCCCCCCCCCCAGAGGAAGAATGACACCGTATTTCCAAAACATCCAGACGAGCTATTCATCACACTGTTTGATGGGTCAGTAGGGATGAGGTATATTCTAACATACTTTCTCTATTGAGTTTTGTTGTACTGGAGCATAAAACATCTTACCAGGTTACAAATCAACACATTCTGATATCTAGAAGAATCTACTTCTTTATAACAACCAAGAAAGGCCCAAGCTGAAATTCAATTACTTTGTATTTACTGTAGTATTAGTCCCTTAATAAGTAGTCGTCATGAGAGGCAACCATAGACGCTTGCATCTTTTATCCACTGAGCGTAATCTCTACTTTAAAAGTATAATGTTACTTAAGATATCCCATATTGGCTGTGTCTACATGTTCTGACTTCCACACACTGTCACTTTTCACCAGCAACCATTTGGAGTGTTTGAGCTGAGCGTTGCTTACATGTTTGAAACAGCCGACGGGTGCCCCGTTAATGTCGCCGGTGCCTATGTAGCGTCCCCAATCAAAGCCTTTCACAGGAATCACTGCAACCACCACAAGTATCGTCATGAGAGAACACAACTCAATCAACGACCACCTTGTTATCATCACCTTCTTTATTTACAGTGAGAAAGATATCATCTCAATCTAGTCCCTAGTAGAATCATCTTTGAAGACTGTTGCACCTATACTGTAGTCATTTGTAATGGGTAATAAATACATTTCACGTGTCATGGACTTTTACATGGAACTTACCCGTTTTTGATTTGACTTGATTCTGTTGGTTGGCTTGGTACTGTTGGTTGGCTTGGTACTGGGCATAGGCAGCCAACTTCGCCATGAGAGGCTGCTTCTGTAATACTTTAGCCTTTTTCGTTGGTGGTTTACCCTTTGAAAATAATAATAAAGGAACACATATTGGAGAGAGATAGAAGAAGAATCATACAAGCCAGGCAGGTTTCCTTTGTCCCAGGTTTATTCGGCAAAAAGAAATCATTGCGACGTGTGTAACGGAAACGGCAGATTATAGGATACATTTTCTGAAGATCAACAACACTTGTATCAGTTCGACTGAGATGGATATATTTTGTCTAACTTTCTTTACTGCGACAATTTATGATGGAAACAGTGTTTTTCGAAAACAGGATTGCAAAATAATTTAGAACGTACATGATGCATTCACGTAGCCCTAACAAAAAAAATATCTACTCAACATTTAACCCTAAATACCTATTGCTGCCTAAATCTATTTTTTCAACTATTAAAATTGTGTTGTTTTTTTTGCAGGACAACAATTGTCCTGAATTTCAAGAATGCCTGAACTGCTTCACCTTACGTTTCTGGTTGGCTGGATGCAAGTTTCACCATGACTATGCTAGGTAAAGTCCCTCCTTATCTCTGCTCGCTGGTCACCATAGCTGCACCCACCTGCAGCACACGTTCCAGCAGGTATATCTCACTTGTCACCCCCAGAGCCAATTCCTCCTTTGGCCGCCTCTCCTTCCAGTTCTCTGCTGCCAATGACTAGAACGAACTACAAAAATCTCTGAAACTGGAAACACTTATCTCCCTCACTAGCTTTAAGCACCAGCTGTCAGAGCAGCTCACAGATCACTGCACCTGTACATAGCCCATCTATAAATAGCACAAAGAACTACCACTTCCCCTACTGTATATATTTATTTTGCTCCTTTGCACCCCAGTATTTCTACTTTGCACACTCATCTACTGTCAAATCTACCATTCCAGTGTTTTAATTGCTATATTGTATTTACTTCGCCACCATGGCCTATTTATTGCCTTTACCTTCCTTATCTCACCTCATTTGCTCACATTGTATATAGACTTATTTTTCTACTGTATTATTGACTGTATGTTTGTTTTACTCCATGTGTAACTCTCTGTTTTATTATATGTGTCAAACTGCTTTGCCTGCCTGGTTCTCAACTTGCCTGTCTGGTTAAATAAAGGTGAAATAAATAAATAGAAATGAAACGGACCGTTGCAATGCGTGGGAACATGATAGTTATTAGAATATGACAAATATTAGTAAATTATTGCAGTATATCCATCCTGGCTTTTGTGGGCTACCTGAGACATGAAACACATAGTTGGGAGGGCATCCATGCTGTCAACAATTTATTAATGCTCAATTTGCCTTAAAGGTTAATGGAAACACTAACTCCTTCATTTGTATATATTTTTTGGTGTGACGTCATTACGTCCAGCTGTTTTTATTGACAATATAGTTAAATGGAAACACAATGTAGCAGGCAATTGTTGCATCTATTTTCTATACAAACTTTCCAAATGTCAAAAAAATAAAAATAAAAATAATTACTGGACCAGTTAATGGAAACATAGCTACTTATAGATACACAGAGGATGATGCACAGAGGATGATGCACAGAGGATGATGCACAGAGGATGATGCACAGAGGAAGGAATTAAAATGAAATAAATACAACCTGTTTACACAACTTTTCAATGTCAATTCAACTTAAAAATGGTGGTTATAGAGGAACATACAAGGACAATAGAAGTAGACTTAGTGCAGTTTGCTGTTACCTGCAGTCTGGCCAGTATGCTGGCTTTTTTAGAGTTGGATGAGTAGCTCCTTGAACAGGATACACTGCAGAAGCGCTTGGTTTTGGAGTAGAAAGCATCTCTCACTCCCACCATCCCACACATCTCACAGGTGGCTGTGGAGAGTGAAACACACACACACGAGGGATAACGAGCTGTGAGTACTGTTCAGTCGAAGAGATGGCCATATAATAGAATGCTAAAATCTCAGTTCAACCCTGTAATAAGTGGTTATTTATTGCCTTTACCTCCCTCTAATAAGTGGTCATCAGTGGTTATGTTCAATAGGCAGAGGCAGTCACAGTACTACTAACCCATTCCTGCCTTCCCATCGGGGTAGGTGTAGACCTGGCCGTTGGTCTTGATGATGGGCAGGCTGGCAGGGAGGGAGGGCACCTCTTCATCACTGTCCTCAGAGCTCGAGCTACTGCTAGAATCCTCACTGCAGCTGTCATAGCCATCGAACATCCCAAACGAGTCCCGCCTCTTCCTTTCTGAACGAACAGTCCGTTCAGCCTGTAGGAGAGAGAGGATTGTGTCAGATATAGATAGCACAGTGCAGTCAATGCAGTCTCACTTACCCGCATGCCACTGCAGGTGGTTGCTTTGCATGATAACCTACTGCTGATAAAAAAAAATCTGAAAACGGCAAAGCAATCACTGCATCCATAAACCTTTTTAGATAAGCGTTCATATAGAGGTCCAAGAGGATATGTAGCCTATGTGCAATGTTTCCATGCAACACGGACATAATTCGGATGAAGAGTGAAGGGGATTTTGAAAGTATAACATGTCAATTCAATAGCTACATACCAATTAATGAATCTATGAATAACACTGCATTGAACCATAAGGGAAATTGCTGAGAGCTCAACATGTTAACCAATTATAACCGTAACACCCACCACCACATATCTGGTGGTAGCTCACCTACCATTTTTACACTAAAACAAGTCTGTTCTCAGTGATCAAAATAGCGACATATTGTAAGCTACATGCCAAACGTTTTGCACTGCAGTAACCGATAGCTAATGTCATCGGTGGTGCACCGCCCCCTTTCTATTCAGAACCTCTGTTGCCAAAGCACAATATTGAAATGACAGCTGCACGCGCTGGCTCATGACCTGATATCCCAGGAATTAGTCTGCAAGACACCACAATACAGCGTCAAAAATCACTGCAGTGCGGTCTATTTAACATGACGGGCCTGCCTTCTTGCAATGATTTGCTAGCCAGCTAACGTAACGTTAATGGTAGCTGCTGAATCTTGCGCCGTTATACAAGCGGACAAGCTGCCCTAGAAGGTTGGAAGATTGTTGAAGATGCAGCACCACAGCTTGCCATCAACAACGGCTAGCTTTATTAAACAATTGAAAGGCTGGCAATGCTGGAATAAAGCTGTCTGTTTTATTTTCTGCGGCTACAGTAACTAGCTGGCACTACTGTTGCCTCGCCTACCTAGCTAAACTAGCTGCTGCAGTCTGACAACCACAACAAAGAAAGGGGAAATAGGATTACACCAGATATGTACACAGAACACAATAATAGCGCTCACCAAATCTCTTGCGTTTTCCATCAGCCCTTCATGCAGAGCGTTTTCTATTTTCTCTTGATACAGTGGCGAGACAGTGAAGAGAGGAAAGTTAATGGTAACCTAACATGCAAAAATAAACTCCGCTAGCTAGCTAGCATAGCATATCAACAAAATTATCATATTTCAAACGCGCAGGCGCGGAATACAGCCGCTATTTCCTGATTGGGCAAGAAACTCTTCTTCATCTATATAGCATGCAGGTTAGCCAAGTTAAAGTACTTTACCGCCATCTACTGTACTGTATGCACATACGTACAGTATAATGCATTACAGTAAATACACTACATGGCCAGAAGTATATGACACCTGCTCGTCGAACATCTCATTCCAAAATGATGGACATTAATATGGAGTTGGTCCCCCATTTGCTGCTATAGCAGCCTCCACTCTTCTGGGATGGCTTTCCAATAGATGAGGGAACACTGCTGCAGGGACTTGCTTCCAATCAGCCACAAGACCGTTAGTGAGGTTGTGCACTGATTTTGAGCGATTAGGCCTGGCTCGCAGTCGGCATACTAATTCATCCCAAAGGTTTTCTATGGGGTTGAGGTCAGGGCTCTGTACATGCCAGTCAAGTCCTTCCAAATCAATCTTGACAAACCATTTCTGTATGGACCTCACTTTGTGCATGGGGGCATTGTCATGCTGAAACAGAAATGGGCCTTCCCCAAACTGTTCGTCTAGAATGTCATTGTATGCTGTAGCGTTAAGATTTCCCTACACTGGAACTACGGGGCCTAGCCCGAACCTTGAAAAACAGCCCCAGACCATTATTCCTCCTCCACCAAACTTTATAGTTGGCACTATGCATTCGGGCAGGTAGCGTTCTCCTAGCATCTGCCAAACACAGATTCATTTGTCGGACTGACAGATGTTGAAGTGTGATTCATCACCCCAGAAACGTGTTTCCATTGCTCCAGAGTCCAATAGCGGCGAGCTTTACACCAACCACTCCAGCAGAGGCTTGGCATTGCGCATGGTGATCTTAGGCTTGTGTGTGGCTGCTCGGCCATGGAAACCCATTTCATGAAGCTCCCGATGAACAGTTCTTGTGCTGACGTTGCTTTCAGAGGCAGTTTGGAGCTCGGTAGTGAGTGTTGCAACCAAGGACAGACAATTTTTACGTGCTACGCACTTCAGCGGTCCCGTTCTGTGCGCTTGTGTGGCTTTTCACTTAACGGCTGAGCCATTGTTTCTCCTAGACGTTTCCACTTCACAATAACAGCACTTACAGTTGACCGGGGCATGGACGAAATTTGACAAACTGACTTGTTTTATGACAGTGCCACATTGAAAGTCACTGAACTCTTCAGTATTGGCCATTCTACAGCCAGTGCTTGTCTATGGAGATTGTATGGCTGTGTGCTCGATTTTATACCTGTCAGGAACGGGTGTGGCTGAAATAGCCAAATCAACTCATTTGAAGGGGTGTCCACATACTTTTGTATATATAGTGTATGTCTGAACCAGTATGGAAATGTTGGTCATTATATGAAATGCAATATATTTCTGAATGATTACCCAGTGTACTCTATAAATCAATTCATAAAGAAATAAGGCAGAGATTTGGGAGAGGGGTATGAAAAATACTCAAAATATCCCTTTGAGCATGGTCAAGAATTAAGCAGTGGATGGTCTATCATCCTAGACACAGTAGATCAGGCCAGCATCACTGAGGTGCATGGCTCAACACCCAGTGGCCAAAACCTTTTGCAACAGAGTAGTGAGTTTGCAACAGAGTAGTGAAGTAATAAAGAAGTGCTTGATGGAGCAAAGAACTGTCAAACCTTTAGGCCTATCTAACCAGCATCAGTCAGACAGAAGAAAACCTTACCACTGTAGAGAAGATTACCTTTGACCTTGCTGGATGAATACATCAGCAAATGCCCAAAGCAATACTAAAGATATAAAAAAAAAATTTAATCAAAAAGTATATATTACAGTATTTATCTTGGGAATCTTGGGAATAGACTGTTCGCTCTGCTAGTGCACAGCAAGTGGTACCTATGCACCAAGTCTGGAACCAACAGGACCCTGACCAGCTTCTACCCCCAAGCCATAAAACTACTAAATAGTTAACCAATAGCTATCCGGACTATCTGCATTTACTCTTTTTGCAACTCTCATCACATACGCTGCTGTTACTTTTTATTATCCATCCTGTTGCCTATTCACGTTATCCCTACCTAAATGTACATATCTACCCCAATTGCCTTGTACCCCTGCACATCTACTCGGTACTGATATCCTGTGTATTAGCAGTCATGGAAAAAGGACCCAATTGTCATACTTGAGTAGGAGTATAGATATCTTAATAGAAAATGACTCAAGTAAAAGTGAAACATACCCAGCAAAATCCTACTTGAGTAAAAGTTCAAAAGTATTTGGTTTTGAATATACTTAAGTATCATTTCTTGTTTTTTTTAAATTTACGGATAGCCAGTGCCACACGCCAACACTCAGACATAGATAGCCAGGGCCACACTCCAACATTCAGACGTAATAATTATGTCTGAGTGTTGGAGTGTGGACCTGGCTATCCGTAAATGTAAAAAACAAGAAAATCGTGCCATCTGGTTTACAAATAACAAAGCATTTGTGTTTAGTGTGTCCACCAGATCAGACGCAGTAGGGACGACTAGGGATTTTCTCTTTAAGTGTGTTAATTCAACCATTTTCCTGTCCTGCTAAGCATTCAAAATGTAACGAGTACTTTTGGGTGTCAGGGAAAATGTATGGAGTAAAATATCCCTTTGCATGTTATACCAGTTGCCCAAATTTGGCCATACCATATAGGTCATCATATGAGGTTGCAAATCAAAATAAAACATTCCCAATTATTCAAATGTAAAGCTATACATTTTAGGTAATTGACCCATTATTGTCTGTCCAATAGCCTCTACATTTACAATGAAACTCATGGGTGTGTTTAATGGGATGTGGAGCTTTATGGTGGGTGCAGGGCAATGGCATCTTTAGCCCTGGACTTCCGGGGCCGAAACCTTTTGATGGTCTAAAAACTGCACAATTGCAGGTTGTATGTCTAAAATTAGTTCCATAACGGTGCATCACTTACACACTAAGTAGTATGCCATAGAGAACAGCTTTGTGACTGTCATGGTTTCACCATTACTTTACTGAAAACCGTGTATCACTAGCCCAAACCGTTCAAAGATATGATCCATTTTACTGGAGCTATATTGGGTGGGTTTTTTCTGTCGCGAATTCGCGAGATAAACAATTAGCTAAACAAAACGCTAATTTGTTTATGGTGCACTCGGAAAGTATTCAGAACCCTTGACTTTTTCCACATTATGTTACGTTACAGCCTTATTCTAAAATTGTATTCAATACATTTTTCCCTCATCAACCTACACACAATACCCAATAATGACAAAGTGAAAACAGATTTTTTGAATTTTTCAAATGTTTTAAAGACAAAAAACAGTTTTAGACCCTTTGCTATGAGACTCAAAATTGAGCCCAGGTGCATCCTGTTTCCATTGATCATCCTTGAGATGTTTCTATAACTTGATTGGAGTCCACCTGTGTTAAATTCGAGTGATTGGACATTATTTTTAAAGACACACACCTGTCTATATAAGGTCCCACAGTTGACAGTGCATGTTAGAGCAAAAACCAAGCCATGAGGTTGAATGAATTGTCCGTAGAGCTCCGAGACAGGATTGTGTCGAGGCACAGATCTGGGGAAGGGTACCAAAAAATGTCTGCAGCATTGAAGGTCCCCAAGAACACAGTGGCCTCCATCATTCCTAAATGGAATAAGTTTGAACTACCAAGACTCTTCCTAGAGTTGGCTTCCGGCCAAACTGAGCAATCAGGGGAGAAAGGCCTTGGTCAAGGAGGTGACCAAGAACCTGATGGTCACTCTGACAGAGCTCCAGAGTTCCTCTGTGGAGATGGCAGACCCTTCCAAAAGGACAACCATCTCTGCAGCACTCCACCAATCAGGCCTTTGTCGTAGAGTGGCCAGACAGAAGTAAAAGGCACATGACAGCACGCTTGGAATTTGCCAAAAGGCACCTAAAGACTCTCAGACCATGAGAAACAAGATTCTCTGGTCTGATGAAACCAAGATTGAACACTTTGACCTGAATGCCAAGTGTCATGTCTTGAGGAAACCTGGCACCATCTCTACGGTGAAGCATGGTGGTGGCAGCATCATGCTGTGGGGATGTTTTTCAGCAGCCGGGACTGGGCGACTAGTCAGGATCGAGGGAAAGATGAACAGTGCAAAGTAAAGAGATCCTTGATGAAAACCTGCTCCAGAGTGCTGAAGACTGGGGTGAAGGTTCACTTTCTAACAGGTTAACTACCCTAGGCACACAGCCAAGACACTGCAGGAGTGGCTTGGGGACAAGTCTCTGAATTTCCTTGAGTTGCCGAGCCAGAGCCCGGACGCTCCCAATCCAACCTGACAGAACTTGAGAGGATCTGCTGAGAAGAATGGGATAAACTCCTCAAATACAGGCGTGCCAAGCTTGTAGTGTTCACAAGAAGACTCTAGGCTGTAGTCGCTTCCAAAGGTTCTTCTGTGTTCTTGGGGACCTTCAATGATGCAGACATTTTTTGGTAGCCTTCCCCAGATCTGTGCGTCAACACAATCCTGTCTTGGAGTTCTACGGATAATTCTGCATGGCTTGGTTTTCATTCTGACATTTCAAAACGTGTTTTTGCCTTGTCATTATCGGTTGTGCAGATGTATTTTATTTAACCTTTATTTAACTAGGCATGTCAGTTAAGAACAAATTCTTATTTACAATGACGGCCTACCGGGGAACAGTGGGTTAACTGCCTAGTTCAGGGGCAGAACAACAGATTTTTACCTTGTCAGCTCGGGGATTTGATTCAGCAACCTTTCGGTTACTGGCCCAATGCTCTAACTACTAGGCTACCTTCCACCCCTGATGAGGGATTACATTTTTTTTACATTTTTATAACAAAATGTGGAAAAGTCAAGGGGTCTGAATACTTTCCTCATGCACTGTGTGTGTGTGTGTGTGTGTATTAATTGCTAGTGAATTTTTACTCATTACAATTATATATACATTTATTTTTTATATATTATTTATTTTATGTAGTGCTCTATCATTCTCCTTCTTGGTCAAATTGCCCTTACACAGCCTGGAGGTGTGTTGAGTCATTGTTCTGTTGAAAAACAAATTATAGTCCCACTAACCATGAATGCCTGATTCACTCTCCTCTGAACAGTTGATGTTGAGATGTGTATGTTACTTGAACTCTGTGTAGCATTTATTTGGGCTGCCATTTCTGAAGCTGGTAACTCTAATGAACTTATCCTCCGCAGCAGAGGTAACTCTGGGTCTTCCTTTCCTATGGCAGTTCTCATGAGAGCCAGTTTTATCATAGTGCTTGATGGTTTATTTGAGCTGTTCTTGCTATAATATGGACTTGGTCTTTTACCAAATAGGGCTATCTTCTGTATACCACCCCCACGTTGTCACAACACAACTGATTGGGTCAAAAGCATTCACTTTTAACAAGGCACACCTGTTAATTGAAATGCATTCCAGGTGACTACCTCATGAAGCTGGTTGAGAGAATGCCAAGAGTGTGCAAAGCTGTCATCAAGGCAAATGGTTGCTACTTTGAAGAATCTAAAATCTGTGTTAGGTACTACTAAGTGTTAAGTACTACATGATTCCATGTGTTATTTCATAGTTTTAGTCTTCACTATTATTCAACAATGTAGAAAATAGTAAAAAATTAAGAAAAACCTTTGAATGAGTAGGGGTGTCCAAACTTTTGGCTGGTACTGTATATAACATAACTGGTTTAGATTATTAAATATCCCTACAATATTCATAATTATGATATACAATAATAATAATAATAAAACAAATTATGATAAATATTTTACTCAAATGCAGTATCCTATAATCAGGCTTATGTGGTTACCTCCAGGCTCCTTAGGTAACTATACATTTTCAAAGCAAAAATAGAAATCTCATGGATCAAAGATTGATGTCACTGATTGAACCATCATAAATGACTGCAATTGCTTTGAATGACGGTTAGGAAGGCTACATCTGTGGGCCAAGAAATATATATGCCTTAGAAATACTAATAGACTCACTAACACAATGGCATAAAATGTATTCGATGGCTGTGAATTGTAAACTGATACACGTGATTCTATTTTACATGCAATAATGTTGCATGTGAATCAATTCAAACTATATTTGGAACAGGCTAATAAAAAACAGATTAGATCACAGATCACAATGTGAAGCACATTGGACAGCCTGAGAAAATCAACTATAGGTTACCAAGTGTTGCAATCTAATAAACTAAATCATTTTGAGGTATTATACTATCACTCACAAACCATGAAAGAAACGATTATAGTAATTTACAATATCATATAGACATAGTGACCTCAGAATGTCATTTCCTTCATGATCCACGAAGCAAAGGCTGTTTTCACGGAAATCTATTCTGAGCAGCTCCTGCACCAACTGTGGACGTTTGTCTGATTTTGATTAACAACACGATTGAGGGCGCCGGAGCAAAATGGACAAGTTATAGTTTCTGGGGAGCAAAATACAGTACAGTATGCAACAAAGTATTTAAAAAAGATAGGTGTTTGATGCAGACTAGAATGTTATTCTGCGCATGATGACGCGCAAAAGTACGTATGTCTCCGCTTCACACCGCTAGCTAGCAGGAAGTATGTTGAATCCGAGGAGAAAAAAATGACCGAAGAACCAAAGTCGGTTGTTGATCTGAAAAAAATAACAAGTCTCCTAAATGAGAACGCAAATGCTGCGGTTTTTGGATTCGGCATCATTCTCTCTGGTGCAAAGAACGTCATTAAACGGGTAAGTCGAGTGCGTAAAACGTATTTAAAAAATAATAATAATAATGTTTTCCATCAATGGGCCAGAGTGTATTTGTCGAGATCTTTGTTGGTTCTAGGCTAGCGCACGTTAGCCAGCAAGCTAACCTTTGAGTGCCACGGTTATTTGGCTTGCTTAGGCATTAATTACCCCTGAAATAATATGGTCTGTGTATATAACAAGGGAATATACATACATTTATGCAGTGTGCGCATCAATTTCTTTGAGCTTGCAAAATGTAGAGTTAACGACTTCCGTTTTCCTTGTATTTTTTTTAGCATCGTGGGGGGGTGTAACGTTACTTAGCTAGGCGGCCGCGCTAGCTATTTTGTTAGGTCGGTGCAGATTATTACATTAGTTTGATAGTTGGCCAGGTTAAATGCCCCTTAAGGGGAAGTAATGTCTCACATTTAGCTACACTTGTATAAAAATAATACTATGCATGTATATGATCCGAAGTAATGTATTTTCACGACTTGACCCAGCTAACAGGCTAATGTTTGCACAGCTAACTAAAATGCGGCTAGTGTACTAGCTAGTTGCAAATAGCTTCTAAGAAAGCAATTTATGGAAATTTAGTCGTTTTTGTTATTTTGGGGCAACGCGTATAAACGTTATATTTTAACATTGAATAACTCGATGTTTCAGTTAACTATGCATTTATGATTAAAATGTCTTATAGTTTATGCTTTCTCGGTCCTCCGGCCTTGACGATGCCTAATTTGGGGAGTCGTTCGATGGAAAAGAGCACGGAATGTCTCGCGGATCGGCGGTAAAGATGCCCTGCTTTTGTCCTGAAAAATTTACGCTGTGTGAACTCAGTGGAAAGACAAGCCAAGGTCAGGGAGCACGTTAGAATCGCCTCCCACCACGAAGTCAGATTATACTTTATTAAAATGATTTCGAATTACAGGCTCTTGGGCCTCCCTATTATGAAAGAAAAACGTTATTTGTTGAAATGTGCTCCAGACCCCGAGCTCTCAATCAAAACAATGCACGTGTAAACATCGAGTCACACAGAAAGTAATTGTAAAGATATTAACCTAGCTGAACGGTGTATGTACAGCTATCTGAAATATGTATATTCATATTCTTTCTTTTTTCTTTGTGTTCCTTGCCCTCGGGCTGTTTACAGTATCCTGCAAACCGTTTTTGCACGGTAAAGGTGTTTGTGATTTCACTGTTTAAAATAGTTTGATTTCCTTCTGCTATCAAATTAGTTTAGCTTGTTTTCTAGGCTAACTACTTTTGTGCACACTAGTTAGTTAATTATATTTTACAGTTAGACAGTGTAAATATATATTTTTCTGTTTGCATTTAGTTGCAAATGGGAATTAGTCAGTAAAGGTAAAATTATTCCAAACTTGTTTATGCTTCACCTCCCCATTTCTGTCTCTTATGTATTAATAATGATTCTACTTGCATCATTTACACCACGTTTGATAATGGCCAATCAAGCTTAAGTGTGAACATTCACATTGCATTTTCCTCCCCAGAGAGAACCAGAAACCCTGGCTTCTACAGGCCAGAGATTTATGAATTCACTTTTTACACCATGGGCCCATTGTGATGTTTGTTGTTGTTGCATCCCATAAGTTAAGCAATCAAGGTTTTAATTCTCATGCCTTGCTCGCTGGGTGTTTCTATATAAATCTAGTCCCTCCCACCCTACTATCATTTGAGTAGACATATGCATTTATTCCAACCTGGGCCCAGCTCAGCAATGAATATATAAACTCAGCAAAAAAAGAAACGGCCCTTTTTCAGGACCCTGTCTTTCAAAGATAATTCCTAAAAAATTCACAGTCATTTAGACACTAACAGCTTACAGATGGTAGGCAATTAAGGTTACAGTTATGAAAACTTAGGACACAGAAGAGGCCTTTCTACTGACTCTGAATAACACCAAAAGAAAGATGCCCAATGTCCCCGCTCATCTGTGTGAACGTGCCTTAGGCATGCTGCAAGGAGGCATGAGGACTGCAGATGTAGCCAGGGCAATATTGCAATGTCTGTACTGTGAGACGCCTAAGATGGCGCTCCAGGGAGACAGGACGTACAGCAGATCATCCTCGCAGTGGCAGACCACGTGTAACGACGCCTGCACAGGATCGGTACATCCGAACATCACACCTGCGGGACAGGTACAGGATGGCAATAACAACTGTCCGAGTTACACCAGGAATACACAATCCCGTCATCAGTGCTCAGACTGTCCGCAATAGGCTGAAAGAGGCTGCACTGGGGGCTTGAAGGCATGTTGTAAGGCAAGTCTTCACCAGACGTCACCGGCAACAACGTCGCCTATGGGCACAAACCCACCGTCGCTGGACCACGCAGGACTGGCAAAAAGTTCTCTTCACTGACGAGTTGCGGTTTTGTCTCACCAGGGGTGATGGTCGGATTCGCGTTTCTTGTTGAAAGAATGAGCGTTACACCGAGGCCTGTACTCTGGAGCGGGATCGATTTGGAGGTGGCGGGTGCGTCATGGTCTGGGGCGGTGCGTCACAGCATCATCGGACTGAGCTTGTTGTCATTGCATGCAATCTCAATGCTGTGCGTTACAGGGAAGACATCCTCCTCCCTCATGTGGTACCCTTCCTGCAGGCTCATTCTGACATGACCTTCCAGCATGTCACCAGCCATACTGTTCGTTCTGTGTGTGATTTCCTGCAAGACAGGAATGTCAGCGTTCTGCCATGGCCAGCAAAGAGCCCGGATCTCAATCCACGTCTGGGACTTGTTGGATCGGAGGGTGAGGGCCAGCCCCCCCCCCCCCCCCCCACAGAAATTTCCGGGAACTTGCAGGAGCCTTGGTGGAAGAGTAGGGTAACATCTCACAACAAGTACTGGCAAATCTGGTGCAGTCCATGAGAAGGATATGCACTGCAGTACTTAATGCAGCTGGTGGCCACACAAGATACTGACTGTTACTTTTGATTTTGACACCCCCTTTGTTCATGGACACATTATTCAATTTCTGTTAGTCACATCTGTGGAACTTGTTCAGTTTGTCTTGTTGAATCTTGTTTTGTTCATACAAATATTTACACATGCTAAGTTTGCTGAAAATGAACACTGTTGACAGTGAGAGGACATTTTATTGTTTTGCTGAGTCTATATGCTTCAAAGTGTAAACAACAGATGACCGACAACCCAAACTGTAGAGGAAGTGCTTTTTGTGATGTTAGAGCACACCCAGATGGCCTGGCATCAGAGCCCCTGGGTCAGGGTACCTTCCCAGAGGTTATGAGGCTTTCACTTTAACATTAGAGCTCTAAGACTAACCCATGCAGGTATAACGTATATTCTGTTGAGGTCACTTGACTACAGGAACAAATACTGGTAGGCCAATGTCAATAAGCCATTCTGGAATAGGATGCCTTATTCAAATATAGGTTGAGGGGGAATGGTGGAAGGCTCTAGAATAGTGGATTGAGCCTATATTAGACTACCAGGCCTATGTTACTGAAAATTACCAATGTGACATTTGACCCATTTTAAATTTTTTAAATGTATTATTTGAATGTTGTGTGCAACTGCAATATCAATCTTGCATTAGCTTATTTTAGGGCAAACTTCTCAAATTTGGATGATATCACAGAGCTTACATTGATTTTTCACAATGTGAAATTATGAAATGGAAGTATTCCACAAACCTTTATATTGTCTTTTGTGCTGTAAATGTAAAAACTATAGGTGTGTGGTTCTCAAGATTCTGCAGGAAGAACTTGGCACACGACACATTGGACAGCCTGGAAGCGAACACAAGCTGCAAACGTGCCACATCTAATAAAACTAAAGCCATGTCTAAAAGTTGTCACAACACAAGCCTTTATTTAGCACATATGCCTAAATACTAAGACTTTGAATCCGCACTGACAATTGGCATTAGATGATAAATCATATGTATGCATAAAATATAGGTTAATTTTAACAAATGTATTATTCATCAAACATTGGCAAAACATGAAGCAATACATTCTATAAATGTAAGACAACATATTTTGAGGTTTTGAACTGATCATGTATTTTTACCCCACAAAGCATAAGTGTTGAATGTTAAAAGGGTAGTGCAGTTGAAGATGAGATTTTCCTTTTTTTCCCCATTTATATTTCCACGCAGGTCAAAATAACACAGAAATTGTGATAATGCCCCTTTTGTTTAAGAGCTGTTTATAAAAAAAAATTAAAAGCCTGGAATTTCAGCCTGTTCAGGTGGGATGGAACTTTTGGCCCACAACATGACGTCACAATGTGATCTGAGTATAATAGACCAATGACTGTTCATCTGATGTGGGTGGGTGGGCTCTAGACCATCCTATCAGCCTTTCAGGGCTGTGTATGTAAAAGTCGTCCAATTTGTTTCCCAACGCCTACATGATCAGACTGATGATTTCGAGACATACAGTGGTGGATTTAAAAATACAATTCCAAAGACTACATTAGGGCTTTAAGAATAATGATTGACTTTCTGGTAGAATTCAAATCTCTAAAGCCCTGTAAGAGACTCTATACAATGAGTCTTGTTTCAGCCCTAACAATGGCAGTTGTTGTCAGAAAGGTGGGTGGGTGGGGGGGGGGGGGATCAGGTGGGACCGTTCTAGCCAATGAGAGGGCAGATATGCGTGATCGAAACAAACAACTAGATACAGTTTCATTCAGTTATCACTACATTCGTAACAACCTAAACATTATGAAACTTCTTTTCAATCAAATAAGCCTCACTTAGCAAATTAGCAATCACATTTTTTTGTTGACCAAATCCACACACTTTCATAGATCTTGATACAAAAACTCCCCACTTGGTCTGCTTATCGCTGTATTCGCCTGTGGACCAAGTGATGGGAGTGGAGCCTCTCGCTTTGCCTGTTCTTCCTACCAGGGGTAGGCAACTAGATTCAGCTGGAGTGTTTTTGGAAGAGCAGATTGACGGGGTGATGGATCATAATGATTTTCAATGCAAATTGAACACAATTTAGCCCCCCCCATTGGCCCGTGGGCCACCTGTTTTCGACCCCTATCCTGGACACGTGATCTGAGAGGATTGAACAGGTGGAGGAAATATGGCAATCTCTTGGTAGATATTGCCTCTTAGATCTGTGTCTAGGGCAGTGATATCATTTTTTTAAAACTTTGAGGTCAGGACTACTGCTGGTTTTCTGTTCGACCTGATAATTCATTGCATACACATGGTGTACCAGGTCTAAATCAGTCCCTGATTAGAAGGGAATGATTTACAAAAGCAGCAGTACTGGGTCTAGGGACCTCAAACTAAGCTCTGGACCTTCAAAGCCATTGTTTCCCTCTAATAAGGGACTGATTTTGACCTGGGACACTGTGTGTGTAATTATCAGGTAGAAAAGAACCAGCAGCCTCTGGACCCTGTAGGCGTGTGGCCCTGGTCTAGGGGAAATGGGGCTAGGGGTTGGCCCAATCCCAATGCACTTGTGGAGATCTGAGAAGATTTGATTGGCATAAGAAATATGGTGAAACTTCCCCCTGGTCTATCAAAGGCCAAAGTGGAGCTATTGCCATGTTACTTACAGTACACCTATCAAATCAGATCTCCACAAGTGTATAGGGGCCAATTTGGGATTGGGCCATTGTTTCTGGACAACCTAAATTTCAGGACCATTAAGCATGAAATGCAGAGAATCAGACTGCCGATAGGTAGGTACCACAGTGAGAGGCGGTTCCTTCTCTTGCTAGAACAAAAGCGGTACCTGCTGCATGCTGACCCGGTAGCGACGGACCTGCCGTTTCTACTTGTAGAATCGCAATGCTCGTCAGTGGCCAACAACTTTAAAACCTACGCCAACCAGGAACCGTGGATAGATGGCAGCATTTGCACAACACTGAAAGCACGAACCACCGCATTTAACTATGGCAAGATGCCTGGGAATATGGCAGAACACAAACAGTAAGGGAATCAAACAGGCAAAACTTCAGTATAGAAACAAAGTGGAGTCACAATTCAACGGCTCAGACAGGAGATGCATGTGGCAGGGTCTACAGACAATCAAGGACGACAAAAGGAAAACAAGCCACGTCGCGGACACTGGTGTCTTGCTTCCGGACAAGCTAAACACGTTCTTTGCCCACTTTGAGGATAACACAGCGCCACCGACGCAGCCCGCTACTGAGGGCTCTCCTCCGTGGCTGACGTGAGTAAGACATTAACCCTCGCAAGGCTGCCAGCCCAGATGTCATCCCATGCTGCATCCTCAGAGCATGCGCAGACCAGCTAGCTGTTGTGTTTATGGACATATTCAATCTCCCTATCCCAGTCTACTGTCCCCACATGCTTCAAGATGGCCACCATTGTTCCTGTACCCAAGAATGCAAAGGTAACTGAACTAAATGACTATCGCCCCATTGCACTCACTTCTGTCGTCATGAAGTGCTTTGAGAGACTAGTCAAGGATCATATCACCTCCACCTTACCTGTCACCCTAGACCCACTTCAATTTGCCTACCGCCCCCATAGGTCCATAGACGATGCAATCGCCATCACACTGCCCTATCCCATCCGGAAAAGAGGAATAGCTATATAAGAATGCTGTTAATTTACTATAGCTCAGCATTCAACACCATAACACCCTCCAAGCTCGAGGCCCTGGGTCTGAACCCCACCGTGTGCATTTGGGTCCTGGACTTCCTGACGGGCTGCCCCCAGGTGGTGAAGGTAGGAAACAACACTTCCACTTTGCTGGTTCTCAACACTGGGGCCCCGCAAGGGTACATACTCATCCCCCTCCTGTACTCTGTTCACCTATGACTGTGTGGCCAAGCACACCTCCAATTCAATCATCAAGTTTGCAGACGACACAACAGTAGTAGGCTTGATTACCAACAACGACGAGACAACCTACAGGGGGGAGGTGAGGGCACTCGGAGTGTGGTGCCAGGAAAATAACCTCTCACTCAACGTAAACAAAACAAAGGATATGATTGTGGACTTCAGGAAACAGATGATCGAGCACCCCCTTTCCACATCGACGGGACAGTGGAGAAAGTGGAAAGTTTTAAGTTCTTCGGTGTACACCTCACGGACACTGAAATGGCTGAAGAGGCCTCTTCAACCACAGGAGGTCAGTACAGGTGAATCGAAGCTGGGACCGAGCGACTGGAAAAACAGCTTCTATCTTTATTATTTTTATTTTTTTCACCTTTATTTAACCAGGTAGGCAAGTTGAGATGAGAACAAGTTCTCATTTACAATTGCGACCTGGCCAAGATAAAGCAAAGCAGTTCGACACATACAACAACAGAGTTACACATGGAGTAAAACAAACATACAGTAGAAACAAGTCTATATATGAGGTGAGATAAGGGAGGTAAAAGGCAAAAAAGGCCATGGTGACAAAGTAAATACAATATAGCAAGTAAAACACTGGAATGGTAGATTTGCAGTGGAAGAATGTGCAAAGTAGAAATAAAAATAATGGGGTGCAAAGGAGCAAAATAAATAAGCTAAATAAATACAGTAGGGAAAGAGGTAGTTGTTTGGGCTAAATTATAGATGGGCTATGTACAGATGCAGTGATCTGTGAGCTGCTCTGACAGCTGGTGCTTAAAGCTAGTGAGGGAGATAAGTGTTTCCAGTTTCAGAAAATTGTGTAGTTCGTTCCAGTCATTGCCAGCAGAGAACTGGAAGGAGAGGCGGCCAAAGGAGGAATTGGTTTTGGGGGTGACCAGAGAGATATACCTGCTGGAGCGCGTTCTACAGGTGGGTGATGCTATGGTGACCAGCGAGCTGAGATAAGGAGGGACTTTACCTAGCAGGGTCTTGTAGGTGACATGGAGCCAGTGGATTTGGCGACGAGTATGAAGCGAGGGCCAGCCAACGAGAGCGTACAGGTCGCAATGGTGGGTAGTATATGGGGCTTTGGTGACAAAACGGATGGCACTGTGATAGACTGCATCCAATTTGTTGAGTAGGGTATTGGAGGCTATTTTGTAAATGACATCGCCAAAGTCGAGGATTGGTAGGATGGTCAGTTTTACACGGGTATGTTTGGCAGCATGAGTGAAGGGTGCTTTGTTGCAAAATAGGAAGCCAATTCAATATTTAACTTTGGATTGGAGATGTTTGATGTGGGTCTGGAAGGAGAATTTACAGTCTAACCAGACACCTAGGTATTTGTAGTTGTCCACGTATTCTAAGTCAGAGCCGTCCAGTGTAGTGATGCCATCAGACTGTTAAATAGCCATCACTAGCACACAAAGGCTACTGCCTATATACAGACTTGAAGTCATTGGTCACTTTAATAATTGGAACCCTAGTCACTTTAATGTCACTTTAATCATTTTTACATATCTTGCATTACTCATCTCATGTACAGTGCCTTGCGAAAGTATTCGGCCCCCTTGAACTTTGTGACCTTTTGCCACATTTCAGGCTTCAAACATAAAGATATAAAACTGTATTTTTTTGTGAAGAATCAACAACAAGTGGGACACAATCATGAAGTGGAACGACATTTATTGGATATTTCAAACTTTTTTAACAAATCAAAAACTGAAATTGGGCGTGCAAAATTATTCAGCCCCCTTAAATTAATACTTTGTAGCGCCACTTTTTGCTGCGATTACAGCTGTAAGTCGCTTGGGGTATGTCTCTATCAGTTTTGCACATCGAGAGACTGAAATTTTTTCCCATTCCTCCTTGCAAAACAGCTCGAGCTCAGTGAGGTTGGATGGAGAGGTTGGATGGACTTTGACTTGGCCATTCTAACACCTGGATATTTTAATTTTTGAACCATTCCATTGTAGATTTTGGTTTATGTTTTTGATCAATGTCTTGTTGGAAGACAAATCTCTGTCCCAGTCTCAGGTCTTTTGCAGACTCCATCAGGTTTTCTTCCAGAATGGTCCTGTATTTGGCTCCATCCATCTTCCCATCAATTTTAACCATCTTCCCTGTCCCTGCTGAAGATAAGCAGGCCCAAACCATGATGCTGCCACCACCATGTTTGACAGTGGGGATGGTGTGTTCAGCTGTGTTGCTTTTACGCCAAACATAACGTTTTACATTGTTGCCAAAAAGTTCAATTTTGGTTTCATCTGACCAGAGCACCTTCTTCCACATGTTTGGTGTGTCTCCCAGGTGGCTTGTGGCAAACTTTAAACAACACTTTTTATGGATATCTTTAAGAAATGGCTTTCTTCTTGCCACTCTTCCATAAAGGCCAGATTTGTGCAATATACGACTGATTGTTGTCCTATGGACAGAGTCTCCCACCTCAGCTGTAGATCTCTGCAGTTCATCCAGAGTGATCATGGGCCTCTTGGCTGCATCTCTGATCAGTCTTCTCCTTGTATGAGCTGAAAGTTTAGAGGGACGGCCAGGTCTTGGTAGATTTGCAGTGGTCTGATACTCCTTCCATTTCAATATTATCGCTTGCACAGTTCTCCTTGGGATGTTTAAAGCTTGGGAAATATTTTTGTATCCAAATCCGGCTTTAAACTTCTTCACAACAGTATCTCGGACCTGCCTGATGTGTTCCTTGTTCTTCATGATGCTCTCTGCGCTTTTAACGGACCTCTGAGACTATCACAGTGCAGGTGCATTTATACGGAGACTTGATTACACACAGGTGGATTGTATTTATCATTAGTCATTTAGGTCAACATTGGATCATTCAGAGATCCTCACTGAACTTCTGGAGAGAGTTTGCTGCACTGAAAGTAAAGGGGCTGAATAATTTTGCACGCCCAATTTTTCAGTTTTTGATTTGTTAAAAAAGTTTGAAATATCCAATAAATGTCGTTCCACTTCATGATTGTGTCCCACTTGTTGTTGATTCTTCACAAAAAAATACAGTTTTATATCTTTATGTTTGAAGCCTGAAATGTGGCAAAAGGTCGCAAAGTTCAAGGGGGCCGAATACTTTCGCAAGGCACTGTATATACTGTATTCTATACTATTATACTGTATCTTAGTCTATGCTGCTCTGACTGCTCGTCCATATATTTATATTGTCTTAATTCCATTCCTTTACTTAGATTTGTGTGTATTGGGTATATGTTGTGAATTACTTGTTAGATATTGCTGCGCTGTCGGAACTAGAAGCACAAGCATTTCGCTAGACCCGCAATAACATCTGCTAAACACTTGTATGTGACCAGTAAAATTTGACTTGATTTTGAGCCAATCAGAGAGCACGAACCCCCACATGGGGGAGTCAACAGGAGTGATGACAAAAAGGGCAAAAAATTGCAATTTCTCTGTACATCCATGGATGAGCCAATCACACTTCATTTGCAATGTAGGCTATGGGATGGTAGCTAGTTAAGTACACATATGCAATGCACACAATACTAAATACTTCCCCCAAGCTAGCTAACCAGTATAGCTAGTATTGATATTCTAATTGAATCACAATGGATTCTTTTCCATGAAATTGATCCGGTGTTAGCTGCCGGGTTAATACAGTGTCCTGAGCTAGCTAGCTATGTTGCGCTGGTTAGCTAAACATTTGGCTATGGGCTGGCACTGGCCATATGGGATTATGGAGAGTGAATTGAATTGTTTCATCTTGTTAGGTAGTTATCTAGCTGTGGCCATCTGGCTAGTATCAACAAGGGCATTCTACAAAATAGCAACATCCGTGCAGCTAGCTAGCTAACATTGGAATCTAGTCCATAAACTAAGCAACACACACAGACATGCATTGCCAAACAACGCTACTGCCTTCTTCTGGTTTGTAGTATTTGAAGACATGGTGGCTGATGACTTCGAGGTTTTTGCTCTGTGTACACAAAGAGATTGTCTGCCGACACTGATAAGAAGTGCAAATTACTCTCGGCTGGCGAACGGTAACAAATCCTGTGTGTGTTCTTGCTCTTACAAGTAGGTGTGCTACATTTACCCTGCCCAGCACCCTTGATAGGTAGAGTTTCAATGTTGGGAACAATTAATTGGTCTGAATGTCTAATGTGGGGGATTTGTAGCCTGTGTTTGCTTTTGCCAGACCATTATTATTTCAATGAAGGTGTTCTTTGTCATATTACTTGCAGTATAGAATAGATAACACATTGACTGTGCAAATGGCTAGATGTACAGTATGTCTAGTCGTTTCTGGTTCGAGTCTCTTCTAAATGATTAAATGCCCCCTTTTAATTTAATTTTTTTTCCTATTTCAACAGTGCTCTTCCATTGCCTGCTCCGTGTCCAGATCCTTCCGGTGCTGCCCTGACAAGGTGGCATTGAATGGCTGAAAGAAGACTTTCTTCAGCTCCGGGAAGAAAATGGCTGACACCACAGAATCCAAGAGCTAAGACTCTCTTTTTTCCCCTTGCCTGCTTTGTTGATTATCTTGAGACTTGATTTCCCCTCCCTTAAATGTATACGCCTACTATGGCAATGCATGATATGAGCCGTGTCAAGGGTTTCCCCTGTAAAGAGTGTGATATGGTTTGCCCCAGTACCCCTAGTCTGTTAGAACACATGAAGGCTCACTACCAGCAAGAAGAGAATGGCAGGTTTGAGTGTGAGCAATGTGGCCGCATCTATAAGCATGCTGGCAGCCTGGCCAACCATAAGAAATCCCATGAAGTGGGTTCCTTTCAGTGCCCAGTCTGCACCAGAACCCTGCCCAATGCTGTGGCCCTGAAGAACCACCTCCGTATCCACACACTATCCCCAAGCAGTGCCCAGGCAGAGGAAGACGGCGGTGACGAAGGCGCTGAAGACGGACATGATGAGAGGAACTATGGTCTTGCACAGGACCTGTCTGATGGCTTTGCCCGCAGTCACCTGAACAACAGCGGAATGGGTCATGGTGTGATGTCACATGACCCAGATGATCATAAGAAGTCACCTGTAACTGACGATGCCTGGGATCGCCCATTCAAATGCGATCAGTGTGATAGGACCTACCGCCACCATGGCAGCCTGGTTAATCACAAGAAATGTCACCAGGAGGGGGCGTTCAAGTGCACCGTCTGTTACAAGCAGTTCAACAACCTGGCTGCTCTCAACGGCCATGAGCGAACCCACTCAAAGTTTAAGACTCCTGGAGCATCGATGGTTAACAACAACATACATGATTCTGTGACTGATCAGCGTCCGTCTGCTCCCCAAACCGATGATGCGTCTAACTGCTTCTGCCACCTGTGCCAGGTAGCTTTGCCCAACAAGAGTGACTTCCAGGAGCACATCCTATTGCATAATGCAGCCTCCTCTTCACTGGGTCTTGCCCGTAGTTTCCCTGGGATAATGCCGCACAATCTCAGCGCTGTCCGCTCCCCAGCATACACACCTGCCCTGGGTGACCCTCTGCCGCTTCCTCATTTGCCAAATGATAAACGTGGACCCTTTGATCCAATGCTTGGCCCTCCTGTCAATAACCCCATTTACACTTGTGCATACTGTGGGGCTGGGCATCCTGATCTGGAGAGTCTCAAAGTTCATTACCTGACCCATGACCCCCACCCAGGCTCCCATGGTCAGGATGGTATCCTGAACACGGATGGGATTGGCTCTAACTCTAACCCATCTCCATCTGGAGAGAGAGCGCAATCTTCTTCTGATGATGGTGAACGTCGTTTCAAGTGTCAGGATTGTGGGAAAAGCTACCGCCATGCTGGAAGCCTGGTCAACCACAAGCGCTCCCACCAGACTGGCCTCTACCAGTGCACCATCTGCTGCAAGCAGTATCCGCATTTGGCTGCCTTGC
Organism: Oncorhynchus clarkii lewisi; assembly: GCF_045791955.1. Taxonomy (NCBI): domain Eukaryota; kingdom Metazoa; phylum Chordata; class Actinopteri; order Salmoniformes; family Salmonidae; genus Oncorhynchus; species Oncorhynchus clarkii. The sequence goes on along the minus strand of NC_092158.1, from coordinate 68,904,914 downwards.
ATAGCCACCTCCGCAGCCATAAGGGAAGAACATCCAACCAATCATCCCTCAACACTGAAGGCGACTGGCTCTCCTCGGAACCCCTGACACTTGACTCTCAGAATAGTTATGTGCAGGAGGGGAGCGGCGCAACCACCCCTATCTCCCTCCCTGGAAATCTTGGTGACGCTGCTCACTTTGTACCTGATGGTGGCCACAGCAGTGGTTTGGATTCACTAGAGTTCCATGATCGATTTGATGGCTCCCTTGCCCAGAGCAACTCTGGGCACTCCCCTCTTCCCCAGAACCACCGCCAGGCTGATAGACATATGTGCACTGACTGTGGAGAAATGTATGGGGACATCTCTGGCATCAAGTCTCACATGTGCCCCCAACGGCGACAGAACCAGGGGATGTCCAATGGATTCATGGGAAACATGAGTAGCTTCAACAGTCCTGGAGGCGCTGCTCTCCCTTCAGGTGGAGGAAATGTGAAAGAGAGCAATGGACAGCGCTCTCAGTATGGTTCTCAGTCCCATTCCCAAGGAGGGGGGAAAAGGATGAATAAAGAAGATGAAGATGATGGTGAAGTGTACCAGTGCTCGGTGTGTGGGAACCATTATGCCAGCCTCAGGGCCCTGAGGAGCCATCTGCGCAGCCATGCTAACAATCCCACAGGGCCTGGGACTTCAGTGCTTTCTCCTAACGGTGAGGCAGATTGGAGGATTATCTGCAGCACCTGTGGCCAGAGCTTCTCCAGAAAGCAAGACCTGTTAAACCACCAACTGATTCATGGGCCACAAAGGTCAGATGCAGCAGCGCAGAGCATGGGGGCCGATCCTACAAATACTAATGGCAAAATGGATGGTGATGGGAGGAATCACATTTGCGTTGACTGTGGCATGTTCTTTGCTGATCGCCATCACCTGATCACTCACCTGTGTCCTGGTAAGGGAAGAGGAGGAGTGCTGAGCAAAGAAGGATTGAATGGAGCTAAAGGGATGACTGGAGGAGATGGAGTTAGTGGCGGCGGAGTTGGAGGACCTGGAGGCAGTCGTGATATGGGAGGACAGGACCGTAGACAACAGATGCCAGATTCGGAGGATCGACCCCACAAATGTGACCAGTGTGGAAGGGGCTACAGGCACCCTTGCTCCCTGCTCAACCACAAGAAATCTCACAAGACCGGAGTCTTCAGATGCCTTGTCTGCCAGAAGCGCTACTACAACCTGCTGGCCCTTAAGAACCACCAGAGGACCCACTTTGATTTAAAAAGGTAAGCTTTTGTTTGATGCTTTTCCCCATTGAGACTTGTTTGTCTTTGTGGGCCTATTAATAACATAAGATCTGTTTGCATTGCTTGAATTTGGTCCAAATTGACATCAATTGGACATTTTACACTAAAATCAGGATTGTAGAGTACCTTCATGGATTGGTCTTTATTTTCTCTGAAATAATGAGATGCATTATTTTTGTATTGTAATAATACTAGATATGAGTAAGAGGAAAATGTATTATTATCGGGGCCTCCGCATCGATGTAAAAAATAGGCATTCGATTTTGTTGAAGAAAACACACCGCTTTTCCCTCACTGTACAGCGGCACAGCTGGAAAACGAACAACATTGTCATTGAATGTAGGAGTCTACTCTGTGCTACAGTCCAATCTGTAAAGCTAATTTAAAAACAAAACTCCCCTTAAGCAACCCTGAGGAACCCAAGAAATGGCCAGGCCATGACATCTTTGAATCCATTCTAAACGTAAAATGTATTTCTGACTGGTGATTTCCCTTTATTGGCTTGCTACAGCAAGGCTGCCGCTGGCACAGGGAGAAGCGGTCCCCAAGTGGCACCCGATTCCGAAACGATGGCTTTACTTGAATGGTAAATAACCTTACCCAAATGTGCTTTTATCATCATTACTAAACGTAGCTAGTGCCCGTTCAGCCAGTAGGCTGTCCATTCATGATGTCAGGAGCGAGTTGAATGGCTGGCAGATCGTGGAATAGGCACAAGGAGTGTTTACCAGTTCCTAACCCATCTTTTAATTTGGTCCTCACTTTATTTTACAGGCACAAGTGTGAGGAGTGTGGGAAGGCCTTCAAGATCCAGAAGCAGCTGGAAAACCACCTTCGGCTCCATGAAGAACACAGAGCAAAGGCTCACGCCCAGCTCGCAAAACTAGGCAATGGGAGGTATCAAGGAGGACCCTCTGGCATGCAGGCCATGAGAGGAGAATCGTCCAAATCCCAGAACCCTGGCATGGGGGAAGTCAAGTATGGACAACAACAAGGCTTCAAGCAACCCTACTCAGAGGCTGGTACTTCAAGGGCTCAGAATTTTGATCTACAAGAAGGGGGACGAAGACCCTTCGCCTGTGATGAGTGTGGACGGAGCTATCGTCATGCAGGCAGCTTGGCCAATCATAAGAATCTTCACAAAATTGGCGAGTATCACTGCAATGTCTGCAACTCCACTTACCCCAACCGCCTGGCCATGAAAAACCATCTGCGTCTTCATTTTGCCCTCAAGAAGCACACTTGCCAGGAATGTGGCAAAGGATTCCGTACCCAAAAGCAGCTGACCACCCACCACTCTGCACAGCTCTGCAAGGGGGCTGCAGGAGCTGTTGCTCAAATGGATTACGAGTGTGATGGGTGCTGCGAGGGTTTTGCTACTGCAGACGAGCTGGCTGCACATGACTGCCCTGCTCAGCAGCTCCCTTCGTCCTCGGCCTCCCTCAACAGCTCAAGCCTCAGCATCGATGGGGCTGACCTTGTGCCAGATGAACGCCCCTACAGCTGTGACATCTGCAACTGCTCTTACAAACATGCCAGCAGCCTGCTGAACCACAAGCACACACACAAGACGGGCACTTTTACTTGCACCTACTGCGACAAGCCGTACTCCAACTACATGGCGCTGCGCAACCACATGCGCATCCACACGCAGAAGAAGAGGCACATCTGCCACCACTGCGGGAAAGCGTTCCGGCTAGCCAGATTCCTCCGCAATCACCAGAAGGTCCATGAGGAGGGCCACACACGCTTTGGCTGCACCAGCTGCGGGAAGAGCTTCCAGGGGAGGTCAGGCCTGGCGAGGCATCGCTGCGGGGAGAACCAGGTAGGCAAGGAGGGCAGGAGGATGGCCACTGCAAGCACGACAGGGGGAGAAGAGTGCCGGTACACGTGAGTTTTCGTCTGTTTGTGATTCTTGAAGTGAAAATAGTGAAGATCATAGGTTTCTACATGTCTATTACAGGTATATGATCTCCAATCCGGCTTCCTTGGGACCATACGTGCACCGGAATTCGGCTATTTCTGAAGTTTGGACAGATTGATTAGTGGAGACCAGATAAGTCCCCCCTTTTGCTTTCAGTTAGATATACATTCGTTTCGTAGGCTACTATGCATCAGAATTGATTTGATTGTTCAGTTGGATGTTTTATTTTCTGCTTTTACAAAGAATACTGACATTAATTGATACCAATTCAAAGTAGCTGACGTAGTATAATAAGTAAGATTTATGATTTGTGTGTTCCTTGTACTTGTTTGAATTGTAGTGCTCCTTTGTTTGTGCTTCCCTGTCTCTTTTTATAGGTACATTGTACATTTTTAGGTTGTCGATAGTGTAAACCTAGTTTAGTGGGCTTCTTTGTTTGACAAAGTCATGGCACAAAAGCTGGTTAAAATGGTAAAAGACCATAGAAGTGAGAAGGTTCTTGTTGTTTTTTTTGCTGATATTACAGTGAAGACTACATTGATAAAGGGCATGGGCCTATCCTTAGACTTAGATCCACAGTAAGTATTTGGAGCTTGCTACACTGCACATGCTTTGTTGTAAATTAGTTATTTTGGGCGGGGGGTAATCTGCACCAAGCCAACATATTTCACCACAGTTGGTGAAAGCCAGAATAATTTCAATAACTATGAAAAGTGTGATATGGAATTGTTGTATCCAAATGTGCAGGGAGCCACACATACCTTCCAAGACTCAAATTACTTTTCAATTATTTGATTAAGGACAGTCCATATTTTTTCCCCTTGTTTCCACCAAAATGTGTTCCCCTTTTATTATGTGTATAAATTGACTATTTCTTCTTGCAGGACATGGTAAACCACTTTTAGTCATCTCCAAAGCTTTAAGCCGGATTCCAGATCATATACCTGTACAAATTATTTTTAGATGGATATATAAATATATTAAAGTTGTATCTAATGGAAAAGTGGTAACCAGCCAATTTAGATTAGTGAAAAAGGACCGCAAGCAGTTACTAATTTCTTCTTCTCTTCTGTCTCTCCACAGATGTGACCAGTGTGGCCGCTCCTACGCCCATGCCAGCTCCCTTCTCAACCACAAAAACACCCACACCGTCGGCATTTACCACTGTGCCGTGTGCCTCAAGACCTATTCCAACCTCCTGGCCCTCAAGAACCACCGGCGCATTCATTCAGAGATACGGCGTCACCGCTGCCCAGAATGCGGCAAGGCTTTCCGTGTCTCCTCCCAGCTCAACAGCCACCGTCGCGTCCACCTAAAGGAGAGGGAGCTCACTTGTGGCCCCTGCCAGCGCAGCTTCCCCAGCCAGGCCAGCTTCCGGCTCCACCAGGAGATCTCCCACGGCCAAGCCCCCAGGCCCCCCCAGCAGACACAGGCCAGGGCTGGGGGAGCCTCTGGGGGCACATCCGGGGGCGGGAGCTCAGGCCTTAGCTGGGGCTCCGGCCTGGATCTCACGTTGTTGCAGGCCCAAGGACTGGACCCCAATGGACTACCCAAAATGAACTCCCTGTCCTTCCAAGGCCCCAGTGGCAGCAGGAGCCGTGGGGCGACGGGGACCAAGTCGCACGTCTGCAACCAGTGCGGCCGCGGCTACCTCCACGCCAGCTCCCTCCTCAACCACAAAAACAGTCACAAAACAGGCGCCTACTTCTGTAACTCCTGTCAGAAGGAGTTTCCCAACCTGATGTCCCTCAAGAACCACCGGCGTATTCACACTGAGCCCAAACGTTTCCAGTGCCCCGACTGTGGAAAGTCCTTCCGTGTGTCCACCCAGCTCATCTGCCACAGGCGCATCCACACCAAGGAAAAGCCCTTCTCCTGCCAGCAGTGTGACAAGCGCTTCTCCAGCAAGTCCAACCTGCGCCACCACCAGAAGGTGCACTGGAGCAGCTCAGCGCCCCCCACCATGGCCATGGGCGCTGCCAGCTTCTTGGGTATGCCCTCGGGCCCATTTCTATAAGTATGGGGGGGGGGGGGGGGGGGGGGTGCTCGTGTGAGATGCATTGAAATGCCAAGGTTTTAGAGGTGCCAAAACTTAGTCCCCATCTCATTCACCACCATCTCCCTCTTGTTGTAGAGTGTGAGGTTTATGTCTTTAGATTTTCACAGAGCAGGTTATGTGTTTTAGACACACAGGCCCTGCATGCAACCTTAGACAAGGGAGGGGGGAGGGGGAGAGGACTGACTTGGCATGGACGACCTCTACACTGGTTAAGACAGTCTGGTTGCAAAAGCGTCCCCTTCATCCCAACCAGCATGGCTACTCTTGCTTGCATTCACTCGATGGCCTTTGCTAGGGGACAAGAACCCATTCACCTGTAATGGTACACATGGATTACTGCTCACTCAGTCTAGGATGTGTGCTAGACTTCTCTGTTCGGCCCTTTAGAAACCTTAATGATATACTGTTGTCATAGATTCACGTTGCATGTTACACAGTAGACGATTCTACATTTCTCAGTGTTTTATTGACCGTTAAGCCCAGTGTCAATGAAGTCATAACAAACGGGTCAAAATAGGAACAACATCCTGGTGCCATGCCAAGAGTGTGGCGTGAAGCTCACCAAGTCAACCACATTGATGAATTTGACCAATGTTAAGGCTTTCTTTGTGGCATCTTTGCAGTTTGAATGCATTGCACATCACGACATCCCATTCCATATCTGTTGATTTTTGGATAAAGCCTTTGCATGCGGCCTTTGTCCTGTTCTACAAAACATCTTAACCAGTAAGAACATGTATTTCAAACAGTATCTCTGAAGTGAGCAATATGTTGGAACAAATAGTTGAGATGTACTTTGACATTGTAAAAAATGTAGTTTTTAACAGTGAATGTAGTGGTTGGAGATGTCACATTTCTGTAATATAGAACTGACCTGAGGGTGTATTGCTCTCTTGTGAGGTTCTAATCGTTTTCTAACTTGTGTGTTTCTTGCAGCACGAAGATGAGCTTCAAACCTTATTTTTCTGCAGATGACAGCAATGCTCTTTATCGGTTGCTTCTTTCTGGCATCACATTTGTGTTTTCCTCTTTAAAAAAAAAGAAAAAAATGTTTCTGGGCACCCATATTTTCAACACTGCGCCTAACGAGTTAACATGTATAGACAATAAGTTGTTTTTAAAAGAAAAATGTATATTGTTAGGCCCATGCTGGCATTTTGATTTTATCCTGTATCGTAATCGTACTTCTGACTGTATTATTTACAGTTCAACTTTTATAAAACAGATCATTGTAGAATGCATTTATTTATATTAACACTTTAGGAGCTTTGTTGTTACCACCCCTTTCCTTACACTTACCCCTGACTACTCATCCTGTATGTATAATTGGCATGGAGTCGAGTATGAAGGACTCCCAAAGAACACTTGTGACAGTACTCCATGTTGTCTCAATTTGTTATGGTTTTAAAAAAAATAATTATAATAATCAGTCCCTTGTACAATAAACAGGGAACTTGTATAATGTGTGTTTTGATTGCAGTATGAAGACGAAGGAAATATTTCTGAAATGTTTGCCTTTTACAAGTGATGTTGTGACCGTCTCCCCTAAAGTCAGACTGGACTTCCTTCTGTTTCACAAAAAACTCACACTCAAAAGGGGACTTTGAATTGTTTGTGCATTCAGACCTCATTCTCTTAAGATTTTGTTATACCTTATCGTAACCCTTGTATTTATTAGTATTTCTTTTTATTTAATTGCGTTTGGACTATTCAAAGCTCTGTGTGAACACCTTTTACTGGGAGAGCTGGTGCTAGTAAGTGAAATATAAAGTGACAGTGAAGTGATTTTTAAGAGCAATGTGATAACTAGACCACGGGACAACTAACTATATTTTAATGGAACTCTTGCGTTTTCTCCAGAATTGGTTAAAAGTGGACACTTCCAACCATCATTACGGTTAGATTAGAAAGGATTGGTTTGAACAACTATAATGAATCATTTTCAGTTCTAACTTTTTGTTTCATACATATATGTAATGCTTACTATACAGTTTTATAAGCTGTTTTGATAATTAATTTCTTAACAAAACCTGTCCATATTATAACCCCTAATGCTGATGAGTATTTTAAAATAAATAGCTGGAAAACTAGTGAAGAACATTGTTGTGAATCCATTGTCCTTTCACTCCTCACTTTTCATGTACTTTTTGAAAGTGTTAAGTGTTTTAATAATCAACACGTTTTCACACAGGCAATTTTTAATCTGTGATGAAGGCAAAATCAACTTCGTTAACTCAACCATGTTAAAGACTTGGCTTGAACATTTTCACTTCAGTGAATTGGTCAAATTAATGTGTCTAGTTGAGGGGCCAAATAATTGACCTGTTGGAATGTAAGGAAGGAGGGTATACAATTGCAGATCTTTAAGCAAATGATGCAGACTGAGGATGAAGTTTGATAATGTGATTTACCTTGTTGCCTCTAGAAAGGCGGGTGCCCTCATCATACACCTTACCTAGGCGGTGTACACACAGGCAGCCCAATGCTGATATTTTTTTTGACTAATTGTTCTTTTGACCAATCACATCAGATCTTATTCAGAGCTGATCTAATTAGTGAACAAAAAGATCAGAATAATGCTGCCTGTATAAACACAGGCCTAGAGGATTAGACCTCTGAAAATGTAGTTTGCTCATGTTAGTCCACAAACAATACATTTAAAAAATGGACACTAATGCATCTATATGTAATCTTTAAGGTGCAATGTTTGAATGAATTCCATTATCTTGATGCTAGAATATTGAGTTTTATGCAACACATAAAAATCACAAAATGATATCAAGTTTACAATGTGGTTGTTGAAAATTATACCTTTTATTTTATAACCAGCCAAATAGGTTTGGAGTTCTTTCATCCTTGGAAGAAGAAGAATATCCTCCCAAAACTAATTTCTTTAGTTTTTCCAGTGATATTTAGACCAACTTCATTGTTCCACGTAGCTTTTTTTTTTTTTTTGTCAACCCAGACAAGTTTGAGAGTGCATATTTGCTGCTAGTTAGCTTAGCACGCTAACGCCAGTGTCCATATAGAATCTGAGCTGATGCCAACGTCTAGCAACCACAGAAGCATTTATATTATAATACATTGTCCAAGAGTGATATGGTCACTATACACGTTGGAATGGAGTTTCTGCATGGTGGTTAAGTGTGTTTTTGGACGTTCAATTGATTCCTGTGGACTCTTGGATTAGCATGCTAAACTAACAAGTGTCTGCTCCAAATAACTAAATAAATCAAATATTTTAGTTTGGGAACACTCAAGTACTGGGAGAAACCAAAGAAAATGAGTTTTTTGAGTAAATTGTCCTAAGGGCTGGAGAATCATCAACATTGCAATATGACTCTCCCAATTTGTGTGTATTTGTCACCATGAAGATGAAACTAACCCAGATATTGAAGATCCAAATCTCTCACCCTTAATCCTACACATGTAACTCTGACCTATGCCATATTTGTGTTGTTTTCATGTACATTTCGTATTTTATATATGCATGATAGTTTGTGCTTAATAAAGATCCACCCGTGTTGAATATAATTAACTGTAGCTATACATTTGTTACCAAATTGAGGCATCAGTTTCTTTGACCAAATTCAAGGTACAGTTAAACTATGTAAACAACCATATTAAATACTGGTAGCTAGTGGAAATGCATAATAAACCCATATATACCTGCAGTGTACAGTGGGAGAGTGACATTTACAACACAAGTAGCCTCATCATTTGACTCCAGGCTCAGTACACCATCAGCGTAGGGAAGGCCCATTTGATTTGCCCAATGGTTTGATTGACGTATTGAAAAGGCTCCGGTGAATTGCCCGAAATAAACAATTTATTGTTAAATGTGCCGTCTTTAACATTTCAGTAATATTTTGACTCCCTCTCTGATTTTGAAGAATATTATTAAGTCCAAAATATTATTTTGTAGAGACAATATTTCAACTTCAGAAAACTACATCCAATATTGAATCGAGAAGACGCATTTTGTATACACTGAGGGTGGCCAGGACGTGCCACTCTTGACAGTTATTTTTGTTTTTGTCTCGATTAATAGTATTCATTTATGACTACCGTGACATATCAAGATATGTCCATGTGGCAATGTTACGGAATGCACTTTCAATTGTTGAAGAATTACTTTTTTCCCCCCATGGCTGAAGCTGTTTCTAATGCAACGTTTACATACTGTCACAGTTATCAGAAGCTTTTAGTTTCACTTGAAGGACTGTCAATGTCGGAATTACAAGACGGAAACTCAGAGACATTTTTGCTACCAAGTTGTGACGTTTCACCACTGACCCTTTACCTTTGACAGCAAATCTGTTTTTGACAATTACAATCTTATCAGTATGTATAATGTAGCTAGTCTGACCATATTGTTGATGTTAAGTAAGCTAGTTTACTTCATTAAGAATTGTTCCAACTTCAATAGCACTTGAACACAACCATGTCGAGCATCTGACTTCCCAGTTTCCCCATTTCCCACGAGCATGTGAAGCCAGCATTAATGTGTATACAAACAAAATATCAGAATTATGGCATGACACAATTCCTACATTTTACATTTTCAGGTCATCCACCAATTGGCGCAGGGAGACCACCCAAGTCGCATGTCTGCGACCAGTGTGGCCGTGGTTACCGCCATGCCGGATCCCTCCAGAACCACAAGAACATCCACAAGACAGGCGCCTATTTCTGCAGCTCTTGTCAGAAGGAGTTCTCCAACCTGATGGCTCTCAAGACCCATCGGCGCATCCACACTGAGGTCAAACGCCACCGGTGCTCAGATTGTGGAAAGGCCTTCCGTGCGCCTAGCCAACTCATCGTCCACCGGCGCATTCACACCCAGGAGAAGCCCTTCTCCTGCCAGCAATGCACCAAACGCTTCTCTAGCAAGTCCAACCTACGTCACCACATGAAGTTGCATTGGAGCGGCTCAGCGCCTTCCAGTTTCCTGGGTATGCGCTCAGGCCCATTTCTATAGGTGGGGGAAGGGAAAGTGCTGCTGTGATTTACATTGAAAAGCCAAAAGGTTTCTGGAGATTTGGTTTAATACAAGTTCAACGTTTACATTTTCAGGTAAACCAGTAATTGGTGGGGGGGCCAAGTCGCACGTCTGTGACCAGTGTGGCCGTGCCTACCGCCACGCCAGCTCCCTCCTCAACCACAAGACCATCCACAAGACTGGCGCTTATTTCTGCACCTCCTGTCAAAAGGAGTTTCACAATCTGAACGCCCTCAAGAACCACCAGCGCATCCATACGGAGACCAAGCGCTACGAGTGCCCGGAGTGCGGAAAGTCCTTCCGCGTGTCCACCCAGCTCATAATCCACCGCCGCATCCACACCAAGGAGAAACCCTTCTCCTGCCAGCAGTGTGACAAGCGCTTCTCCAGCAAGTCCAACCTGCGCCACCACATGAAGTTGCATTGGGGCAGCTCAGCGCGCCCTGTGCGCACCAATGTGTCTGTGGCTGCTACCAGTGCCACCCTCTTGGCTCTGCCTCAGACCCATATCTCTACAAAGTATGGGTGGGGTTGGGGAAAGGGGAAGCATTGAAATGCCAAGTTCTGGAGGTGCCAAAACTTCTCTTCACCCTCCTTCACCACCATCTCCCTCTTGTTATAGACTGTGATTTTCATAGAGCAGGTTACGTGGTCTAGACACTCAAGGCCCTGCGTGCAACCCCAGACAAGGGGGAAAAGTGGACTTGACATGGACGATATCTACACTGGTTAGGACACGGGTTGCAAAATCTTCACCCATCTGCCTTCATCCCACCCAATTAGTTAGCTGTGCTTGCTGCATTCACTCGGTAGCCTTTGCTAGGGGACAACAACCCTTCCGCCTGCAATGGTACACCAGGATTACTGGTAAAAAAAACTTCAATATTAAGGTTTTGTGGATTGTTCCTTTTTGACTGCTACACATCATTACATTGCATCTGTTAATCTTCAATGAAGCCTTTGCTTGCAAATAAGAATTTGTGCTTAACTGACTTGCCTAGATACATTTAAAAAAATCATGTGCGGCTTTTGTTGTGTCATACAGTATTGAAGAGTAAATCATGGATTTTAAACGTATCCGCAATATGTTGGATTAAAGAGTAGATGTACTTTGACATTTGACATTGTAAAAAAAATGTAGTTTTAACGGTGAATGTAGTGGTTGGAGATGTCACATTTCTGTAATATAGAACTGACCTGAGGGTGTATTGCTCTCTTGTGAGGTTCTAATTGTTTTCTAACTTGTGTGTTTCTTGCAGCACGAAGATGAGCTTCAAACCTTTATTGTTCTGCAGATGACGACAATGCTCTTAATGGGTTGCTACTTTCTGGCATTTCTGTATTCCTCCCATTGTTTCAAAATGGCTCTTGGCACCAATATTTTAAACACTACGCTTAAACCAGCAAGCGCGTGTAGATGGTTTTTTTTTTTTTTTACGGATAAAAGTAAAGAAATGTATATCGTTAGGCCGGTGTCGGCATTTGGTTTTTATCATGTATCGTAATTATGACTGTATTATTAACATTGCAGCTTTTATAAATCATTATAGTATGCTTATTTGTAGCAGCATTTGTAACAGAAATGCTAGTTTTAGGATCTCTCAGTTTAGGAGAAGTGTTGTAACCACCCCTTGTCCTTACACATACCCCTGACTATTCATCATGTATGTATAATTGACATGGAGTCAAGGATGAAGGACTCTGACACATTCAATTGACTGTACTTCCTTAAGTTTCCTTTGTACAACAAACAGGGAGCTGATATGTGTGTTTTGATTGCCATATGAAGTTTTAAGAAAGATTAAGGATTATTGTTGACATGTTTGCCTTTTGAGTGATGCCACTGTCTTCCCTCAACTCAGACTGGACACTTCTGTTTCACACACACACACACAAAAAAAAAAGAAAAGCAACCACACTTACAAACATAACTTGTAAAAGTTTAGCGCGTTTATTATGTTCAGTTTGTTACTCTTGTATTGTAACCTTTGTATTCATTCATTAGTGAGTATTTCCTTATACACTTGTGTTATATTCAACTATTCAAAGCTCCGTGTACATATTTTACTGGGAGAACTGCTAGTAAGTGAAATAAAGTCACAGTGAATTGATTTAGTAGTAATGTGATAAAACTAGACCACATTTATATTTGAGTTAAACCTATAAAAAATATATATATATACAAAATGGACACTTTTGAACCTAGTTTAGAAAGAATTGCTTTGAACAAGTATTCATTTCAAGTTCTTACTTTATGTTTCAAGTATATATGTAATGCTTACTATACACTTTTATAAACTATGTTTTGATAATTAATTTCTTAACAAAACTTGTCCATATTATCCCTAATGCTGAGTACTGAAAATAAATAGCTGGAAAAATGTGTTGTGAATCACAATTGTCCTTCAGCTCCTCACACTTTTTATGTATTTAAGTTTTTAATAACAGTCACAAGTTCTTTGAAGGTTGCTTCAATATTTCCAAAAGTCCTAGAGTATTTAATTTCTATTAAAAGCAGGTTTAAAGTAAGCCTGTTTTGGGGGCTCTTTTCTATGACCGTGCATTCCCTTCAGTCAGGAAGGTTTGTCATAGAAAATAGAACACATATATTCACCTTCATGATCCCTAAGGCTTTGTTCGTTTGTGCTCTATCAGTCAGTTTACCTGAGCAGTCTGCAGTGAATCCCACATCCGTTTCCCAATGTACATGCCCTTTCGGAATGATGGATGTGACCCAAGCCCCATGTACCATGGGAGAGCAGAGGAGTCTAGCATCAAGGCAAGTCCCCCTGGGGAACAAGGACTGTGACTGTCCTGAGAGTCCAGTCAGAGGAAGCCATTCATCACTGTCTAGGGTCTTGTGTCCCTGGTGTTTTGTTGATGCCATAACACTACAGATTCCCAAATGGCACCCTTTTCCCTACAGTGCACAACTTTCGACGAGGGTCCATGCCACTGGGCACAGACATCAGTTCAACATCCAGTTTTAATTTACATTTGGTTTAGTTGTCAACTAACGTGAATTCAATGATGTGGAAACAACATTGATTCAACCAGATTTTGCCCAGTGTGTAGGGAATAGGGTGCCATTTGGGATATAGACAGAGTCTGGGTGTACAGCCACGAGGGGGTAGTGGGGGAGTACAGCATGTGGATGTGGAGGTAACAGACTATTGAATTCCTGCACAAAATGGAGTACTGTATTTATTTAGGTGTTTTTTCAGTCATGTTCAAATTGGTTGTTGCCATTTTCCTTTGTTGATTGGTGGAGCTAGATTAGTATGGCTGACACAGATGGGAATGGTTTAGTTAATCAAAAACAGGCCTTTTTGTTTGCATTTCCTTTCATCCCCATCTTGAATTTCCTACTTCTCCAGATTCCCCATTCAGCTCATTTCATAGTGGTTTTGTGTCAGTCTTTCACCAAAACCTTGTTTAAAGTATTGTACATTCAAATGTTAAAGTATGTGCTGTGTCATTTAACAGATGCCCAAACTAACTAATTAGAATCAGCACATAGCAGAGGACAGATGAACAGCAGCTGGGAGGTAAGTAGCCATGATGAGGTGATGGGGATAGAATTTGCACCAGGGTGAGTGATCAAAGTGGGGATGTCTTGCATGCCTTAATGATGAGGTCATAATGTGTAGACTGGACCGTGAGTCATGGATTCCTAATGGTCCTTTTGGGAGGCTGGGGAACCAGATGGGCAGAGTGCTGGAGGAGCTAACCCACACAACATGGCTGAGCAGCTGTTCAAAGTCCTTTGTTCAAAGGGTCTGAGCAGGAGTGCTGATATCGGATCAGTTTTGTCTATCGTATATTAATGAATAATATATGGACAGGGACGGATCATAGATCCGCACTGCTGCTCTGAGATGCTTCTTCAATATGGCCTAGTCCACCTTTAAAAACACACTGGATGGCAGTGGGGCCTTTCAAGGAAAAACACGGACATAATACAATAACGATGGATGACATTTATATTGTGCATTTCACTAGGTGTCAAAATATGTTAAATTGTAAGGAGTGAACTCAGTCACCTCACCCACTACCAATTTGTAACACTTGACTTACCTGAGTGACGCACAGCAGCCATCCGAATGCTTGCCAAGTCTCGCATATCACAGTGACGAGTTGTCTGAGATGTTGCTAACCCAGTGGAGGGCGATCAGGGTCTACAGAGATACTCACTGTGACTTGATCCAAAACCCAGTTTAATAGGCCCCAGGGACTTCAGACCCACTTAATGCTTCATGACAAGGTGTTGATAGGATAACATGAGGATGCTTAACACAAACTAATATCCCATATTCCTAAATCAAAATAACATGAAATAACATTGCATTGCCAAATGTTTGGTAGATTATGATCTAAGAACATAATTAGCAAATAATACAATTGAATTTGAGCCATTGTGTACTATAGCGATGGAGACTGACAACAGTAATGAAGACCAACCACTGCGAGGGTACACTGAACAATCCTTTTCTTTATTCATTTTTTATTATCATTTCAATATGTCTGTCGGGTTAGTTTTTTTTTTTAAATCGTTTTTATTTTAAATTAAAATTTGACACACTTATAAAAGACAGCATCTGCATAGAGTTGTCATCTTAAAGATCCATGGAGAAAAGGGAGCAAGAGGAGGGGAGATAGCGAAGGGTGGGGAGGGGAAATACTGGCACGTCACACTAACTAAACAGAACAGCAAACAGCAGTACAAGAGAGGGAGAGAGAGGGACAGATAGTTTTTTACATTACGGTACGCACACACACACACAAAAAAAACGGGACACAAGTTGCATTTCCAGTCAAAGTTGCAGCAAACGATCCAACTGTCCTCTTTTTTTCAGTCTCTCTCAGTATCATTCTTGTTTCACTCTGTTCTCGCCCACCCTGACAACCCCCTCTAACTGACTTTCACTGAACAAGATGGAGTTGTTCTCTTCTGCCTGTGTTGTTACACATTTCAAATCACTTCCACCAACTGTGGCTTTCTCGATCTGCAACCAAAACTTTGTTGTGGTCGACCGAGGTTTGAAATAATTTAGTCTCACTTCTGCATGTTAGAGAAAGCCCTTTTTCTTTTGTATTGCACATAAAAGTGGATTTCTATATTGTCACAGGCCAATCTTTCAGTATGATCCACAACTTTCCCTTTGAGGATCAGACCTCCTTGGGTTGCCTCACAATTGGGACAAATCCTCTCAAACTCCTAAGAAGGTGATTCAGTTGTTCGCATCTGACGCGCTATGATTTCAATACAAAAGAGGACAAAACTCAACGCAGAGCCTAACTCATTTCAAACATTGAAATTCTTCTTACAATTTTGACAATGGAAATCATTTTCTCTCCTATGCACATGGACATAGGAGAGTTGCAACACTTGCCAGACATTAAAGATCACACAAATGAGTACTTAATGACTCTAAATGTCATGACCACTACGTAATGGCGGGTTCAATTAAGAGAAGGACTTATTTTTTCACCACAGTATACTTTCCACAGCGATGAGAGACCCTGGGCCCATGAGAAGAAGCCCAAAGCCAAGTGACAAGGTTGACATTGTCATTATACAAGACAATACCAATCATAATGACAGGACTGTTTTTGGCTGACTACCGGCTAATAATTGGAGACAAAGAGAGTGTTTGAATTCATATTTGGCCTGGAAGCAGGAAACCGAGACAAAATGGCAATATGTAGATTGCCACTCCCTTCTTACTACGGATGGAGGGAAGCACTATTCATCAGAGACGGATGCCTCTGAACGAAATCAAACGGGTTGGTTTTTGACTGATATGGTTGGTCACACAAATGATTCTTTCGTTTGTCCAAACACTCTCCAAACACGCATTAAAACTGAAAGAACATATATGTACAGACAGTCAGTCCAAAAGAGGGGGGGACAGTGGGGATAGGGCAGAGATCGAACCACTTCACAACTTTGACCGGAACACGTTTCTCAGTAGATTTATACATGGACATGCAAGTCATTTTTTTCTCTCTTTGAAGTATTTACAATAATTACAAGACACAAAGATCCAGTTCAGTTTGACAAAATTGCGAGCATTTCAATATTACTATTATTATTTTTGTTTATTTCTTTATTTATTTAAATCATTGCTATAATAGAATCACTCACTTTTTTTAGTTTAGCATTTGATCATTTTTGCCATTCTATCTTCCTCAGTTTGCAAATGTTACCGCATTTTCTTCTCATTATAATAATATATTTAACATCTATTCAGTTTTCTGTTAACCTACTGTTATGACCATTCAGATAATAATCAACTTTCCGAAGTCACAATTTCGGGGGAACCATTCCTACACCGCCAACCCCCCTCCCAATTAGAACACTGATACAAAGGAATACTGTTGTGAGATATGGTGAGTATGTTCCAGAATAGGACCATAAGAGCAAAGAAAACAACAAACGGTTTCATTGTGGCAAATAACAGTAGCACATTAGTAAGCCACAATAGAAAGTAGCATCTCTGAAGAGGGTTTCGTTGGTTGTTGAAATGATTTCATTCCAAGAACAACCTCTTCTGTGAAAGCAGTTTGAATATTGACATAACGGTGAGGATAAAGCCAGTGGCCATTGCATAGGGCCTTGAATTTCTTGTGGCTACAACAAGCAAATAGGTAAGGGTGCCCATATATAGGAAGGGAAACCCCAAATATGAACCATGATAATATAAAACAGATATTTCGTTTTGAAAGATCTAACTGGTTATATTTGCAGTTCAAGAACATATTCAAACCCTTTCCAGAAGAGGTTTTCCTTTCCATTGGTTGCACTGATAAGGCTTTGCACTGACAGAAGCTGGACGGCCAGGCCATTACCGTCATTCATTCTCCACTCATTTACAGAATGCTTCCTCTATGCTCACTACGTTCGGAGGTCATTCCGATGTTCCGCGCACACCCGATACATCTTTTCATTTCAAAGCAATACAGGAATAAAAACAGAATACTTTTGGTTCATCCAGGTCAGTGCCCTTATATTCACCAAAGTGGATCTGGTGAACGCTCAGTTCAGGTGTGTTGCCAGCACAGAGAAAGCAAAGCAAGTGAGCGTTGAATTGGGTGTTAAAGAGGCCATAACAAAAAACATGTAGATATTGTGTGCATAAAGACAGGTGTATAGACTACACAGACATTTGGATAGGGATATGTATCTCACCAAATAATAATCGCCACTGTTGTCTCCTTTGGACTTGCGTGTCAGAGGACTCCGTGTACATCATATGACTATGCATCTCTTCTCACTATTACAACCACAAAGACTACAAACTACAGATGATTAAAGGACAACTTGCGAAGTCTTTTCAACAAGTCAACTCAGAAGTTTGAATCAAGTAGCTGACAGAACAACATACAATGATTTGAAGGGGGGGTGGGGGGGGGGGGGGGGGGGGTAATCTGGATGATAACTATAGATTACTATTATTATATTATAAGCATTTTTTTTGTAAACTTGACTTTCTTTGTGCTCTTTGATCAGGTGACTGAGAACACGTGGGGCAAAATGCTTTGGTTTGAATTTGGTAACATATATAAATAGTGTATTTTTTTGTTGTTGTTGTTTTCAACATAAAACTGGAACTCAACAGCTACAACCCATGGACCTGCTAAACCCGAACAGCCCTTACACCTAGACGCGTGCTCAGAGTGGTCTGCGTCGATCGCAGACGTGCACACACATACTGTACACAAACAAACGTTCATGCTCACACACAAACACACACACGCACCATCTTTTTTTTTGCCAGGGACGAAGGGCATGCACATAAGGCCTAGGAGTTTACAAGTTGCAGTCGCAGCTTAAAGACTCACGATTAACGTTTCCTCACAAAGGACGCATACACCACCATAGAAGCACATGAAGCAAAGTGGGATAGATGCTATGGGAGAGAAAGAGGGGTACAGGATGGAATGTATCAGAATTACTACTAGGGGTTCTGCCATGGTGGGGGAAAACCGCACACTACAGTACTCTGGAGGAAGGGAGGGATGATATTTTGCACCAAACAGTACCCGGACGTTTACACACACTCGTACATACGTAGATCACTCCTCTGGACGTACCACTGTCAATATGGTGTCTCTGTAGACTTGCGATAAAACAGACACCAGCAGCGATATCACTACAACCCCTCACCCCGTCCCCAGTGAGTAAATATAAATAATTGATCGATAAATAAACCGTGAACGTGATAGACAGTGTTTTCTTAAGAGTGTAAAGTGCGCACATGATTGAGAGCAGAAATCACCATGCAAACTCACAAAGCCGATAGTTGCATGCCTTAATAAGAATAAGGGTTCCCTAGCCATATTCCTTTTAAAAAACAACAACGACATCAATATAACCCCATTTTAACTGTACATGTAAGTGGTTGGACACAATTAAATACACAGAAGCTTTCAAAAATAACATGCTGGCCAGTCCTGGAATGACTTGAGGACTACAGTCAGATTCCCTCCTGGATCTGTGGGTGGAGATGTTGGTCGAACGAACCTAGATTTCCCGTTCGCCATTCCTATGCCCTCAATATCTCTTGCTGCAGTGAGACATTCTTGCCATGGAAAGATACAAATTGGACTTGAGGCTCACCAAAGTGATATAAGAGAGCCTTTAAATCGTGGTGGGACTGAAATATCACGTCTCGTGGTGATCGAGATTGTACAGAACTCAAAAGTGGTTACCGGTATGCACGTAGAAAACAGTGACATGGGTTAGTCCTGAAGTTAAATCATGTTAAAATAGAGGCCATTGTTTGTTGTTGTTTCTTGCTCACTGTGTTCCAAGGTGTAAGTCAGTGCCAATCTCCTAAAGTTATGTGGTTGTTCATGGGAAAAAGTCAGCAACGCAAACTCCCATTCTGTAAGGACAGCCCACTATCAAAGGCCACTGTTTCACACTCAGAACCAAAGAGCCGTTTGCATGGATATGTGAAATGACTGAACATTTCATTTAAGGTTTCAGCTTCCTATTTATTGCAAGTGTTGTCCTTATGATGATATGGCAGAGTTTAGCACAAAGCATCAGCTAACTACTACCTAGCACTTGAAAGGGCCATGATTTGGTTGGCCACCGAGCTGAAAGTGGACCATAACTTTAATGTAGTTACTATAGTGTAAAGTTTGGACAACAACAGAGGCAGTTCAATGACAGTCAGTCAGGGATGACCACCACTTGACTTAGAAATTCACCAAGAAACCAGTGACTTAGAAAATGATGTTCCTTGCTGATGACAATGACAGGGGAATGACCATGTAACTGTAAAAGGGTGGGTAGGTGTGTATTGATTTTGCAGCAGCCAATAGGTAAGATGAATTAGGTATGCTAACTCTGAAATATCCTATCCAGTGTCCTGTGAGATTTGCATTAATAGACAATTCTGTGTCAGAAGGTTAATCTAACGTGATTCTCTGTGTTGGGGCACTCATGAAGTAAAATCATGCGCCTTTGGTTTTACACTGAACAGAGTCACTTTTGGCATTTGGAAATGTTGAATTTAGCTACATTTCCATCTTAAAATCCAAGTTCAGAAAACTGAGAGCTGGCTCCTCCCTTTGAATATACAATATTAAGGACATTTTCAACACAAAATTAAGATTTTCCCAAAAACATTTGACAACATTGTTTTTTTCCTTACAATTATTACATATACAGGCAAAGTATCTGTTACAAGAAAAAAACGGTTTAATGTTGCGGTAACTAGCATAGTCTGTTTGGGCACACATTTAACAGACACTCTTATCCAGAGCGTAGTACAGGCGCGTTAGGGTTAAGTGTCATGCTCAAGAGCACATAAACAGATTGTTCACCTCGTCAGCTCAGGTATTCGAACCAGCAACCCTTTCAGTCACTGGCCCAACACTCTTAACCGCTAGGCCACAACTTATATCCTATGACGTTCCTACATATAGGAAGCTAATGTCAAAGGATAATTGGGTTCATCTTTAAATGGACTATATTCTAATCAAATCAATACACCAGCAACAAAGTTGTTGCTTTGTCAAACATCTATTGATCGTAGAGTATATTCTCCATTCAGATTAGGTCCATGTCCAGTCTAGATCACAGGGGGTATAAGGCCTTGTCATATGAAATACACCGGGACACTCTTCCATGAAGGTGACCCCAAACAGTCGGAACGATTTAGTTCATCCAGCACCGTCAACGCATGCCAGGGAATTGGGACTTTGAGGGCAAGAGGCTCACGAGTCATGATTTTGATTCAGTTACTCCCGCGATTGGATCTTAATCTGCGACATTACAGTGCTGGCTTCAACAGAGTCACTGTGACATCCGTGTCACGTTGCCATGCATATTTCCTTGGCAAGGTGGAGCTGTCTCTTTCAGATAAATGTAGCAGCATTCATATCTGTTCTTAGCCTGAATTCAAATGGCATTCATTTGTAGAATGTGCAATCATAGAGCACAGTATTCTCTCCTAACCTTGCTATTCTGAACTGGTAATAGTTCAGCACCACCAATGGGCTATTAAGAGGGAAACGCCCATCTTCATGAAATAGCACCCAAACAACTCAAGCAGAGGGTGGAATAGGTTCCTTAAAAACTCAACATGACCGACCGATTGCTAAGTTATTAATACCTACCATGTTTTATGAATAGATTCTATAGTTGCGTGTTTTTTTAAGATTATATCTTTGCTTAGTAAAAAATACAATTTCACAAGAGGGGCACACAAACGTGTTCCATTCACAGTACCCATTTGCTTATATGTTTTTGTATCTTTGAAAATAAAGTAAAGCAAATGGCAAAATGCAAAATATAGCTGAAGATCCATAAAGGAAATATGAGGCCAGACGATTTGTCACAGGACACATCACACACTACACGACCACAGTAGAACTAACCACTTCCAAAGCAAGACATGAGACTCGACACCAGGGCTCGCCAGCATTTCAAGTTTTGAGATTCCGTTGTTCAATTGACTTTTTTTATAATGCGTTCCTAATCTGTAGAACAGGCATGACGGCTACAGGTCTCTCTTTCTTTCACCTCCCTCTCTTCCTTCCCTCTCTGGTGTATCTTGCAACCTTTTATAATATCATTCCCCCCCCCCCCCCCCCCTGTCTGTTCTCTCTTAACATCCTTGGGAAAACTCGAACTGGTCGGCTTTCTTTGTCAAAACTGCATAGTTCGACCGTCGGGTTTACCCCCCCCCCCCCGTCTTACCTCTCTAATCTCTCTCTGAATTTGGTTTCTGCCGCAGGCATATGGAATTAGCTGAAGGCCCGGAGACGTTCCTCTCTCCAAGCTCCTACTATATGGATAAGAGCAGAGAAGGGCCTAGATGGAGCACCTGCAAACTGTCAGTTGTTTTTCAAACCTGCTACTGCAGTGCCACGCCCTAAAGGACACGCCTCCATCTGTCTGTCAGCCGGGGCCTTTCATCTGCCGTTGTAACAGCTCCATGGGTTTAAGCTCTTGTCCCTATTGGTCAAAGTAAAGACATTGTTGCCTATCTAGGAGATTTGATTAGCCTATCGCCGGGTTACTCAAGTTGACTACACTAATTTGTCTGGCTGATTTACGTGATTGACAGGAATAATCAACCCATGAGAAGTCTCTTAAAAGTCACGGTTCAAGCAAAACCAAAGTCAGTCTCTCCCAACGAAACGTGATTATTGTATCTATGAAATAAGGAACACCGATCATCCTAATCCGTCTCCAGTTTTGTGCATTAGGTTCTAAAATCGCATCCAAGTAAACTACCTTTGCTGGAACAACACACAATTTAGCAGTCATTGGCACTGTCCTGGAGACCCCCCCCCCCCCCAAAAAAAGGAAAGAAACCTAAAAAAAAGAACATGTTTTATGTCATATTTCTTTCCAGGTAGCTAACCCATGTGCTGTTTCTTATGTTCAATACATTTACATGTACATTGCAAATTGTTTGTTTATTTGTACCCTCTTTTTTATATATATGTTATGTTTTTAGTCAGCTATAATGTCGGTTTAGTTTTTTTGTCTTAGTTTTTTTCAACCCGCCCCTTTTAGAACATTTTCCTTATCTGATATTGTATATGATATTTTTCTCTCTGTGTGTTTTTTTTTCTCTTGTGGCCGCCTTTCGTCGTTGTCGTCATTAAAAGCCCAGGTATCCGCCGATAGTGGACGCCAAGACGACTCCCAAAATAGTACAGCAGACGATGATCATGAGCTTCTTCTGCATGGGGGGGGGGACAAGGCGGTGATGGTGTTAGCAAGACACAGGGAGACTTGTGATTGTATACATGCTACGGGACAGTTTTACGGTAAGGGACCATATAATTTATCTACACAACACATTAGTATGTACATTGTGCCCCAACCTATCATGTGTCTGTGGAGGTTGGTCGCTTGGTAATTACTGAGGTACTGTGTGAGTGAGGGTGGAATGTGCTGTACATGAAGAGGTGGTGGATATTATTATTATTTGAGTGTGTGTGTGAGAGTGTGTGTGTGTGTATACTCTTTAATAATATAGTTATGAGGGGGTGGTGGGCATGAACCTTTTATGATATGACTGACTGTAGGAGGATGCTGTGCCTATTTTAGTATGCTTGTCTGTGTCTTACATGATGGCATAGGTATAGTATGTATATTAGAATGTACAGTATGTATACATCCTCATGTAGGTGGGGGATGTGGGTTGCAGCAACGTAACAATGATAAAACATGTGGAAGACAATATGCGTATACACAATATATGCGTTAGCCCTGTTATACGGAGAGCCTGTGACTTACCTTGCGAGCCTGGCTCTGGTATTTGACAGCCTTCTTGGTGTCAGACACCGCCCGCTCCACAAAGTCCACGGAGTGTTCCACATTGTACTCAATTCTGTCAATCATCTCTCCCTGTAAACAGCAAAAAATCACCGTCATCAAAATGCAAGCGGAGTGAGGGGAATACCTTGTCTATTACCACTTTAAGTTAGCCTCAACCACATTGTATGCACATGTTTCCGCCCCATATTTTTTTTAAGGCTCAAGTGTGGTATCGTATTTCTGTTCTTTCGAATCCAAACAAAGCTTCTAGCACAAATATCAGCTGTTTTCTATTCATTTTTATTCTAGTTACAAAGTACTGTAAGTGATATTGATGAAGCCACTTATCATCTACATGTTGTCTTTTATCTAAAGGATGGATTTTTAACATTGTGTGCTGCATAATGTTGCCAGAGGAAACAACAGTATTGATATATAAATGAGATGAGCGTAGCTAAGTACCTATGTTTATTCATCATACACAATTGCATATTGTCCATGAGGAAAAGCCCCCAGAGAAAGAGAAGAATTGTCACTCAAAAGCGTTTTTCCTCCCTATTGTAGTTTGGATGAAATAATCCAACTCACAAACGGTTTACAGTGCGTGAGCTAAACTTAGAAACCATATTTCCCTGTTACCCAGAAGCAATTTTCTAATTTAGGTCGTCCTGATGAGATTCATAGGCTCTTAGTGGAAGTCAACGGTCATTTCTTCACAGTGAGAATCAAAATTGGCAACATAATATTCTCATATTGTATCTCACATATCGAGATTCTATGTAATATTAACAAATGTTCTGTAAATGTGAAGATATTTGAAAATGTAACTTAATTAAGTGGTCATCATTTTGGGAATAAACTGTAGCATGTTACCAACACATTTAAGACAAAACAAGTATTCATGTGAGGTATATTGTGATGCATTTTTAAAGTGCAAGTCTTTGCTGTACCATTTCAACTTAAGTGCGACCCCTGCGTACAGCCACAACCCTGAACATACTGTAAGAACCCATTAATTGAGATAACTGAACACTAGCAGCAGAGAGCTGGCTACACTGATGAAACCAGGATGTAAAAAGGCTACAGTTGTAGCCTGAGCTTATCTGAATGGCTACACAGCATTGCTCATTGGTGTGGAACTAGTCTAGGCAACAGTGTGTTTACTCCCAGTCTCAATCTAAACATATAATAATAACAGGGCACTGCATGCAACACTTCTCGAGTCTCAAAGCACAATTACTCAAATATGCCTGTGAACCCACACGCCTGAGGCTAAATGTCATATGTTCAACTCTCATCTCCAAATATCTGCCCCGTTCTCAGTCAATCGTGGTTAAAAACCAAATCACAGTTGGACGGATTTCATTATGTAAGACTCAGAAGATACACAGATTTGCTTCAATGTTTTCATTTTAACATCACAAAAATGACTCCGATTCAAATCCATTCTGTTCTCAACGTAAGGCTAATGGCATAAAACTGGGCTTTTATTGATTCATTCGTCTTTTAAAAACATTTCAAATTAAAAACAAAACTTTACCTGGCTCTCGACCAGCATGGCCATGTCCACAAACATGTCGTGCAGCTCACGGATGCTGTTCTCCAGCTTGATGATCTCGGTGTGTCGGGTCTCAATCTCATTCAGAGCCTGCTTGTCTATCTGAGAGTCCATCTTGATCTAAGGACCCAAAACAGAGGGTTGAGAAGGAGACCGAGGATGAGGAGAGAAGAGGATTCGATGTGTTCTTTTGCCACCTGTAATAATCAACATTCTTCTTCTGTTAAAAATCGTATCAGGACTAATAATAGTCAACGTAGCAGTAGTTTATTGAATGCAAACGTGACAGATGTAGCGAGTTAGCTATGACTAGCCACACAGGTTATTAGTGTCTGTGGTCCCCATGCCTTCACTGTGGATATATGTCTGCCATGGGGGAATGGCCAGGCTCAGGTGTTGTACTCACATCATCGGTGAAAATGGCAAGCTTGCCACTCTCCAGCATATCCTCCAGCTCCTCGTTGGTGGTTGTTCTCCCAGCTGCCGAGCACACACACACGCACACGCACACACACACACACACACACACACACACACACACACACACACACACACACACACACACACACACACACACACACACACACAATGAAATATATTGCCAACAAATTATCATAATGCTTTGCCTGATGCACTTACAGTTTAGTTATTTAAATCAACACATTTCCACCGTTTTAGTGCCAATTTGAAGCACAGCACAGATTCTGGGCAGTAATTAAAAAAGAGCATGTATCTCTAACCAGATGTCTAGAATAATCTAGATCAATTTAAAGCTCTAAGGTATCCTAAAAATATTATTCAAAATGAAATAATATGAAAGGAAATACAGCTTTTAAATCAAATGTGCGAGCTGAATTACAATGAAGAAAAGTCTTCTGTTTTTGCAATCTGCATGACTATACAAATTATCATTGGCTAATATGTGGCCATTCAAATCCCTTGTCTACCAAGTATCGTCTCAATAAACTTCAAATGCATCTATTCTGTTAAGTCTGTCCCAGTCTTTTGAAAAATACTGTGTCTGTGCATAATATTGGTTGATGTCTGGATCTCAGATGTCACTATGGCTGTGAGCTGTGTATGAAACACTTGCCAGTGTCTGTATCTGTGTACTTCAGTATTAAAAGGATACTCACTGTCTGTGAATTCCAGTCTGTCTCATATGAAGGTCAGTGGGGCTGCCTTGAAAATATCCTTACGTCTGCAAAGCCCATTTTTGTGTCTGCACTGGGTACCAGTGTATATTTAGTAAGAACTCTGGCTATTTCTTGTGTAAGATACTAACGTACCTCCTTGTCAGTCGGTGTTACCCTGTCTGCTGTCAGCATGTGTGTGTATGGCATTAGTCTTGTTGATTTATTACCAATCACTAAATCAATCAACCAATCAAGTGTGTTGTATTTGTGCAGCCATTTTAACAAAGTAATTGACAAAGAATGCTAAACTAAGTCTAGGCCAAACCCACCCTAAAAGAGAGAATCTGGGTTGATAATGTCAATATACTGTAATGTCTGTGTATGGTTCTATTCACTATGAACTGTACTTGTATAGTATCTCCATACATAGATACTATAAAGAGCAGGGTTCCCCAACTGGCGGCCCACGGACCGAATTTGGCCCGCGGGTGGAATCATTTGGCCCCCCAATTTTTCTGCCCCCCTCCCCACCCCCCCAAAAAGTTGACATAAAAAATGTAAAATTAAATAATTGTTGGATATAAAAGACTGTAAAAACACCAGGAAATCAGCTCCAATTCATTTTAATTGAAGAAATCTATTCCCAAATATCCCCACGCATAATAGAGAGACAAGTGATTGTATACAAGTGTAAGCAAGGCTTGAAATGATATGTTTGGGCTTCATGAGATCAATCTGCAGTCCACAAATGATTTGTAATTATGTTCCGG
Organism: Oncorhynchus clarkii lewisi; assembly: GCF_045791955.1. NCBI lineage: Eukaryota > Metazoa > Chordata > Actinopteri > Salmoniformes > Salmonidae > Oncorhynchus > Oncorhynchus clarkii. Next base: position 68,878,396 of record NC_092158.1, on the reverse strand, counting down.
CCCCCCGACCATCCGCTCAACAGAAAATCGGCCCGTGGCTGAATCTCGTTGATGATCCCTGATATAGAGTATAGTATCTAATGTCAGTGATGTATTAACTGTGCCCTATGATGGTGGTGGGCTACAGATACTCACTGATCTCCAGCTGTCTCTGGATACGGTCCTTGCAGCGGTCCCTGTATTTGGACTGCGTGGTGTTGTACTCGGTCATCACCTCTACAAACTTGCGTGACAGCGTCGAGTGCTAATGGACAGACACGGGGAGAACAGATGGGAGGGGGGGGGGGTTAGGGAGTGGCCACTGGAGAAAAGAAAACCCCAAATAAGGTCGATCAACACCATCTGATACTGTGATGATGCCTAATTGGCCATTTGCAGTGCACATCAATCTTAGCCTTGATGAAAATGGCAGAAACGCCTTCATATGTATGCACACATGCACCTCCATTCAAATAATGGCTGCTGCGTTAGAGATTTTGCTGATGCTGCAAAGTCAATGACAGTGGCAGTTGAGCGTTCCGACCACCAGAGGGGATCCTTGAGTATCACTGAGCCTTGTGCGTTGAATTACTGCTGAAAATAATACAGGCAGGGGTCAAAGCAAGGATGGCTCAATTCTGTGTGCTGGAGGGAAGGCCTGAGATTCAGCCCAGCAGTGTCTCCTTCTCCGCGTGCCTGAATAACCCACTAACAATGCAAGGCAGAGAATAAGGGCAAGGTACACTCTTAGAAAAAAGGTGCTATCTAGAACCTAATAGGGTTATTTCGGCTGTCCCATAGTAGAACTCTCTGAAGAACCCTTTTTGGTTTCAGGTAGAATCCTTTACACAGATGGTTCTACAAGGAACCCAAAATAGTTCTACCTGGAACAAAAAAGGGTTCTACCTCAAACCAAAAAGGGCAATCCTAACGGGACAGCCGAAGAACCCGTTTGGAACCCGTTTTCTAAGTGTAGCTATGGTGAGGATGAAAGAGGGGCTGGATTAGTGGCAGTGAGTCAGAGGATCAGGTGGTTGAGAGAGTCAAGAGCCTACAATGACAGATGTCCTTTCTGGCCACCTCTGAAGAACATTGGTTCACAGTGAGATGATCTGAAATTCAAATGAATAAACATTTGGGTGGTTTAAAAGAAAGTGGTGTTGTTTTGAAAAAGGCACAATTCAGCGCACAGCTTGATTGAACGTTTAGGTTGGCTATACTGAGTATCTAGAGTTGTTCATGTGATCTGATATGGGAAATGTCACCTTTGCCATTGTACTTGTATTGGCATACTGTGGGGTCTGAAATGATTGACACTCCTTGATAATAATTTAAATACTGAACTATATTATATGCTCAAAAATAGGGGGAATTATATTATTTTATACTAATCCAATTGCTCAGAGAAAGAGATTACTTTGTTTAACAAGTAACATTATTTTTTTCTCAAAAAGGTAGGGGTCAAAATGATTGACACAACTAAAGATTCTTATAAATATAGCATTCAAAATGTATTATATGGTCCCATATTCCTAGCACACAACGACTACATTATGGATAATCCTGAATGAATCGTGAATTAATGATGTCACAGAGGGTCAAGAATCTTATACTCCTCCGCTATTGGTATGATTTTTGACCCTTCTGTGACTTTCTCGCTCATCATTATTCCCACTTCATTCAGGATTATCCATAATCATGGTAGCATCCACATTAATGAAGAAGTGTTTAGAAACATATTCTATTCTTATTTATAATAAAAGTGAGTCCAAAATGACACAATACATTATTTACCATTCATTTCTATCGGGCACAAAATGATCTGAAACACAACCAAACGGAACTACAAATGCATCCAACAAGTTTGTAGAGTCACAAGTTTGATGTAGAAATTGCGTGCTAAGAATATTGGACCAAATACTAAACTTTTGACGACTTTATTTATAAGAATCTTTAGGGGGTGTCAATCATTTTAACCCTTACCGTTTAGAGCAATTGTATTAGTATAGAATAACATATTTTCCAAACGTTTTGACCACACAGTACAGCTTAGTATTTGAATGATTTATTTCATACAGTCATTATTGCTCATCTTTATCAAGGGTGTCAATCATTTCAGACCCCACTGTATGTGAATAACGTTGGGTAGTTTTGCTGTGTCGCTCCTTGTTATACCACCTACTTTTCACACTGCAGGGCAGTGGTGCGGCTTCTTCAAAGGTCCCACAGCCCTTTCCAGCAGTCAAATGACTAGTGGCCTCGTGGGTGAAATGTTAACACTATTTTTCATTCATTCATCATTCCTAAACATTTTTTGTTTTGTTTTACCTGCTGAAAATCTGGTGTTTCTATGTCAAACGGTTTTGTTATAGTTCAGTCTTCTGTGATGTCCACGGAGCAAAAATATAAACGCAACATGCAAAGTGTTGGTCCCATGTTTCATGAGCTGAAATAAAAGATCCTTGAAATGTTCTATACGCAACAAAAAGTTTATTTCTCTAAAATGTTTGTTTACACCCCTGTTAGTGAGCATTGTAGCATTTAATCTATCCACCTGACAGGTGTGACATATCAAGAAGCTGATTCAACAGCATGATCATTACACAGGTGCACATTGTGCTGGAGACAATAAAATGCCACTCTAAAATGTGCAGTTTTGTCACACAACACAATGCCACAGATATCTCAAGTTTTGAGGGAGCGTGCAATTGTCATGATGACTGCAGGAATGTCCACCAGAGATGTTGCTAGAGAATTCAATGTCCATTGCTCTACCACGTCCTTTTAGAGAATTGGGCAGTATGTCTAACAGGTCTCAACTGCAGACCACATGTAATCACGTCAGCCCAGGACCTCCACATTTGGGTCCTACACAAGCGGGATCATCTGAGGGGAGGGGCATGGGAACGGAGGAGTATTCCTGTCTGTGATAAAGCCCTTTTATGGGGAAAAACTCATTCTGATTGTCTGGGCCTGGCTCCCCATTGGGTGGGCCTGGCTCGCCATTGGGTGGGCCTGGCTCCCAAGCGGGTGGAATTGGCTCCCCATTGGGTGGGCCTGGCTCCCAAGCGGGTGGAATTGGCTCCCCATTGGGTGGGCCTGGCTCCCAAGCGGGTGGCCCCTGCCCAGTCATGTGAAATCCATAGATTAGGGCCTATTGAATTTATTTCAATTGACCGATTTCCTTATATGAACTGTAACTCAGCAAAATCTTTGAAATTGTTCCATGTTGCATTTATATTTTTGTTCAGTATATAAAATGTGTAATTTTAGGGTGCAAACTCAAAATTGAATACATTTCAACTCTATATCTGACAGGGTACAGGTGTCTTCTTTTTTAAAGCCCATAACATGTGTGTGTGAGGTGTATAATTTGGTTTCAAAGTAGATTTGTTTAAACTACCAAGAAACACTCTATGTGACCCTGATTTAGCCCACCACAGTGAAAGGTAAAAAAGGACTCTCCCTCCTGCCACAACTGATAACTGTTTGTCATTGAGCAGTTTGACAGTCTTTCACAATTCCATTCCGAGAATGTGGGGCCATCGTAATTTCACTTCATATTCAAAGAATATACCTTTTGGTTTTTGTGTCACTCTAAACAAAGGCTTTTAAATGTGTTTCTATGTGAAAGATAATTAGTCCTCATACAGACGTCAAAACCTAATGAATCTTTATCTGAGAATGAAGCTTCATTCACCATCACCGGTTAATTCGAGAACAGGTTACAACCGAAGCGGGAGAACCTACCCCAAGCCAGCGGAACATTTATCCTAATCTTTAATCATTACATTCTGTAATCAATCACATTTCGACTCTAAAACACTTGATATATGCCAAGTTGTTTAATCTTAAAAGTACATTTGAATATATCTTTCATAGGGCCTTTCTTATGTGCTACATAATCACTTAGTTCATCAGTCATTGAAATGACATGATCAATTTAACATCTTTTCTATCATGTCAAAAGATAAAGGGATGTCAATGAGCGTTTACATTCAGTGGTGCATGACAGTCCATGGTCATGAAGGCCTTAGGAATTCCCGCTTCATAGAGGTATCCCTTAAGTCTCCTACTATATGAAGATTTATACTCTAGGCCTAAGTAGTGGTGTTATGGGTAGGCATCAGGCCACATGGTACAATAACAACATGGCTTTAAATCCAGACCTGTATTCAAACAGTATTTGTTTTCGTTTCTTTTTCAAAGCCAGGTCTGCAAAGTGTAGTTGGCAGAAGGCTAAAGTTATGGTGAAGCCGTGTATTCTCTGTCTTTATGATACACCAGCAGCTTTATGTTTGATCAACACATTTTTTGTACTTGGCATCTCAGTGGATGTGCAGAAGATACGAGCGAGTGACTCACCTGTGTCTTACGAATTCGCAGGTCTGCAGATGATCTGTTCAGCCCCTCCTCCTGCTCAATGCTCTGCTCGATTGCTGGGAAAGAGGCAGGAAATTGTGAGAAATAAACAATGGAACTGCCAAACGGAAAGGAGATTGCCCATCTTCCACTGAACTTCAGTCAATTACCTCCCCATCACAGTCAGGTAAAATAGCTAGCGTGCTAATATGCTAACATTTCGCCATCTTTGATGGAGCAATTAGTATGTCATGGGCAATGTGCTAATGCTACAATTACAAATAGACCCAGGCCTAATGATAAAAGTATGCTGTTTTACAACAGATAGAGAGGTATTTTACTTAATGGGTCATTATACAGTACCAAACCTGATAGAGGGAATTCAGACCCGAGTTATGGCGTAAATGGAACTTAATTCCCTTTTTATGTACTTTTCCCTCTAAGCGTATATTCTGACCTTGAACTTAAACCAGCTGTTCGTTTGGGGGGAGATCATAGAACTGGAGGTGTGGCAGAGGTGTGTTTACCGATACACTGTATTCTGACCTTGAACTTAAACCAGCTGTTCGTTTGGGGGGAGATCATAGAACTGGAGGTGTGGCAGAGGTGTGTTTACCGATACGCTGTATTCTGACCTTGAACTTAAACCAGCTGTTCGTTTGGGGGGAGATCATAGAACTGGAGGTGTGGCAGAGGTGTGTTTACCGATACGCTGTATTCTGACCTTGACTTAATTCCCTTATAATTCTGCCACCTTTACGTGCAAGGAAATCATTAATAAGGTCGAGCAACCTGTCAGTTCCAAGTGGAAAAATATCTACTTTACGATAGAAATAACACCAATCTCCATGCACTGTAATTCATAAACTGATAAGGGCTATTGATAAGACCTAGGTAAATTAATAATCAGTTTGGATAAGGGGATTATAAATATACAGTACCTTCAGAAAGTATTCACACCCCTTGAGTTATTCCACATTTTGTTGTGTTACAGCCTGAATTCACTATGGATTGTGGGTTTATTTGACACCCAATACCCATAATGACAAAGTAAAAACATGTTGTTAGACATTTTTGCTAATTTATTGAGAATGAAATAATGTAATATCTAATTTACATAAGTATTCCCACTGCTGAGTCAATACTTTGTAGAACCACCTTTGGCAGCGATTACAGCTGTGAGTCTTTCTGGGTAAGTCTCTAAGAGCTTTGCACAGCTGGATAGTGCAACATTTGCACATGATTATTTTCAAAATTCTTCAAGCTCTGTCAAATTGGTTGTTGATCATTGCTAGAAAACCATTTTCAAGTCTTGCAATAGATATTCAAGCCGATTTAAGGCAAAACTGTAACTGTGCAACTGAGGAACATTCAATGCCGCCCTTACAGAAAAAAACACATGATTTCACATGTGGAAAATCACATGATTTCATATAAAATGTAAAAAATAAAACCTGTGTTCATGGAACACTTCACCTGTGATCACGTTTTCACGTGTAGTTTCATGTTATCACAGGTTGCTTTACATGTCGTCACGTTATCACATTAATTTCACATATGATCACATGAAAACCTTTTTTTTGTAGCACTTCACTTTATGTGGTTAGGGCCTCTTGGTAAGCAACTCCAGTGTGTATTTGGCCTTATGTTTTAGGTTATTATCCGTCTGAAAGGTGCATTTATCTCCCAGTGTCTGTTGGAAAGCAGACTGAACTAGGTTTCCTCAATGATTTTGCATGTGCTTAGCTCTATTCTGTATCTTTTTATCCTAAAAAAAATCCTTAGTCCTTGCAGATGGCAAGCATACCCATAACGTGAAGCAGCCACCACCATTCTTGTAAATAAGTAGAGTGGTACTCAGATTTGCCCTAAACATAACACTTTGTATTGAGGACAAAAAAGTTAATTTCTTTGCCACATTTTTTGCAGTATTACTTTAGTACCCTTTTGCAAACAAGATACATGTTTTGGAATATTTTTTCCTTCTTTTCACTGAGCGCTTTCCTCCACCTCCGGAAAATGATTTAGGAAGGGCGCCTGTATCTTTGTAGTGAGTGGGTATATTGAAATCCCATCCAAAGTGTAATTAATAACTGCACCATGCTCAAAGGGATATTCAATGTCTGCTTTTTTTTACCCATCTACCAATAGCTGCCCTTCTTTGAGAACCATAGGAAAACCTCCCTGGTCTTTGTGGTTGAATCTGTGCTTGGAATTCACTACTCGACTTAGGGCCCTTACAAATAATTGTATATTTGGGGTACAGAGATGGGGTAGTCATTTAAAAATCATGTTATGTGACTTGTTAAGCACATCTTTAGTCCTGAACTTATTTAGGCTTGCCATAACAAAAGGATTGAATGCTTATTGACTCAAGACATTTCAACTTCAAATGTTATTCATTTGTAAACATTTCTAAAAACATTATTCCACTTTGACATTATGGGTATTGTGTGTAGATCAGTGACACAAAATCTGAATGTAGTCCATTTCAAATTCAGACTGTAACACAACAAAATGTGGAACAATTCAAGGGGTGTGAATACTTTCTGAAGGCACTGTAGGCCATTTTCAACACGAGAAGTTGCTTTTTAGGGGCAGTTGCTCTTTAAATCAAAATGCGTCAAAAGGGAATAGATTTCCTAAGTGTGAATCGGGCCCATAGTGTTGCTGACCACAAACCAAACATTATTTTCCAGTTGTGTTCTAAATGTGATGTAACTGTGTAAAATGCCCTTGATGCATTTAATTTGGATCAGCAAAACAGAGAAATAGCAGGATTTTGGGATGTCAAACTGTCAGTTTATGACATACCATCTCCTTTTGAACAAATACAATGTTCCCAAAACTATAAAATATTGATCCCAAATAACACATTCTGACAAGACCATTTTAAATAGAGGCAGTGTCCTTAAAAAGCTTTTTAAAAAAAAAGGTAATTCCTGATACATATTTATGGACAAATGTTGGGTTTCTCACAACTACGAGATAATGTGATTCCCAATATAATCTATTGTGTACTGTATGTGATTATTCAAACATCTTTTGTGCACCATCGTTTAACATGGGTTTTCTCTCTCTCTCTCTCTCTCTCTCTCTCTCTCTCTCTCTCTCTCTCTCTCTCTCTCTCTCTCTCTCTCTCTCTCTCTCTCTCTCTCTCTCTCTCTCTCTCTCTCTCTCTCTCTCTCTCTCTCTCTCTCTCTCTCTCTCTCTCTCTCTCTCTCTCTCTCTCTCTCTCTCTCTCTCTCTCTCTCTCTCTCTCTCTCTCTCTCTCTCTCTCTCTCTCTCTCTCTCTCTCTCTCTCTCTCTCTGTGACCTTCCCCAAGAGCATTTTCAAAAACAATAAAGAGAAAATGGAGAAATAAAAGAATGTCAAACGAAAGCACCAGATGTAAGGACCTATTATATCACCCATAGTATAACATTTGCATTTGTGAATCATCTATGTAGGATTTGTAAAGGCTTCATAAGATTGTCAATATAACTGTACAACCCTCCTCACAATATCTCCACCTCTTAACCTCTTTTAGGCTCCCGAGTGGCGCAGTGGTCTAAGGCAAAGCAACTCAGTGCTAGAGGCGTCACTACAGACCCTGGTTTGATCCCGGCTGTATCAGCCGTGATCAGGAGACCCATAGGGCGGCACACAATTGGCCCAGCGTCATCCGGGTTAGGGGAGGGTTAGAGGTAGGCCGTCATGGTAAAATAAGAATTTGTTCTTAACTGACTTGCCTAGTTAAATAAAGGTTAAATAAATACAATTTAAATAAATAACATAGAGTTCCCCTGTCATATTCCAGATTAATTGCCTCACCATATGGCGCATACTCTTCCTATAAGCTAGGCCAACTTTGAACCCACCTTAGATCAATAACAAAGGAGATTTCCATATTGCTGATTGGATGCTTTGTTGCTACTGCATGGTGCCCAGATGCCAATGTCCCATCACTGTTCATTACCTTTGATAGAGGAAGCTCTCTCTCAGCATCAAAGTATTTTGTGATGCAATTTAGAAGAAACAACCAGATGAGTGGGAGTCTTCTAGATTATTGGACTAAAATAAAGAACGAAGCTAGAGGAATGCGACTCAGCACCTTTGAGTGAGCGGTTTCCTATCTGTCTTCAGAGGGAGCTTATACATCAAATGAGATTAGTCTAAAACTCCTACCGGTATTTGAATTCAAGTCCCAAAAATCAGACCTCTTGTGCACGTTTGTATAGTATCTTAGTAGTGGTCTATCAGCAGCGAGTGGGTTGTACACTGAGATGTTTGAGATGTGTCTCGTGGTGCTTCAGGTATATTGGTATCAACTACATATAATAAGTATGATTTGTTTTAGTTTGTATCTCTGAAATGATCCATTTTATGTTACGTATTCTTGACCTATCTTTGGTCTTGTATCTTGTGTAGTGCACGTGTGGTAATGTGGATAACGCAGGGCATCTATAGAGTACTTACCCACAGCATCTATGAGGTCATACCTCTCTACGATGGTTTCCCTATCGTTGCATAACATCCTGACCAATCCAGAGAAGCAACAGTATAGTTGAGCATCTATCTTTAGTGGTGGATCTACGGTTGGTCAGCTACCTAGCTACAGTACAGCAGCGCTCCCCGGCGAGGCACTTCCTCTGGCTTGCTGACTTTTCATTTTTCACTGTGTCATGACTCAGCTGATTTGCATAATAATGCCAAGGGGGGGGGGGGGGGGGTCTCCTTAATGTGGTCTTTACAAGGGGTTTACTTGTCATTCAGTAAATATCAACACTCTACTTGGCTGGTTGAAAGGTCATTTGATCATTGTTGTTCTGCTGGTTAAACACTTTGTCTGGCTGGATGAGACAGGAGCTGCTTCTCTCTCCTGGACTGCAAAGCTACCGCATGACATACTCTACAAGGAAGCAGAGTAGTAGCATAGTGTAGCGGTCGCCTGTCAACCTAAGTTGATCTTTCACACGAGGTCTGATGGAAAATGGTGCATTTTTGGAGCGCAGTGTATAATGCAGCTTGGCATTCAATTCATCTGAATGTTATTACTTTTGCTGTACTGATGGTGGTTGAATGCACCATTCAGTGTATTGGGAGTCTAAAGAGGTTGCTTCATTTACAAACTAGACTGGTGAGCAACTATAAATGGTAGTTCTTACATTTGTAAAAAAGCATTTTCAATAAAATGTTATGAGGCACAGGACAGCATTCCTAAGAAGGCGAAAATATAACTTGCTACACCATCAAGACCTATTACAGTTTTTAAAGGACATTGGTCAATTCTCACTTTATTAGTTATTAAGAAATGTTGAGCAAAGCAACATATTGCTCCTAGAACCCGGTGTCAACTGATATGCGACCTGACATGCTGGCAGTCTGAGGGCAGAGGCTGGAGGCAGAAGGCGTTTGGATGACAAGAGTGATGTCTGCTCCATTGCGACTTTGCTTTTTACAATATGCCCCTTGGGGGGGGGGGGGGGGGGGGGGATCACCAGAGACAACATATTTTCTACAGAAAAACCCCTGAAGTATATTCTCTGTTCTCTACTGTATGTATAACTAGGCAGCTAACGAGCTGATTTAATTGCCAAATGATTTGCATATATTCACGTGTTCACAGTGGGTAGGGTTGAAATGTACAGTAATGATACTGTAAAAAAATAGATAATTTGACAAATTCTGATTTTTTTTCTGTATAGCGTCAAATCAAAGAGTGTCCAAGATTTTTGTATGCTCTCTGTTGTGACCTTTACTTCCTACTCACTTATATTATAAATCTACCACGAGAGAGGCTATTGTATTTACAAACGATGTCGCGGCTAAGGTTCAAACAAACACACACTTACTTGCAAGACGGCAGAATGTTCTGTACACTCAACATATTGCAAATATTTGTCTGTGCGTTCGAGATACATATGGAAAGCTAAAACATGAAAAGCAGATCCATGTTTGTTGAAGGACAAAAAACAGAAAGACATTGTGGGGATTGCAATTATAGACCGATATGCACCATGAAAGCAGTTTTCAGTGTGCATTAGCGAGCGTGAATGGGATGTGTGTTGGGGCGAATGGTTGGTTGGAACTCCCAGACAGATGAATTCACTGCTCGACCGCCACACATTAATGCAGGAACGTCCTTGAACTGTTAACTCTCAATGCAGTTAACATTTAGCCGCCTCAGCTTTGCTCTTAGCTATAATTCTCCCCTCATTAAAAATACAATGGTTGGAAATGATACACTGACCCCAGTTGACTCTTGTCCTTAACAAAAGTCCCTGAGACGCTCGTTTGACGTTATTGCAGGGGGCCACTAGATGTAACAAATATCTTTATTTTTGTCCATCGTAACCATTTTGTTTTAGTATGTTGGGCCTGAAATCATGGGGACTCCCTTGAGGCCAAACACACTCTGATTTAAGGGGCTGATAAATACTGAACATTGTCTTGTGTTTTTATTTGCGCTATAGAAATCGGCTGCGTTGCCATTACATAAATGGCTTTATCTGTCCATCAGTGTTCTAGTCAGGTAATCTAATGAAGCAAGTGTTCTGGCTCTGAGCAAGTGTTTTAGTACCGAGTTCAGATTGAAAATGGAAAAAATATATAGGGTCGGGTTGACATCATTTCCTTCATAGCCAAGAGGCTCTAATCTTGTGTTCAACATCTGGCTGAGGCGTGGACAACTTAACGCCGTGCGGTATCGGTTGACATGGTGTTTTTCCAGTGTTTCACACAACATTTTCCATTTTCATTTTATACTTACCTTTTAATTTTGAGCGAACTTTATTGGCTGTCTTCTTGATGTCAGCTGTGAGGTCCTCCAACTCCTGCTTGGTCTCTGAGATACAGAAAGAGAGACAGAATTATGCAACGCTCAACACTGTGTTCCATGTTGTAACATTATGGCAACGATATTCAGATATGTGAGTGATATTGCAAATACTCTCATGTATGTAACAGTATGCAAACATACAAGTGGGCGAATTGAGAAGATATATTGTATGTGTATAATCAGTTTATTCATCAGTTTTATTATCTTGACTAAGAATATGGGATTGTGTAGGTTGGAGTGGATGAGTGTGTGTGACAGTGTTTTAAAGCCAGTATGTTAATAAGCCTGTGTGTTAATAAGCCTGTGTGTTAATAAGCCTGTGTGTTAATAAGCCTGTATGTTAATAAGCCTGTGTGTTAATAAGCTTGTGTGTTAATAAGCCTGTGTGTGGGACTCAGCTGCAGTGTTTGGGCTGATTTATTACCGCTGCAGTGCCATTCATTCAGTCACTGGAAACCAGCTCAGACCTTTCTGTCTCTCCTCTCTTCCTTGCCTCCCTCCCTCCCTCCCACCCACACACTTCACTTCCTCCAGTACCTCATCCTCTCCTTCCTTCGCACCCGTAATTCCCTCAATCACTCCCTTCTCTATCGCCCCACCTCCGCAAACACCCCGACACTCTCGTCTAGTCTAGTGCAAAAGTCTGTTTTCCAGAACACTCCACCAACAAGAAGACTATCTCCTAACACATCATTAACTGGTAATAGAAACTCATATGCATAATTTGTTTATCTACAATAAATGTATAACGTCTACCCATGATTATACATAACTAATGAGTTAATTGCCGGCATGTTTCTCTCGTGTTGTAATTTGGCTGTTGGCTCAATAAGATAGTTTGCGCTTTACCTGAGATAAGAGTTTTCACAAGAGTGCAGCACCTAAATCCTCTGGTTAATCTTAAAACATGGGCCTTGTAGCCTCGTACCTCATGAACCATAAATAAACAACGTGTCTAATTATGTGAAGCCAGGAAGTACATTCTTAGAAAAAAAGGTGCGATCTAGAATCTAAAAGGGTTCTTCGGCTTCCCCATAGGAGAACCCTTTGAGGAACCCTTTTTGGTTCCATGTAGAGGGCTCTTCATGGAACCCAAAAGTGTAACCAAAAAGTCGGAAATTAGTTGGAAATTGGAAATGTTTACAATGAATCATTCAACACGTGAAAATAATATAATTTAAAATCACATTTTTGTGGTAGAAAAGGATATTCATCATATAGACAACAGTAGGCTGCTATAGTCATACAGTATTCTACCACTGCTCTCTAGAATTATTATGTGCATTGAAATGTATGCACTGTTCTATCCATCACAAGTAAATCAATGAGATATTTACAGGAAAATTAAGATAACCAGTCATTTGTATACAGAAAACACAGATAGGAGAATTACCTTTCAATGTACTGTATCAGCAAGGAAAGCCATTGTAGTTTTGTGATATTTGATTGGGGTATATTTAGAGTTAGTTAGTGCCAATTAGCCTGTAATTACTGGGCAATGTTTAGGTGCTATCAACAAACCAATCAGATGCTAACAAGCGCCTGTCTGGTACTTCATGCAGTAGGTAAACACTGGAAGCCTTGCTTGCTGGGTTGTGTTTTGTTTTGAATCCTGTGCTGTTTTTGAACTAAATGTTTGTGTATTACATGTGTCCTGTAGCTACTCTATGCCTCTGCACTTTGCCTGTCTATCGATTGTCCCAAAAGCAAAAAGTGTCCTATGTTACTGACCTGGCAACTCATATTTGCACACAACGACACCTCCTTGTGGGTCAATACTGTTGTCTGGGACTAGCATCCGTGATTTATATTTCAAAACACATGAGCTAGCTACAACACAAAGTCATTTCAGTTGAAATATTTAGCTTTTGCCCTCTAAGAAAAAACCCTGAACCCTAACCTATAAGGCATTTTATGTGTGTAAGTGTAACTGGATGTAGACTACAACTAAATAGCTTACTAAATATTTTGGCTGTTGTGTATTGCCTTCCGTTGACAGGTCCGCCCTGTCCTTGTGTACACCCTGTGTGTAACGTGATAAGTGAATTCAGTGCTCAACTCAAATGGAGGGATTTCTCGGGATTTCACTATACATTATGGAGATGCCCTTCGGCCATGATTGGAAAGAGGCATGAGATTTAAACATGTCCCCGTTGCCAAGTCCACAGTGCATTCTGAATAACTACAGGCTACAGCGTTGGGTTTCCAACTGATGATAAATGAAGATGGTTTCTCTCTACGGATTTCTTCAGTAAGCAACTACACTTCCCAGCATGCATTATTCAAGGGAGTACACTGGAATGCATTTTGTATCGTCCACTGACTGCCAAACATTATTTGGAATTGCTTGACATAGGGATTGGCCAAATTTAAGCTTTTGGTTCATTTTGAGGACATACATGTAATATTAAGCTAGAACACATGAATATAATAAAAAAACATAACAGAAACAGAAATATGCCAGCAATTCTGTAGGGACAACATACTTACTGTCTGAGTTGGAATATTTAATATAATCAATAATTACAGCGAATCTAAAGATATTATGTTTCTGTGAATACACTATAGTTTTGGCAAGTCGGTTAGGACAACAACTTTGTGCATAACACAAGGAATTTTTCCAACAATTGTTAACAGACAGATTATTTCACTTATTATTCACTGTATCACAATTCCAGTGGGTTAGAAGTTGACATACAATAAATTGACTGTGCAGCTTGGGAAACTCCACGAAAAAAAGCTTCTAATAGGCTAATTGACATAATTTCAGTCTATTGAAGGTGTACCTGAGGATGTATTTCAAGGCCTACCTTCAAACTCAGTGCCTCTTTGCTTGACATCATGCGAAAATCAAAAGAAATCAGCCAAGACCTCAGAAAAACAATTGTAGACCTCCACAAGTCTGGTTCATCCTTGGGAGCAATTTCCAAACGCCTGAAGGTACCACGTTCATCTTTACAAACAATAGTATGCAAGTATAAACACCATGGGACCACGCAGCCGTCATACCGCTCAGGAAGGAGATGCGTTCTGTCTCCTAGAGATGAAAGTACTTTGGTGCGAAAAGTACAAATCAATCCCAGAACAACAACAAAGGACCTTGTGACGATGCTGGAGGAAACAGGTACAAAGTATCTATATCCCACAGTAAAACGAGTCCTATATCGACATAACCTGAAAGGCCACTCAGCAAGGAAGAAGCCACTGCTCTAAAACCGCGATTAAAAAGCCAGACTACGGTTTGCACATGGGGACAAAGATCGTACTTTTTGGAGAAATGTCCTCTGGTCTGATGAAACAAAAATAGAACTGTTTGGCGATAATGACCATCGTTATGTTTGGAGGAAAAAGGGGGATGCTTGCAAGCCGAAGAACACCATCCCAACTGTGAAGCACAGGGGTGGCAGCATCATGTTGTGGGGGTGCTTTGCTGCAGGAGGGACTGGTGCACTTCACAAAATAGATGGCATCATGAGGTAGGGAAAATAATGTGGATATATTGAAGCAACATCTCAAGACATCAGTCAGGAAGTTAAAGCTTGGTTGCAAATGGGTCTTCCAAATGGACAATGACCCCAAGCAAACTTCCAAAGTTGTTGCAAAATGGCTTAAGGACAACAAAGTAAAGGTATTGGAGTGGCCATCACAAAGCCCTTACCTTAATCCTATAGAAAATTTGTTGGCAGAACTGAAAAAGTGTGTGCGAGCTAGGAGGCCTACAAACCTGATTCAGTTACACCAACTCTGTCAGGAGGACTGGGCCAAAATTCACCCAACTTATTGTGGGAAGCTTGTGGAAGGCTACCTGAAACGTTTGACCCAATTATTTTTCTTTTTAAAGGCAATGCTACCAAATACTAATTGAGTGTATGTAAACTTCTTGACCCACATGGAATGTGATCAAAGAAATAAAAGCTGAAATAAAATCATTCTCTTTAAAGTTATTCTGACATTTCACATTCATAAAATAAAGTGCCGATCCTAACTGACCTAATACAGGGAATTTTTACTAGGATTTAATGTCAGAAATTGTGAAAAACTGAGTTTAAATGTATTTGGCTAAGGTGCACGTAAACTTCTGACTTCAACTGTATATGTAAGCAATGATCTTCCTACTGAGACACTTTAGTTACAAAGAAATGTTCCAAATGGCCAGATTCCCCACGTTAATCAAATAAAGAAATCCGACAACAAACACACACATAGCACAGCAACCACATACTTACTAGTTAAACCACCTGGGTAGATAACTAGTAACCAGCTAGCTCACTCACAAAAACTGAACTCCGACAACTAGTCCCCTGGAGCAAGTCCTTCATGAAGCATGCATGACAAGAAAAAAAAGGAAGGGAAAGGGGGGGAAAGGAACAAAAGACAGACAGAAAAAGACAGAAACAGTCCAACAACATTACATAAGATAAAACATGCATGTGTAGAAATTCAAATCAAATATTGAAATCATAAGTCAAAAAAAAAAAAAAAAAAACGGTGTGCAAAAACACATTGAAGAGCCACAATAAAAGTGATTGGGCAATAAAAGGGATGTGAACGTGTGAGAAAAGGAAGTGACATCTGAAGGATTCCGTGATGAGGGTACAGTAGGTATTGTGCCACTGCATGCCCTGAGACTCTGGGTTAACACAGACTAGAGGTTGTCTGACAAGGCCTAATATTAGCAATGAAACATTCATTCACTCCAGTTGAGTCACTAGCAGCCTGGGTCACTGTGAACTCGGAAGAACATACTACACTCATCTCCTAACAACCGCACGGCCCTACTGCAGCACGGCAACAATGAAGGGGCCATTTTCTGAAACATCTTCCACTGTACGTTTTTGACTGATTGATTGTGGCATATTTTGGGCCCTATTGAGGTTTTGACAAAATGCCAGACAGTCATCAGGGCCTAAAAGCAGTGGTTGAAGGTTAACAAGATTGGATATCAATCAAATTATTGGAGAAAATACAATATTATTTAAATATTTATACACATCTTCATGTCTGTTTTATTGTACACTTATAAGTGCTATGCAAGGTAATACCTTAGTGCTCTTCTTTTTTTGAAAGCCTGCCTAAAAACAACTTAATTTCATATTAGGGCAAATTTAAGTGCTGTCTTCATTGACCGTAAGTTTAAAATATGTTATAATAGTGATAATATTGTCACAATAAACACAAACACAGAGTATTCAATGAGTGTGGTGGTGAACCCTCGTCAACCAGTGGGTGGAGTCCCACCCTTGCAAATGAATTTGTTAAGTCGTGTGTGTTGGCCGGGTGTGTGTGCGTGGGCCGGGTGTGACTCAGTAAGAGATGCGTGGGTGGGGTCACATTCACTGGGTGCGTGGGTGGAGTGCCTCCCACAGGTATATCACCAGGGTCACACACACACTTAAACCAATCTGTCTCCGCTATCCTCAGGCCCTTCCTGACTCCCCCTCACACAGACCTGAAAGGATTTGATACAGATAGTAAACCGGAAAGCAATATTGAATTTTCTGGCATATCACTTCTACCTATCCAGTCCTGTCAGTGCTGCAAGGTGGAGTCCATAAGGACTGAGGGAAAGCAGTATGGAACTGGTATGGAATTGGCCCCATCTTAAAAGTATCCATTCGGGCTCATGGATGTGGCGAGACTTACTTTCGTCAGGGTTGGGCGCTGCCAGGATGGCGCTATGCTGCTTCTTGACCTGCTCCACATCTTCTGACAGCTTATCTATACAGACTCGGATCTCTTCCACCTGCACAGGGAGTGAGAAGGAGGGGGCAGAGGCAAAATACACAAGGGCTTAATTCCTGTACCCTTTAAATGAGTGTACTGTCAAATGGCCGTGGTCTAGGAGCTTTTCCGTTCTAGTAATTATATTTCTACGAAATCGACCAACCGCAGCCACCCACGGAGAGCATGTGTGTACAGCATGGGAGAGCTGAGAGCCTCCGAACCTATAATGGACAGGACTACCTCACATACTCAATCATCGACTGACATGACGACCCAATGGAAGCACTTTCTGATGGGTGGGAGAGCAGAGGAATCTCCATAAGACGACATAAGTCAATTACTGACTGATAATTATAATCTCTGCTGAGAATTGCATGTTATAAATGGTTTTCACACTGAGACATCACAGCGAGACCTGTTTACATACATACACCCGCAATAACATCTGCTAAACACGTGCATGTGACAAGTAACATTTGATTTGATTGTTAATACCTTATTACAGTATTAGCTATATATCGTCACTCGTTGTGGACCAATATCTCTATCTAACATTTGTATGATACAAGATGGCCGCTGTTTTAATGGTGGGTGTTCAAACTCCTCCAAACCCCACAGAATGTGCAGAGGCGCCTGCAGATAATACAAGAACTTCTGACTATCCCCTGAAAGCCTGTGCAAAGTCAGACTCAGCAGCCTAACCACACATTCTGCATTCATTCCACTTCTCCATCTGAATGTGTTATGTAATCCAATTCCCAATACAGACGTGTTTTGGCACTGTTTGTGGATATGCGGATACTTTTGCATTGACTGTATGGATATGAGCATATATGTGCTCTGCATTCCTATTCCTTCTCTACTCAATTATTAAAAGCTCTTCCTATTTTTCTTTCTAGGGGACAGAGAGTTCAATGACAATGGCTTGTGAGCTACTTCCGCAACGAAGCTAAGGCATACCGAATCAACTCATTCTTTATAGTGAATCATTGTTTAGCCCAGATTGAGCCAATTCCCCTTCCCCTATAGTGTTCACTTAATAGTTTTAGAGGAGAGCGTTGTAAAGCAGACAGATTTGTCTCCGCTAGGACGGAGGAGTTGAGCCACGGCTCATAAGATAGTGAGGAGCACAGCTAAGCCAGGCTCAATAACTGCACCCTGCCTGCAGCAGCAGCAGAGCTCTTCAAAGGTAGGTGTCCTCAATCCCAGCTAGCCCCTCGGGGCCCCACTAACAGTGTATACTGCTTCTTGATGGGCCAGAGAGTCTGCTTACCTGGTCTTCCAGGCTTGATAAGATGCTGATCAAAAGACAAGGACCAGAGTTGTGGATTTGGTTTGCGATTCCTGGTGCTGTACTGCAGATAACTGTGTATCTGTTCCAAGGTTTTTGCTTTAACAGCCTTTTCAAAGAGAGAAAACAATTCCTCTGTGTAAAGAAATGGAGGCCGCGTTCTGAGCGTCTTGCACAAAACAAAATCAACTACTGGACATTTTAAGCCACAGATTGTCTGTACTCCCATAAATGCTGGGGCACTCTGTAGCCATATTGTCAGACATCCAGGGTGTTAATGTCTTCGTTAAGACTTAACACTCAGCGATAAAGAGTTCTGGCAGCATCTCCAACGTATAAAATATTCCACTGATAGAGTTGATTGATTCACTGCAGTCTTATTATGGTAGGAAGAAGTGTAAGGTCACTCAATTTTGGCATATTAGTCTAAATAAATCACAGGAAACCCAGGGGGAGGGAAATAAAAGCTGTTACATCCTCCACACCTTGGTCTTTAATTAGCTTTCCCCCGCCATTGGATCATCGATTAGTATGTAAGTAATTCTCATTTCTTGTGTTTGAACACACCAAGCATAATGTTGCTCTACTTGCATATCCTGCCCCTCCTCCTTTTCCTCCCATAGCATGTTCCTGGTTGCATAGGATGAATGTTGAAAGAAATTATTCTTAATCACTTTCAATTTTGAAAGATAAAGCTGAAGGGAA
The DNA here is from genome assembly GCF_045791955.1 of Oncorhynchus clarkii lewisi. NCBI lineage: Eukaryota > Metazoa > Chordata > Actinopteri > Salmoniformes > Salmonidae > Oncorhynchus > Oncorhynchus clarkii. Next base: position 68,859,514 of record NC_092158.1, on the reverse strand, counting down.
CATGACCTGGGGATAATGTAGCCATTAGGCCTATTTTATTTTCTTGTTGTTACATTATGTGGCCTGATTTCACCCATAATGATATGGCATTAATATGTACTGCACTTGGAACCACTATTAAATGGGGAACACATTAAACAGTAACACCTTAACTTGAGATATATGGCACTTATAAGGCATTTACTACCAGTTAATCAGCAATTATGACACTATGTATAGACCTTAATTAGCCCTTTGCCCCCTTTTATTAAACATGACCCGTAGATGTGTGGATACAGGAACTACCGGGTTAAGTTTGTAATAATGGTAATTAGGATATTTCTTATACCATTCAATGGCATGTATTACAGTTGTTTTGTTGCACTGACCTGTTCGAAGAACTCATCCATGAAGTGATCCCGGTCAACCTGGACAACTTCTTCATCATCATCGCTGTCCTTAGCCTGAAACAGAAGAGGTGAGACACAAAATCAGTCCCCCATGCACTGCATATTGCTATTTATTGCTGATTGCGTATTTGTGACCTGTGCAAACCGCAGATAACACAGTACCACACTTGGCTATAGATCTCTCCTAACTGTTGGAAGGGTAATGAGTAAGGATGGAAGGGTAAGGAGTAAGAATGGAAGGGTAAGGAGTAAGGATGGAAGGGGGTAAGGGGTAGAGAATAAAAAGTAAAACCCTTGTATCCATACTGCTTGGGGACATGCATGGCAACCATTTAAGATAAAGCCACAAAAAAAGCCTTTGAAATATGTATTATATTTGCGCTGTCACTTCAAACAGTTCATGATATGAAGGGAGTGACTCTCAGGGGCTCCAGAGTTGCGCAGCGGTCTAAGTACCTGGTTCGAATCCAGGCTGTATCACATCCGGCCGTGATTGGGAGTCCCATAGGGCAGCGCACAATTGGCCCAGCGTCATCGGGGTTTGGCCGGGGTAGGCCGTCATTGTAAATAAGAATTTGTTCTTAACTGACTTTCCTAGTTAAATAAAGGTTAAATTATAAATTATATATATTTAAATAACACAAACCCTTACATAAATCCTCTTCGACTTAGAGTGATGCGAGCTGTGTGAACCGACCTCAAAGGGGTCAAGGACTAAGAGACAGTGAGAAAGAGAAGCTGTATACGAAGCTGTTGAAAATGGCAGGAGAATCGATGGAACACCTTACATTTGCGCTAAAATAATAAAGATGTGTCCTCGGCTTCTTGTCGCGCTAAGCGTTGATGAATTGCCAGAGGCCCATGGAGAGGGCCTGAGGTGTGCAGTGTTGGCAAAGTGGAGCGTGGGCCGTCTGCCATAGGGCAGCACACAGCTCATTCTGTTGCTGATACAGTATTATGGGCACTACAAATTATACACCCAACGAAAAAGGTGACACCAGGCAATAGATAGGGATAGATCACCCCGTGTGTATGCTGTATGGTCAAATTGATGAACTGTTTAGGCAATAGCTTGATGGGTATTTTTCCTATTTGCGTCAGAGAAGGGCAGAGTATTCATGTTCAATTAACAGACAAGCAACAGTTAGATCTAGGGCTCCATTTAATCTGTAGCGCTGAAGAGCTGCACTATAGCGCGATAGACATTTAAAGGCAATGTTCCCGCGTTAGCTAGGACTGCATTCACAGAAAACGCTACATATGTCGGCTCAATCTGAAATTACCTTTACATTTCAATCGCGCTATAACGCTAAACCTCAACGATACGGATTAAATCGAGCCCCTAGAGTGTTTTGTGACCTAATGGCAGTCATGTTGAATCACATTGTGAGTGGGAGAGAGGTTGACAAATCCATTTCACCTGGAGAAAAACAACAAATCGACAAGACCTCTACAGTGTTGTCTACTAAGTCCACACTACAAGAACAGTCATTGCTGAACAGCTTAGTCATAAACACAGCTAGTGGACACCTATCTATAACTGTTGGCAAACAGAGAAATGTACAAAATGGCAGCCATCTACTTGGGCACACTCTAGTCAACATATTCCCTTCACTCTTCATTGCTTCCTGTTTGCCTTTTGGCCAGAAGAATACAGGAGAGTTAAGTCATCTAAATCGCATCTCATGCCAAAAGATACAGCAGCAGACAAGTGTGTCAGGGAGACAATGTTTTTTCATAAGGGCATACGGGAGGGGAAAATAGCTCCAAGGAAGAGGCTGGATGCGTTGGGAGGCCTAGTCGAGTTGCTAGGTTTTTAACTAACGGACAGTTAACTATGTCTCCAGCGGTTGGGGCTGGCTTTGCCTTGGTTAGGGTTTAAAACATTTCCCTCCAGTGCCCACTTCTAACTAGCTAGCTCCACATCGAGGATGTGCAGTTCATGTTCCTGCCCTCGGATGAGAGTCCCCCACTCTGCCTTGTATGGTATGATGAGAGACGGTTCCTGGTTGGATCCCTCACTGTCCAATGTAATGTGATGCTAGTGTATATGGAGTGTGTGACAAAGGATTAATATAACTTCAGTGCACGGAGCTTTGATATTGATACACGCTGCAGTTATTGGAGGACACAGCGCCATTTAGCCATTTTTTGTTTTGTTTTTTCTCTCACCCCATTGTATAGATTTTTTTGTCATTTAAATACTTTTCTGAAAAACATTCCATGACAAATGGACCTTTTGTAATTTTGTTGCTCCATTTAAGCACATTATAGAGACTGTAATGTGTTGAGTTTCACAGTAGCTTTCAGGCTAATGAGCGGTGACTCACATTTGTGCTAACATTCACACAGGCAATATCAATGACCTACCATATTCGTATCAATTTCTCGCAATTATTTTCTGAAGCTTTTAGTAGCAGCTCAATTTAAATGGCCATTGCGATGCAGAAAAAAATTGCTGCGGTTATTTGATTGAATGAGATGTTGCTCAAATTTGGGTTAATGAGTCATTGGTTTCGCATCTCCATATGATCATCGAAGAGAAATATATATAGAATGTTCAATCAGAATAAACAACAGTCAGGCTTCCACAGAGAACCTGACAGACTCGCCTGAATCAGTTTAGGTTTCCCTTGGTTTTTATCAAAGGCTACAGATCTGGAACTGTGGTTCATCTGTCTGGTCCGTTTCATTCAGAAGGCCTTGGACTGGAGCATGTTGGAGTAAGATATGAACACGACTGATTGTGTGCAGTCGTGGCTGTGGCTGTGGTCATACGTGCATTGTGTCGTCCTCCAAGCTTTCATTGTGAAAGGGTATGGTTTCAACATACAGTCAATCAAAGTATTGATTATAATAGGACTACGGATACCACCAATCTGGATAATGCGGTAGATGTTTTTATACGTGTAAAGTAGCAAGTAAAAACCATATAGCAGACATAGTAATATACTATGCTTGCGATATAACTGCAGTGTTGCAAGTAAATAATTCATTTGATAAAAGATAGTGGCCTATTCCTAGATCATTTCCAATTAAGATCGCTGATGCAGATTTAACATTATAATCCATGTTGAAACTACCAAAAACTCGACCATTTCTTTCAGGGATCCCCCAATGGTTTGTTCACGATCAACTGCTCAGATTTCCTCCTTCCCAGAGCTGAAATATTCTGTCCATTTTCTATGTATTATTCATGGGATGATGGAGCAGCTTCTGCTGCATATTTCCCAGCCCACCATCTTCATGGCTCCCTGACTGTTACACTGCACAGATGCACACAATCTTAGCTGGGCTTATTTTATATAGATCATGATGTTGTAAGAGGTATCAATGTGTGTTAAATCCTAAGCATATAGCCTACACCTACGTATTGCACAAAAGGTGAATGTTTTTAAACTCAATCAATCTACACACAATACCCCATAATGTCAAAGAAAAAAAACTGTTTTCTTGAAATGTTGCACATTTTAGCAAAAAAATGAAATATCACATTTACATAAGTATTCAGACGCTTTACTCACTACTTTATTGAAGCACCTTTGGCAGCGATTACAGCTTCGAGTCTTCTTGGGTATGACACTACAAGCTTGGCACACCTGTATTTGGGGAGTTTCTCCCATTCTTCTCTGCAGATCCTCTCATGCTCTGACAGTTTGGATGGGCTTCAAAGGCATTTTCAGGTCTCTTTAGAGCTCTCCGATCGGGTTCAAATCCGGGCTCTGGCTGGGCCACTCAAGGACATTCGGAGACTCGTCCCGAAGCCACTCCTGCATTGTCTTGGCTGTGTGCTTAGGATTGTTGTCCTGTTGGAAGGTGAACCTTTGCCCCAGTCTGAGGTCCTGTGTGCTCTGGAGCAGGTTATCATCAAGGATCTCTCTGTACTTTGCTCCATTCATCTTTCCCTCGATCCTGACTAGTCTCCCAGTCCTTGCAGCTGAAAAAAATCCCCACAGCATGACGCTGCCACCACCAGGCTTCACCGTATGGATGGTGCCAGGTTTCCTCAAGACATGACACTTGGCATTCAGGTCAAAGAGTTCAATCATCTTGGTTTCATCAGACTAGATAATCTTGTTTCTCATGGTCTGAGAGTCCTTTAGGTGCCTTTTGGCAAACACCAAGTGGGCTGTCAAGTGCCTTTTACTTAGGAGTGGCTTCCTTCTGGCCACTCTACTAGAAAAACTTGATTGGTGGAGTGCTGCAGAGATGGTTGTCCTTCTGGAAGGTTCTCCCATCTCCACAGAGCAACTCTAGAGCTCTGTCAGAGTGACCATCGGGTACTTGGTCACCTCCCTGACCAAGGCTCTTCACCCCCGATTGCTCCGTTTGGTCAGCTCTAGAAAGAGTCTTGGTGGTTCCGAACTTCTTCAATTTTAGAATGAGACCACTGTGTTCTTGGGGTCCTTCAATGCTGCATAAATGTTTTGGTACCCTTCCCCAGATCTGTGCCTCGACACAATCCTGTCTCAGAGCTGTATAGACAATTCCTTCAACCTCATGGCTTGGTTTTTGCTCTGACATGTACTGTCAACTGTAAGACATTATATAGACAGGTGTGTGCCTTACCAAATCATGTCCACTCAATTGAATTTACCACAGGTGGACTCTAATCAAGTTGTAGAACATCTCAAGCATGATCAATGGAAACAGGATGCACAAGAGCTCAATTTCGAGTCTCATAGCAAAGGGTCTGAATACTTATGTAAATAAGGTATTTCTGTTTTTTATTTTAGCGACCACAATTTCTAAAAAACGTTTTTTACTTTGTCACTATGGGGTATATATGTATACCCTATGGGGTATATATATGTATATGGTAAGCCACACAAATATGTATATGGTAAGCCACACAAATATCTATATGGTAAGCCACACAAATATGTATATGGTAAGCCACACAAATATGTATATGGTAAGCCACACAAATATGTATATGGTAAGCCACACAAATATGTATATGGTAAGCCACACAAATATGCAAACGCTAACACACTTGCAGCATCACACAAAAGCATGTTGGCTTTATTTGAAAAGGCAAACACACATAAATGGATAAAGGCACCTTAATCCTGATATGTGACAGAGATTAAGTGAGAAATATATATTTCCTTACTTGTTTATATGTTTATATGACAAGTAGCTTTGATTGTAAAGGAGTCAGGTAACAACAAAGATATTCAGAATGTCCAAGATAGCTGACCTCTTCAGAGAGGCAATATCTTCTCATATTCCACAATGTCAGTGTTGTATTACAACTTGGAGTCTTTTCACCATCTCTTATCACATTAGCGTCTTACCTACACACTAACACAGACCCCTACTAAATCAATACAGCCATAAATAGCTGAGCTTGAATAGCTGCATTTGTTTGCTAGCGATCACCCTACAACACTGTGCATTGTTTGCGTATGTGTGTGTGCATACATGCTGGCTTTGAACTATGTGTTTAGCCAAGAAAAGAGAAGGATACCAAACATGCTTTTCACCCAGGGGTGTAGGACAGTCCTCTAGGACAGCAGTGCCGCAGGTTTTCCATTTCGTCCTTGCCCCTAATTGATCAGTTAATGTCACTGATTTCCCAGAGAGTCCACACACCTAGTAACACAGGTCTAAATCTGCCACTGATTTAAAAAAGCAAGAAACGAAAACCAGCAGCCCTTCATGACTCGAGGTCAGGCAGCACCTCTGTTTGACCCCATAACAATTATTAATTAAATATGGCAAATGTTATGCAGAAGCATTATGTTACGATGTGAGTAGCATATGTACCTCATTCACCCACTGTTGTCACTGCAAGGTAGATATAATCTGCAATCAATACTCTTGGCGCCGACCTAAAGTAAGACAGGGAGCACCCAACTTGTGTATTAAAATGTGTATTAAAATGTGTAGTGAAATGTGTATTAAACTGTGTAGTGAAATGTGTATTAAAATGTGTAGTGAAATGTGTATCAAAATGTGTAGTGAAATGTGTATTAAAATGTGTAGTGAAATGTGTATTAAAATGTGTAGTGAAATGTGTATTAAAATGTGTAGTGAAATGTGTATTAAAATGTGTAGTGAAATGTGTATTAAAATGTGTAGTGAAATGTGTATTAAAATGTGTAGTGAAATGTGTATTAAAATGTGTAGTGAAATGTGTATTAAAATGTGTAGTGAAATGTGTATTAAAATGTGTAGTGAAATGCGTCTTAAAATGTGTAGTGAAACGAGCAGCAGGGCTAATGCTAACTCGTCGCTAGCTCTGTTGCCAGATGCTTCTGAGGGGATCCTCATCACAAGCTGCAGCTATGTCGGCTAGGCTACAGCTATCTCATCTTGAACTGCTCAGCATTTTTACATTTCCACTTTTGTGTGTGTGTGTTGTCTACTCAATGTAGCTATATTTGGCTGTTTTCTTCCTTTACTCCTCCCAGGCTCTCCCAGCACTCCACCTGCATCCGGTTTCACCCGACGGGGGGAATGGCAGCCTCTCTAGCCCTTGCTTGCCAATGGGCAGATACGCTAGTTCACAGCTCATATCTTCAATATGAGAGGTATGCGCATACTAATGATAAGTGGCCAAGGGGCAAAACATTCCACGACAACAGATATTCGTGAGGAGAGAGAGCACGTAGGTAGGTATGGTATGAATAGTTGCATATATGAGCAGGTAAATCTGCTAGGACTATGTTTAATGGAATGGAGTTAAGATATGGAATTCAACTGATAGGAATGTGACTACAATAGTGCATAACATGCCTGGGCTGCAGAGATAAGGTTTGAGAGAGGTTTGCTGCAGTAACATCAGCAACAGGATCTATATAAAGAATGAATATCTTTCGATTGTGTTACAGCTGGTACTAGATTGATCAATCACATGGACAACAATGGTACAACATAGACACTGGTTTGTTTGAAGAGTTTTTGAGGAAATGAAATGCTAATTATTTAGCAGAGAATAGACATCAAAAGATGCTGTGAGGTAAGATATGGTTGAATACGGTTAGACATGGTTGGTGGAATCAGATGGGGTTCCAGAACGATCCACAGAAGTGTACCGCTCACTTGCTTGTGGCAATGGATTGTTGTAACAGCTGGACTAAACAAACCATCACGCTAGGATTCAGGTTACACTGGACAGGCTAAATGCCTAAACTGGCTAATCAGGGCTTGAACCAAATCCATATTTAATCTAATGTTAAGTAGGGCCTATAACTAATGTAGACCCTTTAGCTGAAGCTAACCCCAGACAACCTCATCTTCACTGTACACATTATTCTGAGTTACAACAGGCAGCAGAAAGGATTTGATAGAAATGTAATGGATGCACAGTACTTCCACCACTGCCCTCCCTTCAGATTTACCAGAACATTCAAAAACACATTCATTGCTAGGTGTGAATGCAACCTCATAGTGTTCAGAGCAGTACATAAAGCATTGCACATCTGGGAGATAGGCCTCTTGAGGGCACCACATAGAAATGCTGTCGCTCTGAGAAATGTAGGGCATGCCTAATACACCTGCCATGTGAGTCTCAGTTAGTCTGGCTATAGAATATAGAACCGTACACGGTTCTAAACTGTTTATGGAGCTATAAAGTCGCCCTAGTTAAAAGTGTGTGTACACTGCGTGTGATCCAACAACGTACACAATCGCATTTCAACTGGGTAACCCACATGAGGAAGCCCTGTCTGTGTCCCCCTCGCCCCCTCTAAATAGCCAGCCGCGTCCAGATGCACGCCAGCGACTCGTGACACAATGAAACTTTAAGCGACCACAAAGCTAGCCGTGGGGGGTTCTCTGTATCGCAGACTGTAGCACGCCTTTTCAAGTAGTTCATTCATTATTTTCATGGAGATACAATGCTAGGCAGGAAGCATGAATTTGAATGTTGTGTCACTGGATGTCCTGTAAAAAAAGAAAAAGCTAGCCTTCAATGGAGATGTAGTCATTTAAAAACCTTCAATAGGCCTATCCCTCACACCAGAGAAATGACTATGTACTGTACAGTATGTTGTACTACAGGCAATGTTACCCTTATGGAGTGATACATAAAGGCAAATCATCTGAAATGTATACTAAAGCATTTTAAACAGTACAATTAATTACCTCCAATACGTCTTGTGTAATAAATGATCCCCGCCTCATTAGAACACCACTACACATGTTGGTCGAACGTAAACGCTGAAAAATGTACACCATCTCACTCGCTATTACATAGGCAAATATTGAATCCATCGCTTATTCATCAAGCCGTTGACAGCCTAACCAGCGGTTTTGGATCTAGGGGCAGGGGAGCTTCCCTCTACGGATATTGTTTTCTTGGTGGAGGAGAAGGGAAGTTACAATGCCGTTGTCCATGGGATCACACGAAGCTATGACATGTTGGCCCTGCAGTAGAAATGTCTACATATAATATAACATGCAATATCACTCTCTGCTTTGCTTTTGTGAGTGGATGGATGAGTGGATGGATGAGTGGATGGATGGATGAGTGGATGGATATGTGGATGGATGAGTGGATGGGGGAAGAGAGTATGGATGCATAGAATGTGAGTATTATGTATGTGTGTATATGTGTACCTTTGATGTGTATTTACGTGTGTATGTGTAGCATTGTACGTGTGTATTTATGTGGATGTGTATTTGTCTGAAGTGTTATTCACAAAACTCCAGTCTGGATCTCTGAGAATGCCTAAACACACAAGTATTGATTATCTCCTAAAAACACACACCCTAGAAAACAGCCCAAGCACATTTGAAATGCAGAATTATATTCTTGCAACGTTCTTGAAAACCATTTGAAACTGAAGGCTCGCAAAACGATCATATTGAGTAAATCATATTTAGCAGCTCAAAAAACAACAACTGAGACTTTTATGGGAAATATTGCAGCAACCATCATCCGTGATCGCCTGCTAGCCTGCGGACAGCATAGGATCCACCAGGAATAATGTGAGTAGCATCCGGACAGCTACCAAACAGAGGCAGTGAGTGTATCAGTTCAACCACAGAGGAAGGATGCATACTGCTGCGATCCCTGCTGCTGATGCTATAACAAACGGGCTGCTGGGAGGATGGATGGATTGATAGGGCCCATGCATGTGCAGATGTTTGGTCATACAGCTTATAAACCTATTTGTGCAAATATGTACACATATGTGTATATGAGTGTGTTTATGTGCATATTAATTGGATTAATTTGACTGACTGCACTTTGACAGCTAAAGCCCTGCGGCAAAGATGGAGCTATGGTGAGTGTGGATGAGGAGGATGAGGAGCAGAGGGGATGGGATGAGAAAGATAGAGTGAGGCAGAATGTGAGAGAGAGATCGAGAGAAAGGGCCAAGAGAAAAGAGAGAGTGGCTGTGGGGGAGGGGACAGAGGAGAGAGAGAGCGAGAGAGAGAGCGGGGGATGGGAGGAAGAGGGAGGGAGAGAGAGATCCAGGGAGAGAGAAGGAGAGGGAGATGGAAAGAGGGAGGGAGAGAAATTGGAAAAGGGGGGAGGGGAAGAGAGGAGAGAGTCTGTAGCTAGCTAACACACATGATGCAGGTTTAACAGCATCTGTTACCTACAAAAAATCTCATTGCTCCCAGCACAGGGGATCAAACATCCGTTGTGACCCTACCAGGGGTCGCCCATTTCATACGTCCTCCCACCCCCAACGCCATCCTTCTGCATCCACGACACACAACTCCCTGTCAGGGAGAATTACATAAGCCTGGGTGACCTCAGGTGTCGGGGTGAATACAAATGCCATGAGCACCTTGCCCAACCCTTAGTCCATCTGTACTGGGAGAGGAAGAAGCCATTGTAGAGAGAGAGAGAGACGCCCCCTGTCCGCCGTTACTGCCCATGTCTTTTGGGCCTGGTAACAACATGAACTAATGTCCCAATGTAGTACACAGGGGTTAGGGTTAGACTTGGGGGGTTGAGTGGTGGCAGGAGAGGTAGAGGGCATGGAGAGGAGAGAGATGAAATAAAGAGCCCTGATGTATACACACGTCAACCCTCATCCACTTCATGTCCATCTTTTGTCAATCCATGTTCACTTTTCCACTTCCAGGGCTATAAAAAGCATAGATTGTCCATGTTCCTTTATCAACCGTCATTCTGATGCTTTGAGGGGGCCAGGGGAGAAAATGGAAGCGAGCTGTCTTTTTTATGGCTCATAATGGAGGGGGGAAGGATGGAGGATGGAGGAGGGGATGTTTAGATAGAAATAGATGCTGTGGCTTCCAGACTGACTCAGCGAAAACTCAGGGGAGTGTCTTAAGTGAAGTAACAAACAAGGTCAGGATGTGATGAGCGAGCTGCACTGGCTGCCAAACCTGGGCTACAGGCAGCACCCACAGGCTCACAGAGAGAGAGAGGGAGGCTCCAGTAGAGGGACACAGGTTCTGTCCCGATTCTCCACCCTTCTCCCAAAGTGTGCACTTCACACACACCACGGTAGAAACTCCCGCCAGTCTACGTTTACACCACTCCAATGCGTTTCAGTCCATGACAGGAAGTGCACACTTTGGGAGAAGTGTGGAGAATCGGGACGCACATCACTAATCCATCAATACTATGCACAGTCATGTCAACCGCTCTTCCCAGAGTATTTTGCACTGTAAGATCCACTGTACTGCGCATCCCCCAGAATCCTGAAATATAATTAGTGACAAATGGTAAAGTATTAATCTTATATTTAAGCAATAAGGCTCGAGGGGGTGTGGTATATGGCCAATATATCATGGCTAAGGGCTGTTCTTATGCACGACGCAACGTGGAGTGCCTGGATATACCTCTTAGCCATGGTATATTGGCAATACACACTATATATACAAAAGTATGTGGACAACCCATCAAATTAGGGGATTGGGCTATTTCAGCCACACCCGTGTATAAAATCTTGCACACAGCCATGCATTCTCCATATACAAACATTGACAGTAGAATGGCCTTACTGAAGAGCTCAGTGACTTTCAACAAGTCAGTTCATCAAATTTCTGTGGCCGAGCAGCCGCACACAAGCCTAAGAATCACCATGCGCAATGCAAAGCGCTGGCTGGAGTGGTATATCAAGCTTCACCATCTGGCTGTCTGACCGACAAATCTGGGTTTGGCGGATTCCAGGAGAACGCTACCTGCCCTTAGGCATAGTGGTTCTGGCTTGGCCCCTTAGTTCCAGTGAAGGGAAATCTTTACGCTGTGGAAACAGTTTGGGAAGCCGCTTTCCTGTTACACCATGAAAATGCCACCGTGCACAAAGTGAGGTCATACAGAAATGGTTTGTTGAGATCGGTGTGGAATAACTCGACTGGCCTGCACAGAGTCCTGACCTCAACCCCATCAAACACCTTTGGGATGAATTGGAATGCCGACTGCAAGCCAGGTCTAATCGCCCAACATCAATGCCCAATCTCACTAATGCTCTTGTGACTGAACGGAATCAAGTCCCTGCTGCAATGTTCAAACATCTTGTGGAAAGCCTTCCCAGAAGAGTGGAGGCTGGCTGATGTAGCAGCAATGTGGGGACCAACTCTGTTTAATGCCCATTATTTTGGAATGAAATGTTCGACGAGCATGTGTCCACATACTTTTGGTCATGTAGTGTACCACAAACCCCAAAGGTGCCTTATTGCTAGTTTAAACTGGTTACCAGTTTAAAGCGAGGTCCAATGTAATTAGAGCAGTAAAAATAAATGTTTTGTCATACCCGTGGTATACGGTCTGATATACCACGGGTGTCAGCCAATCAGCATTCAGGGCTCGAACCACCCAGTTTATAATTTACTTTGTGGAACGGGTTAGGGGTTAAAGTAACTAATGAAAAAGGGCTAATCGAAAGGTTGAGTGTCGGCTGAGCCATATCTCTAAAACCCTAACACAAAATGACAATCTTCTAATTCCCCTTTAAATTAATTTATAAAACCTTAACCTGACTATCACTATCAGTTTTTATCAGACGTTTGTGTGTTATCAACAAGTATGATAAGAGGAGTAGAAATATTGCCAGAGGTGTTTTTGGAAACATGTGGCACGGTGCTAAGTTCAAACTCAATTTAGACCCTCTCTGAACAGCACGCAAAGCCCCCAAAATACATTTAGACTTACTTAAATTCACTTCATCCTCATTTAACCAAGTCTCTGGTCTCCCTCAGGGAATCACAGCGGAGAAATGGAAACAGGTTCGTGAGGCTGCCAGGACGTTTTTAGGGCATTGTACATGACCAATTCCCAGAATTCAATGAGTCATGTAATCAAAATATAAAACGGTGAATGATGGGAGGATTTAACAAATCTGGGATTGCGTGTTTTAAATGATCTCGCATCACGTAGCCTAGGAACTAGTGTCTACCTAGATTATACTTCATCCTGTTGTCATATGCTCTAATGTCAACTGTTAATAACAACTGCATGACCACTTCTGTCATATGTTATTAGATGCGTCATAAGAGTCTACATACCAGATGATATTACAGGGTGTTATGTCATTTACTAACCTCTGTGTCACATTGTTACATTGAATGGAATGATGGGCGTCATAACCGTTACATGCCGTTATAGAGTGTTCACAGACACCTTAAGTAAAGTGAGCTTCATTCGAGGTGTTATAAAACAGTTATGCATGTGGCTGCTCCACAGGATAAATTGAGAATCACCCAACGTTACCATTCAAAGGACCTCCAAGAAACTATGGCAAATGGGAGCACAGATGTATTCAGGATTATACATTTTTGTTATATATAGAAATAAAAAAAAGAAACCTAATACCAACAACTTGCCAAAACACAAGAATGTTCTAATAAAACGGAAGCAAATAGAATTTTACAACATCAAGGTTGCTGGAGCACACCAGGATTATCCTAACATTATAATGGAGATGGTCCCCACTCTTATGGGACGGCTTTCCACTAGATGTTGGAACATTGCTGCAGGGACTTGCTTCCATTCAGCCACAAGAGCATTCGTGAGGTTGGGCACTGATGTTGAGTGACTAAGCCTGGCTCGCAGTCAGTGTTCCAACTCATCCCAAAGGTGTTAGATGGGGTTGAGGTCAGGGCTCTGTGCAAGCCAGTCAAGTTCTTCCACTCTGATCTCAACAAACCATTTCTGTATGGACCTCGCTTTGTGCATGAGGGCATTGTCATGCTGAAACAGGAAAGGGCCTTCCCCAAACTTTTACCATAGAATCATCTAGAATGTCGTTGTACGCTGTAGTGTTAAGATTTCCCTTCACTGGAATTAAGGGGCCTAGCCCGAACCATGAATAACAGCCATAGACCATTATTCCACCTCCACCAAACTTTACAGTTGGCACTATGCGCTGGGGCAGGTAGAGTTCACCTGGCATCCGCCAAACCCAGATTCGTCCGTCAGATAGCCAGATGGTGAAGCGTGATTCATTACTCCAGAGAACACGTTTCCACTGCCCCAGAGTCCAATGGCGGCAAATTTTACACCACTCCAGCTGACGCTTGGCATTGCACATGGTGATCTTAGGCTTGTGTGCGGCTGCTCGGCCATGGAAACCCATTTCATGAAGCTCCTGACGAACAGTTTGGAATTCGGTAGTGTTGCAACCAAGGACAGATGATGTTTATGCGTTACGCGCTTCAGTACTCGGCGGTCCCGTTCTGTGAGCTTGTGTGGTCTACCACTTCACGGCTGAGCCGTTGTTGCTCCTAAATGTTTCCACTTCACAATAACAGCAGTTACAGTTGCTGTTATTGTGTTTTTATTGCTTTAGGCCCATGACAACTACCTTGGAACCTGAGACCATCCTCCAGGCTTTCCTGCCACAAGGGCTCCTGTTGGACCCTGGCTTTTCTGTGACAACGTTTTTGATGGCCTACCATGGTTACTGATGTCTCCACATTTGTCGCCGTTTGCCCGGTCTGTGCACAGAACAAGACTCCTCTGCAAGTTCCGGCTGGTCTCCTCCTACCTCTGCCGGTCCCTCACTGTCCCTGGTCTCACATCTCCCTGGACTTTGTCACAGCTCTCCCCCCCATCGGATGGCAACACCGCCATCCTGACCGTTGTGGACTGGTTTTCCAAAGCCGCTCACTTCATTCCTCTCCCCAAGCTACCCTCTGCCAAAGAGATGGCCCAGCTCATGGTGCAGCACGTCTTCCAGATCCATGGACTGCCAGTTGACATGGTCTCCGACCGGTGTCCTCAGTTCTCATCCTGGTTTCGGAAGGCGTTCTGCACCCTCATTGGGTTGTCGGCCAGCCTGTCCTCCGGGTTCCACCCCCAATCCAGCGGCCAGCCTGTTTCCCATCTCCTAAGTCATTAGCCCCTCTGCTGTTCGTCTTCTGTTGCCCCGTACCCTTCGTATACATCCCACCATTCATGTGTCCAGAGATAATCCATGTCTCACAGCCCGTTGTCTCCTGTTGCCAGTTCGTTTTGTTTGTGAAATCTACTGCTGTTTGTTCCCCTGCTCCTGCCTGTTTCTTGCTCTTGTTTTCTAGTCCTTTCCTGTTTTGACCGTTCTGCCTGCCCTGACCCTGAGCCGGCCTGCCGGTCTGTACTTTGCCCCACCTCACTGGATTATTGACCCCTGCCTGCCCTGACCTGTCGTTTGCCTGCCCCTGTATTAGAAATAAACTTTTGTTTCTACGACACTGTCTGCATTTAGGTCAAACCTGAAATGTGACAGTATCAGGTTGGGTGAAGAAGGAGTTGGGTTCTGTAAATTTGGTCAAAGTATCCAGAAGTGGACATGTGTTGATTGTTTGTGTGTTTTCTTCCCAAAGGAGTGATCTCCCTGAGTGTTCAAGTAGATCCACTGAAGTTGAGGATCCCCTGTGTCTGCGATGCACGCCGTTTGGCACAACACAGACCCAGTGGCGAGCACGAGACTGAGGAGACTCTGTCTGTTTAGATGCAGAGTGTTTGCGGTATATAAGTTATCCCATGAGAGCTTTTGTTCTGAACACACCACAGTGTTTCGGTGCCAAGTTTATGGTCATGATGCAGCAGTATGTAGGAAGGAGATTCCAAGGTGTGAGAAGTGTGCAGGTGGACATGAGACAAAGTGGAGTCCTTCAATTGTGGGGGTGGCCATGTAGCTGGGGATTAGAAATGTCCTGTGCGAGTGAGACCTTTTTTAAGTTTCCAGGGTGAGGGTAGTGCAGAAAGTGTTATATGCTGAGGCAGTGAGGAAAGTAGAGGATTGTGGGCAAAGGGTGAGGGAGCCTGAGAGTATTAGGTAGTAGGCCAGTACAGTGACCCAAACAGTTTGCGCTTTATTCAAGTTGGCTTCTTGGCGTTTATTGCAATGGTCATTAATTGTACCGCACAGATGGAAAAGGAATCCCAGAAGATTGAATTGGTAGTAGCAGCAGCAGAGTTTTTGGGCTGTCATAGATTTTAATGCAGAAGAACCACAGGGGGTTTTGAGAGAAGGGGTTTCAGCCTCCCAGGCCGACGGCCTGGTGTATGATCTGTTAGGGCAATTGTAGTGGAAAGGTGTGGTGGGAATAGTGGTATGTATGTAGGGTTAGATGGTGGTGCAATTTCCTTTTTTCCCCATTTCCTTTTAAAAAAAAATTTGCGAACAAATGGTTAATGCACTTTCTGAACTGTGAAAAGCAGCAATTCACAACAAAGTGTCTAGTCTGCCGGAAAAGCACACGAAGAAGAAGACAGTTTGCAGATCCTATGAAAAGTTATTTAGCTTCAGCTCGTGTCAACGTATCATATCTCTGAAATCGGAAGACTTAAAAACAGAACAACAACACATGAGAAACGATGAAAATTATAAAAAGTAATTGTTTAAAGTGTACTGAAAGAGAATATATCGTGTGATGTGCTGCAAAATTTGCTTCATAATTTGAAATTCCTCCGGTAGCTAGCAAGCTAGCTAGCTAACTATCTAGCTATGCATAGATAGGGGCACAGTGGGGCTGCTTGTTCTCATGTCGTGGCCCTACGTCTGCGGCTAGCTAGCTACATAAAATATTTGGATTGTGAGAAGCATGGCTCTCCAACTCTGTTCCTGGAGAGAGCTACATGTTGCAATTGCACCATCAACTACTTAGTTAGCTAGCTGGCAACCTGACTAATTACCAATCTCCTTTATAATATAGCTGTCATTTGTATTGTAGCCTGCTCATCTTCCTTTTTTCACAGCTGTCACAAATCCTGTTGTGCCCCAGAAACCTTGATTTTGTTGTAACATTTTTTAGCTTCTGTTTCATTTTTTTTTGTTGGGGGGGGGGGGGCAAGTTGTTGGTATTATAATGTGTCCTTTTTTATATGTGGACATGGTCCAATTTGTACAACTCTGAGCAGTTTATTGTCTCATCCAAATAAAAAAAATACTAAGTACATCTGTGCTCCCATTTGCCCATGTTTTTTTAAATCCTTTGAATGGTACAATGTTGTGATACTCTCAACTCATCCTGTGGTATAATCACATTAGTAACTGTTTTATAAGACCTCAAATGAATGTCACGTTACTTAAGGTGTCTGTGCACACTCTATAACGGCAAATGATATGGTTATGACGCCCATCATTCCATTCAATGTAATAATGTGGCACAGAGGTTGGTAAATGAAATAACACCCTGTAATATCATCTGGTATGTCGACTCTTGTGTAGCATGTAATAACATATGACATAAGTTGCCAAGCAGACTGTGTAATAGCAGTTAACATTGACATGAGCGCATATGACAACAGGATGAACAGTCATCCATATAACGCCCATTATACCTAGTTTTATAACATCTTATTCGTTACTCATAACTATTTAAAACTACTTGTAACAGCTTATGACAAATGCTATAATGTGTTATATAGTTGTTATAAAGGCTTTATGAATGTATACATAAGGACACCTACAGTAAAGTGTCACCAATTTTTCCCTTATGTTAAAAGCAAATACCCAATTAGGAAGATGAAGCTGTATTGACTAATTGATTGATTGGTTTTCTGTTGCCTTGCCAAATCCCCTTGCAGAAGACGTTATAAGGAGCAGTGAGCTGCATATTTCCTCACCTCCCCTTCCTCCTTCCATCCCTCGCCTCATGAATGAAACAGGAAGTGGGTGATCAATTACATATTCGACTTACACATAAAAGAACAGTCTGAACTATATGTAAATGAGCTTACCCACTTAAGTATAGCATCTGAAGGCTGTTTCATTGTAATTTACGTAGTTATGTCCAGACTAAAATTCAATGGCTACAACTTATTATGTAATGTGGGAGATTCAAAGCGTACTGCTACTACCACCATACCAATGTGAGATCAGCAATACTTGTAAACTAGGTAATTTAAGGATGCGAGGGGCATTGTGCCGATAGAACCAGTGATGCCACCTTTTACAAAAATAAACACACAAATGAGGATGGATATTCGGAATGAAAGTGACAGTATGGGACAAATCAATTCAGAGCTGTTTCTCATATCAGGATTTGATTGTACAGTTATAATGGTACTATCAGCCCTGGATTTCCTCCCTAAATGCAGGATTCAATTGTTGTTTGTTAATTTCATTGTCAGCAATTACAATGTTGTTATAGTATGGTTTCTAAGTAAAAAGGTAGTATGAGGGCTTTACATCAGCCATAAGTAGCTTCTCACCCATCAAAATGCTTTAAGTGCTTAACTTATTCATGTACTGTAGTCTGTAGCTTTATCGATAGTTAGGCTACCTGCAGGCATGGGTTCTTGAGGATGTCAAATACACAGTACATCAATCTAAATCGGTCATATAAACGTTTTGTCCTTCTGTTGTAAAACTATTTTACTCACTTTAGTGGGTGGATTGATATATCTGGGAGCACCTTTTAAATGTGTTTGTCATCAGGGTGTATGATTGCTCCACAGTGTAGTAAATAGATCTGACATTTACCCTTCACAATCCAAACCGACGTTGTATCTCCTCGCCCCCAAAAATGGCAAAACTCTGACCTCCAAAAGATCATACAACACAATCAGACCATCTGACATTCCTAGATTGTTTCCAAGACAAATTCCCCTAGCAATAGTATTCTGCACCGATAACATGGTGATCATGGAAACTGAGAGAGCAGGTGATAATCCAACTTCAATAACATCTCCCCAACATAGTGGTCCTTAAGGGGCATGTTGCTGCTGAACTCTTGTCCTTCCTTTGTCCTACCATTGTGCTGAGTCATTTAAAGATGTTAGATTAAAACCATATCACGTGATGTAGTCCTTTACAATCACACTCAGGATTGAACATGGCAGATTTGGGCACTGATAAGCTCCTAAATTGAAACAAAGTAGCTGTACACTAACATGCTATAAATTACATCGGAGCTCTCGCTCTAAGCTTCACAGCGCTGTATGGGTTCTGACTGACAGCCGTTCTGAACTTCCCCCGTCTCTCCCGCTAGTGGAAACTTTTGCAGATGTTTTGTTGTCTGAGTAAGGGAAATGCTTTAAATTAAGAGGACTCTGTGTATTTTGAAAGATGAGACATTGCGGATTATAATGAATGCTGTTTTGATGTCATACAAGCAAGCCAAACACTTGTGAGTCCAAATGTGCACTTCACATTTCCATAATCATAAACCTCATGTCACATACATGTCAACGTTTTTGATCACTATGTTTGATGTACAGTTGCAAGATGACATGGTGTTATACCCCGTGTTGTTCTGAACAGAATGAGCCTATGTTTGTCTATTGTGAAGAAAATTTCAGGCGGAACACACACCTGAATGCACTCATGACTCCTTTCTACACTCAAAGAAAAAAAGGTTCCAAAAGGGTTATTTTGCTGTCCCCATAGGAGAACCCTTTTTGGTTCCAGGTAGAACCCTTTTTGGTTCTATGTAGAACTATTTTGGGTTCCATGTAGAACCCTCTGGGAAAAGGGTTCTTCAAAGGGTCTCCTATTGGGACAACCGATGAACCCTTTTTATTCAAGAGCATATGCGCACCAAAGTTACAGTCTGTTTCGCTGAATTGCCTTATGAAAACCCTACACGATAAGATAGTATTTTATAACGTATCTAGTCTAGCTTGGCAATAGAACAAGCTTTCAAATGATGCCCACCTGACCCAGATTGTGATTTATAATGGGATGTTTTTGGATTGCGTAAACAACAGTAATTGTTTGATGGCGAGGATGCAGGGTTGTTTTCCAATCAGAACAACTACAATTGTACTTGCTCTAGTTCCTCAACGGCACAGCTAGGAGAGCTCAAAAAAGCACTTTATAGTTGACAACTCTTCTTTGAGTCATTGAAGTGCATTGAATTGACTTAGTAACTGTGCACACTTTGGAGAGGAGTGTGGCCACTTGAATATACAAGTTAGTCCGCTCACTCGAACCCTTGTAATCTTATGTTGCATCTACCCCACATTCTCCAAGAACATTCTTATCATGTTACTGAATGTATTCAGAGTATTTTCTGATATTATTATCAACAAACGGGGCAAAAATGTCAGTAAATGTAAAATGTACATAAAATCAATAGTGTAATGTTTGGATTCAGTCTTATGTCAGGTGAACTGTTGTGTCCTAAGCTTTGGTCTAATAATTTTCCCATAATTACATTTTGCAAACCCTTTCAATGGCAGCCATGCTTATACATATGCTTTTCATATTTCTTCCGTAAGAAACATTTCAATACATCCCTATCCATATAGGTCCATTTTCACAAGTGTAAAATTTTCAATTAAAGTCTGCATTTGTGGCAAAGAGTTGGCACACACAACACTTCGGATTCCGTGTTTCAAAACGTACAAAAACGGACTTGAATGATCTTGGGCATTCAATATCCAAAGAGATGTACATTCTACAGTGCTTGAACGATAGAATGACAGTCCTTGGAACGTCTTATTACTTAAAGGAGTGTGAGTCACAATAAATTCCAACTGTACGACATTGTACGCATCCTGAGACGGCTCCATGTGGTTGGTGGTGATCTCACTTCCACCTGTGTTTAGCTTTAGGATGTGAGGTAGGCTATGAACAGAATTCCGCTAGACAGCCACATGATCTCATCTGACTGATCAACCCGCTACTCTCTGACTTGTATGGGCACAGTCGGACACAGAATTCTCACAAAAGTAGGATGGATGCCAGAGCGAAAGTAATTATTCAGGGTGTTAATTTAGTGGCTAAAATTGTTGACGGGAGTAAGTGGTCCGGCCTGGAATGGCCAGTCAGCATGTCTTTCTTTAACCTACGTTGACATTTTAAAAATGCAAGCTATTCTTTATATAGCGCATAGTAAAAACAATTGAGTAAAAGTGGAGTAGGAATTATCAGATGGTTTTTGGACTTTCTGGAACTCATTTGAAGTTATAACACCTGGGAGAAATGACTAGCTGTACTGAGGTAAACTTAACTATATCACAAAAAGGCGGGGCAGACATCCAGGTAGTTTCTATATAATAGATAAACAACAAGTGACAGATTCACCAGTGTGAGGTGAATAAGACTCAAAGACAGAGACCGAGGCTGTTCCTGAGTACCCTAAGCCTACTAGACTAGGGTTAGCCTTTAACCATACCCCCAAACCCAATCCACACAAAATACATACTACACTCGAAGCAAAGGCTATTTGCTGTCCACCTCAAGTGATTTCTCTCTCCATTGTCCAGTTCATTGCCATTGAGAGGAATTTAGATGCTAAAACATGCCTTGGGTATGGGTAAATATGGGGTATTTGTACTGTCTAATGTGTCCACCACGTCAAGGGCACATGTACCAGTCTGTAAGTACCAGTTGGCAAACCGATCCCTCGGTCAGATGAAAGACGTCTAGCTGGAAGAAATCCGTCACATTCCCTCCTGCTATTTAATACTGATTAGCATTTTTTTTTACTACATTGTTGAATTTTTGTGTCTCCACGACTACAATTTCAGGCTTAATTACTTTTTGGGTTGACAGAGTGCAAATAAGATCCCTCTGCTTAAATGACTTTGGAGGACTCAAAACACACATAACTCATTCAGCTTAGGTCTGCGCAACCTTGTTTATTGGGGAATAAATACAATTTGGGACCTATCTACCGGTAGTTCTAGGTTTGTGTTTGTATTGTGTGTACCACTGAAAAGCACTGTGGTTTTAAATATAGTGGCTGTCTCTGCCCTTGGTTGCATATGACCTCTCAGAACACTGCGCCCGTCCCACATCATCCCCCACTCTACCACAGACGAGCTAGACTTTAGGCTAAACCAGGAAACTCTGGCTTTACCTGGGTCATTCATTTCCAACATGGCTGCCGTTATGACTCACCGTTTGATACAAACACATCTTTAGAATAGATAATGCACATCCTTGACCTCTCCTGGAATCTACTCTCCATCCACAAAGCATCATGCCTTAAGGAAAATACTCAACACGGAGCGACCAGTATTCTCTGGTGCAATCCGCTATTACATTGATGTGGCATGTAGTCAGGGGTGGTGCTCATACATAATGTATTACTAGCTGCGGTAATCACTCATGGGGAGTTGGATGGCCATCAAATGGAGATGCTCTGCGAAACATTTTGTGACCCCATTCCTTTTGAAAAAAATCCACTTTAGGATAAGAATAATTTCAAACAATGTGTGGGGGGGGGGGTAATGATAGCCTATACATCTACTAACTGCATCAAATGCAAATCGCCACTGTGGTCTCTGATATCATTTGTTTAGCAGTGAGCATGTTGACATTTTAGGGTCAGGTAGGATTACTGTCTCCTAGAAACTTTATAGAAATGTCCTAATATGGAATTGTGTAACATAAAAGATGCATACTTCAAATAAAAGACAACATTAAAAGTAGAGGAACATTTTAACTTCAAATGTGCCAATAAAATCCTTTACAAAAGCCGCTACAAATAGATGCAAATATGTAAAATGCATTCAGTACAGCAGAACTGCTAGGCCATGGCTTTGAGACAGAACTTCCCTCACATAGATTTTAACATGCCGTTATTTACCTAAATATGATCATTTCTGAAGTACATCCAACAGAATTCAGTCATACACTTTGACCAAACCTCATTCAGCGTGTATAATACGCTAGTGTCTCTGTCCACTCCCCTATACACAGTTCTGCTCTGCGTTTTTTAAGTGGTGGTTTGTGCCATGCCCTTCAATGACTCAATGACAGCTTAAGGCACAATAGAGGCAAGATATATCGCAAATTTCATGTGGCATAATCTTTATTACAGCTGGCAAATTGTGCTTTGCTATCATTTGTATTCTACTATCATTACACCACGTTAGCCCTATTAGCTTTAGTATAATTTTGTGCTGAGGGAGCCTTAATTAACCCTTGTTGTCAAAGGTCAAAAGGTTATAGAAGGTTCACTCGTTCATCAGCTGCTATCTGTGTTTGCTTGTATCCATTTCGATGATTGATTGTCAATAAACATAGGCTTTTGATTCAGAATAGATGGCTATAAATGTCTCCTCTTCCAGCCTAATTCTCAACAGCCTTGATAAAAATACAAACAATGTAATCTTAAAGTTGTTTCATTGTTATATCACTGCAATAACAATGTTTTGCAACATTTAAGTATGGTACTGTATAATCTGAGCACAACGTGTTGCTAACGTAGACATGTGGGAAATGTTTGTACAGGTGAATGTTTCAATATACTGTTCCTTCAAAAAGTATTCACACCCACTTTGACTTTTTCCATAGTTTGTTGTGTTAGAAAGTGGAATTAAAATTTTTGGTCAACGATCTACACAAAATACTCTGTAATGTCAAAGTGGAAGAAAGATTCTAGCATTTATGAAAAATGTATGAAAAATAAAACACTAATATATCTGAATTAGATAAGTATTCATCCCCCTGAGACAATACATGTTAGAACCCCCTTTGACAGTGTGAGTCATTCTGGGTAAGTCTCTAAGAGCTTTGCACACCTGGGTTGTACAATATTTGCACATTATAATTATTTTAATTCTTCAAGCTCTGTCAAGTTGGTTGTTGATCATTGCTAGAAAGCCATTTTCAAGTCTTGCCATAGATTTTCAAGCCCGATTTAAGTCAACATTGTAAATAGGCCACTAAGGAACATTCAATGTCATCTTGGTAAGCAACTCCAGTGTAGATTTGGCCTTGTGTTTTAGGTAATTGTCCTACTGAAAGGTGGATTCGTCTCCCATTGTCTGTTGGAAAGAAGACTGAACCAGATTTTCCTCTAAGATTTTGCCTGTGCTTAGCTGTATTCAAATTATTTTTATTCTAAAAAACTCTGTAGTGCTTGCCGATGACAAGCATACCCATAACATGATGCTGCCACCACCATGCTTGAAAATATGAAGAATGGTACTCAGTGATGTGTTGTGTTGAATTTGCACCAGACATTGAATTCAGGATAAAAAGCTCATTTCTTTGCCACATTTTTTGCAGTATTATTCAAGTACCTTGTTGCAAACTATGCATGTTTTGAAATATTTGTATTCTATACAGGCTTCCTTCTTTTCACTCTGTCATTTAGGTTAGTATTGTGGAGTACAGTAACAACAATGTTGTTGATCCATCCTTATTTTTCTCATATCATAACCATTAAACACTGTAGCTGTTTTAAAATCCCCATTGGCCTCATGGTGAAATTCCTGAGCAGTTTCATTCCTCTCCGGCAACTGAGTTAGGAAGGACGCCTGTATCTTTGTAGTGACTGGGTGTATTGATACACCATCCAAAGCCTAATAAATGACTTCACCTCAAGGGGATATTCAGCTCAGATGTTTTTTTTTACACTACCATTCGGTGCCCTTCTTTGCGAGGCATTGGAAATCTGTGCTTGAAATTCACCCCTCGATTGAAGGACCTTACAGATGTGTGAATACTTATTGACTCCAGACATTTTTTTTTTTACACATTTCTAAAATGTTCTACAAACAAAATTCCACTTTGACATTATGGGGTATTGTGTGTAGATCAGTGACACAAAATCTAAATGTAATCCATTTTAAATGTAGGCTGTAAAACAACTAAATGTGGAAAACGTAAAGGGATGTGAATGCTTTCTGACGGCACTTTATATACATTACCACAGAACTACAGGAAAAAGCCTGTCAATGCAAATAAAGGTGTGCTGTCTAGGCCGGAGACGGAAGTCAAACAGTCCTTTCCTCTGGCGCAATCAGGGAGTTCCAGCTTGTGACTTACTAGAATCCCTGTTTATCTGGGACACATTGCATGGTAGGGAGGTGAATGCTGTTTTTCTCACTCTTAAACTTCCGTCATGGCATACATGTGGTGAATATGAACGCTAAATACATGTGGTAAATATGAACGCTAAATACATGTGGTGAATATGAACGCTAAATACATGTGGTGAATATGAACGCTAAATACATGTGGTGAATATGAACGCTAAATACATGTGGTGAATATGAACGCTAAATACATGTGGTGAATATGAACGCTAAATACATGTGGTGAATATGAACGCTAAATACATGTGGTGAATATGAACGCTAAATACATGTGGTGAATATGAACGCTAAATACATGTGGTGAATATGAACGCTAAATACATGTGGTGAATATGAACGCTAAATACATGTGGTGAATATGAACGCTAAATACATGTGATGAATATGAACGCTAAATACATGTGGTGAATATGAACGCTAAATACATGTGGTGAATATGAACGCTAAATACATGTGGTGAATATGAACGCTAAATACCTGTGGTGAATATGAACGCTAAATACCTGTGGTGAATATGAACGCTAAATACATGTGGTGAATATGAACGCTAAACACATGTGGGGCTAAATAAAGCAACACAGGGAATCGAGGCACACAAAGCTTTAAGCAAAACGACACAAAATATACAGTAACTGGAATAACATAATGTTTTGCTAATTCTGCATTGGACACCAATATGTCACTGATATGTTATAAACCTGTTATAAATAAGCTTACCGAGTAGGTACAAATTGGATGCATGTATTGAATTTATGGCTCTGCCAGTCAAGGCCATAAGTAATGTTACTGATATGCAAGACAGTATAAATGACATAAAGCTCTATAGACTACCAATATGAGAGTGGTTGGCAATGCTATAGGCCTATACATAAAACAGTCCAGAAGAGTATCCACTTTGCAACTAAAATGACACTTTGGCTGCATTAAGAAAGGCAGCCCAATTATGATATTTCACTAATTAGTCGTTTGACTAATCAGATCAGCTCTGAGAAAGATCTGACATGAAAATATATGATGTAATTGGTCAGAAGACCAATAACTGGTAAAAAACTATATATCAGAATTGGGGTGCCTGTCGAAATGCAGCCATATAACCAATAAAAATAAAAATACACACAATTTTGCACTGAATAAATGTATTGTGTCATCATGCAGAAATATTAAGGACATTAGGTGAGTGATATATTTTGGTATTGGGAGAACAAATCAATAATGTGTGTGTGTCAATGACAGAAAGCAATATTAATTTTATGACATCTGTAGCCTATAATGCGTAGAAATATGTTTTAGAAAAAGAAAACTATGCCTGTGCCTTTTCAACCCCCAGAATTTGGCTCAAAGTTTCAGTTTCATTTTAGGTATATGATACATAGTGCGATTGAGCTTCGATTATGTCCCTTCTTAGCAACCCCTACCCCAGTTTATAATCAATACAATTGGTACAGATCTTGTGCAGCAACGCACGAGCGCACCCTCAATCGAAGGTCTATCAGCCGTCTCTTTGGATTACACCGGAATAGTCGGTATAGACATGGTAAATATAGCCGGCCAATCTTTTGCTCACTCACACATGTAGCACATTCGGTAAAACCCGTGCAGACACGGCTTGCTCAGAGTATGACGATGTAGCGCGCAACGTATACGTCACTGTGATGTTGACGATTACATAAAATGTAATTATTACCCAATCATATAACAGCTGTTGCCAGAATTACGTGATATTCGATCGTTATATATAACATCAACAATATTATTTTCATAGAACTTAGACTGACGGTAGTGATCATTTATCCATTTCACTTCAGATGGCATCCATTATTTCGGGTACGTGGGGGGGGACAAAACCACAAATTACAGGTAAAGAAATAACGAAAATCCGTCTCAGAGAGAAAGATAATCTACAAAATGAACACGTCTAATAAACGCTCTTATGGTTCGTTTGGACATGTAAGCATCATAGCCGAGAGATTTCTGTAGCCTAGTCTCGTTGAATCTACAGTGGGCAGTGAGGCAAGTGCCTAGTGTCTGACTGAGTATGGATCTAGCTGTGTTCAGCGTTTCAGTGGGAAGGCACAGGAGGGGGCACAGAATTCATGCAAGGTGAATCCGCTGACCATGGGCTATCTCAGGAACAGTGGCACAATCACAATCATGTGCTATAATGTTCACAGCAGTATTGCCTGTATTGGCTCTACATTTGGATATAATAATCACACACAGGCACACACACACACACACGCACACACACGCTTTAGATATACGTGCAGAGCGGCAGTGAGTCCAGGCGTTTCCTCTGATATTTTATTGATCTCCAGTCGTTGGAGGTTGGGCTACGCCAAAAATGCCATGCATGCTTCGGGCCTCATATCGATTTTATTGCCTTGTTTTTCAATTAAACCTAGACAGACAAATTGCACAAACATATGACAGTGGCTATCCTCATGGCATATATCTAGTCACCGAATGTGTTATAAACCGGTATGAATGTGGTTTTCCAATGCAGGAAAAAAATGAAACCCTGGTGCAGATCCTGCCATAGCATGGTGTCGCCAAAGCAAACCCAATTGAACCCTACAGACGCATAGTTGGGAGAGAGCTACAATTCTGTCCTCCTTGATTGAATTTGAGTCTAATACAAGGAATAGTGTAAACTATACCCCATTGTAGAGGCCAGTTATAACAAAATGTACAATCTCATATGACCCCCCACCCCCACTTTATTCGACCCCGTCCCACTCCTATAAAACGCTCTCTCCATCAACTATCTAGAAAAAGGTCAATCCGATCGGCTGAGGTAATTCTGAACACATATTTCGTTCTACCAAGGGTTGAAGAACAATCGTTAACGGTGTTTGCAGGGATTGCTTGGCTAGGAGGATTATGGGCTATG
This sequence comes from Oncorhynchus clarkii lewisi, assembly GCF_045791955.1. Classification (NCBI taxonomy): domain Eukaryota; kingdom Metazoa; phylum Chordata; class Actinopteri; order Salmoniformes; family Salmonidae; genus Oncorhynchus; species Oncorhynchus clarkii. The sequence continues at coordinate 68,832,093 of NC_092158.1, read as the reverse complement.
ATAGCTTTCATCCACTGTATTTTACCACTGTTAAGGGTAGCTGTCCATCCATATTAGCCAGCAATAAGAATTCATAAGCTTATATTGATTTGGGTGATTTCTAGCAGGAGACTATTTATGGTAGATGTGTTTGTTTTATATTATTGCCTGTCTGCCTGCCTGTAATGCTAATAGCCCTATACTATTTTCTCAAATCACTGCATTTTAACGGACCATTAATAAAGAAGTCATATTTTATCCTGCTCATATTACGTGTATGATCATGAGTGCACGCATGCGGGCACCACTAGGCTATTGACACTGATGGGAAGACACATTCGAATGCGTAAAATATAAATGAATAGCCTAAAGATATCCGCCTCTGTATTTTTGGTAAGAACCGAAACCTCACATATTTGTTATGTTTGCGGTGAAGTAGCGCTCAGCAAGGAGATGTCAGACGCTGACGCCCGATTGCGCTGAGGATTCGGAAGGGAGGAGAGTGTGGAACCAAGGGAAGAGGGCAGGAATAGTATAAATATATAAGCTTACACTTCGTAGTTCTTGTGTACGATCCTTCATTGTTTCCCCGCCGTGCTGGCTAAAATATAATCGCCTGGGTTTTTCCGCCTCGTTGTCTTCTTATGTCCAAAGGTCCGACAATTTGATATTTTCTTCTAGTATTCAAATGAGGGGATAGCTTATGAGTCTCCCCTGTTAGCTACCTTCTCTGCCTTTTTTCCTTTTCTCTAGTCCCCCCTCTACCGTGCTTGTGCGTCCTCCTTGGCGGTGCAGTGTCGCCCCGCAGCGCGCTCCGACTCCAGCAAACGAATGCGATACGAGCGCGGCACTGATGCTGCAAAAAAAAAAGGATGAAAAAAGAAGCGATGCGGAGGGATGGAACTCTGTGCGCACGCGCGGTCTCCCTCTCTCCATCTCTAACACTTTACCTGCTATCCCTCCCCCTCCGCCCTTTTTCCCTTCGGTGTCTATCCGCAGCGCGTAATCGGTCGGCGCTCCAAGCCAACCAGTGAACTGTAGTTTGTTTTAGGTGAATTAAAATAATTTGTTGGAATTCAATCCACGCGCATGGAGACTGGGTAGGGCAACGGAAACCCCAGCCCCCCTTCCCAAAGGAGCGGTTTCCTCAAGGGGCTCAGGGTGGTCTATAGTGGCAGGCAGAAGGAAGTGAGATAATCAGAGGATGAGGTGATGTTACCCCCATTAAACACGTTTTTTTTTATTTATCGGAAGCCACCCACTTCAATGCACAAGAGCTCTATTTATGAGCTGTCCACCACAAACTGGCAAACGCCATCATAATGACTGGAATAGAAGTCAGCTGTAGACTAAAAGGCAATGTAACCTAATGATTTAGAGAATTCAATATAAGACTTTACTTTCTGTTTTAATATTAGGCTAATACAGACAATTTTACTGATAGGCATAGATTTTGAAAACCTTAACAAAATTGTATAAGGTAAAAAAAAAGTATAAAAGTTATTCGATTGTTATACATCTAGACCTGCATTCTAATAGCCTATAACCTGAGGCAAATGACATCAAAGTTGTTTCAACATTTCTTTGTTTAATTCAATTAGAATAGGCTACCATGTTAGATTTCTTTATGAGTCTACATCTTGTGTCAAAGTTATCTTATTGTATACCGTATTCAGTGGCCTTTCCCCCCAAACCAACAGAAGGAGTCATATTACTAAACATAACATAAATATTGTCTTCAACCTCATGTTACAATTCCATTTCCTCACATGTTGACTCAATTGATCAGAGTTGTGCACTCACATTCCACATTGACAGTATCCCTGAATGGCCCCTGACTGTTTGAGCATAGCCTACTGCAAAGAAGAATCAATAAGAGCTCCTAACATTATTCAATGCCTGTATTCAAGGCAATGTATGGACTTCATGTCCTAATAATGCACACGATGTCCTCATTCAGTGGAATCATTCGTCTAGCCCAGATAACCCAACCTGTGGCTTGGCATGGTCCAGTACTATCTGAAATACTTCTCAGTTTTAATTACAGTAACAGGTACTGAGGTTAGACCGAAGTTGTTAGGCTACCAATATTACACGTGAGAAATTCAAAGGATAAACATATACTATCTACCAATGAATCAGTACCTATGTTATGCAGTGACGTCTTATATCCAGTAAGATAGTTAATAGATTGGGCCAAGGTGCAGATTCATTTCAAATAAGAATTTTATGATTGTGATGAACTCACGCTCTACTCTAATTTCCTTGGAAGTGGCAGCATGCCCAGTGACAAACTGTCTTGTACTGTATAACCCACCTTGATGTCTTCCATTTAGCTGGCAAAACAAAGCAGAGATGAGGTTTAAAACATAGCCAATAGAGTGGGGGTCCATCTCACTAAAAAGGGGTTATATCCTGAAGGAGACCCTGCTAGTCATTACATGTCACATATGCCTGATACACACTATAGGGGCGACCTGAACTATACCCCGCTGGCTCGGATCATTTCTTTTCACATTGTCCTGCAGATTTACAGTAACTATGGTGGATGTGTAACCAGTTCAGCCCAGTACAGTTTGGCTTGGCTCAGCACAGTTTGGCTCAGCTCAGTTTGTCTGAGTAGGCTGAAATAGATACAGTAATGAAATCCACTGTGCACATTGCTCTGTTTTAACTGGGTAACTGGGTAACCTGTTCTTTTCCTTTCTAACAAGTTCCCAGCTGTCCTCACAAAACCAGGCCTGCTGAAAAGGACTCGGAGTTAAGGCCTACAACTGAAATAAAAAACCCATGATCAGGAGGAAGTTAAATCAGAGATTATACCTGTCGTATACACCCCAAATATCTCTGGCAATTTAAGTGCTCCCTTCAAGAAGTCGTAAAAACATTTCACTCCAGGAATTCATCTTTAGGGTTGATTATCCTTTTCCAAATAATCAGCCGTTATAATTAGAATTCTAAACTGTCATCACCAAACCCTTATGGAAAAACAACATGAATTTCATGTGAACACATGATCTTATGTGAAGTTGATGTGATAACATGTGACAATATGTAAAGCAACGTGATATCATGAAACTACACATGTGAAAACCTGATCACATGTGAAGTGTTCCAAAAACATGTTTTCGCATGATTTCACGTGAAATTTCAGGCAAAATCATGTGATTTTCCACATGTGAAATATTTGAGTTTTTCTGTAAAGGAATACAGGGCCAAATCCTACTGTAACTTGGTATCCATGAATAACTTGAATTCTCATGGCTACCGAAAGGAAAGTTTTATATATATATATATATATTTTTTTTTCTTGTGTCAAATCGCCAACTGGCAACCCATCCCTTATGGGATTAATTGACACATAAACAAACATTACAATCATTTACAATGATAATTAAATGATAATTCGTCTTCCGGTGTTCTCTGCACTCACTGTGCATTGAATAAAGAGTGAAAAAGAAAGAAAGAAAGAAAATCAATACATATTAGTAAATAAGGTTATCCAAACAATAACTACATCCCTAGAGCAGTAAAATAATATACAAACATATATACAGTGGGAAGAAAAAGTATGTGAATCCTTTAGAATTACCTGGATTTCTGCATGAATTGGTCATAAAATGTTATCTGATCTTCATCTAAGTCACAACAATAGACACACACAGTCTGCTTAAACTAATAACACACAAACAATCATACTGTTTCATGTCTTTATTGAACACACTGTGTAAACATTCACAGTGCAGGTCGGGAAATGTATGTGAACCCTTGGATTTAATAACAGGTTGACCCTCCTTTGGGAGCAATAACTTCAACCAAACGTTTTCAGTAGATACGGATCAGACCCACACAACTATCAGGAGGAATTTTGGACCATTCCTCTTTACAAAACTTTTTCAGTTCTACAATATTCTTGGGATGTCTGGTGTGAACTGCTCTCTTGAAGTCATGCCACAGCATCGCATTCGGGTTGAGGTCAGGACATGGACCGGGCCACTCCAGAAGGCGTATTTTCTTCTGTTCAAGCCATTCTGTTGTTGATTTACTTCTGTCTTTTGGGTTGTTGTCCTGTTGTATCACTTAACTTCTGTTGAGCTTCAATTGACGGACAGATAGCCTTACATTCTCCTGCAAAATGTCTTGATGAACTTGGGAATACATTTTTCTGTCGATGATAGTAAGTTGTCCAAGCCCTGAGACAGCAAAGCAGCCCCAAACCATGATGCTCCCTCCACCATAGTTTACAGTTCGGATGATGCTGGTGTGCTGATGTTTTGATGTTGGTGTGCTGTGCCTTCTTTTCTCCACACATAGTGTTGTGTGTTCCTTCCAAACAACACAACTTTAGTTGAATCTGTCCACAGAATATTTTGCCAGTAGCGCTGTGGAACATCCAGGTGCTCTTTTGCGAACTTTAGACGTGCAGCAATGCTTTTTTTGGACAGCAGTGGCTTCTTCCGTGGAGTCCTCCCATGAACTGTCCTCCCATTCTCCCATTCTTGTTTAGTGTTTTACGTATTGTAGACTCGTCAACAGAGATGTTAGCATCTTCCAGAGATTTCTGTAAGTCTTTAGCTGACACTCTAGGATTCTTCTTAACCTCATTGAGCATTCTGCGATGAGCTCCAGCAGTCATCTTTGAAGGACGGCCACTCCTAAGGAGAATAGCAACAGTGCTGCACTTTCTCCATTTATAGACAGTTTGTCTTACCGTGGACTGACTTTCAGAGATACTTTTGTTACCCTTTCCAGCTTTATGCAAGGCAACAATTTTTAATCTTAGGTCTTCTGACATCTCTTTTGTTCAAGGCATGGCTCACATCAGGCAATGCTTCTTGTGAATAGAAAACTCGATCTTTGTGAGTGTTTTTTAATGGGTCAGGGTGGCTCCAACCAAAATCTCCAATTTCGTCTCATTGATTCTTCTCCAGGTTAGTTGACTCCTGACTCCAATTAGATTTTGGAGTCATTAGCCTAGGGGTTTGCATACTTTTCCCAACCTACACAGTGAATGTTTAAATGATGTATTCAATATAGACAAGACAAGATACATACAATAATTTGTGTGTTATTAGTTTAAGCACACTGTTTGTCTATTGTTGTGACTATTGTTGTGAATTTTATGTAAAATGTATGCAAAAATCCAGGTAATTCCAAAGGGTTCACATACTTTTTTGTGCCACTGTGCATACAGACACACTGTATACAGTATACATACATACATACATACATACACACACACATACATACATACACACACACACACACACACACACACACACACACACACACACACACACACACACACACACACACACACACACACACACACACACACACACACACACACACACACACACACACACATACATACATACATACATACATACATACATACATACATACATACACATCTACCATTGACCCCAATACATGGTTTACATGAAAGCATGGGTTAACGCGTGTAAATTGAACCCACAGGTAGGATTCAGCCCACAGGTATCAAATTATTGAGTAGTTAAATAATCACTGGCACCACGATAGGTCTACTCAGTTTATTGAATGACAGTACAAGCAGAAAATAGAAAATGCAAACAAATGTGAAAGGAAAGGAACATAAACATACAAAAAAAGTATAAATACTGTGAAAACTAAATGTAAGTGACGTACTGTATGTAAGCCACATTTGCTTTCTCAGCTATTGCCAAGTGTCATGTCAATTGAGGAATGTGGTCATGTTCCTGTTACCTTGGTCTAATGCAGAGGATGAGTCCCAAATGGTACCCTATTCCCTATGTAGTGCACTACATTTGACCAGAGCCCTATGGGCCCTGGTCAAAGGAATGCACTAGAAGTGGAATAGGATGCCATTTGCTACGCATCCAGAGTCAGTGGTCTCACCCACTTCATCTGGGTGGTAATGAATCAGCAAAAGCACTTGGGTAATGTTCCTCTTCAAGCAGGCCTCAAGTAGACCTAAAATCCCTCCTTTCACATTACTTTCAATACGTTTTTTTTTGTGTGTCACAGTTATACGAGTAATACTGAAACCCCAACTATTTGGATGTATCAGACATTACATAGAATTGTGCAACAAAAAATACACAAAAAAAGGTCAATATTGAGAAATAATTTTGTTTTGTGACAGAAAGAAAAAATATATAAATGTAGAGGCAACCCTGAAGCAATGAATCATTTTATCGCCGTGGAAAGGAATACCCGAGCTTGTCAACGCAAGCTAATTGGTTGACCTATCGATTTAATGCATTTAAAAAAAACTGATTTACCATTAGCCTCATGTCACAAAGGAGAAGCAGAGAGAAAACGGCAAAGGACCGTCTGGCATGGCATGTGTTGTTGTGGCCTTATGCTCCACAGAGAGTGAAGAGGAGAAAATAGTCCTATATGGCTCAGCTGGTAAGAGCATTGGTTAGAGGTTGTCGGTTTGATTTCCGCTTGGGGTCACATATTCTAAAAATATATGCACCGTACTGTAAGTCCTTTTGGATAAAAGCATCTGCCAAATGGCATATGTTATTATATTATTATAATTAAGTAAGTAAATTAACATGAGGGGCACCGTTCACAGGAAGGTCCTGTTCCGGGTACTGTGAGAACCCTGGAAGAGGGTGGGTAACGTCTCTGTCGCTCTGTCCCAGGCATGGACGTAACTCAGCCTACCCTGGGACCCAGGTGAGGGGGCATACTGATCACAGAAGGCTCCTTTAAGGCTGGGGCCGCAGACCACAGACAGGGAGACATAAAGCGTGCCATGTTTCAACTTGAAACTTTGGTTGACGTTCATGCCCCTTTGAGGGGTTATGGAGCCCTTTCCTAGCAGGTTATCGTTCCATCTGTTGTCGCGGTCCCACACCTCAAAGTTCAAGGCTCTGTTAGGGAACACAGAGAGTGGGTGAATGAGATAGAGCGCTCTAAGTAAGAGCAGTGGTAATACACAAAATATTCACAATGCTGGCTAAATGTAATTGTTTTTCCAAAAAAAATGTTTTTTTTTTTTTTACTCTTACAAGGTTTTATAGAATAGGGAGCATAATTAGCAAACTGGAAACTACCCTGGAGATCCCACCGACAAAGACACAGAGAGGCCAAAACACCCTTATCATATGTCTTGTTGCTCCACTTATTCCTTTGCACAGGATGCCTATACATAGTAACCCTCAAGAGACTATTTAACATAAAAATGGAAAAAAACTCACTGTTTACTTTTCAAATCCACTGTTCCATACTGAATCCTATAGTTCCAGTGGGGGAAGTCATTGTTCCAGATCACAGGAGTGGAACCGCCTTGCTTTCCGTAGAGGACCTTGACATAGCCGTCTGTCTTAGAGAAGTAGTCGCCCCAGAGCCCCGTAGCTCGGACCACCGTCACATTCATCCTGGCCACGCCCGGTTTACTGGAGCAGCAGTTGGAGTCCACATTCCTGTGACCGCTACAGATACAGGCACAGCCTTTGTTGCGTCTCCCTGTCTTGCAAGCAGAAGGGCAGGAGGTGGACACAGCGTTCTTTTGGATGTAGTCTCTGATGGCATTGCGCAGGTTGGCCTTAAGGATGGGGTTGTCTCTGGCCAGGAAATGCAGGGAGCTGAGCTGGTAGGAGACCACACCAGGGACCTTATTCAGGGTCTTCAGCCAGGTTTTATAGCCAGACTTCTTGTCAGGGCTGAAGAGGATGTCCTCAACCTCGACGTTGCCGCCCTGCACTTCGGTGACGCGGTCCGAGAAGGTGGCTCCGAAGCTTACGCCTGTCTTCAGTTTATTGCTCAGGGACTTGCAGTACTTGGTCTCGGCGCTGATCGTGACACCTTTGATGGTGCCACTGGCTTCCACCCCCAGACAGTTGCTGACAGAATGGAGGGAGAGGCCGCTCATGGCCATCTTACAGGTGCGTATGGCTGTGGTGGAGTGCACCCGCCCCCCCAGGTGCACGTTGCGGATGTAGTGGGTGCCATAGATGGAGATGAACTGGCTGTAGGAAGGGTTGGTCATGTGAGTGTACGTGCTGGGCAGGTTTTTTAGGGAGTCCTGAAACTCCTGGCTCAGAGGGGGTTGGGTTCGGATGCGAAAGCTAAGGACAGAGAGAGAGGTATGATGAATAAAAACAACTTCAACAACATGGAGAACACAGTTTTTTTCCCCCATACACAATTTCTATAAATAGCTGTCGGCTTTTTTTTTGTTGCTTTAGGCCGCCTTAATTTACATCCTATGGCACTAAAATCCAAATTTCGACTCACGTGTAATATTCGCATTTGAATTCATGGCTGGTAAAAGAGAACTTGTCATTGGTGGAGTGGCCTCTGGCGAACATGGCAGTTTTGGAGTGTGTGCCTCCAACAGCAACCCCAGCAATGCCCTTGATTCCCAGGCCAGCCTTCCAGCTGACGCTGGCAGCGTTAGCGGTCTCCTTTAGAACGGAGGTGCTCGACTCGTACATCTGGCTGCTGAGGCTCCGACGACACTTCACCTTTGTGCGCCAGTCCAGTACGGAGAGCGGTAACTTCTGGACCTGGCCGCCCATCAGAGTGTTGGTGCACAGGGTGCAGTTACCGTCGTGCCCACCCACCATGAACTTCCGCACATCCACCACAAAGGCGCCGGAGGTCTGCATCTTGACGATGTCGAAACCCTCTCCGGCCAGGTTGTGGCCGGGGACGAACGGAGCCTTCTGGCAGTCGGTGAAGGAGCCAGTGTGGCAGCCGTGACACACAGGGAGGAAGAGGAGGAAGAGTAGAAGGTTGACAGGCATGGCAGGTGCTGGGAAGAGAGACATTTGGCAAATGTGGTGTGACAAAAGCAGGGGATAGACATAGAAAGAATATCATGAGGGATTTTAGAAATAAAGTTATACGATTTTGCAATTGCCATCCCACTGGGCAAAGACGTCACATCAACATCACAAAAACGGGTGTATTGACTACATTTGGGTATATTATTATAGGACAAAATCTATAAAACGTCTCAGGTCACTGTGAAAACCACACGGAAGTTCAGGCATTCCAAGATTTGTATTTCCCACATTGCCTTTAAAAGGTCACTAAAGTTAATGAATTGGAAAACAATATAACATAAATCCTACATTGGATATAAGAGGAGTTACTGATGCAAACATCTTGGATTCAGATCTAAAGCCACGCAAAGGTTGACATTTAATGGGAAGAGTTTGCTGAATCATTTTGATAAAGTATATCTTAAAATCAGTTTCATAGTGAATAGAAGTTATTTTAGAACTCATGTTACTTTGAGGAGCAAATGGATTGTTATTTGATTTACTGATCTGCCATCATATCCTAAAGAGGACTTTCTAGTAATAAATAAATACATGATTTAGTACTAACATTGTTTCTCTCGTACTGTGCAACAATGATTACAGTATTCATACTCTTCACTGACTGAATGGCTCTCTCATTTGAACGGTCGTTGATAATCCAAATACCTAAACCTTATATTAGGCAGTATGGTCTTTTGGACAATCAAGCTCTTTTAATTCTTTGGATTGTGATTATTTCTCTTATTAACTGTTGGAAATAGACAAGTGAGTTAACAATAGTTCCAGGGTTCACAATAGTGACTATATGACCGTCATGTAGATGATGAAAATAGAACTGAAATTCAGAATAACGTTACTTAATTTTGAATACTTTATATCAAGTGTGATGATTCATGAAATATGTACATTGAGTGGCAATGAAACAATAGTGCATTTTCTACAAGAGGAATGCAATCAAATTATTTGGACTCACCTTACACAGAGATGTTGGTATTTTGAGGTGAAATATATTGGACAGTAAACCTACTTATATCTTTATATACCAACATTCAGATTGGTGAATGGGGAGTGGCTAACAGAGATATACCCATTTATGGAGTAGCCTGTGACAAACCAAACCACCAACTAAGCACACACACACACACACACACACATTCTCACAACCTCTAACACCCAAATATACCCATACACACAACGCAAATACAAGGGGACAGGCATACTTAGTTTTCTTCAATTGTTTTAGCACAATTTTGAAAACAGGGCCCGGTTTGTCAAACCACGACACACAATTAGCACAACCCTACATCAAAGTAGCACAACACTTCAGATCATTTGCTAAATGGAACACTTTTGTCAAAACTATACACGACTTCATAAAAAAAAAAAAAAATTGTTACCACGAAACACACACATATGACTTCAATCTTTTTGAACCAGTTACACACTGCTGCTGCTAACCTAAAATACTTTTAGAAAGTCTAATTGTCAGTGATTAGAGTACTGTAAATGAAGTACACAGAGAAAGTGCAACTATAAAAACACTACACAAGACCAATGCTGCAGACTGAGGAAAATATCATTTATTTCTCTCCATATACCCAAATCAGTCAACATGTCAACATGGAGAATCACAACAAAACATGTCCCAGTTTTCATGCTACTACAGTAGTGTGCATAACACTGTTAGCTCAGCAAACAGACAAACGTAAACTACTGTATCCAGTACAGGTTACAATTACAGTAAACAACAACAACAAACATAAAAAAAGAATCTGAAAAAAAAACCTGACAATATTGTACAGAAAATACTACAGTAAACATACTATACATTATCTCTTCGTCTAGCTGGATCTGGCCAGAGAACTTGATCAACATCACAAACAATATCGTCATTAGCAAGACAACGCGGGAAGAACCGTCTTGAATGTCGAATCCATCCTTGCACAGCTGCGGCGTCGACTTGGTCACAGGCGCCCTCCATGGCCTGAATGAGGGGTACCTGAGCCTGAGGCTGGAGATCGTAAACCTTCCACCGCCATGCAGAGAACAACTCTTCGATAGGGTTTAGAAACGGAGAGTATGGTGGAAGGTATAGTACTGTCAACTGTGGATGGTGTTGAAACCAGTTCTGGACCAAAGCAGAGCGGTGGAATGACACATTGTCCCAGATGACGTGTATTGCATCTGGTGCATTTCAATACCTGCTGTGACGATGTGGTGCAATCGGTCCAAAAATGCGAGAATGTGAGGTGTTGTAAGGGCCCATTTTGGCATGACGGAGGACAACCCCATGCTGTGAAATGGCAGCGCAAAGGGTGATGTTACCCCACGTTGCCCTGGGACATTGATTATAGCCCTGTGGCCAATGATATTTCTGCCTCTCCTTCTTGCTTTTGTGAGGTTGAACCCTGCCTCATCAATATATACGAATTCATGCAGGATTTCCTCAGCATCCATCTGCAAAACTCCCTGAAATACAGTGAAAGACAAGATTGTGTAGTTCAGGATAGGTCTAGTATACAGTCAATGTAAAAAAAAGTCATGTGTGCAGTATGCAACATCACAGTGCTAAAGTGAACAATACAAACCTCCACATACTCATGCCGCAGCCGTTTGACCCTCTCTGAATTCCGCTCAAAAGGCACTCGATAAAGTTGTTTCATTTGAACCTGATGTCTTTTTAGGATGCGTGCCAATGTTGACTGAGAGACCTGATGGACATTATTGAAAATGGCATGGTCACTGATAATGTTGGCTTGTAGTTCTGAGCCTGAGAGCATTATTGGCCAAAACCATGTTTATTATCTCTCTCTCTCTTGTTCTTCCGTGAATATGGGCCCCCTTCCTCCTTGTTGTTCCCGACCCTCAGTCCTATGTAGAGAATAATACATGTAACTTACTGTACAATGTCACAGGAAGGGGCATCACAAGTGCTGATATGGTGCTGACAATAAGCAGCTGATTACTGTAACTGTAGACAGATCTTTTACCTGTTTTCCTGTTGAAAAGTCCTTATGACAGATGCCACTGTATATCTGCTAAGATTTGGCTGAACTCTCAGTCCAGCCTCCCTCAGCGTCAATCCGTGGTTCACAACATGGTCCACTAGTGTTGCACGAATGTCATTTGATAAGTTTGGTCCTCTTCTTCTTTGTGCACGTTCTCCTCCTGCTTCAGGTCTTCTTTGACCTCTGGCTCGGCCTCTGCCTCTTCCTCTACCTCCTTCTCCTCCTCTGTGTACTCCTCCTCTCACCCTCACTCTTCTTCTGACTCCTTCCATTTTGGTTGAAGGCAGGTGAACCTACCTGCTGCATTTTTATAGTGCTTAAACCTGATTGGTGTGTCTACAATTTAGCAGTCATGTGTTTGTGCACCTGATGGCTGTGTTTAACAGATTGGCTCATAGGTGTGGTAATTTGACAGTCAGTGCTTTGGAATTGCAAAGAAGTGACATCATGATATAGTTCTGTGTCTGATGTATACAAGTGTGTTTAGTGTTTTGCAAATCACCGTGTGTAATGTTTTGCAAATAGTGTGAAGCTGACAATGTGCTTACAGTTGTGCATATCTAGCCTTGTGTTTTGCTCCTTGGGTGTAAGGTTTTGCTAATTGGGGGAAAAGTTCAATTTTAGTGTGTAAGCAATCGTAAAAAACTGTAATAAAAAAAAATATCACTTCACTGCTTTATTTAGCCTTATTTAGTTTGACGATTTCCCATTGACAGAGCAGTAAAATTGTTCTGACACACACTCTTTCTTGTTCCCTCCAACTGCATATTTTATGACAGTCCCAGCCCTGAACATTGAGAGTTCGATCAGGCCCTCGGTTTTTTTATCTGATGAAAAATGAATGCTTAGGAGTATAAAACCAGATGTGCCAAATTTACATTAATGTTGCATCCTTCAAGATACCCTTTGGAGTGTGCACATCAGTAACTGTTGTTTTCCAATCTATTGCACTTTGCGCTTTCGCTCCACCATTTCCTGGTTGCTAAACCTCTAATAGTTCACCTAATTTCAGTTTATGTGACAAAATAAGCCTGGTATAGGGTAGAGAATCATTGTACCATCTAAAATATATTTTCCGTAACCAAAAATAGTGTTATTTCTGCTGTTTGAAGCTGATGTGCAAAACAAGTAATAAAAACCAAACTTAGGAACAGGAAACGTAGAAATAGTGCACATAGAACAGATCCGCTGTTTCTTAGACTTGCTTTCAAGTAGAATGATAGATCTATAACGCACATATCTATGTGAATTTGGTTTGGTCAACCAAAAAGTTGCATATTGGCACTTTAATGTTGTGTCTGCAGTGAACTTGGGTAAATACTGTAGACATTTTAGACAGATTGTCCTGTATGTGCGACAAATTGAATCCAGCACATTGTTTAGTACGCACACACAAACATGTAATACGACTTTGTATGAAAATGTGTTACTATTATAAATGTGTTACATGAATTGCGCAACTAATATACAGAAAATTAATTGAATATGGCTCTCAACATTGATTTCAGACACAGGGTTTGTTGAGCAGCAGATACTGTATGTCCTTGAGCCATTTTCACTCATGGTGCATTTCCCCAGTGTTTAACCCAAAATGCTCAGACTTCTCTGGTTCCGTCTACGCGTGATGTCACCCGTGTCTCACCGGGTCATGGCTCCAGCGGACCTGCTCTATCTAGGAGCCAAGGCAAGGCCCTGGTTACTTTTCAGCTGGCTCCCGAGTGGCGCAGCGGTCTAAGGCACTGCATCTCAGTGCTAGAGGGGTCACTAAAGACCCCTCTAGCTCTTCAATTCCAGGTTGTATCACAACCCAGGTTGTATCACAACTGGCTGTGATTGGGAGTCCCATAGGGCGGAGCACAATTGGCCCAGTGTCGTTAGGGTTTGGCCGGGGTAGGCCGTCATTGTGAATAAAATAAAATTCTTAACTGACTTGCCTAGTTAAAAAAGGTTCAATACAAAATAAAAAAATGACATAACAATGGCTAACTGTGAATGTTAACACCTTCTCAGAAAGCAACAGTCTTGCATGATGCAGTTGCTGATTCTGCTCGATCACACTCCTGATGGAACCAAAATAACACTAGAGCTCACATTAACACGAAACACTGGCGGCCCACTGGTGTGGCGGTAAGTTTCAATGGAAAAGCACCATTAGTGATGGAGTACAACTGGTTTCCATTGGCTCATTACAGCAGCTGTGATGCTGGTACAGTGGAGATAGGAGTTTTATTGTTAGGTTCCACAATGGTTGTTTAATTTATTTAGTAGGCCTAGTAGTGTAGTAGTAGTATTAGTAGTAGTGGTAGTATTAGTTGTACTAGTAGTGTAGTAGTAGAAGTAGTATTGGTAGTATTAGTTGTACTAGTAGTAGAAACGACTACAGTCGACACATTGCTTGGGTATGCTTTGTGAGAGTGTAACTGTGTGTGAGAATTTGCATGTGTGTGTGTGTACAGAACAGCCTCAGATGTGTTGAAAGGGAAGAAGACAAATACATGACTCAGCAGAAAAGTTGGGAAAAGTCACACCTCTCAAATGGCTCTGCCGAGACGGCACCTTCTCTTATAACAGAAAGAGGAACTTAGTTCCCTTTTTTTATGGCAAGTCAGTCAAAATTAGCTTCATCTGCTTGTCTTTACTTCTCACTTCACCCCAAGTGGCCTCAGGGTTGTCGGCCAACGGACAAATTGCCTGCCAGCATGGTTTTTGCTGAGCATGCTGTAATACCTGTTGCGTATTGCTGTCTGCATGGCCTGGTTTGAACGAGGGTGTGGGTTTCCATGTTTCCATGTCCGTCTACTGTAGTCTGTCTGTTGCAGTAGTGGTTATTGATATGTAGCCTAGTAAAATGGGTTGTTCAATCCATTTGTGAGGGGAGAATCTTGTCAGGTTCTATGATGATACAAGACTGATGATTGAAGACCTCAAAAGACTTCCGAATGTACAGTGAAGCTCAATTCAAATTCAGACCACAATGTTGTAAGCAATTTAAAATATGAACTACATATGCACCGCAGCCCTTGTCATGGAACTAATTAACGCAACAGTTTTAGCACAGGAGAATCCTCTAACTGTCTGAGCAGCCCGAGGAAATCCCAGATGCTTACATGGCCTGAGACATGACCTCAGCAGATTTACAATAAATGTGTCTATTTATAAACGTACATATTTTTGTTAAATGTGCCGCAATTAAAGGTAAACTATGTTTGATGTGAGGAATTGTACTTGGTTACAGATTAAACCGAGATCCGAATCTGACACATAAGCACTCAGGTCCTCTGAGAGATCAAATTATGTTCAGTCTAACCGGCAGGATGCAGAGGCGTAAGGGGACTGATGACGGACATATAAATTTACTGTTTCAGTTTCAGGTGGAAGCCAAAGCCATCAAACAATGTCACAGAATGCCAAAATAAAGGCCAGGGCCTGGTGCCCACTGCAGTACTTTACTGACACCTCAGCACTCTGCGCAAGACGCTGCCAGGACAAGGAAACAAACCAGGAAGTGAATGGAAAAATCCAGAATGAGACTTATATTCTTAGTTCTTCAACATGCGTTCAGATAAATCTCTGATACTGCTATGATGATGTATTATTTGACATAGTCATGGCAGAAATGGGAGGCTATAAAAAAGCCTTAGTCTCATTGGATTTATTCCAAAACGTCTTGAGAAAGGGAGAATTCTAAATTGAATTTGTGACAGTGCAAGATGGAACAGTGCCTTGAAAATAATACTTGTCATGCAAAAGAATGAGCAGAAATTAAGGATATATTTTTTTTTAAGCCCTCCCCATCTAAATCCGAATAACAATTAGTGATTGTAAACACCAAATTAGGGCTATGTCAACATACTTGTCTAATCCCTTATCACCTCTCCACAGTGTAGTCCCAGGCCAGCTGGACCCACAATGCACTGCAACACTTTACGCTTAAGCCAACAGGCCAATTGTATGTGTGGGTGAAATGGTGTTATATTGTCCCATTACAGCTCCCTGGCATGCCTCCTTGGTCACAGTCATTCTTTCCATCCCTCTGCTCCTCTGGCCCTTCAACTCAAAAGTCCACTGAATCATGCTGCTGCAGGCCCTGCTCCACCTAGAGGCTAAAGACGGCAAAGACACACTCTGCCATGTGCTAAAAATTTAGATTTTCACCTTGGGTTTGAAGGTTTAAGGTCAGGCGATAGCTTTAGATGGAAATTGTGGTGTCCATCTCATGTTTGATTAGCAAGGGCATTTTATCAGGGTTTTTCTTTTTGGCAACTCACAGAAACAGACATTCTTGCTGCCTTATTAGCTATTAACACCAAGAAGTCATTAAGGGCTGACAATTTGGATCCGTCTTTGCTTACGTATGCAACACCCCCCATTGCTGGCTCAGTAACACGCGTTTTTTATTTAACTTGACTATCAGGAAATATTCCAAAAGTGTGGAAAGCAGCTTTTGTGTTTGCTGCTCAACACCATAAGGGCGGGGATAGTAGTGATCTCGATTATTAATCGAGCCATTTCCAATCTCCCTTGTCATGCGGAAATCCTAGAATAATTTGTCAACAAACAGCTACATTATTATCTATCTGTAAATGGTGTTCTTAATGTTAATCAATCCGGATTCAGACCTAAACATAGTACCACTACGGCTACCGTGCTTGTTGTCAGGGCTGGGGAGTAACGGATTACATGTAAGGGATACAAAAAAAACGGCAATTGTAATCTGTTACGTTACCAACAAAAATATTGTAATCAGATACTTTGGAAAAACTAGATGATTACTTCTTGGATTACTTTGAAATTCAGAAAGGATGTTTGCGAGAAGAAAAAAAATATTGTTTTCTCAATGACATTCAAATCAGCATTGAAAAAAGGCGCAAGTTTAATTTTAAAATGTGTCTTCCAATGGAGCGACTGCTGTCGGCATCCAAAGATTGTCCAACATGAATAAACGCTTGGAGGTAAGGATGACAGCAGTGGTGTAGTCTACAGTGATATGGATATCACTTATTATTGATATCTACATAGCACATTGATGTGAATCACACAGCTGCTCTCTCATTTAGCTATTTGCGCCTTGTGGTTGTTGTGGGTGGCTGTTCACAAATCTAAATGTGTATTTGAACCGAATAATGGCTGAATTCAAGAAGTTTAAGCTGCCTATCAATCATTGTTTTTGAAATCAGTGGACAGCCAGTGAAAAATGCCCTCTTGCAACAGCTGCATAGTGCGGATCCCAGCCTATGGAATAAACGCGGAGCTTTTATTGCTCAATCTACTTCATGCTGATAAAATAAATAAACATATAGGCCTAATGGACACATGCACAAACTCGCACTCGTTTGAAAGACTTAAAGGGGCAATCTGTAGTTGATACATCCATTTTTGGACTTTTATTTAGATATATATATATATATACATATACATACACACGCACGCACACACACACACACACACACACACACAGGGGCAAAAAAGTATTTAGTCAGCCACCAATTGTGCAAGTTCTCCTACTTAAAAAGATGAGAGAGGCCATCATAGGTACACTTCAACTATGACAGACAAAATGAGAACATTTTTTTTTGCAAATTATGGTGGAAAATAAGTATTTGGTCACCTACAAACAAGCAAGATTTCTGGTTCTCACAGACCTGTAACTTCTTCTTTAAGAGGCTCCTCTGTCCTCCACTCGTTACCTGTATTAATGGCACCTGTTTGAACTTGTTATCAGTATAAAAGACACCTGTACACAACCTCAAACAGTCACACTCCAAACTCCATTATGGCCAAGGCCAAAGAGCTGTCAAAGGACACCAGAAACAAAATTGTAGACCTGCACTAGGCTGGGAAGACTGAATCTGCAGTAGGTAAGCAGCTTGGTTTGAAGAAATCAACTGTGGGAGCAATTATTAAGAAATGGAAGACATACAAGACCACTGATAATCTCCCTCGATCTGGGGCTCCATGCAAGATCTCACCCCGTGGGGTCAAAATGATAAAAAGAACGGTGAGCAAAAATCCAAGAACCACACGGGGGGACCTAGTGAATGACCTGCAGAGAGCTGGGACCAAAGTAACAAAGCCTACCATTAGTAACACACTACGTCGCCAGGGACTCAAATCCTGCAGTGCCAGACGTGTCCCCTGCTTAAGCCAGTACATGTCCAGGCCTGTCTGAAGATTGCTAGAGAGCATTTGGATGATCCAGAAGAAGATTGGGAGAATGTCATATGGTCAGATGAAACCAAAATATAACTTTTTGGTAAAAACTCAACTCGTTGTGTTTGGAGGACAAAGAATGCTGAGTTGCATCCAAAGAACACCATACCTACTGTGAAGCATGGGGGTGGAAACATCATGCTTTGGGGCTGTTTTTCTGCAAAGGGACCAGGATGACTGATCCGTGTAAAGGAAAAAATGAATGGGGCCATGTATTGTGAGATTTTGAGTGAAAACCTCCTTCCATCAGCAAGGGCATTGAAGATGAAACGCGGCTAGGTCTTTCAGCATGACAATGATCCCAAACACACCACCCGGGCAACGAAGGAGTGGCTTCGTAAGAAGCATGTCAAGGTCCTGGAGTGGCCTAGCCAGTCTCCAGATCTCAACCCCATAGAAAATCTTTGGAGGGAGTTGAAAGTCCGTGTTGCCCAGCAACAGCCCCAAAACATCACTGCTCTAGAGGAGATCTGCATGGAGGAATGGGCCAAAATACCAGCAACAGTGTGTAAAAACCTTGTGAAGACTTACAGAAAACGTTTGACCTCTGTCATTGCCAACAAAGGGTATATAACAAAGTATTGAGATAAACTTTTGTTATTGACCAAATACTTATTTTCCACCATAATTTGCAAATAAATTAATAAAAAATTCTACAATGTGATTTTCTAGATTTTTTTTCTCATTTTGTCTGTCATGGTTGAAGTGTACCTATGATGAAAATTACAGGCCTCTCTCATCTTTTTAAGTGGGAGAACTTGCACAATTGGTGGCTGACTAAATACTTTTTTGCCCCACTGTATACAGTGCCTTGCGAAAGTATTCAGCCCCCTTGAACTTTGCGACTTTTTGCCACATTTCAGGCTTCAAACATAAAGATATAAAACTGTATTTTTTATGAAGAATCAACAACAAGTGGGACATAATCATGAAGTGGAACGACATTTATTGGATATTTCAAACTTTTTTAACAAATCAAAAACTGAAAAATTGGGCGTGCAAAATTATTCAGCCCCCTTAAGTTAATACTTGTAGCGCCACCTTTTGCTGCGATTACAGCTGTAAGTCACTTGGGGTATGTCTCTATCAGTTTTGCACATCGAGAGACTGACATTTTTTCCCATTCCTCCTTGCAAAACAGCTCGAGCTCAGTGAGGTTGGATGGAGAGCATTTGTGAACAGCAGTTTTCAGTTCTTTCCACAGATTCTCGATTGGATTCAGGTCTGGACTTTGACTTGGCCATTCTAACACCTGGATATGTTTATTTTTGAACCATTCCATTGTAGATTTTGCTTTATGTTTTGGATCATTGTCTTGTTGGAAGACAAATCTCTGTCCCAGTCTCAGGTCTTTTGCAGACTCCATCAGGTTTTCTTCCAGAATGGTCCTGTATTTGGCTCCATCCATCTTCCCATCAATTTTAACCATCTTCCCTGTCCGTGCTGAAGAAAAGCAGGCCCAAACCATGATGCTGCCACCACCATGTTTGACAGTGGGGATGGTGTGTTCAGGGTGATGAGATTTGTGCAATATACGACTGATTGTTGTCCTATGGACAGTCTCCCACCTCAGCTGTAGATCTCTGCAGTTCATCCAGAGTGATCATGGGCCTCTTGGCTGCATCTCTGATCAGTCTTCTCCTTGTATGATCTGAAAGTTTAGAGGGACGGCCAGGTCTTGATAGATTTGCAGTGGTCTGATACTCCTTCCATTTCAATATTATTGCTTGCACAGTGCTCCTTGGGATGTTTAAAGCTTGGGAAATCTTTTTGTATCCAAATCCGGCTTTAAACTTCTTCACAACAGTATCTTGGACCTGCCTGGTGTGTTCCTTGTTCTTCATGATGCTCTCTGCGCTTTTAACGGACCTCTGAGACTATCACAGTGCAGGTGCATTTATACGGAGACTTGATTACACACAGGTGGATTGTATTTATCATCATTAGTCATTTAGGTCAACATTGGATCATTCAGAGATCCTCACTGAACTTCTGGAGAGAGTTTGCTGCACTGAAAGTAAAGGGGCTGAATAATTTTGCACGCCCAATTTTTCCGTTTTTGATTTGTTAAAAAAGTTTGAAATATCCAATAAATGTCGTCCCACTTCATGATTGTGTCCCACTTGTTGTTGATTCTTCACAAAAAAATACAGTTTTATATCTTTATATTTGAAGCCTGAAATGTGGCAAAAGGTCGCAAAGTTCAAGGGGGCCGAATACTTTCGCAAGGCACTGTATATATATATTTTCATATATATATATATATATATATATATATATATATATATATATATATATATATATATATATATATATAATGAAGCTGGTGAGAGAATGCCGAGAGTGTGCAAAGCTGTCAGCAAGGCAAAGGGTGGCTATTTGAAGAATCTCAAATATAAAATATATTTTGATTTGTTTAACACTTTTTTGGTTACTACATGATTCCATATGTGTTATTTCATAGTTTTAATGTCTTCACTGTTATTATACAAAATATAAAATAGTAAAAATAAACAAAAACCCTTGAATGAGTAGGTGTTCTAAAACTTTTGACCGGTAGTGTATATATTCATTGATTATTGAAGAACATATCTTGTAAATGCCTGAGCTTAGTTCAATTGTCACACTCCACGAGAACCCAAAATATAAGCTTGTTTTTCTACAATGTTTGTAAACATTGTAAATGTAAACAAAACGCTGTATAGCCTCATATCATGGCTAAAACAATAATTTTGATATCATGGATGGTCAGTCCTGGCATCCATAGCTCTGTCTATTAATCTGAGAGTGGTTTCATTTCTAAGAGTGGTTACATTTCACCAGGCCCTCAGCTTTTTACCAAAACAGAGGGGCGACCATTTTCTCATTGTTTGGAGAAGGGTCTTGGTCAGGGAGGTGACCAAGAACCAGATGGTCACTCTGACAGAGCTCCAGAGTTCCTCTGTGGAGATGGGAGAACCTTCCAGAAGGACTACCATCTCTGCAGCACTCCACCAATCAGGCCTTTATGGTAGAGTGGCCAGACAGAAGCCACTCCTCAGTAAAAGGCAAATGGCAATCCGCTTGGAGTTTGCCAAAAGGCAAAAGGACACTCAGACCATGAGAAAAAAATAATCTGGTCTGAATTCCAAGCATCACGTCTGGAGGAAACCTGGCACCATCCCTACGGTGAAGCATGGTGGTGGCAGCATCATACTGTGGGGATGTTTTTCAGGGGCTAGAACTGGAAGACTAGTCAGGATTGAGAGGAAATATGAACGGAGCGAAGTATGGAGAGATCCTTGATGAAAACATGCTCCAGAGCACTCATGACCTTAACCTGGGACGAAGGTTCACCTTCCAACAGGACAACAACCCTTAGCACACAGCCAAGACAACGCAGGAGTGGCTTTGGGACAAGTTTCTGAATGTCCTTGAGTGGCCCAACCAGAGCCTGGACTTTAACCCGATCAAACATCTCTGGAGAGACCTGAAAATAGCTGTGCAGCAACGCTCCCCATCCAACCTGACAGAGCTTCAGAGGATCTGCAGAGAAGAATGGGAGAAACTCCCCAAATACAGGTGTGCCAAGCTTGTGGCGTCATACCCAAGAAGACAAGGCTGTAATTGCTGCCAAAGGTGCTTCAACAAAGTACTGAGTAAAAGGTCTGAATACTTATGTCAATTTGATATTTTCATTTTAATATATTTGCAAAAATATCTACAAACTTGTTTTTGCTTTGTCATATTGGGGTATTGTGTGTATATTGACGAGGGAAAATAACAATTTAATCAACTTTAGAATAAGTCTGTAACGTAACAAAAGGTGGGAAAAGTCAAGGGGTCTGAATACTCTCCGAATGCACTGTATATGCAGTATGATTGATATATTTATACAGGGTTCATCTGAAAAATAGACCTTAGTCTCAGTATGACTTCTCTGTCAAAATAAAGGTTTAATAATAATAATAACAATATCTACAAGTGGTATGGTTTTAAAAGGTGAATCTTTCCAAAACCGCGGATATGTGGAGGATCTTAGATTGCCGCGATGACCCTGTTGAAGATTAACTGATGCCAGCCAGGAGATACCAGTGCTACATTTAGCAGAATGATCCAGCACGTTTGAGATAACGAAAAAGAAGAAGAAAAAAAAAAACACTCACAGTCTTAGGCTGTGTCCTTTTCTGTATGCTCTAACCAAAAACAGAGGTAGAGGCTTGGTAATGTACTGTAGGTAGGCAATGTTCTTTCACTCACACAGAGAGTGAGCCTATTTAGAAAAACACTGCTACAGTGATGCTATTGCTTGTGTATCAATCACTGCACTTAATCCCCCTATCATACATACCTGTACTAAGTATCATTTGGCTTACGGTGTGTTTGTAGGTAACAGAGATAAATAGTTACATTGGGATGCGAGGGAGGCCATCCTACAGAGTTTTTGTAACTGTGAGGCCTGAAGCTAATTATAGTACAGTATATGACAGGAACAGCTAAATAAATTCCTTGAGGGCTACAGTATGTGTAGGCTGGTTTGGCAGGAGGAAGCCTTTCTCCGCTCTAAACAAGATAGTTAGCTCTATCACTTGGTCAAGATGTTTTTTTTTTGTGAGTTTTACATGTCGTAAATAATTATAAATAATCAAGTTTAGCCTATATTTGGCTTTAAAATAGGGAAATCAACATAATGGCCTCACAGTCTTTTGCAAAAACAAATCAGCCTAAAAGTAGAACTTCAAAGAAGGCTCTGTAACACCCTTGACAGGACAACTGTGTAGATAATATTATGTAAATGTTGAAATATGTAAAGTAACCTCTATGCATGACAAAGAGTCAAATGTAATTATTTGACCTTGTGGTCACGCATCCATGTCCATTTTCTAAGGATTCAGGAACATATGTAAAGCAACTTGCCTCTGCCGGTAAGGGGATGATAGCTACCAAAGTAATGTTTTATTTTATTTTCATATATTACAAGTACACTAAATATACTTCAAATACGAGATATACTTTTGTAGTACATACAATTGACATTAAATGCACTAAGTGTATTTCAATTGTTCCAATTTAGATCATTTTAAATATACTTAAGTATATTCATCACACACCTACTTAAATATATTCAAATATATTAATTAAGTTTGATTTAAGTATACTTAAATATATTTATTTTTTGCTTGGGTTAATCAGATGGGAGCTCTTAAAACTGTTCAATTGTCAGTTATTAAAGAGCTCAGGTTTATAAAGTAGGTTTCCAAGGGTAGACGGTATACAATACTATTCCAATAGTGTTGCAATGTGTTGCTTCTTATACAATTGAATCCTTATTCAACTCTATTTGGGGAGGCATTATGTTTGTCTCTGGTGAAGGTGACCTGAGGCTCAGACAGACATGTTTGGGAGATCCCTGTCATTAAGTGCGCTTGTCCCCTCCGGCTCTCTGCAGGTACAGCAACAGACCCAGAGTACAGTAAGGGAGCTTGCTAAGGCCAATGACGTCATTGTCTGTCCCCCTGGATCAATGAAGATGTTCGATCAGGCTCTTGAGGAAGAGGCCTGGTCTTTACCTTGAAACATCACTCCCGTCTTCCAGCATTTGTGACATCTGAAAGACAGGAAGAGAGACGACCGGCTGCCAGACAGTGTGTGTGTGTGTGTGTATTTGTGTTTGTGCAGGCGTGTGTGTCAGCTGTTTATTAACTAAGGAATTCCTGTGGCAGCTGTGTGAGAGGACAAACTTTCCCTAAGAAAACTTCCCAAACGCCCTGTAACTTTTTAGCTCTAAAACTGAGTATGAAGCTCAATTTCAATGAGCTTTGTATGCAGGATGCATACAATATCAACTTTCCACAATACAATTCCTCCAAACGGCACCACCTTCTGGTCGAATCATGTATCACAGTATCACTTGGCTGAATAGAGGTAATATAGCAACAACAACAAAAAATGACAAGATCATCTTCAAAATATATATATGATTGTTTATGTCTGACAATAGATTATTATTCTACATTTGATTTTACGTTATTTACTGAATTTACAGATTTTTGGGGGGCTTTCAGTATAATTAAACTGTTATTTCCTATAGATATCAGATTTTTTAATTGTGTCAACATATATTTGATGTTAGTTATTTTTGGGAATGGCGATACAAGGATTAATGATGGAAGCCACATCATATCAATGTGCAGTGCAGTGCTCTCTCCAAACCCCCATTCTAAACTGTCAAGATAGCACTGCAATTGGGATGACAAATTGGGTGAGAAATGAGAACATGTCGTATTTTGGGACTTGTAAAAGCGAGTGTGGTAGAAAGAGTAATCCCTGCAGCCTTTCAACATTCCTAATATACTTACACCAAGTTATCTTTGCCCTGTTATCTTCGAGTTTGCAATCGAAAAATAAGTCTTAGTACTTGATTTACCTTTATGACAACATTGCAGCAAAGTATATGCTGTAACATAAAACTAATATCTGTGCAGTGTGTGACTATCACACACTTAATTCTTCCTTATTTATTGCCTTATTTATTGCCATAACCCTGACAATGGTGTAAAGTAATTAAGTAAAAATACTTTAAAGTACTACTTAAGTAGTTTTTTGGGGTACCTGTACTTTACAATTGATATTTTTTACTACTTTTACTTTTACTCCACTACATTCCTAAAGAAGATAATATACTTTTTACTCTTTACATTTTCCCTTACACCCAAAAGTATATTTTGAATGCTTAGCAGGACAGGAAAATTGTCTAATTCACGCACTTATCAAGAGAACATCCCTGGTCATCGCTACTGCCTCTGATCTGGCAGACTCACTAAACAAAAAATGCTTTGTTTGTAAATTATGTCTGAGTGTTGAACTGTGCCCTGGCTATCTGTAAATTAAAAAAATACAAATAATCGTGTCATCTGGTTTGGTTAACATAAGGAATTTTTTGTGATTTATACTTTTACTTTTGATACTTAAGTAAATGTAATACTTTTAGACTTTTACTCAAGTAGTATTTTACTGGGTGACTTGAACTTTTACTTGAGTCATTTTCTTTTTATGTTACATCTGCTCCTGCCATGCCCTCTACTGCTCATCTTGTGACTCCTTGACCTGCCGCCACTCCCAGTGCCCTCTCCCTCTGTGTGTGTGATTGTGTGGGCACAGACAGGTGTGCTGGAGTCAGAGCAGATCCCCACCAGCTGCAACCTGTTCCATAAGCAAGACCTCTACAAATACTCAGTCCTGCCACTTCCACACTGCCAGATTGTAATCTCTGCTCAGTCAGGTTACAGTTCTAGCCGTTTGTTACTATTTAGAGCCTGTTGTGCCGGTTTTCCTTGCCTGACACAGTTTCCCTCTCCGCTACAGTTCTAGCAGGATAAAAAATACAAATATAGTTAACATTATAGCAGCAGCATAAGTGGTGGGAGGGTGGTGGTGGTGAGTCCCTTTAAAAAGTGTGAATACTTTCTACACATTTTGTTGTGTTACAAAGTGGGATTAAAATGCATTTAATTGTCTTTTTTCTTGGCAACGATCTACACAAAATACTCATGTCAAAGTGGAAGACTAATTCTAAATTTGGTAGTCTCTAAGAGATTTGCACACCTGGATTATACAATATTTGCACATGCTTTTAATTCAAGCTTTATAAAATGAGTGATCATTGCTAGACAACCATGTTCAAGTCTTGCTAGCGATTTTAAAGACGATTTATTAAGTCAAAACTGTAACTAGGCCACTCAGGAACATTCAATGTCATCTTGGTAAGCAACTCCAGTGTACAGTTTATTTGACTTTGGGTTATTGTCCTGCAGAAAGGTGAATTTGTCTCCTAGTGTCTGTTGGAAAGCAGACTGAAGCAGGTTTTCCTCTAGGATGTTGCCTGTGCTTAGCTTTATTCCGTTCATTTTATCATAAAAAAAACTCCCTAGTCCTTGCCAAGCATACCCATAATATGATTTAGCCACCACTATGCTTGAAAATATGAAGAGTAGTACTCCGTGATGTGTTGGATTTGCCACAAACATAACACTTTGTATTAATTACTTTGTCACACTTTTTGCAGTTTTACTTTAGTGCCTTATGGCAAACAGGATGGACGTTTTTTAAATATTTGTATTCTGTTGATCCATCCTCAGTTTTCTCCTATTACCGCCATTAAACTCTGAAACTTTGTAGTGACTGAGTGTATTGATACACTAACCTAAAGTGTAATAAATAACTTCACCATTCTCAAAGGGATGTTCAATGTCTGCTTTAATTTGAAGTTTTACCCATCTACCAACAGGTGCCATTTTCTGCAAGGCATTGGAAAACCTACCTGGTGTTAATAGTTGAATCTGTGTTTGAAATGTGTGGGGTACAGAGATGAGGTTGTCATTCAAAAAACATGTTTCAACAGTATTATTGCACACAAAGTGAGAGTCGATGCAACTTATTATGTGACTGGTTAAGCATATTTTTTACTCCTGAACTTATTTAGCTGGCCCTAACAAACGGGTTGAATACTGACTCAATACATTAAAGCTTTTAATTTCTTATTTATTTGTTAAAATTTCAAAAACATCATTCCAATTTGACATTATGGAGTATTGTGTGTAGGTAATTTACAAAAAGCTAAATGTAATCAATTTTCAATTCAGGCTGCCACACTTAAAATGTGTAAACAGTCAAGGTGTGCGAATAGTTTCTGAAGGCACATGAGTGAATGTGAGTGGGTGAGTCTGTGCAAGAGTATCAGTTTATGTGTGTGTGGGTGTGTGGGCGGAGACCTGTGAGTATGTATATAGTCCTTGGTGGGGGTGGGCATCTATTGTCTGTTTAAAATTCTCATTGCTTGGGGGTAGAAGCTGTCTCGGAGCCTGTTGGTCCGAGACCTGATACTTTGGTTCCGCCTACCGGACGGAAGGAGAGAGAACAGTCCATGGCAGGGGTGACTGGAGTCGTTGGACATTTTTCAGGCCTTCATCAGACACTGCTTGGTGTGTATGTCCTGAATGAGTGGGAGCTCGATGTGCTGGGTCATCCGCACCACTCTCTAGGGCCTTGCGGACGAGGGCGGTGCAGTTGCCATACCAGGAAGTGATGCAGCCAGTCAAGATACCCTCAATGGTGTATCTGTTGAAGATCTGAGGGGCCTTGCCAAATTTCTTTAGCCTCCTGAGTGTAAAAAGGTGGTGTCGCGCCTTCTTCACGACTGTGCCGGTGTGAGAGGACCATGTTAAGTTATCAGTGATGGGGACACAGAGGAACTTATAGCGCTTGACCCTCTCCTTTCCATTCCACCCTGTCAGCGTGGATGGGGGTGCCCCCTTTTCACAATCAGCTCCTTGGTCTTGATTGACATTAAGATGGAGATTTTTTTCCATGGCACCACACTGTCAGGTCTCTGACCTCCTCTCTGTAGGCTGTCTCATCACTGTCGGCGATCAGGTCCACCACCGCCGTGTCATCAGCAAACTTGATGATGGAGTTGGCCACCAAGTGATGGGTGAACAGGGAGTACAGGAGGGGACTAAGAACACTAAGTACACAACTAAGTGTTGTTGGTCAGCGTGGCGCAGGTGTTGTTACCTACCCTCACCAGCTGGGGGCATCCCATCAGCAAGTCCAGGATCCAGTTGCAGAGGGAGGTGTTCAGTCCCAGGGTCCCAATCTTGGTAATGAGCTTGGAGGGGACTATAGTGTTTAACACTGAGCTGTAGTCAATAAGCAGCATTTTCACATAGGTATTTCCCCTCTTGTCTTGGTGGGTGAGCGCAGTGTGGATTGCAATTTAAACTGAACAAAAATATAAAACGTAAAGTTATGATCCCATGTTTCATGTGCTGAAATAAAAGATCCCAGAAATGTTCCATATGCACAAAATTTTGTGCAAAAGGTTGTTTACATCCAAGATAGTGAGCATTTCTCCCTTGCCAAGATAATCCAGCCACCTGACAGGTGTGGAATATCAAGAATCTGATTTAACAACAAGATCATTACAATAAAAGGCCTCTAAAATGTTTTTTTCACTCAACACAATGCCACAGATGTCTTAAGTTTTGAGGGAGCGTGGAATTGGCATGCTGACCGCAGGAATGTCCACCAGAGCTGTTGTGAGAGAATTGAACGTTCATTTCTCTACCATAACCCACCTCCGTCATTTTAGAGAATTTGGCAGTACATCCAACTGGCCTCACAACCGCAGACCACGTGTATGGTGTCATGAGGGTGAGCGGTTTGCTGATGTCAATGTTGTGAACAGAGGGTGGCAGTAGGGTTTTGGTAAGGGCAGGCAGGCATAAGCTAAAGACAACGAACACAATTGCATTTTATTGATTGCAATTTGAATGCACAGAGATACTGTGATACGATCCCGAGGCCCATTGTTGTGCCATTCAGCCGTTGCCATCACCTCGTAGGACTTTACCTTATTCCTTTAGTCTTTTTTCACTTACTTTACATAAGTGTAGCAAAGCACTCTTTACCGGTTCAAACAGCCCCAATAGGCCTTAGTAAACTTTTGAAATTTTCTTTGACCAGATACAATGTTATTTCACTGTAAATAGATGAACAGACTTTCAGCATGCTTATAGTGAAGGGTACTCAATATGTACGGCACTGACAAAAAATAACTGATGATTGGCTAAAAGAAATTGATAAGAAGATTGTGGGAGCTGTATTTAGACTTTTTATATTTTCGATCATAATCTGTTGCTAAAAAAAATGTATATGTTATGGATTTACATCCTCTGCCATATTAATAATGATTGTGAGCTACCTATCTAATAGAACACAGAGGGTTTTATTTAATCGAAGCCTCTAACGTAAACCAGGTAGAGTGTGGTATACCTCAAAGCAGCTGCCTTGGCCCGCTACTGTTTATATATATTTTTCTTTACTAATGACCTACCACTAGCCTGGAATAAAGCCTGTGTGTCTATGTATGCTGATGCCTCAACATTGTACACAACAACTACCCAGCAAGTGAAATCCCTGCAAACCTTAACAAAGAGCTGCAGTCAGTTTTTGAATAGGTGGCTAGTAATATGCTAGACCTAAATATATCAAAAACATTGTTTAGGACAAATCATTCGCTAAACCCTAAACCTCATCTAAATCTAGTCATGAATAATGTGGTGATTGAGAAAGTTGAGGAGACTAAACTGCTTGGTGTAACCCTAGATTGTAAGCTGACATGGTTAAAACATATAGATTCAACGGTTGCTAAAATGGGGAGAGGTCTATCCGTGACAAAGCTCTGTTCTGCTTTCTTGACATTACAATCAGCAAAACAAGTCCTGCGGTTTGTTGATTTATCAAACCTGGACTACTGCCCAGTATGTATGGTCAAGTGTGGCAAAAAAGGACAGGCAAATTACAGTCAGTCTAGAACAGAGTAGGTCTAGCCCTTAAATGTACTCAGAGGGATAATATCAACAGCATGCATATTAATCTCTTGGCTCAAAGTAGAGGAGATATTGACTGCATCACTACTGGTCTTTGTGAGAGGTATTGACTTGTTTAAAGTACCAAACTGTCATACATACCTCCTAAGACATTCCACCAAAGGTCTCTTTACAGTCCCCAAGTCCAGAACAGAGGCTAGGAAACACACAGTACTATATAGAGCCATGACTACATGGAGCTCTCTTCCACCTCAGGTAACTCAAGCTAGCAGTAAAATCTGATTTAATTGAAAAAACAGATAAAACTGCACAACGCAGACTGTGAAGAGACACACACACAATAAAACACACACCCAAACATTATTCTTAGTAATGTAATGTAGTGTTGTAATATTATAATTGAGCAATGTAAATTTGTATAATGCACATTGCTTTGTTTGATTAAATGTGTTTATCTCCGTTTGGACCCCAGATAAAACTGCACAACGCAGACTGTGAAGAGACACACACACAATAAAACACACACCCAAACATTATTCTTAGTAATGTAATGTAGTGTTGTAATATTATAATTGAGCAATGTAAATTTGTATAATGCACATTGCTTTGTTTGATTAAATGTGTTTATCTCCGTTTGGACCCCAGGAAGAGTAGCTGGTGCCATGGCAACAGCTAATGTGTATCCTAATAAAATAATAAAAACTAAGTGGGTAAAGTCTTCTGGTGGGGGAAAGAAAACATTACAATCACATTAAAAGACATGATGAAAAAATAACTGTGTTTGAATTGTGTTTTTTCAAGGAAACTTTATGATAACCACATATTTACATTTGATTGGAAGAAACCTGACTCTATTAATAGGTCTTCCTCATCTGACCTCCACTGAATCACAGATTGTTCTTTAGCAGTCACTCCACTGCTCTCACTGAGCCTACTGAGAGACTATTTAAATGCCAAATGCCATCTGTCCACCAGAGACAAAAGATAACAGATTGGGAATGGGTATATTGCATGACAGGCTGTAATACCCTATTAATCAAAAGAGGAAACACTCCTCAAGCCTAATTGAAAAAAATATGCTATTAAATCAAAATCTAGTTGACCATTTGAATATTTATAGGATCTACATTAGATGTGACTCCTAATTTCCTAAATGACAGATTGGATCAAATGAAATGACAAACGTATAAAGTTGTAGGCTACTCTATAGAGACAAATGACACATTCATCAGCTAAACACTACTGCAGGTCGTAGTATTCAGACCTCTTGACTTTTTCCACATTTTGTTGCGTTACAGCCTTATTCTAAAATTGATTAAATATGACTTTTTTCTCAGCAATCTACACAAAATACCCCATAATGACAAAGTGAACAGGTTTTTAGAAATGTTTGCAAATCTATATAAAAAAATAAAGAAATAACTTAAGTATACAGATCCTTTGCTATGAGACTTGAAATTGAGCTCAGGTGCATCCTGTTTCCATTGATCATCCTTGAGATGTTTCTACAACTTGATTGGAGTCCACCTGTGGTAAATTCAATTGATTGGACATGATTTGGAAAGGAACACACCTGTCTATATAAGGTCCCACAGTTGACAGTGCATGTCAGAGCAAAAATCAAGCCATGAGGTTGGTGAGATGGGAGAACCTTCCAGAAGGACAACCATCTATGCAGCACTCCACCAATCAGGCCTTTATGGTAGTGGCCAGATGGAAGCCACTATTCAGTAAAAGGAACATGACAGCCGGCTTGGAGTTTGACAAAAGGCACCTAAAGACTCTCAGACTATGGCCTGAATGCCAAGCATCATGTCTGGAGGAAACCTGGCACCATCCCTACAGTGAAGCATGGGTGTGGCAGCATCATGCTGTGGGGATGTTTTTCAGTGGCAGTGACTGGTAGACTAGTCAGGATCTAGGCAAAGATGAACGGGGCAAAGTACGGAGAATTTATTGATGAAAACCTGCTCCAGAGGAGCACTCAGGACCTCAGTTTGGGGTGAAGGTACACCTTCCAACTGGACAACGACCCTAAGCAGACAACCAAGACAACACAGGAGTGGCTTCGGGACAAGTCTCTGAATGTCCTTCAGGGCCAGAGCCTGGACTTGAACCCATTTCTGGAGAGACCTGAAAATACCTGTGCAGCAACACACCCCATCCAACCTAACAGAGCTTGAGATGGTCTGCAGAGAAGAATGGGCGACTCGATGCAGTAATCACTGTCAAAGGTGCTTCAACAAAGTACTGAGTAAAGAGTCTGCATACTTATGAAAATGTGATATTTCCGTTATTCTTATTTTATAAAATATAAACATTTCTAAACCTGTTTTTGCGTTGCCATTCCAGGGTGTTGTGTGTAGATTGAGGGAGGGGGGGGGAACATTTTAGAATATGGCTGTAACGTAACAAAATGTGGAGAAAGTCAAGGGGTCTGAATACTTTCATTCTAGTTAATGGAGAATTTAAAATATTCCAAGATTGTATTGATCAGTGTTGGGAAAGCTACACAATGTGTACAAAATGCTCTTTCCCTGACAGACTGACCAGGTGAATGCTATGATCCCTTATTGATTTAACTTGTTAAATCCACTTCAGTGTAAATGAAGGGGAGGAGACAGGTTAAAGAGGATGTTTAAGCCTAGAGACAATTGAGACATGGATTGTGTATGTGTGCCATTCAGAGGGTGAATGGGCACCACAAAAGATTTAAGTGCCTTTGAACAGGGTATGGTAGTATGTGCCAGGCGCACCGATTTGAGTGTCAAGAACTGCAAAGCTGCTGGGGTTTTCACTCAGTTTTCCCTGTGTATCAAGAATGGTGAAGACAGCTTGTCTGTCGAAACATTGGACATACATATTTTTGCATCTGAGCTCCTAGAGTATGCGGTTCTCCGTTATTTAAAAAAAAGTGATCCACTCCGCTAGCCAGCACCTCGCCTAAATAGGTGTGGGTTTTTCACCTCTAGATTATCAAGAATGGCCCACCGCCCAAAGGACAGCCACCCAACTTGGCACAACTGTGGGATGCATTGGAGTCAACATGGGCCAGCATTCCTGTGGAATGCTTTCGACTTCTTGTAGAGTCCATGCCCTGACGAATTGAGACTGTTCTGAGGGCAAATAGGGGTGCAACTCAATATTAGGAAGGTGTGCCTAATGTTTTGTAAACTCTGTGTAGTTTACCTAGCTACCAATTGCTTCACACTGGTGGAAGTTAAGCTACCTTTAGAAAAAGAGTTTACTTAACTAGCATTATTTTGAAAAAGTACTTCACTACAGCCAAACTACTTTGTGATAAATCCTATCCAAATCTGAAATGTCAGACTACAAATTGGAATAACTGATCACTCTGGAGTCAGATGTTAACAAAATTTTGCCTATTAAACAAACTGTTTCAAGTGAGAAATTCTTGCCTACTTCACTTTTTTTTTTAAATAAAAAAAATACGTAGTTCCAGTAGTTAGCTACACGACAAAAAAAGGTTTGCTCTAAACACTACCAGTATTTTAATTTAGTTAACCACCAAGCTACTGCAAGAAGTTGTTAAATTGTAGTTCCAACACTAGTATTGATTTGACTCTTTATCAGTTCGCTGTAGTGTTGGAAATAAACATGTTGGTGATACAGATTAAAGGAAATAAACTATTGCATAGTCCCTGTTGTTAACCCCCCTCCCCTATAGTCTGTATTGAATAGTTAATTGCTCATGCACTTTCCAAAGTATAGCTGAGGGAGTACCATATCTATAGCCTACATAACCTGACATTTCTGGGGAGTAGCCAAACACAAAATCGGCACAATAATTTGTGTAGGGTCGGCCGGTGTGTACTCTGCGATTTGACAGTTTCTTCTCTTGAAATCAAACTGTATACAGGTTGGCTACATTTTAAAGTGAAGTTGATTGAATGAAAGTAACAGTTTTGGTACATAAGGCATTGTTACAAATCCCATTGGCTCTACAGTCGAGACCAGTAACATAACTCAAGCAAATTATAACAATGAAAAAGTAACAGTGAGAACAAATAACCACAGACAATTTAAAATCTACCATCAAACATTCATAGTTGATTTGGTAAACACACAGTTTATTTGGTAAACACACAGTAAAGGGGGGCAGGAAAAGGGGCTGAGCTGGACCCAAGGAAAGAAACAAATATATTTAAAAAAAAACTAAACTAGACTAGCCTACTTCAATACAGCTAACTAACCAAAAATACAGTGGTGGTTCGCCCAGTTCTAACTAGTGTTCTTAGACAAAAAAATAAAAAACTCCTACGGGTAGTGTATGCCCATGTGCGACTGGTCTTGGTACCCCCTTTTCCCACCATCAAACAAACAGTCAAACACCATAACAAAAACAATACTCACAGGGTAACGGACAAAGTGCCATGTAGTTGCTAAACCAAACAAGAGCTCTACAGAGAGATTGCATGACAGGGAGATTAAGCTCCAGAGAAAACAACTGTATGGGTTTTTAAACCAAGGGAAATTTGATGTGATTGGGTAATGTAAACAGGACAGTGCTCTGTGATCTCACGCTGTATTGTATATATCTGACTGCCGGCATTTTTAACATGATTCTACATGTAAAATCGGTGCACACTCGGTTTGCAAATTACATTCAGAGGTGCCAAGTACTCGAGGCCAGCAAATCCTATTGGTGTGTCTGAGCCCTTATAGCGGTCACTCGATTATAATAGATCACAATAGATAATCTTTGTTTACTCTCCTCTGCCACTTATTGGTTTCCAGGTCATGGAGGAGAGCATAGTTACTACTACACACATTTACAAGCATTTCGCTACACCTGCAATAACATCTGCTAAACATGTGTATGTGACCAACACAATTTGAAATGGCAAAAATTGTGAACACACCCTTTTAAAACCCAAATAAAATCATTCAACATCAAGTGAGATGCCTACTTTTTGCAAGAACCAAGATTTTGTTAAGACTAGCATGAACATTTCCCTCTACTGGCCCCTCCTTCTTCGGACGGATTTGATTCAGGAAGGGTGACTTGTTATTTTGTCATACTACCACACACAAATTGAACACCGTACTGCATCGCCATGCGCCTCCCAAATTGTATAACAATGCGGAGTGCTCCATATAGCTCGTATAGCTTCGCATTGACATGATTGGTTGACGGCAGGAGGTCCTGTATAAACACACACTTCCTTGACAACAGCTCTGCGCTGCTCAGGAAAGTACAAGAAGTATGAATGCCCTGACTTCTGCAGCGGCCATATCACCATAAATGCTGGTCGGATTGACCATGCAGCCGCTTTAAAGTGGAAGCATCCAGCTGCAGTATGCGCTGAGGCTGTGTGGTCTACAATACGCATGCGTCTCAAACGGTATGCGCGCACGCAACCTGTAAACCTTTTGGTTTCCTGTATCGAGTGAGTCTGTAGCTTTGTTCCAAGGCGTTAGTGTGCTATGCACATACCAGTCGACGCATTTGCTCTGATCCAGGGCGTTATGTTATCCACTGTTAATTGTGCAGCGCTATTACTCTAGTTTCTAATTATGAATGTAATTTCACCACCCGACATCCTGTCTCATCTATTATCCTATCTATTATGTCTGTGGCGTGAGAAGGTATCTGCTGGAGCCAGATCCTTTTGAAACCAAGACGAGGGAGTGTAATGATCTACCATGATCCTAGCCCTGTTTTCCGGTTGCGTTGTGAATGGTCGTTTATTTTTTTGTACGGTAGCGTAGAGAGAAGAGCGCGATAAATTCTTGTTGCAAGTGGCGCGCACTTATGTAACGCAGTCACGGATCGTTTAGTGTTTAATTATTTTAAATGTTTTTATTTAATCTTTATTTAACTAAGCAAGTCAGTTGAGAACAAATTCTTATTTACAATGATGGCTTACCCCGGCCAAATCCGGACGACGCTGGGCCGTTTGTGCGCCGCCCTATGGGACTACCAATCACGACCGGATGTGATACAGCCTGGATTTGAACCAGGGACTGTAGTGTCTGGTGCTTCAGTCCCCAACCAAGGAGGGTTTAGAGCAGTACCTAGATCTTCTGCATAGATTCTGCCAGACCTGGGCCCTGACAGTAAATCTCAGTAAGACCAAAATAATGGTGGTCCAGTCGCCAGGACCACAAATACAAATTCCATCTAGACACCGTTGCCCTAGAGCACACAAAAAACTATACATACCCTGGCCTGAACATCAGCGCCACAGGTAACTTCCACAAATCTGTGAACGATCTGGTAGACAAGGCTAGAAGGGCATTCTATGCCATCAAAGGGAACATAAAATTTGACATACCAATTAGGATCTGGCTAAAAATACTTGAATCAGTTATAGAACCCATTGCCCTTTATGGTTGTGAGGTCTGGGTTTCGCTCACCAACCAAGAATTCACAAAATGGGATTTTACAAAAATATCTCTGTGTACAATGTAAAACACCAAATAATGCATGCAGAGCAGAATTAGGCCGATACCCGCTAATTATACAAATCCAGTAAAGTGCCGTTAAATTCTACAACCACCTAAAAGGAAGCGATTCGCAAACCTTCCTTAACAAAGCCATCACCTTCAGAGAGATGAACCTGGAGAATAGTCCCCTAAGCATGCTGGTCTTGGGGCTCTGTTCACAAACACAAACAGAGCCCCAGGACAGCAACACAATTACACCCAACCAAATCATGACAAAACAAAAAGATAATTACTTGACACATGGGAAAGAATTAACAAAAAAACAGAGAGTACACAGTGGCAGAATACCTGACCACTGTGACTGACACAAACTTAAGGAAAGCTTTGACTATGTACAGACTCAGTGAGCATAGCTTTGCTATTGAGAAAGGCAGCCGTAGGCAGATCTGGCTCTCGAGAAGGCAGGCTATGTGCAGACTGCCCACAGAAGGAGGTGGAAACTGAGCTGCACTTCCTAACCTCCTGCCAAATGTATGACCACATTAGAGAAACATATTTCCCTCAGATTACACAGATTCACAAAGAATTTGAAAACTAACCCAATTTTGATAAACTCCCATATGTACTGGGTGAAATACCACAGTGTGCCATCACAGCAGCAATATTTGTGACCTGTTGCCACAAGAAATGGGCAACCAGTGAAGAACAAACACCATTGTAAATACAACCCATATTTATGTTTATTTATTTTCCCTTTTGTACTTCAACCATTTGCACATCGTTACAACACTCACTGTATGATGTGACATGATGACATTTGTAATGTCTTTATTATTTTGGAACTTCTGTGAGTGTAATGTTTACTTTACTTTTCATTTTATTGTTTATTTCACCTTTGTATATTATCTACTTCACTTGCTTTGGCAATGTTAACCTGTTTCTCATGTCAATAAAGCCCCTTGAATTGAATTGTGAGGTCCAACTCTGCGGAAAATCTGTCTCCCTCCAGCAGGTGGCATTTTTTCGTTGTTTCGCCAATCAAGCAAAGAGTTTTTGTATGGACGTCAATGAGTGTGGAATTAGGTCAACATATACATTAATGGCTTATTTGCTACGTGAGGTTTATTTGATCGAATAAAGTTTCGTAATGCTTCAGGTTTCACTTGTGTACTGATATAAGTAGGACACGTGACATCCCGTCAGCTTTGAGAAGAAAATAACACAATATCGGAATTGTCTCGCGATGACTATGACTATTTGGTTCACGTCAGTCAGTAGTTCTGATGAACCATTCTAGTTTATAAAACATAAGAATAATACTTGTGGCTAGAAACTCTAGAGATAATGTTTAACTTGTCAGCCGAAGTTGGAACTTGGGAGTGTTCCGAATCATTCATTTAATGTCAGATTTTTTTTTTTTTATAAACAAAAATGTAACATTAGACGTTAATCCCACAGATGTATATTTTTTCGGTGAAAACAACAATAAATGAGGTTCAGCCGTCAACCTGGCCTGATATTGCGTACACTATCTATCTATTTCCTTCTCCTTACTGCGGGAGTGACGGACACTGTGCCCGGTGTAGTTGTGTTGTCTGTTGGCTTGCAGAGCAAACTCTCCCATTTGAGCAGTGTAGACTGTATGACGGTGGCATCCAAATGGTTACGACCAATATTACAAGTTCTTTGTTGTGGAGGCTGCTATCCTACTACTCGAAATAAAATCATATGGGATAGACCAAATTGGAGATGGTGTTATATAAATATTTATACACATAGCTCATATAAACAAAGACATTCCGTCGTAAGAACACATACACCCAGCCATAAGACTGACCGCCTCTTCCTTGTAGAAACACACATCTCATCTCCCTCTACTGGCCGGTCCCAAGAGCAAAGGACTTTTGCTGTGCACCAATGGGGCCCGCTCTGGCTAGAGCAAGGCCCGCCTCCAACCCTCCGACCAGTCAAGAAGACCGAAACGACAAGACTCCACCTACTTTATTCTACGTATAAAAATGAATGTAACCGTAGTATAAGGCCTCTTTTTCACCTGGCTCCTTGTCGAGTTATGTGAACTAGGTCCGTGCACGTAAAACTGCGGGACAAGATATCTCTGACTCGTTAAAACTGTCTTTTGTTACACCTGAAATCCACTCTGTCCAGCGTCCGTGATTTGGTCTCAACTCTCCAGTATTTAAACACTAACAATGGTGACATTTCTATATGCTATTTATCCTTGCCCATCGAAATAAACATCACTTTATTTTAGTTTCTCAACAATACTGAACAGAAATATAAACGCAACATGCAACAATTTGAACGATTTTAATGAGTTACAACTCATATAAGGAAATCAGTCAATTTAATAAATTCATTAGACCCCAATGGCACTGGGTTTCACATGACTGAGCAGGGTCACAGCCATGGGTGGGCATAGGCCCACTCACTTGGGAGCCAGGCTCAGCCGATCAGAATATTTTTTCCCCACAAAAGGGCTTTATTACAGATAGAAATACTCCTCAGTTTCATCAGCTGTCCGGTTGGCTGGTCTCAGACGATCTCGCAGGTGAAGAAGCCAGATATGGAGGTCCTGGGCTGGCACGGTTACACACTGTCTGAGGTTATGAGGCTGGTTGAACGTACTGTCAACTTCTCTAAAATGACATTGGCGGCGGCTTATGGTAGAGAAATTAACATTAAATTATCTGGCAACAGCTCTGGTGGACCTTCCTGCAGTCATCATGCCAATTGCATACTCCCTCAAAACTTGACATCTGTGGCATTGTGTTGTGTGACAAAACTGCACATTTTAGTGGCCTTTTATTGTCCCCAGCACAAGGTGCAGCTGTTTAATGATCATGCTGTTTAATCAGCTTCTTGATATGCCACACCTGTAAGGTGGATGGAACCGTGAATCGTCTCCACACTGCACTCTCACGCACACGACATATCCTACGTCATAAATGTGGGCACCAGGCGTGTCCCTATACCCTCTCCTGACTGGAAACACAATTGGCGTTAATGAGATGGGGGAACGTCATTGCGTTTGCACTCGTGATACTACGGTAGCATCCTAGGGGCGTACACACGATGTGTTGATAGAGGTATCTACTTCTCGTGTAAATCAGTTGTGTGCTGACTTCTATTTTATATTTTTGGGGCGTTGGGGGAAGAATGAAAAAGGTCTTCCACCAAAACGGACGAAATCATGAACGGCGCCGTATACATTTCGTTTTTTCAAGGTCAGCTGGAATCTGCACTAGAGGAAGTAGTGCAAGTCGCAGTACAGGAAATAACCAAGACTGTTGGGTCAAGCTTGACTTCTATGTTAATGAAAACGGCCGTCAAAGAACAAGAAAACCAACGACTTAAGTTAGAGCTTCAGTCACTGGAGTTTGAATGTAATGGGGAAGAAAATGGAGCCGAATTCAACGGTGGCAGGGAAGACAACGCGGCCACGGATCGAACAAAGCCCGAGACACACACCCCCAGTCACAGCGCAGAGCCCGGCTTTTACGCAAACACTCTAAGACTGGATCAAAAATGTCGAGTAGTGGGTAAGGTTACTAGCTAGGCAAGGTTACTACCATGGCACCTAGAGGTTTCATCGTATACGTTTGAAACACAAGACAACAACACCATTATGTTGCTCTACAGTCTGTTTGATCGTAGACCGTTTGTTTATGTTTCTGTGGCACAACGTATCCACACACTCCGTTTACATAGGGTTGAAGTCAACAACAAAAAGGACAAAGCACCAGTATCTTGGTATGGGTTTCCGCATAGAGCAGAAAGTCTTGATGATGATAATAAGCAGAGTTGATATTGTAAGATGACGTGCAGTAGTAGCCTGTAGCACACTGAGAATCAATGACCTGTGGTCAAATCTTCAGGATATGAAAAACGGTCGTTTTCATTTTGGTTCTATTACCTTGGTGTTCTGTTTGACTCAGGCATGTGTCCTTGTGAACAATGGTCTCTTGTCTCAAGAGGTGTACACTTGACAAAATTGGCCTCCTGATGCTTAATTATTGCCACCTGTGGTGACATTGTTGCCATTGAGATTGTTACAATGTACAGTTGTGGAATGACAGCCAGTGACATCACCAACCTTGTCACTGGAGGTGTCGAGCAAACGGTTCACTGAAAGGCAGCACATCCATCCTCAATCATTTTTCCTATCAGTGAAAATGATAGGCCTACTTATTGACTACCCCTTAAAACATTATTATCTGTAATTGAAGATTGGTTGTGATGAGAGGACTATCAGTGACATTGTTGTTGAGCCTCAGCGCTGGCAGCAAAAGAACGGATGCCCCCCTCCCAATAATTCTCCAATGAAAGTCACAAGTGCAAACCACACCCACTCAGTTCTTAGAGAGGATACATTTAGGGAGAGGAGGGGTGTGAGATATAAAAGGGGGCAGGAGGAGACACTGGGCAAGCTGTGTGTCATTGTGCCCCAAAATGCTAAGGCCATTGGCAGGCCTTCAACTCAATTTGCACATTTTGGACAAAGCTGAGGCTGGAGCTGTACCTCGCCACTTAGCATAAAGCCATGGCTCTCATTTAGGTTGCGATGGCCAGGGAGGCCATTTTGATGTAAGTAAATGAATCCTGGCAGCAACATTCATACTTCAGACACCCACACAGGTAGCTCCTCATACAGTGCATGATGTCACACTTACACAATGCAACACAACAATTAGGCTAGTAGGCTTCTTTTTTGACTATGCTCAATTACTATTTATATCCTGTGGTTTTAACAAAATGGGCACTTATAGAGACTATGCTACTCACGGTTTTTACTATTGATTTCCAACTTGATTTGTTTTCTTCCTCAGGGATTTGGACATGTAATCCATTCTCTTTTCTAGTTATGTAAGTTACTTTTTTTATTTAAACTTTAACTAGGCAAGTCAGTTAAGAACAAATTCTTCTTATTATCAATCCCTGTGTGTTTGTAAAACAGACCAGGTGTGTGTGTAAAACCCTGTTTGCTTTGTCAAAACGACATTGTAGATCTAAGGTTGCCAGAAACCTACTAGGCCTATGCTGTCGTTGTCTGCTGCTCACTTCAGCTTTCAAGCAGTTGCCATCCCACTCCTACTTTTTAGTTAAATCGCATCAATGAGTACGTTTACATGCACACAACTTTTTTTATATGAAACTGATTTATAGCAGAAGGCCGAGTGTGGCATCAATCATGTAAACACCTTGCTTTGCTTATCTTAATCGGTGTACGTAAGCATGCGTTGATTAAAACACCCGGTTTTCTGAGCAATCGGAATATTTAGGACATGTAATCGGTGTTCCAGCAGTGTATTTGGTCTACACATTTGCCAGCACACCAGTAGCGCAAGCCTCCTTTTTATGCGCAAGTGAATTGAGTTTGGAAGGACTGAAAGTATGCATCTTAGAAATTGTTTTCACATACAAACTTCATGTCCAAACTTAGAACACGTCTTCACAAAAGTAACATGGTCACTGTGGCATAACTTTTATTTTGATTGCTGATTTCTGTTGTTGTATATATCAAAAGTTCCATGTGAAGCCTGATTTCAGAAGTCATGTAAATAACATTATTAGTGAAATTGTTCTTTATGTAAACATTTTATAGCTGCAAAATTTAACTTCTTGTGCATCCTGACCAAATTCACATAGAAAAGTGAGCTACTTATCTGTCATTCATATTGAAAGCCTAAAAAAGCAGTAGATCTGTTCCATGTGCATTATTTCTATGCTTCCCATTCTTAATTAAGTTTTGTTTTTGCGTCTTTTGGTTTTGTACACCAGCTTCAAAAAGCTGAAAATACAATATTTTTGGATTATGGAAAATATCTTTCACAGCGGTTTGGATGATACAATTTATTCTCCACACTACAGTTGCTTGTTTTGTCACAAACTGAAATTAGGCAAACTATTCGATTAATTATTTTTTTTAGCACCCAGGAAATGGCAGAGGGATTTCTGAATAGTGCGTCTTTAAACAATCTATTCTATTAATCTGACTATCCACAATCTTATTATTGTGTGCATGAAACTGTGATCAATGACTAAGTAGTTTTAGTTCAGTTCATTCTCAGCTTTATCTGTAACTAAGACCTAACACCATCTATGTGTGTCGATGGATATGTAAAATGTTTTCTCGCCATGTTTTGCACAACTTGTTTTACATTTAGAACTTGTGGTTAAGAACGGGGTGAGAGTCATCGTGTGTGTGTGTGTGTGTGTGTGTGTGTGTGTGTGTGTGTGTAGGCCATTGTGTGATTCAGTATGCCGGCTAGGCCTAGGCTTTCTACTACACAGGTGTTAATTCTTAGAGTAGCCTGGCTCATTTGTCAGATATCATCATGGAGATATTTGTATGATGAAAAGCTTATCATTTTCTCTGATTGGAGATGTTTGAAAATATCAAGTGTGGTAATTGATTTCGCTTCTAAAACCATTATGGGATCGGTGAGAACTTGCTTGACTATTTCAGGGAAATGTTTACCACTCCCAAATTATACCTATTGCAAAGGGGGATGTGACCCGAGCTATCTGAGCAATAAAGCCTTCTCGTGGTATTATAAATCATTCCTTTCAATATTTTACTGCTCTATGTAAGCAGATTTAATTATATTAATGCACTCATATTGAATATAACTAATTTATTGTCATTGCCACCATGGATGAAATGCCCAATAAAACCCGCCTCACATTTTAAACTGTTTTGATTGGTTGCTGTTACAAATATACACCAATCCCAAACTGAGAAATTGGCATTTATAAGGAAAGCTCAAATCTGTCCCCTAGACACATGTATTTTTTGGGGTCTCATATGGTTGTTATCAATCAAGGGATTTTCAGTCTGGCAGTGCTACAACAAATCAATCAAGAGCCATGGCTGAGATCTGTAACTTTAGACTCGTTGTATTGCGTAGGCAAAAATTAATGCCCATTGCTGGTTGCTACAAAATGGTTCATCCCAAAGGATGCCGAG
Source organism: Oncorhynchus clarkii lewisi (assembly GCF_045791955.1). Classification (NCBI taxonomy): domain Eukaryota; kingdom Metazoa; phylum Chordata; class Actinopteri; order Salmoniformes; family Salmonidae; genus Oncorhynchus; species Oncorhynchus clarkii. The sequence goes on along the minus strand of NC_092158.1, from coordinate 68,789,339 downwards.
TAAAATTCATTATGGGATGACAATGTTTTTCTTAGTGTTTTGGGCCCCCCAAAAAAGGGGCACTGTGTGTGTAACATATGTAGGCTAGAGAAATGCTTATGATAACAATGCTGTACAACCAAGGGCTCTCAGGGATAATTTGTGTAAAGCAGGCATGGACATTCAAAAGGACTCAATGGCTGTTGTTTTTCCAATTCTAATGGCTGAGCCTAAAATAGACCTTAACATTTTAAATGGATGAGGCACCATTTTATCCAAACCAAATTTGAAAATAGTGTGGTTTGTAAATTCATTGCACAATGCACTTTTGTGTTATTTGATTAAAACCGCGACACAAATAATTGCAGCCTTAGTCATTTGCATAGCAAAAAGAGTCGTTTGGAGAGACGTTTCCTTGTAAGGATACGGGGTTGTTTTTGCCTACTGTGTTCAACAAATATCCTAGAATGACAGCATTGTGCGCAATGCATTTATTTATTTTTTAACCTTGATCAGTGGCAGCTTTCAAATGTGTCACTATTTATCTACAAACATACCAGCCATTGATCTATGCCTCATTATTTCCTCTTTACACACAACAGGTTTTTATTTCTACTTTCCTGTCCATTATTTACATAAGGAAATAGTTATCGTTAAAGACAGTAGACTAATTCTGATGACTATTTTGTGTCCATGTCCTTCTCTGCAGGTCAGCTCAAGATGGTCATGGAGCATGTGCTGGAGTTTGCTGTGTGCGAGCTGACCAAAATTGTGGAGGCCAGTTTCGATGACCTGCTCCTGGAGCTGACCAGGAAAGAGCGGGAGCACATCGCTCTAGAGGAGCAGTTGCGCCACTTGGCGCACCAGGAGAACAGGAAGGGCGGGGTGTCGAGGAGGAGTGGGTCGGAAAACAACACAGCGTTCCCCAGCGGCTCAGAGGACACCCGGCAGGAATCCAGAAACGTCACAGTCAAAATTGTCCGAGAACAAAGAGAGCAAACTGAGACAACAAATGGTCTGTGTTTGAACCTTAACATGATGTTCTAGTCAACATGATAATCAACTCCAGGCTTTATTTACAAGTCCCAAATGTAACACACACAGGATCTGGGGATGCTTGCTATGATACCAATCAAATCCCACAGCACTGGAGGTTATGCTTTCTTATGGAAAATATAGGGATGGAAAGTGCCAAGACTCGGCACCTCCTCTGCCTATACATTCAATTACCCGTGAGAGGCCAGTAACTTCCTGTTCATATGTTTTCAAGTTGCAACTCAATGCCACAGGGTAAATCCATTTGAATTCAATCACTTTTTGATAGCACCCCTTTTGATTTGAATGAAACCTTCCATACATGTTTGCCCATTGTAGATGTGCTAAGAAAATACAATGAGGCATCCATGTCTTCATTACTGGAAAAGATAAACTGCTGAGTTTCATTTAAAAGCTTACAAACAGGGTTGTCAAACAATTTGATAATTCCCTGGGGGAAAAGCGTTTTATATATATAATATGTTAACTTTAAAAGGTTTTCGTGTTGTATCTTAGACCATATTTGACATAATCTGAGGTTGTTGTAGTGTGCCCGTCATCGGTTGAGACACATGTTCTTGAATACAGCATGGGTGTCATGTTTTAGCTGATAAATGTACAGAAACTTGAATAAAATTGACATTTCTAACGTGCAAATGGTACCACAAAGACAGAGGTCCACACATCAGAGAATGTTGACTTGATTGGGAATATCTGTTTTACATTGTACTGTCAATCCTTCATAGGAAACCTATTGAAATCATATAGATAATAGACATAACCATTTAAGTTGACAGTGGATCGACCGGCGGCAGTCTTTCTGGTACTAATTAGAAGTAAAACATTCAATGTAAATGTCAATGGTGTAGCAGCTAAATTGCAGTGATCTGAAGGGACATGTCCATTCTGATTTCTACGATCCAAATTACACCCAACCTGTATTTAAGAGCATGTAGTGTCTCAACTGATGGCGGGCACAACATAACCTCAGATAATGTAAAGTCGGCTCTAAGTTACAACATGCTAATATGAAGAAAGAAAATTGGCACATGCTTTTATATAATTGACGTTAAAGGTACATTTTAAAAATGTTTTTTTTTGTTGACATTTATCGAGAAACTGTAAAATAGTTTGACAACCCTTTTTTTTTTGTAAGCTTTTAAATTATATCAAACTCAACCATTTATATTTTCTAGTGATGAAGAAGTGGATGTCTCATGGTTTGCAAAATGGGTCAACTCTGAGCACCTTTATCTCATGAATGTTTTGGCATTCATGTCTGAAAAGTTACTTTCTGACCAATTCATCCATGGGCAAACATGTATGGAAAGTTTTTATTTCAATTAAAAGGGATGCTGTCAAAGTGATTGAATTCAAATGGATTTACACAACATAGTAAAATGAATACAAGGGTATTGTTCATCTCGGGCACACTTCATTTTAAATATCAGTTTAAACGCATCAAGTGTTACCTTCATTTCTGGTGCTGAAAATAAGCTTGTGTAAGTAGTCAGACTGGGGGAAAAAACATGATTAGGAGTCAATGTGGACTAATGAGAGCACCGAGGCACCATTTTTTTAATAAATAAAAATGTTTGTGTGTTTCATAACCATGTTGTAAGCCATGACTTTCACACACCGGTCCTCTGAATCAGTTGAACTGGTCAATTGACCTATTTAGTAGCTGTCAAAATGGGAGCTGAAGCTCCCCTGTTATAGTTAACTATTAACAGTGTCAGTGCCAAATAGTTGCTCCAGTTAAACCCCTGCAGTCTGTTACGTATATTTGGCGCCATGTTAGGTATGCCATGTACAGTAGATATAGGTTTCCCTCTACTCTTAGGAGTCCAGTCTTATACTTGTGCTGGTAATACTGCTTAGATATTATTAAGCCGTTTCACTATAAGCAAACACTTCCTATGTGTATATTGCCTTGGGTCTCTTAATGTAAGCATTTTTGTAAAAATGGATCAATATTAAAATGTACTGCATTAGAAATAACTGCTATAATGATGAAAATAATCACTGAATGTGTTAACTGCTTCTTCAGGTGCAATGATGTATGAACACAAACATGCACGTGTGCTGTTTTTATAAATATTTGTCAGTGTTTGTATCCACATCATGGATAGGTTTTGCACTTTTATTCCAGTTCAGTTGTCTTGTTTTTGTTCCTTTCTCCCTCTCACTGTGCAGACAGTGACAAGAAATCTGTCCTGACCACAGCCCGTGTGAATTGTACTTGTTTTCCAGTTCAGGTTTGTCTTCTCAGATTTGTTGCTCTCTCTCCCTCTCTCTGTGTGTAGACAGTGACAAGCAGGCTGTCCTGACCGTAGCCCAGGACTGGGTCCCCATCCTGGACAAGGTGTTTGGGCAGAAGTGGTGCAGCGACCTGTGGCAGATCAAAGAGCTGGCTTCAGGGAAGGGGGGTGAGGAGAGGACTGGGGGATCTGGGCTGGGGATTGTGGGCTCCTTCCCCAGTCTGAACGCCCTGATCCGTGAGAACCTGGAGCCCTCCCCCACTAGCCCCCTGCAGGACCCCCAGTGGATGCCTCTGGAGGACATGGAGGTCCTCTCCTCGACCTTGGACACTCCGCAAGACCCTCCTGCTACCATAAGCGCTACAGGTGCTCATGGGAACTACTGAACTGATGCCCCTACGTGACCTGGCCAGTTGCGCGCACGCTTACTCTTAAGTCCCATGACTCTTTATGCTTAATTTTGTGTTATATTTAGATATGTGTTCTCCTTAATGTGTATTCTCTTAGTCTAGTACAAAACCAGACCGCTGTAGCTTCCTTGTCACATCCTCCTGGACCAATCGTCTTTCCTTCCCTATTATTAAAAACTCTTGTCAGCTTTTGTTGCCTTTAATCTTCATTTCACTTGCTCTCTTTTATTTCTATCCCTCCGTCTGTGTTTCAGTTGAGGAGTCCCTCAGGTCTCCGTCGATGCTTCACCGGCTCCTCACACTCCCCGCTCAGCTCCTAGACGAGGACGAGAACGCCATGGAAACCATTCCGCTGCTCGCCGACGCTTCCCCTGGCAGAGCAGCTGAGCGACGGCAAAACATAGAATCGCCTAACCAGAGCTGCCCATCTCCTCCCAAGAAAAAAATTGCTGTTTCACTGGAGGAGGAGGAAGAGAAGGAAGACAAAGGGACGACGGCGCTGGACTCAAAGGTGAAGACCGTGCCTGTCAAAGGCAGGAAGGCTCACGAGTGTAAAGAATGCGGCAAGAAGTTCAGCCGGGCGCCGCTCCTGAAAGCTCACCAGCAGACTCATATCACCACAGCAATGGCGACGACGCCAGCAATTTGCTGCTCAAAGTGCGGGAAACGCTTCTCCAAGGCATCCCGGCTACAGGCGCACCTACGAACTCACACTGGGAAAAAGTCCTGAGAAGGGAATTGGAAGATTGAAGAGAAAAAAAAAGTCGCTCTTCAGTCCATATCTCACAAATAGCCATAGTAGCAGGATGGTCACCGGTATTCGAGTTCATACATTTGAGTTCACTTTAAGTACCTTACAAGTCGGGAATCGGAGGCATTTTTTTCATGTTGCTGATTTGAAGGTACAGTTTTTGCTGACTGCTGTATGTTTCTTAATTGTTACCACCATTTTGATTCCTTACATGTGGCGACAAGGTAAATACTTTGTAATCATTTGGGATTGGATCTGGCTGGTAGTTGTGGTTAGTATCACCATTTTACATTATGTATAGCATGGGACAGTGGCGCTCACAACAAGCAATGAAGTGACCTTTTTAAGTGCTCTTTTTAGTTTTCTCAGTATACTTTTCTACATTTTTTTGGAATATCAAACTGGTCTCTTTGTGCTTTATTTCACATCAAGGTTATTTGCTATACCAGAGGCCATGATCTTGGCTTTTGTGGACTGCAATTTCAATAAACAGTACACTGATTTGTGAGAATTGTATCTTTCAGTTGCAGACGTGTTGTCTCAAGTCGAATGTGAATCGCAACTCGTCTTTTTTCCGGTGCTACAAACAGTGACTCACTTTCAAAGGGCTTATGTGCCCAGGGTAAAGGGGGAGAGCGATGGACTGCTGGAGTCAATAGCAGATGTCATACCTTTGTTTTGCTTACCTCTGAATGTGAATCTCTGTACAGGTGGAAATAACCTGGTATTTCTCTTTACCTTCTTCATGCAATTCACTATTTACAGTCCTCACTTGACAGTATTTTTATTTTTCACTCAACATAAATACCTCCTTAAAAACACTCAAATGTTTGATGAAGGTATTGTTACGTTGGTAGCCCTTTTTGTTTTTTTATAAAGAACCACAGATTCAGAGTCTGTAGACCTCTAGTGGATGACTAGCACGAGCTGTGTGACATATCACAATGGTCCATCTTGGGCTTTTATATACCCTGTCTGCCCTGGAAGGACCATTCCTGACACAAGTCTAAGAAGAGAGTGAGGTAAAGAACGGAATCTTGCCCTCGTGCTGATTGTGGAAGGCTGAATTCTCAAGTGTCATGGGATGTAGAGAAATACCACATTGATGAGAAACACTTTTTGGTTTGCTTTGTCTTGTTTGACCTCCGGATGAGTCAAATGGATGTGGAGCATCTGATTGGACATCGGGAATATTGTTTCTGCTCACATGGCCATGCGAAGGGATGGGCCATTCAAATAAGGGATGTGGTGGGGTTGAGGGGCAGGGTTGTATAGACTTTGGAGACTTACAGGTGTTTGCAGGACTGCTCTTGGCCTCCGAAAAGATATCTGTAGAAAGGCAAACACTGTTCAAGACCCTCTGCCAGATTCCTTAAGTATCGTAGCGTCTTCCCATTTTGATTGTGCTTTGTATCTTGTAGATGTGTCTGCAGTTTGTAGTGCTGAGTGATTAGTGCTTTTTGAGGGTGGTTTCGGTTCGATTATGAAAAAAATAATCACGGTTTTAAGTTGGAAAAAAATAACATTACATGCATTATGTAGGTTGATTGCTGTAACACAGAATAAAATAATTAATGTCCCATGATGGTAGCGACTGCCCATTTATCACTTAACCATTATTAACCATAATTTATTCACATTACTTTAATAAAATATTTCAGTTGTGTATATTACATGTTTTATTTGATGGCTTTATTATTTAATTCTAAGTCATCTCAAATATCTATGGAGCTGCTGCCTAAGCTGTCTGACAAAATTACTATTTTAGTAGTTCTTCAAAGTAAGGTAGAATTTTATGACCGCTAAATACCAACTATCAATCACTTAAGATCATGTATTTTCGGGTAGAGATACCTCACGTAGCAACTGCTCTCTCTCCCTCTTGATTGCGCATTATCTCTGTCTGCCCCACACTAACCTGACGTAGCAGGCGTAAAATAAACACACAGGTGGGACAAGTAGACACGCAATGTATTTTGGTCATAGTAGTTAATTACCACATTTTCTGCACCTAAACGATGTAGAATATTGGCATGTTTGAAACTGCAACTCCCTACTATATCGCACAGTTTAGGCTTGATCTGATTTATCTGTAGAGAAACGTTGCAATATGCACATTGAGCTCACAGAAGAAGAAAAAATGGAATTCAAATAATTTTGCCATCGGGCCATTTTTACCATCGGTCAAAATAACTGAAATTATGGTTAATCGCTCTGCACAAAGCATTAATGTAATACTGTGTACCATTGACAACATGGTAATGTTACCTATTTGTGGCAAAGCCAGTAACCTATTGTTGAAGATGTGCATTGCAAAAGTATTCGGCCCCCTTGAACTTTGCGACCTTTTGCCAAATTTCAGGCTTCAAACATAAAGATATAAAACTGTATTTTTTTGTGAAGAATCAACAACAAGTGGGACACAATCATGAAGTGGAACGACATTTATTGGATATTTCAAACTTTTTTAACAAATCAAAAATTGAAAAATTGGGCGTGCAAAATTATTCAGCCCCTTTACTTTCAGTGCAGCAAACTCTCTCCAGAAGTTCAGTGAGGATCTCTGAATGATCCAATGTTGACCTAAATGACTAATGATGATAAATACAATGCACCTGTGTGTAATCAAGTCTCCGTATAAATGCACCTGCACTGTGATAGTCTCAGAGGTCCGTTAAAAGCGCAGAGAGCATCATGAAGAACAAGGAACACACCAGGCAGGTCCGAGATACTGTTGTGAAGAAGTTTAAAGACGGATTTGGATACAAAAAGATTTCCCAAGCTTTAAACATCCCAAGGAGCACTGTGCAAGCGATAATATTGAAATGGAAGGAGTATCAGACCACTGCAAATCTACCAAGACCTGGCCGTCCCTCTAAACTTTCAGCTCATACAAGGAGAAGACTGATCAGAGATGCAGCCAAGAGGCCCATGATCACTCTGGATGAACTGCAGAGATCTACAGCTGAGGTGGGAGACTCTGTCCATAGGACAACAATCAGTCATATATTGCACAAATCTGGCCTTTATGGAAGAGTGGCAAGAAGAAAGCCATTTCTTAAAGATATCCATAAAAAGTGTTGTTTAAAGTTTGCCACAAGCCACCTGGGAGACACACCAAACATGTGGAAGAAGGTGCTCTGGACAGATGAAACCAAAATTGAACTTTTTGGCAACAATGCAAAACGTTATGTTTGGCGTAAAAGCAACACAGCTCATCACCCTGAACACACCATCCCCACTGTCAAACATGGTGGTGGCAGCATCATGGTTTGGGCCTGCTTTTCTTCAGCAGGGACAGGGAAGATGGTTAAAATTGATGGGAAGATGGATGGAGCCAAATACAGGACCATTCTGGAAGAAAACCTGATGGAGTCTGAAAAAGACCTGAGACTGGGACGGAGATTTGTCTTCCAACAAGACAATGATCCAAAACATAAAGCAAAATCTACAATGGAATGGTTAAAAAATAAACATATCCAGGTGTTAGAATGGCCAAGTCAAAGTCCAGACCTGAATCCAATCGAGAATCCGTGGAAAGAACTGAAAACTGCTGTTCACAAACGCTCTCCATCCAACCTCACTGAGCTCGAGCTGTTTTGCAAGGAGGAATGCGGAAAAATGTCAGTCTCTCGATGTGCAAAACTGATAGAGACATACCCCAAGCGACTTACAGCTGTAATCACAGCAAAAGGTGGCGCTACAAAGTATTAACTTAAGGGGGCTGAATAATTTTGCACGCCCAATTTTTCAGTTTTTGATTTGTTAAAAAAGTTTGAAATATCCAACAAATGTTGTTCCACTTCATGATTGTGTCCCACTTGTTGTTGATTCTTCACAAAAAAATACAGTTTTATATCTTTATGTTTGAAGCCTGAAATGTGGCAAAAGGTCGCAAAGTTCAAGGGGGCCGAATACTTTCGCAAGGCACTGTACCTGTACTTCAAACAACAGTCGATGCAAAGAAATCCTGAAATCGGCCCTGTAATCCACAGGATTTTTTTTTTGTCTTCCTCAGGGAAGATTGTTTCTGTGGCTCTGTTTCCAAGAGATCAGGTCACACTTCTACACTAGAGCGGGAAACCCATGGCAACGTCCCAATCCATTGTAAAAAATATATATATATATATATATATATATATATATATATATATATATATATATTTTAAGTGCCCTCGTGCCCACTGACTTTTTCTGTTAAAGTAGTCGTACTTACGCTGTTTCGAAATGTTCCTCCTGTGCTATCTTTTTGTGTTTTGGTTAATTGTAGCCACAGATTACATCTTAGTTTACACTCCCTTGTGCTTTGCCTCATGTAAATCCTTGACATAAGTGTAGATAGTTGAATTACTATGTATCAGGACCATGTGTTCTATTTCTATCAGAATCTGAGAAGACAATGGATTCCAAAAGATGTGGGTCTTTTATTCAGGTCAAACCAGCATTAAAGTTTACATGGGTACAATTTTAAAAATGGTTTGGTACACAACCTCTCATCTTCAACTGTAACCAATTTAAAGAAATTGCATGCAATGTCTTCACATTTTTACAAGGTAAAATGTATGAAAATATATGGAGAGAGAGAATTTCCCTCTGTGTCTTCAGGTTTGTAACCAATGTGCAAATTTTGGATTTTGAAGTGTTTTAAAGACTTGTCTCTCAGGCTGCATTTACACAGGCAGACCAATTCTGATCTTTTCCCCAATTATTGGCAAAAGAGCTGAACTGATTATTGGACATATATAATTGGCCTGCCTGTGTAAACACAGCCTAAGACTGAAACATTGTAGAAACCCTCAAAGGCTTTAAGTGGTAGAAAATGTATGTTGCTGATTGTATTTGCAGACAGTGCTGCACACTTGCAATTAATGTATTGTTATTGATTATTAGCCTATGCTTTGTCCTAGTATCTAGAACTCACATAGTGCACTTCATTCCCACTAAAAGCAGTGTCTTGTAAAGTCACATCACCACTCAAAACACGTTTGTGCTAAGCAGTACGCTAACCTTGAACAATGCTGAATTTGTTTATTGCTTTTCTATGTTAGGAGAAAGACAGGGGTTATGGCTATCTAGCACTTCACTCTCGTATTCAGCCGTTTTGTCTCCTAATGCCTGCTAAGCGCAATCCACCTCTTGAAACAGTTGTGACGACTGTGTTCAACAGGTAACTAACTCATTTAGTTGTTTTTGCTTTTGCTAATGAATCACCCAGCCACTTTTATTCAAATGCCTACTGACATGTTTTCTTCTTTGTTATCTTTCCGTTACTTTACAAGACCTCTGTACCTCATGTTGAATATCAGAAAAGAGTAAACACAGCAAATTGGTTTTTGAAACATTACCTCAATATTATCACAAATATTAATATTTGTCTGCATGACAGAATGGTGTTTGGCTGGCGTTAACTGGCACAACCTTAAGGATTCCTACCAAAACAGTTCACTATTTAGCATATTCTCTTGCCTTGTCACATGGACATACAGGTAACTGCCACAATAATGGAAACACTTGAGTAAATGAGGAATACAAAGTATAGTGAAAGCAGGTAATTCACAACCCATCATGCTTAGGGTAATGCATAAAAATGCTGGGCAGGCCATTATTTTGGCTACCATGGCAATGCCCCAATAGGATGACAATGCCCCCATCCACAGGGCAAGAATGGTCACTGAATGATTTAAAGAGCATGAAAATAAACCATATGCCATGGCTGTCTTAGTCACCAGATCGCAACCCAATTGGACAATTTATTTCTCATGGAAGAATGGTGTATCATCCCTCCAATAGAGTTCCCGACACTTGTAGAATCTATGCCAAGGTGCATTGAAGCTAGTTCTGGGTTGTGGTGACCCAACACCCTATTGAGATGCTTTATGTTGGTGTTTCCTTTATTTTGGCAGTTACCTCTTTGTAAGGTTGCAAACATTGATGGGACCACAGAATAAATGTTATTTAGTTACTTGGCAAGAAATATAGGACATTTAATTCCATACACATTTGTCACAGTTGCACAACTGTACAATTACAATATGATACGATGTGCAAAAAGATGGTAGCCTTATATGTTTAGTCAGATATAGTGTTTTATCCGTATGCATGTAATAGACGGATATAATTATAGCCTACTAAGAGCATGCACACAGAGTTTGGTCGTCATTAAGAAGTGCATTCACTCGAGCATTGCATTAAGGTAAAGCAATCTTGTGTGTCTTGCTTCTAGACATATTTATTCAGGTTATTTCCTGAAAAGTGGTTGAGTGGTTACCTTTTTAAAAGTAATATGAACTGAGTAAAAGCCTCCTCATCCTGATTTGAAACAAACGTGAAGGGGGAGGTGCAAAATGATTAAAGAAGGGACTTCAAATGAATTGTGATGCTACATTTGAAAGAGGTAATTAAAGGGAGTAGACGTTTTATGTGTTTTTCGAATTTGTGGTTTTGGTTGTATGTTTTATTTCTTAGAAGTATTAGAATGATGTTTGTAACGTGCAGATTTCAAATTGACATCCAAATTCAAAAATGATTTCCGATAAGGATTTTATTTATATTATGTTCCATTCGTGACATTGTTAAATTGTTTTAGTTCTTCACTCAATTCTATTCTGATAAGATGTGATCAATTGTAGGACATACAGATGTAGGATATTAATTTGAGCCAGTTTGCTACAGCAGGAAAATAATCCTGCAGCAACAGGTCATTTGAATTATGTGGATTATAATTAATGGACATTTTTGTAGGGGTTGATACATTTTTCATGAGGGAAAATCAGGTCGGAAATTTCAAAGTGGAAATTACAAATTTCAGATGTCTTTTTACACCTCAAATTATCGACACGTTTTAAGTGTCCTGCATTGCAACAAAGTTATCCTGCAACAGGATGATCAAATGAAGATCCTATATCTGTATTTCTTTTATAATTTGGCATGCTGAAGCTAGATTTTGCCAAATTGTAAACTAGTTTGGTTTCTGGATTTCTTCAAAACAAGAGAGCACTTCTGAAATGCCATTCATGCCAAGTCAACTCTGCCAAGATAATGTAATTATGTAGGCAATGTGACGTTGTGTTATACCCATTAGAAAATAACAACTGGGTACTTAGTGTAAGAAAAATAAATGTTAACAATCAACCTTTTTTGTTTCTTATTGTTTATCCCTTATTGTTTATTATTTAGGTCAGAGATTAGCAACTTTGATGAGGGTGGAGGCCACAAAACATCTGAACTCATGAGGGACTGCAGTGGCTTGCCAGTCTGTATATCCACGTCCATATCCACACGTACAGTCAGAACTGGCCCTAGCTTTTGGGGGGAATTTTTGGGGGGCCCCCTCACCTTGCCAGCAAAACATTTTAATGGCCCCTCTGACAGCGGAGAGAAAATGTTGCTCTTTTACAGCAAGTTTGTGGCAATTCCTCACATTTTTTCCATTGCCATTGGGCGGAGAGAAGATTTTGTAATTGTATGACTAATTTCATACAATTCTATTCATTTTGCCATGGGGCACTAAGGTATTCCCAAAAGATAATTGAAACAACAACCACCCGAGCCACTGCCTGTTCACCCCGCTACCATCCAGAAGGCGAGGTCATTACAGGTGCATCGAAGCTGGGACCGAGAGACAGAAAAACAGCTTCTATCTCAAGGCCATCAGACTGTTAAACAGCCATCACTAGCACAGAGAGGCTGCTATCTATATACAATCTTGAAGTCATTGGCCCCTTTGATAAATGGAACACTAGTCACATTAATAATGTTTACATATCTTGCATTACTCATCTCATATGTACAGTTGAAGTCAGAAGTTTACATACACCTTAGCCAAATACATTTAAACTCAGTTTTTCACAATTCCTGACATTTAATCCTAGTAAAAATCCCTGTCTTATGTCAGTTAGGATCACCACTATTTTAAGAATGTGAAATGTCAATAACAGTAGAGAGAATTATTGATTTCATATTTTATTTATTTCATCACATTCCCAGTGGGTCAGAAGTTTACATACACACAATTAAGTATTTGGTAGCATTGCCTTTAAATTGTTTAACTTGAGTCAAACGTTTTGGGTAGCTTCACACACAAGCTTCACACAATAAGTTTGGTGAATTTTGGCCCATTCCTCCTGACAGAGCTGGTGTAACAGTCAGGTTTGTAGGCCTCCTTGCTTGCACACGCTTTTTCAATTCTGCCCACAAATTTTCTATAGGATTGAGCTTTAACTTCCTGACTGATGTCTTGAGATGTTGCTTCAATATATCCATATAATTTTTCTGCCTCATGATGTCTTCTATTTTGTGAAGTGCACCAGTCCCTCCTGCAGCAAAGCACCCCCACAACATGATGCTGCCACCCCCGTGCTTCACAGTTGGGATGGTGTTCTTCGGCTTGCAAGTCTCACCCTTTTTCCTCCAAACATAATTATGGTCATTATGGCCAAACAGGTCTATTTTTGTTACATCAGACCAGAGGACATTTCTCCAAAAAGTACACTCTTTGTCCCCATGTGCAGTTGCAAACCGTAGTCTGGCTTTTTCATGGCAGTTTTGGAGCAGTGACTTCTTCCTTGCTGAGCAGCCTTTCAGGTTATGTTGATATAGGACTCATTTTACTGTGGATATAGATACTTTTGTACCTGTTTCCTCTAGCATCTTCACAAGGTCCTTTGCTGTTGTTCTGGGATTAATTGCACTTTTCGCACCAAAGTATGTTCATCTCTAGGAGACATAACGCCTCTCCTTCCTAAGCGGTATGATGGCTGCGTGGTCCCATGGTGTTTATACTTGTGTACTATTGTTTGTACAGATGAATGTGGTACCTTCAGGCATTTGGAAATTGCTCCCAAGGATGAACAAGGTCTGCAATTGTGGAGGTCTGCAATTTTTGTTCTGAGGTCTTGGCTGATTTCCTTTGATTTTCCCATGATGTCAAGCAAAGATGCACTGAGTTTGAAGGTATGCCTTGAACTACATCCACAGATACACCTCCAATTGACTCAAATTATGTCAATTAGCCTATCAGAAGCATCTAAAGCCATGACATCATTTTCTGGATTTTTCCAAGCTGTTTAAAGGCACAGTCAAATTAGCGTATGTAAACTTCTGCCCCACTGGAATTGTGATATCGTAAATTATAAGTGAAATGATCTGTCTGGTAACAATTGTTGGAAAGATTACTTGTGTCATGCACAAAGTAGATGTCCCAACCGACTTGCCAAAACTATAGTTTGTTAACAAGAAATTTGTGGAGTGGTTGAAAAACAAGTTTTAATGTCACCGACCTAAGTGTATGTAAACTTCCAACTTCAACTGTATATACTGTATTCTATACTATCTATTGAATCTTAGCCTATGCCACTCTGTCGTTCTTATATAAAGAACATTCCTTTACTTATATTTGTGTGTATTAGGTATTTGTTGTGGAATTGTTAGATATTACTTGTTAGATATTGCTGCACTGTCTGAACTAGAAGCACAAGCATTTTGCTACACTTGCAATAACATCTGCTAACCATGTGTTTGTGACCAATAACGTTTGATTTAATTTGAAACTTGGATGTAATCCAATGAGATGTATTTAATTTTCTCTTGTTATTCAAAATAATTTCCAAGTCATTTGATGAGCAATAACTATCTAAATGTGGGATAGGAGGCAATTTTCCTCATACATCTTAAGGTAAACCTGAAAATAAAGTAATATTCTGGTATTGTGTTTAGACAGGAAGCGATAGCAGAGTTTAGCATTCATTTATAATGGCGGTGGGCGGAATTCTTTCAAGGCCGACGGTCGACGGTGCTCGTGCACGTGAAAGCCACTCAGCCGAGGCGGAGAAAATAAGAATCTGCTCTATTTGGGCGAACTCCACTCCGTCCCATCGCTTCCAGACTGGAAATCCCTTAGTGTTGTTAATAAAAAACGGCCAATAAATGCTCTGACATTACTGATAGGTGGTGTACACACATGGTTATGATGAACCCAGGTATGTGACATGTATGTACAAAAACTGTCTTGGTGAATCAATAATAGCCAAGGTAAGTGGGAAATCATGTTATTGTTGTATTTTGAGTAGACTATCACTTTAAATCAGTGGTTCTCATCCAGCTTGTCTCAATATTCACATTGCGAAAAATGATTGGCAAAATACAATCTGGAAAACTATTTTTGATGCTATATTGATAGTAAATGTAGCAATTACATGACAAGGGAACAACATTCCCAACTCTTTCATTGTCAATAATTAAATCTCTGGTTTGAGAGCACAAAATCAACCAAAATAGCGCTGCTAATAGCTCTATATTTAAAATACTGTGATAGAAGAAAACATTTTCAGAGATTAAATAATTTAAAAAAAATGCAAGTTCATTATAATTTCTTCACACTTTCTACCTGGTGTAAGTCGTTTATGTTCAGACTGGTATGTTTTTCATTTAAAACAAAATACATTATTTTTTGGGACTCAGAGACCCAAGACCCATTCGAAACCTCCTGCGACCCAAATTTGGGTCGGGACCCACCAGTTGGGAATCGCTGCTTTAAATCATACCATGAAAAAAAATTATACAATACTTTATTGAACATTTATATTTTGTTAAAGTGATAGTTTCTCCCATACTGCCTTGTCCCATGGCAGCAGACTATTTTATTGTAGGCTATATCAAGTGTTTCTATATGTCAGGTCAGGATACAGAGAAACATTATTTAAATTGATTTAAATTACAAGTGCACAACTGCAATCATCGAAGGCCACAGTCCTGCTGGTCCTTCTTTTCTCCCTGGCACTTACAATAATTGATCAGATAGTGTAATTGATTGGTTGTGCACCCTATATTGCCAGTATAAGCCAAGCAGGTAAAACTCGTGAAAAGTGTCTCATGTCTGAGTCTCGTGATTTTAGGTACCTGGCGTCAGTGGGGGTCTTTGTGCTTGTCTTCTCAGCAGGGATGTGTGCAGACATTTAAGGCTGGTCCAGGTGATCAAACAAAAAAGAAGCTGCATCAGATTCTGACTCAAGTCAGGGACCCAGTTATTAGTACCAACTCTAATGTCTATGTAATGTAAACATGTGGTCATGTGTTGCTTTTATTTACCATGGGTATATATACACACATGGAGAGTGAAAATGTAATTTGAACAATAAATAGTGGAGAGAAGTAGAAATAGAGAGAAGTACTGCAACACAAAGTGCAAGTTAGACACAATTGAACTACTGCTATACTTTGAGTTTATGTCAAGTTACATGAATAGTTCAAATATGTTATACATAGGTTATTGGAAAAAATAAAATCAAAGACGTTCCTTTACAGTTCAGTTACTGTCTTTATGTCTGTAATTCTGTTTTTGCAAGCACTAGCCTGGCCTATGATGTAGCCTGGACGTTTTACAAGAGTGGTCTCTGACAGGGCTGGTCTTTGACAATACTCTGATTGATTTACAACTGCGTTTACGAGCCGAGTCCATAGATCAGTGGAGAGAATGATACAATGTTGCGAGTCCCACCGATTGACAGCAATATATGAAGCTAGATGAACGCATGCTGCGCGCGCATTTCCATCAGACGACGGAAGTGCACAGCAGAAACATCGGGGAAAGCGTCAAGGGAGTGAAAACGAAGCAGAATTAGTCAATGAGAGAGAGGGGGAGAGGGAGGAGAGGAGAGAGGGAGTAAGGAAAAGAAAGGAGAAAGCAATACGGAGGTTGCAGAGTTGCTTGGTCGAGGTGGACGTGGCGGGTCCGGTTCAGTTTGAAGCCAAGCAACTGTGGCGACAGCGAGCGGAAGGCTAAAAAAGCCATGAATCGGAGAAACCGCAGGTAGCTATTGCTAGCTGTTTTTTTTATACCGATTTCCTTCTTTTTCCACCACTTTCTCATATGCCAGTGTGTGAATGTGCATGGCCCAACACAGGTTTCGTAATTCGACACAATTTATTTAGTTTAGCGACACTTGCCTAGTACTACCTGCAAGGGTTCAGGATGCACGCTCAAAGTGAATAAAAAAACTAGCTGGTAACAGTACAGTATAGCCGTCTCACTTTCCTTGCTAGCTACATGTCATCGAGCTAGTTAGACGCATCTGTAAAGCTAGCTATCTAGGTAGCAGCATCGACGTTAGCGATAAACAAGATGGCCACTGGCTAGCTAGTTAGCTAGAAATGGCATCTTGCCCTGTCTTTGTACGATGGTAGTCAGCTGGTTAACTGAAATATGCCTTTTAAAAATTATGCAAAGAGTTGGCTGGTGAAAAAAATCCCCTCTCCGAAAAGTTTGTGCTGGTTGTAAGCGCTTCATATGTCACCCAATAGCTTGCATATTGCCATCCTCAACCAACTGGGTGAGAGAGAAAAATCACCGCCAGATTCTTGCAGCCAACTAGTGCATGATGTGCGTGGCTGGTTTGTCATTTTGCCTAGTTGGTCAGAACATGCAGGTATTGCATGAACACTCATGTTGAAGTTTACATCAAAGTCCTTAATTTTGGTGCCATGTGCTATTTAGATTTCAAGGCGAGTTATTGTATTGTCATCGAATTGACGAGCATGAATGTTGTGAAGTTAGAAGTAGCCAAAACTATTTCAGGACGTTTGGCTGCCAACTTCTCACCAGCCATCATTAAAACTTTTCGAGATACAAAATACAAACAGTTCTCGAAGTTTGCACATCTCTATTGTCATTGCACATCTGTGTGTGTTTTCTCATACATATAGCTTGCTTGTCACTAGTTATTGTGAGTCTGTGTAGTTATCTTTTTAGTATTCTGTGTGCTTGGTTTATTTGTAATAATAAGCCAATGTTATTATGAGTTGACAGACCTGTTATTTTTGTATTACTTTCCCTACTAGGCCTATCCGTTACATTACCCCTGCTATATTCTAATTGAAGTGAGGCCCGTAGAAGACAATTGGTTATATTTTTTAACTGAATTATTTCATATCCCTTGTCTTCTTTCATTCCAGGGGCTTCAAAGATAGGTTTTGCTCCTAACCCAAGGAAGAAGGCTTGGCATCAGAACAAGCTGTACTGTCAGAGGGACACTCAAGTGGACCAAGGCTCTTTTCAGGGCAAAGTAGTACTATTCTCTGATCCATTACTGGACTAACTGGAGACGGGTGCATAAGGACTCTGCAGCCGCCATGGCAGAGTTAGAGACAGAGTGCATTATGCTAGGACTCGACACGCTGCATGCATCAGAGTGTGGCTCGCCACCGCTGGATCCACTTCGGCCTGAGTGCACCTCGCCAACCCTCCACCTGCTCTCGTCCGACTGCAGTACGCCCACACTCGGCACGCTAGCGGCAGAGATCGCAGAGCCCATGATCATGCTGCCCTGCGTGAAGACTGAGCCCGCAGACGACCTGGACCCCATCCGCACCGTGGACCTGTCAGAGATCCAGCCACTGAGCATGGCGGAGTTGGGCCACGAACAGATCAAGATGGAGATCAGTGGGTTGGACTACATCAAGTCTGAGCACCACGTCCACGACCTCCACTGCTTCCACAGCTCTGAGTACGAGAGCGACTCGTATTCTATGAAGTCTCACTACGAGCCCAGCCTGGTGTTCGACTACATCACCCACGTGTCCGACAGCCTGGACTACATCAGGTCGGAGCAGCACGCTGACCTGCAGTGTTATTACACCACCGAGCTCGGGGCCATCAAGACTGAGTACGAACCCAACCTGATGTCCAGCCACATCAAGACCGAAATGAGCCTAGAGTCTATCCACATGGCCGAGCTCCGGACTGAGCTAAACAAGCTCAGCCATGACGGTGTCATGGAAGGCCATAGGCTGGACAACGAGTTCCCTGGCGCAGGAGGCCTCTACGAGCTGCAGTCTACCCATGCTGGCAAAGGCCCAGGGCACACAAGCACGAAAGGGCATAGCACAACCCCACGCAAACCTCGTAACCTTAGTGGGGAGAAGCCTTTCTCTTGCACCCAGTGTGGGAAGAATTTCAGCACTCTGGGGAACCTCAAAACACACCAGCGCATTCACACAGGAGAAAGGCCGTATACCTGCTCGCAGTGCGGCAAGAGCTTCGGCCAGGCAGGGAACCTGAAGAGGCACCAGCTCATTCACACGGGTCAGAAACCCTACATCTGTGCCCACTGCCCCAAGGGCTTCACCAAAGCAGATGACCTCCGCTCACACCAGCGGCTACACACCGGCGAGAAGCCCTTCTGTTGCCTTCAGTGTGGGAAGAGCTTTGGGCAGTCCAAGGAGCTCAAAGCCCACCAGCTAAGCCACACCGGAGAGAGGCCTTTCTGCTGCCAACACTGTGGGAAGAGCTTCACCAAGGAAATGAGCTACCACAACCACCTGCAGATTCACACCGGTGAGAAACCGTACTGCTGCTCTCAGTGCGGGAAGACATTCAGCAACTCGGGGGTCCTCAAAACACACGAGAAGATACATTCCGGGGTGAGGCCATTCGGCTGCACACAGTGCGGTAAGAGCTTTGGCCGTTTGGGACATCTTAAAGCACACCAGCAAATCCACACTGGGGAGAGACCTTTCGCCTGCCTCCAGTGTGGGAAGAACTTCAGCCAGTCAGGCCATCTCAAAGCACACGAGCAAATTCACAAAAGAGAGAGATCAGACATGAGCAGCAGCAGCTCCAGCAGCAGCAGCAGTGGTGGCAGCAGCAGCCGTAGTACTGATAGTAGCTAAATACCTTTAACCTCTTAAGTATTATTCCTTTTTTTATATAAATACTATATATATATATATATATGTTTTTCCTTACACTTTTCTTACGTTTTTCATACCTTTTGTGCTTTTTGAGTTATGTTCTTTGGGGGTCAACTTGACTGATTTGCTATTATGCAAATGTCTGTATGTTGGGATCAGTGAAGTTACTGAGGGACTTATAGAAAACTTTGTATCTCGTCTGATCTGTGTTGTAGTGAGTGCCATTCCAGTTTCTTTCCTCCAGAAAAATCACTTATTGATAACATGTAATTCCTAAAACCATGTACTGGAATTCATTATTAAAGAAACTAATGCAACACCAAATCTCATCGTTTCTTTTGTTTCATCCTGTATTATGATCCTGAATTATGATATTGTCTACCGGAGTGGCAAATTAATCTCTTTACTAGAACATTGGTAACAGGTCAAGACTGAATGTTGCGCCCTGAATGTTGTACCACAATTGCACACTACTGTATCGCCACTATACTCATTAGAAATAAAGTGTACAGAGCTGAGAAAGTAGTATAGATACTGGTAGCACTGTAGTAAAAATGGGTACTGTAGTATTTTGATTGTAGAAAAGATGACTCCCACACACTCTATGTCGTGAATGTCGCCCAGTAAAATACTACTTGAGTAAAAGTTTTGGGTTTTAAATATACTAAAGTATCGAACGTATATATTATTTCAAATTGCTCATTTTAAGCAAACCAGATGGCACAATTTTTGTTATCTTTTATATTTATGGATAACTAGAGGCACGCTCCAACACTGACATAATTTACAAACAAACCATGTGTGCTTCATGAGTCCGCAAGATCAGAAGCAGTAGGGATGATCAGGGATGTTCTCTTGATAAGTGTGGACCATTTTCCAGTCCTGCTAAGCATTCAAAATCTAATGAGTGTTTTTGGTTGTCAGGGAAAATGTATGGAGTAAAAAGTACCTTATTTTCTTTAGGAATGTGAAGTAAAAGCTGTCTAAAATATAAATAGAAGTGCAGATAACACAAAAAATGACTTTGGTACTTTACACAACTGCCTGCAAGGTATGTGATTTCATGGTCGTTTTTACAATTCTTAGTTATAACATACTTTATTGCACACTCTAGTACTATGGCACTATAGACATGTTTGCTCTGAGATACAGAATGAAGATACCAGTAACCACAGACAAGGTCATTTGATCATTTTAATCCTTCAACCACCAGCAGCACTGTTAAGTTCACAATATCATTGGAAGAATTTGAATGGACTTTTACGCACATACAGTGGGGCAAAAAAGTATGTAGTCAGCCACTAATTGTGCAAGTTCTCCCACTTAAAAAGATGAGAGAGGCCTGTAATTTTCATCATAGGTACACTTCAACTATGACAGACAAAATGAGAAACAAAAATCCATAAAATCACATTGAAGGATTTGTAATTAATTTATTTGCAAAATATGGTGGAAAATAAGTATTTGGTCAATAACAAAAGTTTATCTCAATACTTTGTTATATACCCTTTGTTGGCAATGACAGAGGTCAAACGTTTTCTGTAAGTCTTCACAAGGTTTTCACACACTGTTGCTGGTATTTTGGCCCATTCCTCCATGCAGATCTCCTCTAGAGCAGTGATGTTTTGGGGCTGTTGCTGGGCAACATGGACTTTCAACTCCCTCCAAAGATGTTCTATGGGGTTGAGATCTGGAGACTGGCTAGGCCACTCCAGGACCTTGAAATGCTTCTTACGAAGCCACTCCTTTGTTGCCTGGGCGGTGTGTTTCGGATCATTGTCATGCTGAAAGACCCAGCCACGTTTCATCTTCAATGCCCTTGCTGATGGAAGGAGGTTTTCACTCAACATCTCATGATACATGGCCCCATTCATTCTTTCCTTTACACGGATCAGTCGTCCTGGTCCCTTTGCAGAAAAACAGCCCCAAAGCATGATGTTTCCACCCCCATGCTTCACAGTAGGTATGGTGTTCTTTGGATGCAACTCAGCATTCTTTGTCCTCCAAACACGACGAGTTGAGTTTTTACCCAAAATTTATATTTTGGTTTCATCTGACCATTTGACATTCTCCCAATCTTCTTCTGGATCATCCAAATGCTCTCTAGTAAACTTCAGACGGGCCTGGACATGTACTGGCTTAAGCAGGGGGACACGTCTGGCACTGCAGGATTTGAGTCCCTGGCGGCGTAGTGTGTTACTGATGGTAGGCTTTGTTACTTTGGTCCCAGCTCTCTGCAGGTCATTCACTAGGTCCCCCCGTGTGGTTCTGGGATTTTTACTCACCGTTCTTCTGATCATTTAGACCCCACGGGGTGAGATCTTGCATGGAGCCCCAGATCGAGGGAGATTATCAGTGGTCTTGTATGTCTTCCATTTCCTAATAATAGCTCCCACAGTTGATTTCTTCAAACCAAGCGGCTTACCTATTGCAGATTCAGTCTTCCCAGCCTGGTGCAGGTCTACAATTTTGTTTCTGGCGTCCTTTGACAGCTCTTTGGTCTTGGCCATAGAGGAGTTTGGAGTGTGACTGTTTGAGGTTGTGGACAGGTGTCTTTTATACTGATAACAAGTTTAAACAGGTGCCATTAATACAGGTAACGAGTGGAGGACAGAGGAGCCTCTTAAAGAAGAAGTTACAGGTCTGTGAGAGCCAGAAATCTTGCTTGTTTGTAGGTGACCAAATACTTATTTTCCACCATAATTTGCAAATAAATTCATTAAAAATCCTACAATGTGATTTTCTCGTTTTTTTTCCCCATTTTGTCTGTCATAGTTGAAGTGTACCTATGATGGCCTCTCTCATCTTTTTAAGTGGGAGAACTTGCACAATTGATGGCTGACTAAATACTTTTTTTGCCCCACTGTATATCACGCTTCCTGAGTATTATACCTTTATAATAGATTCACTAGAACTCACACTTATGTTTAAGATGTAACAGGTTTATCTTGAAAATGAATGGAATTCATTTTTGTAGAGATAAAGAATAGCTTGATTAGTTAATTTAGTTGGGTTGACCCTTGCCATGACTAGAACCTCATTCGGTGTGTGACTAGGTATGGCGTGAGAACACCTCGCCATATCCTTTATCACAGATACCATCGTGGAGCTTCTACTGCTGCAACACAAACAGGAGAGAAGGTGAGTCACAAACCTATAGCTTGTATTTTTCATGTTTAAAAATGGTTTCATTAACTATTTCATTTAAAATATTTTCCCACCACATCGATTCTCCTCTATCTACCATGGTCACTGTCTTGGTTGTGGTGGAGGAACTTCCATCGATGTTACTGCAAGACAAATAAGATTGCACCGCTACAGGACCTACAGCATTTCATCAATTTTAAGTCCACAAACAGTTTTCCCACTTCAGGTCCAGACTAGCCTCTCCATCCTCCATCGTAGTGATCACAGTTGTGGTTCTGGAGGAGGATGACGACATTCTGCTGTTACTGCAAAACATATAAGAGCAAAGTAAGTAAATTAAAGTACCACAGGGCATCAAAACCTTCATTGCTGTAATGTTATTTCACTTCAAACATTTTCCCACTTCAGACTTGCCCCTCCGTCCCCTATTTTCCCCATCTTAGTCATGCTGGAGGACATTCCACTGCCGATAGACAAATTAAACATTCACAAACAGAGCTTCAAAACTTTTCTTCATATTTTTTTTAATGAAATTGTTCATGTACAGCAGTCTCCTGCACTCCACGATCTCCATCTCCAGCCTGGTCTTGATGTCCAGCAGCACCTGGTATTCGTGTCCCTGACGCACCAGGTCAGCCCGGAGATTTCCCAACTGTTACTCCAAGCTGGTGACTTGCATCTGATAACTAGACATAGTAGAGAAATGTCTCTGTCTCAAAGAGGTTACCTTCCAGGGATGCTTTTTCTGTGACCAAAAGGAAAGGCAATGAGTTTAAAGCATATGGTATGGATACATCATGTGATTTCAGGTGGACAGCAAGATATGTGAATGCAAAAAAAGTGTTATTTCTGTTATTTCTTGAGTGTTGCTGTATCACTCCACTCTAAAGTAATCTGATATATATATAAATGACTGATTAAATATTTTGTTAATCAAATTATTTAATAAAAATGAATCATGTTAAAATATATTACATTACACAGAATGCATTTTAAACTTCATGCAATGTATTACTTTTGTATGACTCAATAAAAATAAAAAATATTGATAGGAGCAATACAAATAAGTTCTCCAGAAGGCATCTACTGTTTCGATAAGCACGCCAAAGCACGCCAAAGACAGCATTAACGATAGAATACATATCTAGTTTTTCAAGCGACGGTCTTTTAATCCTTTTGAGTCATCACAAAAATCGGCCTTCTCACGAAAACATTTGTAGCATTTGACCTATTATGAGCTATTATGACCCCTCTATGGAAAAGGGAGACTCTCGCGAACATAATGTTTTCTCTATTTTGCTCTACGACGGTAACCCATACAAATTAATAGAAGTATGGAGGTAGTTTTGTGCCAACAAAAATGAGGGGTTAAATACGTGTAAAAAAGACACAAATGTTTCCTGAGCTTTCTTCTATCTCTTAAATATAGGACAGACACTTCAGAACCTTATTCCTTCTGATTTAATTTTTGACATTTATTAATGTGTTATTCAATGTGTAAAGGGCAAATTCTATATTTGATCAAAGAATTGTTAAATGTATTATTTTGATACCTAAAGCGGGCCTAAAATTCAAAGAGCTAAATGATCCATGGTATGACCATCTTAAAACAATTCCCCCCAACGACTTAGACTTTTAGTTAAGGGAGTATGCGAGGCACAGATGTTCGCTTCACCTAGCCAAGTTCTGCTACGAGCAAACCAAACGTAGTATGCAGGCGCCTTTAGACACTGGCCGTGTCCAAAGTCTGGCTTACCTACTACTTACTTAAACTGCATAATGTGTAGTTATTGTACTGAATACTATTTAGAACGTACTGTTTAGTAAAAAACAAATGCAGTTAACAACAAATATCAGCATACTAGGCTCATCCTACTGCAACGCGTCATCTAATGCGCAATTACATTAATTCTCGCCATTCATTCATTTTGGTACAGTTGGTCCCCTCAGCTGATTAACAGCTGTTGTCAAACACACCTGGGTTTCAATATGGACATATTGACATATTGTATGTCTTAAATCACCTCTTAAATCACATTCTTGAACGTCTACAAATTCACAACCATTATGTAATCTTGGCTGACACAGCTATTTCATACTGTAACGTAATAATAGTTAGTTCATTTACATGAACTAAAATGTGAAATTATTATCTTCCTCTACAGTATGCAGCGAATTCTACTAAATGAAAAGCCGAAATGAGTATGACTTCCTGGAATTTAATTCATACATTTTGGATATTTCACATGCTATAAAATGTCATTTTTTTGCATACCCCAAATGCCTACTATTTAAATTGCAGGTACGTACGGGTATTCAGCCATGGCCACATTATTGGTGTTACCTTTATTTCGGCAGTTACCTGTATATACAGTGCATTCGGAAAGTACTCAGACACCTTCCATTTTTCTACATTTTGTTACGTTTACAGCCTTATTCTAAAATGGAATTTAAAAAAAATGTCCTCATCAATCTATACACTATACCATATAATGACAAAGTGAAAACAGGTTTTTAGACATTTTTGCAAATGTATTTAAAAAAATAATACTGAAATACCTAATTTACATATGTATTCAGACCCTTTGCTATGAAACTCAAAATTAAGCTCAGGTGCATCCTGTTTCCATGGTGTCACGTTCTGACCGTAGTTATTTTGTGTTTTCTTTGTTTTAGTGTTGGTCAGGACGTGAGCTGAGTGGGCATTCTATGTTGTGTGTCTAGTTTTCCCATTTCTATGTTTGGCCTGATATGGTTCTCAATCAGAGGCAGGTGTTAGTCATTGTCTCTGATTGGGAACCATATTTAGGTAGCCTGTTTTGTGTTGGGTTTTGTGGGTGGTTGTCTTCTGTCTTTGTGTCTATGTACCAGATAGGACTGTTTCGGTTTTTCACATTTGTTGTTTTGTATTTTGTAGTGTTCACGTTTATTGTCTTTATTAAACATGTTGAACTCTAACCACGCTGCGCTTTGGGCCGATCCTTCGTCCACAGAAGAAAGCCGTTACACATGGATCATCCTTGAGATGTTTCGACTACTTGATTGGAGTCCACCTGTGGTAAATTCAATTGATTGGACATGATTTGGAAAGGCACACACCTGCCTATATAAGGTCCCACAGTTGACAATACATGTCAGAGCAAAAACCAAGTCATGAGGTCGAAGGAATTGTCCGTAGAGCTCTGAGACAGGATTGTGTCCAGGCACAGATCTGGATAAGAGTACCAAAAAATGTCTGCAGCATAGAAGGTCCCCAAGAACACAGTGGCCTCCATCATTCTTAAATGGAAGAAGCTTGGAACCACAAAGACTCGTCCTAGAGCTGGCTGCCTGGCCAAACTGAGCAATCGGGGGAGAAGGGCCTTGGTCAGGGAGGTGACCAAGTACCCGATGGTCACTCTGACAGAGCGTCAGAATTCCTCTGTGGAGATGGGAGAACCTTCCAGAATGACAACCATTTGTGCAGCACTCCACCAATCAGGCCTTTTTGGTAGAGAGGCCAGACGGAAGCCATTCCTCAGTTAAAGGCACATGACAACCCACTTGGAATTTGCCAAAAGGCACCTAAAAGGCTGTCAGACTATGAGAAACAAGATTCTCTGTTCTGATGAAACCAAGATTGAACTCCTGAATGACTGTCCTGAATGACAAGTGTCACGTTTGGAGGAAACCTGACACCATCCCTATGGCGAAGCATGATTGTGGCAGTGACAGGCTGTGGGGATGTTTTGCAGCGGCTGGGACTGGGAGACTAGTCAGGATCGAGGGCAAGATGAACGGAGCAAAGTACAGAGAGATCCTTGATGAAAAACCTGCTCAGGACCTCAGACTGAGGCGAAGGTTCACCTTCCAACAACACAATGACCCTAAGCGCTCTGCCAAGACAATGCAGGAGTTGCTTCGGGAAAAGTCTCTGACAGAGCTTGAGAGGATCTGCAAAGAGGAATGGGAGAAACTCCCCAAATACCGGTGTGCCAAGCTTGTAGTGTCATACCCAAGAAGTCTTGAGGCTGTAATCACTGCCAAAGGTGCACCAACAAGAAAATACTGAGTAAAGGGTCTGAATAAAATAAAATCAAAATCAAATCAAATGTATTTATATAGCCCTTCGTACATCAGCTGATATCTCAAAGTGCTGTACAGAAACCCAGCCTAAAACCCCAAACAGCAAGCAATGCAGGTGTAGAAGCACGGTGGCTAGGAAAAACTCCCTAGAAAGGCCAAAACCTAGGACGAAGCCTGGTTCCTCTCTAGGTTATGTGGGGTGGCCTCTTCTGGCTGTGCCGGGTGGAGATTATAACAGAACATGGCCAAGATGTTCAAATGTTTATAAATGACCAGCATGGACAAATAATAATAATCACAGGCAGAACAGTTGAAACTGGAGCAGCAGCACGGCCAGGTGGACTGGGGACAGCAAGGAGTCATGTCAGGTAGTCCTGAGGCATGGTCCGAGGGCTCAGGTCCTCCGAGAGAGAGAAAGAAAGAGAGAAAGAGAAAATTAGAGAGAGCATACTCAAATTCACACAGGACACCGGATAGGACAGGAGAAGTACTCCACATATAACAAACTGACCCTAGCCCCCCGACACATAAACTACTGCAGCATAAATACTGGAGGCTGAGACAGGAGGGGTCAGGAGACACTGTGGCCCCATCCGATGACACCCCCGGACAGGGCCAAACAGGAAGGATATAACCCCACTCACTTTGCCAAAGCACAGCCCCCACACGACTAGAGGTATATCCTCAACCACAAACTTACCATCCTGAGACAAGGCCGAATATAGCCCACAAAGATCTCCGCCACGGCACAACCCAAGGGGGGGCGCCAACCCAGACAGGAAGATCACATCAGAATACATCAGAATACTTCTGTAATACATTTTTTAAAATACATTTGCTAAAATGTCTAAACTTGTTATTGCTTTGTCAGTATGGGGTATTGTATGTAGATTGATGAGAGAGAAAAACATATTTAATCAATTTTCGAATAAGGCACTGTATATGACAAGATCTTGTACTTGAGAAACTGGGACTGGAGTTGATCTAGTGTCTGAACGTTCCTACTGTGGAGCCTGAGCCAGCAGAGGGAGTGCTACTCCCCCTTACTGCATACAACTCATCAAATCGAATTGAGCTTTATTAGCATGTACATAGCACTTCAATAGATTTTAACATGTACGATAAAAGTCAACAAAATCATATGAGACCTACTGCATGTCATATTTTTCAGGGTCCTCTTCATTTTTTCAGAAGCCAAGGTTGTTATTATTATCAATAACCATAGATATAATATACCATCCAAAACATAACATCATGCACATCATCATATGCATATGAATTTATTAAAAGTGTTCAATGTCATGATAATAGGTTTATTGAGATTTGTCCATAGTTTATATTTTATTAATACCTGCATGCGTTTACATGAATGTCCTGATGACATATGATCACATGGGCGACATATGGTTTGAAAACCTCCTTCTCCCTGAAGTCATCATGGGACCGTCCTGGGTTGTTGATGCACAGAAGAATAGTTCCTTTTAGATGGATGGCAGCCAGGAAATAAAAAGGTCATCGTCATGACTATACAAGCAATAAGGCCCAAGGGGGCATGGTGGTATTTTGTGAACATTCTTAAGTGGTGTTGCTTGGCATGACCTACGCCTCAGTCTGAACAACAACTTTAATTACCAACACCCATATTCAAGATAAATCAATCAGATGTAATATGAATCCTTTCAACAGATTATCTGCTCTTTTGAAATATTCCTCATCATCATCAACTCTGGGTTTGTTGGGCCTGAAGGCATTTTCAGCTGTCTAGTCAAATCTTTGTAACATGGCCCGTCTCTGCCACGACAGACCCAAAAGTTAAATCAGCAACAACTCAGTGCACATAACCCTAACCCAACAACACAGTGTACATTGAACACAATACTGCTATACCACACAAAAAAAGGTTGAGCTGATATACCTTTGCTTGGAGGTCAACAATATTAGTATAGAAAGCAGTGGGGGCTTTCTCCGGGGTGACCACCTTGCCCAGGTAGGTGGCTAAATGTTTTTTTTTCTGGTTCTGCATGGCGAACTTCCCGCTGACACTGTTGTCCCCTGCTTCAGACATGGCCATGCCTCCTCCACCAAAGCCTCCTCCTTCACCTCCACCGAAGCCAAATTCACCACCACCACCACCACCACCAGCAGAGAAGGACCTGGACGCACCCCAGAGCCACCTGCACCTCCGTACTCACTGCCAGCCCTCATGCCACTGATGCAGCTGCCATCTTCCGTGCTGCCAAATCCAGACATGGAGAGGAGCTGATAGATGCTCACCTCATGGATCCACCAGAGGACACGAAGCTGCTGCTGGAGGTCATGGTGATAGTGGCTGCAGCTGTCTTACTGTCTGTAAAGAGGAGTGAGTATATTCGAGGGAGGTACCATTGTTCCTTTTATACAGCGTCTTACACATAGGGAGGGATGAGACAGATCTGAGGAAAAAGGGGAACACTAAATTCAAAAAAGTTGCCTTTGGCCTTTTGACATTAGCATCAAGGCATTCCTATATTAGTGCTTGCTTTGCACATTTGCCCATGAGTTCATAAAACTTTAAATGTGCTTTGGCAATGTGGAATGTGACTGTTTGTACAAGCTGTGCCAATTATTGCAATATGAATACTTAATCTTTGATACAGACAAGATGAAACCAAGACATCTGTAAAAAACATGCCCTGGACTTTGACATATTGACATATTGTATGTCTTAAATCACCTCTTAAATCACATTCTTGAACGTCTACAAATTCACAACCATTATGTAATCTTGGCTGACACAGCTATTTCATACTGTAACGTAATAATAGTTAGTTCATTTACATGAACTAAAATGTGAAAGTGAACAAAGTTACCAACTTATATGGGCATTTCCTGAAAAATATACAAGTCATTGCTGGAACTTACAAGTCAGTTTGGCTAAAGATACTTTTTAAAATCCTAAAACCTGTTTGCTTTTTCATGAGGTGAAGTTGGAGTGCGAGAACAGTGTGTGTGTGCATGTACAGTTGGAGTGCGAGAATAGCGTGTGTGTGCATGTACAGTTGGAGTGCGAGAACAGTGTGTGTGTGCATGTACAGTGCCTTCAGAAAGTATTCACATCGCTTGACTTTTCCCACATTTTGTTGTGTTAAAATAATTTTGTCAAGAATCAACACAAAGTACACAAAATTTGTAAAAAAAAAATATTTAAAAAATGATGAAAAATAGAACACTAAGATATCTTAATCCTTTACATGAAAGATATATTGTTGATATGTACTGCTATGATAGTGTTATGAGAATGCAGTCTCACAATGCAGAAAGAAACACCTGGTACATGACCTTATCTTACTGGTACACATCAAAATATAATGTAACTCCCTTCAGGGCACTTCACTAACTTCACTGTCACACAAATCTGTTATTTGCTGCATGTATTGGTTTTTCACTTAGGCAAATCTTTCTTTGCCATAGTTTCCTTGCTATGTATAGGCCTATATTTGACATACTATGAAACCCTCTATAATTAACTGATGTTAGATCAAAATGTATCCAAAATTAAATCTAGTTCTGGACTATAAAGGATGGTCAATGCAAAACTTGCATTGAACATCAGATTTTTTGTCCAGGACTAGACTTCTATGTTTGGAAAAAATGGGTCAGAAAACCAGTTCAATGTGTTGAGCGGTGAGCATAACGAGTGGATTATTTCTAAGGTTGGTCATGGGAGTGGCAATACAAGTGTAACAGAAGACATCTTGGGCCAGTGAGTGTTAAAGCCACAGTATGTGATTTGAAAAACAACTAGATGGGGTCCCAGCCACTTGTTTTGGTAAACAGCTGAGGGAGGGGGCTAGGGTAATTCAACCCCTCTCAGATTCATAGACAGTGTTCTAGATGCAAGGACTAACTTCCACATGATAGATTTAACCACATGATAGATTTGATTACAGTGTTTTTTTGTAAACAATGGAGTAATGTGATAAAGACAGACAATTGTGGTACAGTCATGAGTAATTTATTAGTTATATTCTTCAAAGAATCAATGGGTATATCAAGAATTAAGATTACAATTGAACAGATTCCCAAATCCCAGACTGTAGCTTTAAAGAGAAGACTTTGATAGGAATTCTTGCTGTATATAGATACAGTTGAAGTCGGAAGTCTACATACACCTTAGCCAAATACATTTAAACTCAGTTTTTTACAATTCCTGATGTTTAATCCTAATAAAAGTTCCCTGTCTTAGGTCAGTTAGGATCACCACTTCATTTTAGGAATGTGAAATGTCAGAATAATAGTAGAGAGAATTATTAATTTCAGATTTTATTTCTTTCATCACATTCCTAGTGGGTCAGAAGTTTACATACACTCAATTAGTATTTGGTAGCATTGCTTTTAAATTGTTTAACTTCGGTCAGATGTTTTGGGTAGCCTTCCACAAGCTTCCCACAATAAGTTGGGTGAATTCTGGCCCATTCCTCCTGACAAAGCTGGTGTAACTGAGTCAGGTTTGTAGGCTTCCTTGCTCGCACACACTTTTCAGTTCTGCATACACATTTTCTATGTGATTGAGGTCAGGGCTTTGTGATGGCCATTCCAATACCTTGACTTTGTTGTCCTTAAGCCATTTTGCCACAACTTAGCAAGCATGCTTAGGGTCATTGTCCATTTGGAAGACCCATTTGTGACCAAGCTTTAACTTCCTAAATGATGTCTTGACATTTTGCTTCAATACATCCACATAATTCTTCTGCCTCATGATGTCTTCTATTTTGTGAAGTGCACCAGTCCCTCCTGCAGCAAAGCACCCCCACAACATGATGCTGCCACCCCCGTGCTTCACAGTTGGGATGGTGTTCTTCGGCTTGCAAGTCTCACCCTTTTTCCTCCAAACATAATGGTCATTATGGCCAAACAGGTCTATTTTTGTTACATCAGACCAGAGGACATTTCTCCAAAAAGTACGCTCTTTGTCCCCATGTGCAGTTGCAAACCGTAGTCTGGCTTTTTCATGGCAGTTTTGGAGCAGTGACTTCTTCCTTGCTGAGCAGCCTTTCAGGTTATGTTGATATAGGACTCATTTTACTGTGGATATAGATACTTTTGTACCTGTTTCCTCTAGCATCTTCACAAGGTCCTTTGCTGTTGTTCTGGGATTAATTGCACTTTTCGCACCAAAGTATGTTCATCTCTAGGAGACATAACGCCTCTCCTTCCTAAGCAGTATGATGTTCTTGTGATCATTTTGACCCCACGGGGTGAGATCTTGCGTGGAGCCCCAGATTGAGGGAGATTATAAGTGGTCTTGTATGTCTTCCATTTCCTAATAATTGCTCCCACAGTTGATTTCTTCAAACCAAGCGGCTTACCTATTGCAGATTCAGTCTTCCCAGCCTGGTGCAGGTCTACAATTTTGTTTCTGGTGTCCTTTGACAGCTCTTTGGTCTTGGCCATAGTGGAGTTTGGAGTGTGACTGTTTGAGGTTGTGGACAGGTGTCTTTTATACTGATAACAAGTTCAAACAGGTGCCATTAATACAGGTAACGAGTGGAGGACAGAGGAGCCTCTTAAAGAAGTTACAGGTCTGTGAGAGCCAGAAATCTTGCTTGTTTGTAGGTGACCAAATACTTATTTTCCACCATAATTTGCAAATAAATTCATAAAAATCCTACAATGTGATTTTCTGGATTTTTTTTCTCATTTTGTCTGTCATAGTTGAAGTGTACCTATGATGGCCTCTCTCATCTTTTTAAGTGGAAGAACTTGCACAATTGGTGGCTGACTAAATACTTTTTTGCCCCTGTGTGTGTGTGTGTGTATGTAGGTGTGTGTAAATATATACAGTGCCTTGCGAAAGTATACGGCCCCCTTGAACTTTGCGACTTTTTGCCACATTTCAGGCTTCAAACATAAAGATATAAACATAGAAAAATCCTACAATGTTATTTTCTGATTCTCATTTTGTCTGTCATAGTTGAAGTGTACCTTTGATGAAAATTACAGGCCTCTCATCTTTTTAAGTGGGAGAACTTGCACAATTGGTGGCTGACTAAATACTTTTTTTGCCCCACTGTATATGTAGGTTTGCTTAACATCTACTTGCACCCCTAAACCCAACACTAGGTGACACTTGTACTTAGTAATCAGGCTAACACCAAGTTACACCTTACCACTCACAACTGAAACTATTTCATGAAGTTGAATTAAATAGGCACAAATGAAATCATTCATGAAACCAAAGCAGACATTTGTGAAAAAACAATAGTATAATTTTAGCCTGTTATGAAGACAAAGTAATTGAACAAACAAAGGATTTCAGATGTATTATTTTATTGCTGTTGCCTTCCAGATATGCACTGGATGTTTAGTGAGTTAGATAATCAGTTGTTGTATTTCCCTCAGTACACTCATGTACTGCATCAGCGGCGTGCATAGGAAGAAGCTGAGGATTGGGTGGAGGAGACCACTTTCCCATCCACCACCTCTTCTACCACTGTGATGACCTTCCTGGTGCTGGTAGAGGAGGAGGAGGAGGAGACACTGTGGACCAAACAGAAAACACCAATGAGCACATAATCGACTGTACCCAACACAATATGGCAAGGTCTTACCTTGCAAGGTTTTGACATGATTCTACTGGTAGTGTACAAACTGGTGGGGCCACTGTTTTGCTTCTAAGAAAGTAAGTGAGTCTAGCCTAGAACTTGCTCAAAGTTTAGAATCAAAACACCCTTGATAGCCTAAGAATAACATTTGATGGACTAATAGAATAGGCTTGTTTGGCTCACCTTCTGGCCTCTCCGTCCAGCAGTCTCCTGTACTCAGCGATTTCCATCTCCAGCCTGGTCTTGATGTCCAGCAACATCTTGTATTCCTGGCCCTGGCGTTGCAAGTCAGCCCTGAGATTTACCAACTGTTCCTCCAAGCTTGTCACCTGCATCTGATAACCCGACAGCTGCATGGAGAAACGGTTCTTTGTCTCTGCGA
The DNA here is from genome assembly GCF_045791955.1 of Oncorhynchus clarkii lewisi. NCBI lineage: Eukaryota > Metazoa > Chordata > Actinopteri > Salmoniformes > Salmonidae > Oncorhynchus > Oncorhynchus clarkii. The sequence goes on along the minus strand of NC_092158.1, from coordinate 68,756,040 downwards.
GGGTATTTTCCATGGATGATTTCTATTGGAGAGAAATCAAGAGTTAAACAAAACATCAGGAAGTAGTTGTGCAAATTCATTGATGGGTGGCAAACATTGAAACATTCTTGAACAGTCTTACCATGCTTATTTGTGATTGCAGTTCGATTTCAAGACTCTGCAGTGTGCGTTTGACTTCTGAGATTTCAGATCTGGACGTTTGGATAACTTCTGTGCTGATTGCGACCTCCTTGTTCAGCGCCTCGGTCTGTGGGAAACACCATCCAAAATAATGTTTTTACATGAACAATTCAATTGATGGGACATTTGACATCATGGACCTAAATTATGGATTCATTTTTATAATGACAAAAAGTATTACCTTGGCGTGGAACCAGCCCTCCAGTTCTCTGTTGTTCTTGGCAGCGACACCCTCATAGTGTTCGCGAATCTCAGCCATGACTTTGCTGAGGTCTTCCTGTGGTGCAGCGTCAACCTCCACATGGACCTGGCCGCTCATCTGGGCACGCATGGACAACAGCTCCTGAAGAAGGACAATGAAACAGATTTAGGTCTGTAGGTCATCATCATGGTTCAGAAAGTGGTTCTAGATTTGTTCAAATGTTTCTGGATTTAAATACATAGATTATGATGTATTACTTGCTCACAAAAATGTTGTACAGTAATGCCTGGCTGGATCTGTTATTTTAAGACCCGACACTATATATAGGCTAGTATGGGAATCAGAACCCGACCTCCTCGTGGTTTCTCTTGAGGTAGACCAACTCCTCTCTCAGCCCCTCAATCTGCATGCTCAGGTCCTTCTTGGACATATTCAGCTCTTCCAGAACACACCTCAGCCCAGCGATGTCTGCTTCCACTGACTGACGCATGGACAGCTCGGTCTCATACCTACATAATAAAACATACAATGATTTACAGTGTACCAGTGTGTCTCAACTTGCTCTGTAATCATTGAACCTGAGCTATTTCACGGTGTGAGCTTTTTTACATGACAGACGGCATCAATATTTTTATTTGTACACTAGACCGGAATCAGTCGGTCACTTTTCTGGTATTGAGTCAATACTGGTATTCTGGTATTGAGACAATATTTGTCTGAGTGAGTGGACAAAAGATTTGCCAATTTGGTGAGTGAACTCACTTCATTCTGAAGTCTTCAGTGGCAAGCCTGGCATTGTCAATGCTTAGATGGACAGCACCATTCACACGGATGGCTTCCTGCATCTGAAAATAAAATGGATACTTTTGTTTTTGTTTTAAATTCTAAATAAAATGCATAGTGCCTGTTTTTCAATATGTGGCATGAAATAAAAGTGTAACAGTACTGGCATACAAAAGCTTACCTTGGATTGGAGGTCTCTGATGATGACATGGGATGAACCATAGTCGTGAGCACTGGGGGAGGCCTTGGCCTCGAGGAACTGGCGGATCTTCAGCTCCAGCTCAGCGTTGGCCTTCTCCAAGGTGTGAACTTTCGCCAGGTAGGTGGCCAGACGGTCGTTCAGGTTCTGCATGCAGAACTTCTCGTTGCCGATGACATGGCTGTCACTTCCTCCACCAGACATACTGAAGCTGGAGCCTCCACCGAAACCAGCACCACCACCGAAACTGCCACCACCAGCAGAGAAGGACCTGGAGGCTCTGGCACTGGAGATGCGCACCCCAGAGCCACCTGCACCCCCATACACGCTGCCGGCCCTAATGCCACTGATGCGGCTGCCTCCACCAGACATGGACATGGACATGCCGCCACCACCACCAGACATGGACATACGCGAGGAACCCATAGATGAGCCCTTCATGGATCTGCTTGAGGAGGATCTGAAGCTGCTGCTGGAGAAGGACATGTTGATGGAGTCTGCTGATGTCTTACTGCTCTGGCTGGAGAGAAGTGAGTGCAGAGCAGTGGGTCTAAGCTCCTTTTATGCTGTGAGAGGAGAGGAGGACACAGACGACACTTGAACTCAATACAGTAATTACATACTTTAAAAGGGCACGCCAGGCATGCCAAAGTTGTTAGGATTCAAACCTGTTGAGCCTACAAAAGCAATTGTTTATTTTAGGCAGTTCTTTCCATTGAATGTCACCAATGCAAAGTCATAGAATTACAATTTTTGACTGTTGAGAAACAGATGACATTTGAAAGTAATCCCTAACTGTAGAACTGGTAGTTAGGATGACCTGACAGCCTTGAGGCCTAACTTGATCTTTAGACTAATACTAGGGTGAGACAAGGATGACACAGTTACTGTATGTGAGAACTCCACCTACATTAACAATCAATCATGTATTATTTCCAAATCACATCTATTGTACTGAACATGACAAAATCAAAGTTTATGTGAAGATTCTAGAGTAGAGTACGGAATTGGTTGACTTGTTTAACATTGCTTTACACTGTAAAGGAGTGTAAAGTAGACAGATTTCAAAACCACTTATATATATATACAGTGCCTTGCGAAAGTATTCGGCCCCCTTGAACTTTGCGACCTTTTGCCACATTTCAGGCTTCAAACATAAAGATATAAAACTGTATTTTTTTGTGAAGAATCAACAACAAGTGGGACACAATCATGAAGTGGAACGAAATCAAAAACTGAAAAATTGGGCGTGCACAATTATTCAGCCCTTTACTTTCAGTGTAGCAAACTCTCTCCAGAAGTTCAGTGAGGATCTCTGAATGATCCAATGTTGACCTAAATGACTAATGATGATAAATACAATCCACCTGTGTGTAATCAAGTCTCCGTATAAATGCACCTGCACTGTGATAGTCTCAGAGGTCCGTTAAAAGCGCAGAGAGCATCATGAAGAACAAGGAACACACCAGGCAGGTCCGAGATACTGTTGTGAAGAAGTTTAAAGCCGGATTTGGATACAAAAAGATTTCCCAAGCTTTAAACATCCCAAGGAGCACTGTGCAAGCGATAATATTGAAATGGAAGGAGTATCAGACCACTGCAAATCTACCAAGACCTGGCCGTCCCTCTAAACTTTCAGCTCATACAAGGAGAAGACTGATCAGAGATGCAGCCAAGAAGCCCATGATCACTCTGGATGAACTGCAGAGATCTACAGCTGAGGTGGGAGACTCTGTCCATAGGACAACAATCAGTCGTATATTGCACAAATCTGGCCTTTATGGAAGAGTGGCAAGAAGAAAGCCATTTCTTAAAGATATCCATAAAAAGTGTTGTTTAAAGTTTGCCACAAGCCACCTGGGAGACACACCAAACATGTGGAAGAAGGTGCTCTGGTCAGATGAAACCAAAATTGAACTTTTTGGCAACAATGCAAAACGTTATGTTTGGCGTAAAAGCAACACAGCTGAACACACCATCCCCACTGTCAAACATGGTGGTGGCAGCATCATGGTTTGGGCCTGCTTTTCTTCAGCAGGGACAGGGAAGATGGTTAAAATTGATGGGAAGATGGATGGAGCCAAATACAGGACCATTCTGGAAGAAAACCTGATGGAGTCTGCAAAAGACCTGAGACTGGGACGGAGATTTGTCTTCCAACAAGACAATGATCCAAAACATAAAGCAAAATCTACAATGGAATGGTTCAAAAATAAACATATCCAGGTGTTAGAATGGCCAAGTCAAAGTCCAGACCTGAATCCAATCGAGAATCTGTGGAAAGAACTGAAAACTGCTGTTCACAAATGCTCTCCATCCAACCTCACTGAGCTCGAGCTGTTTTGCAAGGAGGAATGGGAAAAAATTTCAGTCTCTCGATGTGCAAAACTGATAGAGACATACCCCAAGCGACTTACAGCTGTAATCGCAGAAAAAGGTGGCGCTACAAAGTATTAACTTAAGGGGGCTGAATAATTTTGCACGCCCAATTTTTCAGTTTTTGATTTGTTAAAGAAGTTTGAAATATCCAATAAATGTCGTTCCACTTCATGATTGTGTCCCACTTGTTGTTGATTCTTCACAAAAAAATACAGTTTTATATCTTTATGTTTGAAGCCTGAAATGTGGCAAAAGGTCGCAAAGTTCAAGGGGGCCGAATACTTTCGCAAGGCACTGTATATATATATATATTTTTTTTTAAATGTAAAAACTGTTTTGTGATATTCAATTGGTAGTTACAGTCTTGTTCCATTGCTGCAACTCCCGTACGGGCTCGGGAGAGGAAAAGGTCGAGAACCACTCGTCCTCCGAAACACGGCCCTGCCAAGTCATACTGCTTCTTCTTACATGTCTCGCCTACTCCTGCTCCCTCTTTCCGGCGCGCAACGTCACCGGTCTATTAACCACTGGTCCTGGCAACCCAAATTGCGCACACCTTGCAACTATCATTGCAGACACCTGCTCCCCATCATTAAGCACACCTGGACTTCATCACCACCCTGATTTCGCTCCCTTCATATAGCCCTCAGTAATCCTGAATCATCAGGTAGTATTTTTTCTCTCATGTTTATTCTTTCATAATTTCATTATTAAACTCCCCTTCTACACCTGTTCTACTGGGTACGACCATGAAGGAGGTCCTCTGCGTTCTCCACTGCCTCGACACCACTAGTGAGGTTCTCCATACCTCTGACGGAGGACCTCCTACTACGGGTCGTCACAGTGACCCAGTCCCACAGCCTACCCAGCAGTCCGGCCAGGTCAGAGATTCCGACTCCATCGAAATGCCGTGGCTTCCTACTCTAATGCTCCCTCTATTTCGCCTATCAGATGGGAGCCCCCACCAGCAAGAGGTCCATAGTTGCCACGGTCATTTCCCTGCTGAACGGAAGGGCGTTATAGTGGGTTATAGCCATCTGGGAGAGAGGATCTGGGTTCCTATGAGAGATTCATGGCTCTGTTCAGGGCGGTCTTAAACCATCCTCCAAAGGGCAGAGAGGAAGGTGAGGGACTTTTCCACACAGGATGCCCAGACCGCTGTGGAGTACGTCCTAATATTTTGGACTGTGGCAACCTTGCCTCCTCCCTGAACTTAACTTCTTACTTGCACTCCTCTCTTTTTCCTGTCCAAGCCCTGGATATGCGACTATTGGGATCCGGCACAATCACGCACATCACAGCACCACTCACCCTCACCGTGGGACCCAAGCACCAGGAAAGCCTTTCCTTCCTCATCATCACTGCACCCGTAGACAAAGTCATCCTTGGCCTCCCGTGGCTCCAACTCCATAACCCCACCATCTTCTCGTCAAAGATGAGAATCACCACCTGGTGACCAGAATTCTGGAGGACCTACTTCCCCCACCCTGTGATTCCACGTTGATGGAGGGCCCTGTGAGTCTCCTCCTGCCCATCAATCCTCCTGTATTGTTGGCCCAGTGTTTTGGGACGTAGATGTGGACATCTGCCAGGCTCTAGAGAGGGAACCCGCTCTCCCGCTCTAGAACCCGCTCACCTTGCCACTCCTCCACTGGGCTGACTCCCTTCCAGTGTGTCCTGGAATATCAGCCGGCCCTGGCTCCATGGACTCAGACCAAGGCCCCTGCAGTGGATGAGTGATTCTGGCACACAGAGGAGGTGTGGAACCCCGCCCTCGTGAGGCTCCAGCGTGCCGTCTACCGTCAGAAGGATCAGGCGGACCACCACCGCAGCGAGGCTAACGTGTTCCATCCTTGTGCTCGCTTCTGGCTCTCCACCACGAACCTTCCACTCCACCTGCCCTGCCGGAAGCTGAGCCCCCGGTTTGTGGGGCCCTTCAAGGTCCTCCGGAGGGTCAATGAGGTAACTTATCATTTTGACTCCCAACGTCGTGGGGGTCGGCTCCAGTATCTGGTGGACTGGGTCCTGAGGAGTGCTCTTGGGTACCGGTGGCAAAAATCCTGGACCCCAACATCATCCGGGATTTCCATCTCAGCCGTCCGGACCGGCCCACTCCTCGTGGCCGGCTTTTTCCTATGGCTGGAGACATGCATCGGGGGTGGTACTGTCACGCCTACTCCTGCTCCCTCCCTCACTTGATGTTGCCAGTTCACTAACCAATGGTCCTGGCAACCATCATTGCACAAAACTGGCAACCATTGTGCACATCTGCTCCCCATTAAGCACACCTGGACTTCATCACCACCCTGATTACTCTCCCTTTTTATTTGACCTTTATTTAACTAGGCAAGTCAGTTAAGAACAAATTCTTATTTACCATGACGGCCTAGGAACAGTGGGTTAACTGCCTGTTCAGGGGCAGAACGACAGATTGGACAGATTTGTACGACAAGCTCAGGGGTTTGAACTTGCAACCTTCCGGTTCCTAGTCCAACATTCTAACCACTAGGCTACCCTGCTGCCCCATTAGGCAGTATTGTTTTCTCTCACATTCAGTACGCTTCTCATGTTTGTTCTTTTGTATCATTTCATTATTAAACTCACCTTCTGCTCCTGCTTCCTGACTCCCTACGTATACGTTACATTACAGCAAGTCCTTATTAAAGTTTACTGTGATTTAAAAAAATATATATTATTATGTTTAGAACGGTTTTGTAAGGTTGGCCAAATATAATATTTTTTAAGCACATTTCCTTACATTTCTGGAGTCGCGTGAGAACTCTGCCCTTTTAATTGAAATGCTCAAGTTAAGTAAGATTGTTTCTACCATATGCAATACCTAAACTACACAAGAACCATATCTGATAAAATCATAGTTTTCCACCAACAAGTGAAACTTCATGGGTTTGTTCCAATGAAAAAGAGGGTGACGCTAACTTGAAGCCAAAAACATCACACAACCTTTTTAGAGCTTTTGTATCATTCATCAGAGTAGGATATACTGTACCTGTTGTACAGGCTATGCCTGAAGAAAAGCAACACAAGCATGACCTGTCTAATTCAAAATATACCAACCTCTCAACTCGTAACAGTGTATTATACTAATGATGCTGCAGAGAAAACATCCCTATTCATGAGCAATCATGTTGACAGAGGTGACAAACCAGTTTCTACACTTTCGTAACTAAGTTTTACAACCTCCAACAGAGAAAATGATTGTACACCAGAACACTAACATATGGTATCTCAGTGCCCTGCCGAGTTCAATGACATCAACCTGACAACATTTGGAAACAAAATGTGTCGAAAAAGCAGTAATTTTTGAAACATACATGTAGCTTTTTTATTATTGCAATCTATATAATTTTGACTATCTGCAAATCCTTAAATGGTGATTAGCCTAATATTTTATCTCAATGTATTCAATATCCAAATAAAGAGTATGTCAGTAACCTAATACCCATTAACCATTTCTCTGTAGATCCAAAAGTATCTACATTTGATTGTGGAGCTCAAAAAGGTCATTTATAGATGATTTGATGTGTGAAAAATGCTCATATCAGTACCATAACTTGAATGGGATTATTGACACAAATGCTAAAATGTTAGCATTTGGAAACGGTGCCAGGGAAATTGCAGTGGCTTGCGAAAGTATTCACCCCCTTTGGCATTTTTCCTATTTTGTTGCCTTACAACCCTGGAATTATAATAGATTTTGGGGGGGTTTGTATCATTTTATTTACACAACATGCCTACCACTTTGAAGATGCAAAACATTTTTTATTGTGAAACAAACAAGAAATTAGACAAAACAAAACAGAACTTGAGCGTGCATAATTCACCCCCCCCCCCCCCCCCCAAAGTCAATACTTTGTAGAGCCACCTTTTGCAGCAATTACAGCTGAAAGTCTCTTGGGGCATGTCTCTATAAGCTTGGCACATCTAGCCACTGTGATTTTTGCCCATTCTTCAAGGCAAAACTGCTCCAGCTCCTTCAAGTTGGAAGGGTTCCGCTGGTGTACAGCAATCTTTTGGTCATACCACAGAATCTCAATTGGATTGAGATCCGGGCTTTGACTAGGCCATTCCAATACATTTAAATGTTTCCCCTTAAACCACTCAAGCGCTGCTTTAGCAGTATGCTTAGGGTCATTGTCCTGCTGGAAGGTGAACCTCCGTCCCAATCTCAAATCTCTGGAAGACTGAAACAGGTTTCCCTCAAGAATTTCCCTGTATTTAGCGCCATCCATCACCCCTTCAATTCTGACCAGTTTCCCAGTCCCTGCCGATGAAAAACATATCCACAGCATAATGCTGCCACCACCAATGCTTCACTGTGGGGAAGTGTTCTCGGAGTGATGAGAAGCGCTGGGTTTGCACCAGACATAGCGTTTTCCTTGATGGCCAAAAAACTCAATTTTAGTCTCACCTGACCAGAGTACCTTCTTCCATATGTTTGGGGAGTCTCCCACATGCCTTTTGGCAAATACCAAACGTGTTTGCTTATTTTCTTCTTTGAGCAATGACTTTTTTTCTGGCCACTAATCTGTAAAACCCAGCTCTGTGGAGTGTACAGCTTAAAGTGGTCCTATGGACAGATACTCCAATCTCCGCTGTGGAACTTTGCAGCTCCTTCAGGGTTATCTTTGGTCTCTTTGTTGCCTCTCTGTTGCCTCTCTGATTAATGCCCTCCTTGCCTGGTTCGTGAGTTTTGGTGGGCGGCCCTCTCTTGGAAGGTTTGTTGTGGTAACATATTCTTTCCATTTTTTAATAATGGATTTAATGGTGCTCCGTGGGATGTTCAAAGTTTCGGATATGTTTTTATAACCCAACCCTGATCTGTATTTCTCCACAACTTTGTCCCTGACCTGTTTGGAGAGCTCCTTGGTCTTCATGGTGCCGCTTGCTTGGGGGTGCCCTTTGCTTAGCGGTGTTGCAGACTCTGGGGCCTTTCAGAACAGGTGTATATATACTGAGATCATGTGACAGATATTTTTTTCATTTCACTTTGTGTATGTCCATTACATGAAATCGAAATAAAAATCCATTTAAATTACAGGTTGTAATGCAACAAAATAGGAAAAATGCCAAGGGTGGTATACTTTTGCAAGGCACTGTAAACCAAAGCATGGATTGTTGTCATACCTTGTCCATAGACTGCTTACAGAGTAAAGAAACCAATATGCAATTTTGTATTTTGGGTAAACTATCCCTTTATCCCAGGGGCCAGGGCCCAACCTGGAGTTAGCCGACAAGTCAAACTCTAATGGGCTTACTTGAATCTGTGGCCACTGCGAGTGCAACAATTTTTGTGGTTCAATTCAAACATCATGACAGTTGAAGGGCACCATGCTAAAAATGGCAGTTTAGTGAAAGCTAAAGTTAGCTAATTTAGGTAGATAGGTAGTTAACTGTAGTCATATTACTTGCTTTGCCATGTTTTATGGTCCTTTCATACAAGCTACCGTCATCTTGTTCTGAAAAACATTTAATAAATTAAGCCATTAAGCTTTGTTGAATCAAGCTGGCTAGCTTTGTAATGTTAGCTTAATAAGCTAAGTGAGACCCATACTTGAGGAGAAAATATGTGTGACGTAGAGCAAACATAAGAATACAAACTCAATGTCATTTTTTCTAAAAGTAAAGCCATCAAACTGAGTGAACTCAAATAATTGTTCAATCTCTTTGACTGAGCATTGGAAAGGGGCTAGCTAGCTAGCTAGCTAGCTTGCTGTAGGCCAACAAACCTACAGCAGGCTTATAGCCCTGCTCATCCATTTATAGTTGAATGCATGCACCAAATGTGTCTGTGGTAAGCCAACACAAATACAGGCTTCAAGTTTTACTAGATAGCCATTGATATTCTTCACATTGTTGTAATTAGAGACCTCCTTACTTTGGTAATTTGTTATATACCACAGATGATTGTTTCTGTCAGTGGCCTCCCCTGGAGCCTAGATCGCACATTCAAGTAAATATAAAGAAATCCACCTCAAACATTCATCTCAAACAGACATTTAAAAAATGCTTGCTATTTCCTCATAGAGTAGCTGGCCAATCAGCAGTCTACTCGCATGACTATTTTTAATGACCGGTATACGCCCACACCATTCTTTTGTTGGGGTACGCCCACACCCTTCCAACACAGAAAATATGCTTTTTAATATACTTAATTTAAAAAATTGGAAAGAAAACTATTTCACTAATGAATTATATTATATTTCATAGAAATCTGGAAACACTGGACAGTTACTCTAAAGGTGACTGTCACAGTTTCACAGAGTTTCAGAATCTCTTGAAGTTTACCAGACCAGAGCAGTAAAGCTCTTCAACTCAGTAGGCTAGAAAGGCCTAAAATAATACAACACAACTTCATTGTCCGTAGTCACAGCAAACAACAGGAATTTGAATTCTGCTCTCTGCATTTCTCAACCCTCCACACACATCATACAGACACACAGTTGAGAGGAGCACAGGGTCAAGCTGCAGTGCAGCACCCCTGGATGGCGAGCATGTTGTGGGGTTAAGGTACGGTAGAGGATTATTGTTAGGATATGAACCCAGCAGCCCTCCAGTTGCTGGGTTTATTCAGTTTATTCCAGCGCCCGGCCTTGGATTTGAACTGTTGGGCTACTTTCAACCCAACAAAATGTTTTGCTCCAAGTTACACTGTCCATGCCAGAAAAATAAAACTGAATCACATTCATATCCTACGAGGCAGATGGCTTTTCTATTTGAAGCCCTCTGCCATAGAAGTGATGGAACTGCATTACTATGTCATGGCAGAAGAGGGTAGCATTGCCTCTGATTAAACAGTATGACACCACATACAATAGGGAGCAAAAAAATAGCAGTTTAAAAAAAATGCAATGTTGGGCCAGAGAATGCTGGTGAAAGGAGCATTAGAAGGACAGGCTCATTGTAATGGCTGGAATGGAATAAATGGAATGGAGTCAAACATGTGGTTTCTATGAATTTGATGTGTTTAATACTGTTCTGTTTATTCCATTCCAGCCATTACAATGAACCCATCCTCCTATAGGTCATCCCACCAGCCTCCTCTGGTGTAGACCTTTGCCATTTTTCAGTGAAATCGACATGATTAATTATGTGAGTGCATATCATGTTAGGATCTAGGCTCATCTGTTTGGCATAGCCTAACTCTACAGAGTATGCTATACTGTATAAAAATAACAATTTGTCAATAGAGATTGCTTCAACTATGTTGTCGATAGCTTTAATTTCATAAAATGATTCCGTCAAATCAAAACAAAAATGAAACAAAAGTTTTAGGGCTTAGTTTTATTGACAAATCTCTCTGAAGGTATCAGAGGAAGTACATAAATCCCAAGATACAAGTTTACACAACCCAATTGAATCACAGCTTCTGAAAAAGGTTGACAGTAGGAATCAGCGGGATCGTGTTCTGTTCTGTGAATTCCCCGTTTTAAGATGTCTCACTTGGTCTTGGTCTCACTGATCACCTTGCCGTCAACACTTTCCATGATGATAGTCACCACCTTGTGTGTTTTGGTGGCTGTCGAGACACTGCAAGGTCAGAGACAGCATTGTCAGGTACACTTACTTTGGCTCAATTGTTTTTGCCATACAATCTTTACTTCAATTGAATGTAATACTTTGGAAGATTTGTGCGGGATAAGGTGTAGAAGCACAGGCTCACCTGCTTGTCATTTCTCCGTCCAGCAGTCTCCTGTACTCAGTGATCTCCATCTCCAGCCTGGTCTTGATGTCCAGCAGAATCTGATATTCCTGTCCCTGGCGCTCCAAGTCACCACGTATCTGACCAAGATGGCCCTCTAAGCTGGTCACCTGCATCTGATAACTCAATAGCATATTGGCATAGCGGTTCTGTGTGTCAGCCAGGGTGCCCTCCAGGGATGCTTTCTATTAAACAAGAATAGGGAAAAGAGAAATGAATAGGTGCTGTGACATACTGTAGAAGATTGGTTGTTAATAAACCTAAAAAATAAAAATTCAACTTGGTGTTTGTAGTTCATCTCACCATGCTGAGTTCAGATTGGAATTTGATTTCTAGACTTTGCATTATGCGTTTAACTTCAGTGATTTTAGATTGGGATGATTGGACGGTCTCTGTGCTGCAGGCGACAGTTTTCTGGATTTCTTCTGTCTGTAAAGGACAAAGGGCATAGTAAGCTATCAAACTCACTGAAGAAAAATTTGAAAACAATTAGTTAAAAAATGTATCATATCATTGGTCAAAAATAAAAGATCTGGTATTGTACCTTTGCATTGAACCAGCTCTCCAGTTCTTTTTGGTTCTTGGCAGCAACAGCATCGTAGTGCTCACGGATCTCAGCCATGACTTTGGTGAGGTCTTCCTGTGGGGCAGCATCAACCTCCACGTTGACCGTCTGATTAACCACCTGCGCCCGAAGGGCCTTGACCTCCTGAAGAAGAAATAACAGAAGACTAAGCATCAACCTCCCCTCCCCAGCTTAGAAGCTTTGATGACTTGGTACTTAGTACAATCATTCAGGCACACCTCCTTGTGGTTCTTCTTGAGGTGGACCAACTCCTCCTTCAGCTCCTCAACCGCCATCTCCAGGTTGGATCCTCCAATGGTCAGCTCGTCCCTCACCCGCCTCAGCCCAGCAATATCAGCCTCCACACATTGCGTCATAGCCAGCTCATTCTCATACCTGTGTAACATCAAAACACCAACAGGTTGCCTTTTGTTTGGCAACATCTGTACTATACTTCATGTACCACACCTTTTCCCCATTTTCATAGAGGTTGCATTAATGGATAGTTGCTGATGTATTTTACAGCTATACCACAGTCATTCTCACACTCACTTGACTTGAAAGTCATCTGCTGCCAACTTAGCATTGTTAATAGCCAGGTAGAATCCTCCATTCATATGAGTGGCATCAAAGATCTGAAATATAATACGGTGTTTTACAGTGACATTCCAGAGGAATGTCACTGTCACAATGGTATAGAAAGAAGACGGGTACAATGCCAATCACAAATGTTGGGATAAATGTAGAGGATAATTGGCAAGAAATGTAATCTGGGTCACAACTGTACAGAGATTTACACAAACCTACTGTAAAATAAACAGAAACTATTCTGAAATCTGCTAATATGGGTTGCATGGGATGCAAGAAGAGAGAACACGTTCAATTTGACATGAAACAGGCTCAGGTAGCCTGTCTTCACTCTTGTTTTACAGTGCCTGGCGTAATTTGGATAATTTTCAAAAGTTTAACAATACAGAATGAGAACCAAGCATATGTTACCCCCTAAGGCATGGCCAATTTTTTTCTTGAGCGGATGGTCAGAGGGCTGGAACATAATTATAAATCATTTATACTCTGCAAATTGACACAAGAAGCCAGAACAGATATTGTATATGACAAAAACATAACCATTTCAAACCTTGATTACATTGGTACATGATCACATACTGTACTCTGTTTATGAGTGGAAATACTTGGGAATATCTTTCCTAAATAAAAAAATGTAGGTGAATTCCTAGAGATTTAAGTATTTTATGTCCAAAAATGAAGAAAAAAAAGTATCCCTTACCAAATAAACCCTTTTTAATATAAGTCTATAGGCCTCAGGGAAACTCAGTTTGGATCACAGGAGGCTGGAGGATCATAATAATGGCATTGGAAACCTTGGGTTTGATGTATTCGACACCATTCCACTCCAGTAACATGAGTTCTTCCCAATTAAGGTGCCACCAACCTCCTGTGGTTTAGATGAGGCTCAAAGAGTGAGTGGAAACAGAAAAAACAGTTGATGCAAAATTACCCACTCAGCTTTTATCTTACTGAGGGGTCTAATCCAACAGAGTTGGAAGTATATAAACATTGTGCTTCATTTTGTGCATAAAATGGCTTTAAGTTTATCCATTGATGTCAATGAACACTATTCAAATTGATTAAAAAAAAATGGATGTATCCAAGCAACAGTCTTTTCTTAATGCTTATTATTTTGTATCTAAAGGGAGCGCAGAGGGCATGACGACACTCACACCATTATACTGACACTAAAGCCCCATTTTCTAATCCTCTTCCACATTCCCTCTACCATTCCTTTCACAACAGTCTGACTCTGTTCAATAGAAGCTACCTGTTTAGCAGAGGATTGTTTGGGGGCCTTACCTGGTTTTGGAGTTTGCTGATGACGACTTTGAAGGCAGTGCAGTCATGAGTCTCAGGTGTGGCTTTTTTCTCCATGGACTGGTGGATCTTCACCTCCAGATCAGCGTTGGCCTTCTCTAGGGAGCGGACCTTGTCCAGGTAGGAGGCTAGGCGATCATTCAGATTCTGCATGGTGGCCTTCTTATTTCCGTTCAGGTAGACAGCGTCGGCTAGGTTGGAGCTGCCACCAGACTCACTGCCAGCAGAGAAGGTGCTGGAGGCACTGGAGATGCGCACCCCGGACCCACCGGCACCCCCGTACACGCTGCCGCCCCTCATGGCGCTGATGTGTCTACCTCCACTAGACATGGACATGTGGCGAAAGGAGCCCATAGATGCAGAGGACATGAAGCTGTTGCTGGAGAAGGAGGTCATGGTGGCGGAAGTTGCTGTCTGGTCTGAGTAGAGAAGAGTGAGTGAAGAGTCATTGGACACAGGCCTTTTTATGCTACGAAATGAGGGAGAGGCGAGGGGGCTCTACCCAGATGACATATGGCGAAATCACTCCAACCTTAGCCAAAAGCTAATGAAAACAAATCAAATTAACAGGCTCACTAATCAGGTATGGGCAGGGAGGAGAGCCAACACAAAATCTGTGGAATCTAAATTCTAACCTGTTTCATGATAAAATCATGACTTTCTTAGGACTTGCATCTTTGGCCAAACAGGTACTATTGTTTGGTGCAGGTAGTAGGCTACTTATCTTAAGGGCTTGGGGGGATGTCCTGTATCTGGGTGAGTCTGGACATATTTTTCTTGATAGACAGGTTAAGCGACAATGTGAGTTGAGACCAGTCCACCTTTTGTGCCCTTTAGTGCCTCCAATGTCCCCCAAAGGTCAATTCACAATAATCCTCCAGCTCTGTGCAATACTCCCTTGAGTGATCTAGATCATTTTTGTAAGAAATGTAGATGTTACTGAACATTGTTCAAGCCAAAATCAGAAAGAAGAATGAAGCTTGAATGTGTTCTTAAAACACTATGATTAATGTCTTCTGCTTATTTAACAGACATTCCAGTGCACATCATTGATAAAATATTTTTCAATTGACGGTAGGGCACTTAATCCAAATTATAAAAAATGATATTGTGGACATTTTCTTCGACAAAAGTAACATAGAATGAGTACTTTGAGGTATACTGTCAACTAACAGTCAACACACACAGGATTCTAAATGAACATTTTCATTAATGTTTGCTTACTACTGGTAAAGTTGGCAGTTTGTTAGCTAGCTATCTAGCTAATGATATAACATGATGACAACAAGGTTATTTACAAGTAGTTAGCGTCCCGCAAGTAGTTTCAGAACGACTGTGACATGATTTATATACTGGATGTAAAATGCAGTCCGGTCAATCCACGACAGAAAAAAACAAACATTGTGTCGGTAATACAGTCATAAAGTTTTAACGGTATGGGCTACAAACAAGACGTTTTCTTTAAGTAATGGTACAATGGTGGTCACGAATATATCCTCAGTGTTTTGTCTATGGCACTCAGAGGCTACGGTACAGAGAAGCATAATCATTAATCAATTTGCCATCCAGGACTTCTATACCAGGCGCTGTCAGAGGAAGGCCCAAAAAATTGCCAAAGACTCCAGCCACCCTAGTCACAGACTGTTCTCTCTGCTACCGCACTGCTCCGTTACCGGAGCGCCAAGTCTAGGTCCAAAAGGCTTCTTAACAGCTTCTAGCCCCAAGACATAAGACTCCTGAACAGCTAATCAAATGGCTACCCAGTCTATTTGCATTGTCCCCTCCCCCATCCCCATTTTAGTCTGCTACTCTCTGTTTATTATCCATGAATAGTCAGCATACCTCCACCTAAATGTAAATATTACCTCAACTAACCGGTGCCCCTGCACATTGACTCTGTACCGGTACCCCCTGTGTATAGTCTCGCTACTGTTATTTTATTGTTGCTCCTTAATTATTTGTTATTTTTCACATTTAGATTTTTATTTTTTATTTTTTTACTTTTATTTATTCATTTTTGACTTCAGTTTATTTTAGGAAATACTTTCTTAATACATTTTCTTCTTAAAACTTCATTGTTGATTAAGGGCATCTAAGTAAGCATTTCAGTGTAAGGTCTACACCTATTGTATTTGGCGCATGTGACAAATAACATTTTATTTGATTAGAAAAATTATTACCGGGGCTAGAGCACTAGTGCTCCCAAATTAAAATTCCAGGTTGCATAGCAAAATATTGTATTTAGGAGCATTTATTTAGAGCCCTGAATACACACCATGCATACTTTACATATATACAGACAGTACCAGTCAAAAGTTTGGACACACCTACTCATTCAAGGGGTTTTCTTTGTTTTTACTATTTTCTACATTGTAGAATAATAGTGAAGACATCAAAACTATGAAATAACACATATGGAATCATGTAGTAACCAAAAAATATTTTATATTGGAGATTCTTTAAAGTAGTTTATTCAAATGCAGTCGCAAAAACCATGAAGCGCTATGATGAAACTGGCTCTCATAAGGACTGCCACAGGACAGGAAGACCCAGAGTTACCTCTGCTGCAGAAGATAAGTTCATTAGTTTTACCAGCCTCAGAAATAGTAAATTATCTGCACCTCAGATTGCAGCCCAAATAAATGTTTCACAGAGTTCAAGTAACAGACACATCTCATCATCAACTTTTCAGAGGACACTACGTGAATCAGGCCTTCATGGTCTATTTGCTGCAAAGAAACCACTACCAAAGGACACCAATAAGAAGAAGAGACTTGCTTGGTCGATGAAATATGAGCAATGGATATTAGACTGTTAGAAATCTGTCCTTGGTCTGATGAGTCCAAATTTGAGATTTTTGGTTCCAACCGTCGTGTCTTTGTGAGACGCAGAGTAGGTAAATGGATGATCTCCGCATGTGTGGTTCCCACCATGAAGCATGGAGGAGGAGGTGTGGGGTGCTTTCCTGGTGACACTGTCAGTGATTTATTTACAATTCAAGGCACGCTTAACCAGCATGGCTACCACAGCATTCTACAGCGATATGCCATTCCATCTGGTTTGCGCTTAGTGGGACAATCATTTGCTTTTCAACAGGACAATGACCCAAAACACACCACTAGGCTGTGTAAGGGCTATTTGACCCAGAAGTAGAGTGATGGATTGTCCCCCCCCCCCCCCCCCCCCCCCCAATTTCACCCAACCTCAACTCAATTGAGATGGTTTGGGAAGAGTTGGACCACAGACTGAAGGAAAAGCAGCCAACGAGTGCTCAGCATATGTGGGAACTCCTTCAAGACTGTTGGAAAAGCATTCCAGGTGACTACCTCATGAAGCTGGTTGAGAGAATGCCAAGAGTCATCAAGGCAAAGGGTGGCTACTTTGATGAATCTAACATGTAAAATACATTTTGATATTTTTTAACCCTTTTTTGTTTTCTACATGATTCCATACGTGATATTTCATAGTTTTGAACTCTTCAGTAGTATTCTACAATGTAGAAAAACCCTTGAATGCGTAGGTGTGTCCAAACTTTGGACTGGTTCTGTAAGTACAGACAGTACGTATTTGCACTCTGTTGCACTTGTTTTACCAGTCTCAACATATCGCCCTAGGCCTTAATGTATATATCAAGATGTTCAATCAATGATATTTACAGTGGTGGAAAAAGTACCCAATCGTCATACTTAAGTAAAATTAAAGATACCTTAATAGAAAATGGGTCATCCAGTAAAATACTACTTGAATAAAAGTGTAAAAGAATTTGGTTTAAAATATACTTAAGTAACAAAAGTAAATTTAATTGCAAAAATATACTTAAGTATCAAAAGTAAAAGTATAAATCATTTCAAATTCCTTCTGTTAAGAGAACCAGATGGCACGATTTTCCTGTTGTGTTTTACAGATAGCCAGAGGCACATCATTTACAAACAAACCATTTGTGTTTAGTGAGTCAGCCAAATTAGAGGCAGTAGGGATGACCAGAGATGTTCTATTGATAAGTGTGTGAATTGGGCAATTTTCCTGTCCTGCTAAGTACTTTTGAGTGTCAGGGAAATATATGGAGTAAAAAGTACATTATTTTCTTCAGGAATGTGGTAGAGTAAAAGTCAAAGTTGATAGAAATATAAGTTGTAAAGTGAAGTACCGGTACCTCAAAAAACTACTTAAGTGGTACTTCAAAGTATTTTTACTTAAGTATTTTTACACAACTGGATATTTACCAAATAACATGTTGAAGAAAGCCTGAAAATTCAAGAATGTACTAGAGAAACTAGACTATCAATTTAGAATGTTCTTGACCAGTCCACTGTAACACTCTCCAGATTATATTTGCTGTCAGTTGACTGTTACACCTCCAAACAATCAATAATTTATTTTGGACATTGTAACAGGAGAGGTTTCTATTTATTAAAATCCCTATGCTAGTCTTATTAATATTTTTAATGTGGTAATTTCAGTGCTGTTTTTGCTGACAGAAAATGTATCCGGCCATTATAATAATTTTCACAATTTTACAGTATTATTCCAAACTCATAGTGTGGAAATATATATAAAACACTGGAACATCGCATTTTGACTGCAATGGGCCTTTAATAACAGTAAATGATCCAAATTTACCAAGGGCGAGAAACGTGGTGTTTGTGACATTTTTTAATTGGTATTGACCATCTCGATGGCAACCGCAGCAGTCAAAATTGTCACTACTTTATAGGAAACAGTTTTGATGTAAACATTTTAAAAAAATAAAAAAGCGCAAGAGACAAACATTTTGTTTCATCACCTCGGATCACTTTTATTTCTTAATCGCTCTGAGCAAGGTTGACAGCAGGCATCAGGGGATTTGTGTTCTGTTCCGTGTGGCTCCCAATTCAAGATTTATCCTCATCCACGATCTCTTGCACAGCGTCTGAGTTGGTGCTGACCACCTCGCCTTCAACAATCTCCTGCACATAGGTTACCACCTTCTGCAAAAAGGTATTCGTGGTGGTGACGGTTGAGGGACTGTGGAGGCAGAGACAATATAGTTAGAAAGGCCTACCTTGGCTCAATTATTTTTGGCACACACATTTCAAGACCATTGTTTTTTTAACGATTTATGTAAAGATCCAGGCTCACCTGGAAAACTCTCCTTCCAGCAGTCTCCTGTACTCAGCGATCTCCATCTCCAATCTGGTCTTGATGTCCAGTAGCATTCTGTACTGTTGGCCCTGGCGGTCCAGGTCAGCACGAAGATGACCAAGCTGGTCCTCCAGGCTGGTCACCTGCCTCTGATAGCCAGCTAGCATATTGGCATAGCGGCTCTGTGTTTCAGCCAGGGTGCCTTCCAGAGATGCTTTCTGACAGGAATAAGTAAGTAAGAAAGAAAGAGAGACAGACAGACAGACAGACAGACAGACAGACAGACAGACATAATCTTTTGTTTATCTCACCATGCTGAGTTGGGATTGGAGTTCAATTTCTAGACTTTGCAGTGTGCGCTTAACTTCAGTGATTTCAGATCTGGATGATTGGAGGGTCTCTGTGCTGACAGCCACAACATTGTTGATTTCTTCTGACTGTGAATGAAAGACAGCATACCGTAGGGGGTCATTACTGATTACATTCACTGAAGACTATAACTGGAAAACATAAACATGTTATTGGCCAAAAAGAAAGGATGCAGTATAACCTTGGCATTGAACCAGCCCTCCAGATCTTTACAGTTCTTGTTAGCGACGGCCTCGTAGTGGTCGCGGATTTCAGCCATGACTTTGGTGAGTTCTTCCTGTGGTGCAGCGTCCACCTCCACGTTGACCTGGCCGCTCATCTGATTATGCATGGCCAAGAGGTCCTGGGAACAAAGCATTAACATATATCTGGTCAGTATTCAATCCTGTGAGTCATTATCACATAGTAGCCTAATGTTGATTCATAGCAACGTTCATCCCATAGCCTCTGCTTGAGGTCTTTGTCAAACCCACCTCCTCGTGGTTCATCTTGAGGTGCGTCAACTCCTCTCTAAGCCCCTCAATCTGCATCTCCAGGTCAGATCTGGCCAAGGTCAGCTCGTCCAGCACCCTCCTCAGCCCACTGATGTCGGCCTCCACAGCCTGCCTCATAGCCAGCTCATTCTCATACCTTTGTAACATTAATGCATCAACAAGGTTCTTAGTTCTAACTTTATGTTTGTCTAAATTAGTGATTGATTTCAACATTATTGTATAATACATTTTGAGAATAATCTATCTAGGCACAACATGAAAGTTATTATTATTCTCAGACTCACTTTGCTTGAACGTCATCTGTGGCCCGCTTAGCGTTGTCAATGGCCAGGTAGATTCCTCCATTCAAATGAGTGGCATCAACGATCTGAAAGAGGGCACAGAGGTATGTCTCCGATTTTATGGGTGGATTACTGAGATCAGATTTCACGTAGACATTTTCCTGTGGACCAGAAGCATTGTTTGGCAGTGTGTAGTGGGTGTAGTGGTGTGTATCCAACGTTAAGAGAACAGAGCTCTGTAAATACACCACAGTGAAAGCTTCACAATGGAATAGAAGACAGCGGAGGGCAAAATGGCGATTCCAAATAGCTGCGATCATCTGATGGAAAGTTGATCACTATAGGTAAAAAAATAGGAAAAATCTATTGTGAAAGAGGCATTTCTATGTAGGCTTTGTGGTTGCACTGGACAAAAATGTATCTGCTTACATGCAACTGATAATGACAAAATACATGATTTTCTTTTTTTTTTAAGCATGTTAGCAAAACTAGCTATAATGCACATACTGACAGCTGAACTAAAATATGAAAATCTAGCATACATTTATTCTTCAGGTAAATATTGAGGTCTCCCTTTCTAAATACACCCTCATCCTTAGTGAAAACATCTTGCCTCTGCGGAGCTCTGTTTGGGTGTGGCTCGAGACACAAGACAAAAAAAACTCCTTACGGGAAACTTTGTCTGGAATATCTTTCAGCTGATGCAGCTCATATTTACAGACATTGGGCGTTATTGGGACAAGTAATCAAAATCTGAGCAGCTGCCCATTCCTAAAAAAACTGACTGCACCCCTCCACAACAACACCCTTAAAAATAAATAAACCATTATGTTGTTCTGCCAACAGAATTTTATTTTTTAGTTTGTCATTGAAAAAACCCAGTGTGCATTTGCTTTAAACTGACCTCTCATTTTCATATGGACTTTACACTAATCTGTCTTCCTATGTACAATGTTACTTCTTTGCTATATACTACTTTCTGCCAGATGTTCATTTTTTTGTATCTAAGCCTGGAATTGGTGGCCTTACCCTGTCTTGGAGTTCATGGATGGTAACCTTGAAGGCAGTCCAGTCATGAAATTCTGTCTTGGTCCTGGCCTCCAGGAACATGCAGATCTTATGCTCCAGATCAGCGTTGGCCTTCTCCAGGGAGCGGACCTTGTCCAGGTAGGAGGACAGACGGTCGTTCAGGTTCTGCATGGTGGCCTTCTTGTTCTCGTTCAAATCGACAGAGTCAGACACGTTGAAGCCACCAGCCCCACCACCCATGCCAAAACCACCACCAGCAGAGTAAGTGTTAGAGGCATTGGAGATGCGCACCCCGGAGCCACCTGCATCCCTGTACACGCTGCCGGCCCCCATGGCGCTGATCTGTCCACCTCCCATGCTACCACCGGAATAGCGAGGATAGCCCATTCTCATGGATCCACCAGAGGCCACAAAGCTACGGTTTGAGAAGGAGGTCATGGTGACTGAGGCTGCTGTCGTACTGCTCTGGCTGGAGGGGAATGAGTGCAGAGCAGTTGGACACGGCTCCTTTTATGCCAGACAATGAGGGAGGGAGAGGGGGGTTTGAGGTTTATACACAGGTGAATGTGTGGAAAATTCCATCCATACAGCACAAGACCGGTAACTCAGGGAAATAAATAAGAAACCTGTCAATAAAGCAGGTATGTAGGGGCATAGAGATAGTAGTATACCCTAGTCTGGGTAGCAGTCTTTTTAACTAACATTCCACTCCTTGCTACTCCTGTCATTTGCCGATGTAATTCCTTTTATTTCCCAAATACATTTTTTGGCACAACCAATATTCTAGCTAGTGCAGACTGAGGTACCCTGCAGCAGCTCTGTACAATGTCCTATTCTGTGACAGAGCACTAGTAACAGCAATCTCCAAATCACTGCTGTTTATTTTGTTTATTTTTATTTGTACATCGGCTATTGTTGGGTACTAAGCTTACTGTCTCAAACGTACAGATATTATTTTCAAGGAGACCACCATGGTCCATTGCAGTTTTCCCATTGGTAAAAGTAATGCAGAGCATTGCTGAACAACAACCACTGAACATTGTGAACCGTAAAACACTGGTTGTGTGTCCTGCTGCTTGGTCTTGAAAAATCTTTCCTCAAGCGAGCTGTTTGACACCTGATCCAAATGTGCATAGAGTTTGTCCTTGTATAGGGAACATGAGCCTTGGCTTTAACTATTTGTCCATACACTGCACCTATAGTTTTAGAATAATCCAGCATTAGGCCACACTTTTAAATTGCTATTTCCTTTAGAACTTAGCTGATTATTGTGATTAAAACCTACACTACTGTTCAAAAGTTTGGGGTCACTTAGAAATGTCCTTGTTTTTGAAAGAAAAGCAATTTATTTTTCCATTAAAATAACATAAACCAGAAATACAGTGTAGACATTGTTAATGTTGCAAATGACTATTGTAGCTGGAAATGGCTAATTGTCATAAGTCTAGGTGATGCTGGTAAGGCGGAGTCAGGCGCAGGACACAGAGATGAGTAATAACCGTTACTTTACTCAAAAACAATATTCCATGAAGGAGACAAAATAATCCAGATCACAAAATGAGACAACTTGACATTAACAAACATGCACAAAATCAAGGGGGAAACCAGAGGGTTAAATAGTGAACAATGATTATGGAATGGAAACCAGGTGTGTACTATGAAGACAAAACAAATGGAAAAAGAAACGTGGATCAGTGGCGACTAGAAAACCGATGACGTCGATCGCCGAACACCGCCCAAACAAGGAGAGGGACCAACTTCGCGGGAGTCGTGACACTGATTTTTAATGGAATATCTACATAGGCGTACAGAGGCCTGGCCTTCTAGGTAGAGTTGCAAAGAAAAAGCCATATCTCAGACCGGCCAATAAAAATAAAAGATTAAGATGGGCAACAGAACACAGACCCTGGACAGAGGAATTCTGCCTAGAAGGCCAGCATCCCGGAGTCGCCTCTTCACTGTTGACGTTGAGACTGGTGTTTTGCGGGTACTATTTAATGAAGCTGCCAGTTGAGGACTTGTGAGGTGTCTGTTTCTCAAACTAGACTCTCTAATGTACTTGTCCTCTTGCTCAGTTGTGCACCAGGGCCTCCCACTCCTCTTTCTATTCTGGTTAGAACCAGTTTGCGCTGTTCTGTGAAGGGAGTAGTACCCAGCGTTGTACGAGATCTTCAGTTTCTTGGCAATTTCTCGCATGGAATAGCCTTCATTTCTCAGAACAAGAATAGACTGACGAATTTCAGAAGAAGGTTATTTGTTTCTGGACATTTTGAGTGAGCCTGTAATCGAACCCACAAATGCTGATCCTCCAGATATTCAACTACTTTAAAGAAGGTCGGTTTTATTGCTTCTTTAATCAGAACACCAGTTTTCAGCTGTGCTAATATAATTGCAAAAGGGTTTTCTAATGATCAATTAGCCTTTTATAATGATAAACCTGAATTAGATAACATAACATGCCATTGGAACACAGGAGTGATGGTTTCTGACAATGGGCCTCTGTACGCCTATGTAGATATTCCATTAAAAATCAGCCGTTTCCAACTACAATAGTCATTTACAACATTAACAATGTCGACACTGTATTTCTGATCAATTTGATGTTATTCATTGGCAGACTCATCAGCCTTGGTTTCTCAAATTACTGCCTCGCCTGGTTCACCAACTACTTCTCAGACAGAATTCAAAGTGGGTGGGGTTATATCCTTCCTGTTTGGCCCTGTCCGGGGGTGTCCTCGGATGGGGCCACAGTGTCTCCTGACCCCTCCTGTCTCAGCCTCCAGTATTTATGCTGCAGTAGTTTATGTGTCGGGGGGCTAGGGTCAGTTTGTTATATCTGGAGTACTTCTCCTGTCCTATTCGGTGTCCTGTGTGAATCCAAGTGTGCGTTCTCTAATTCTCTCCTTCTCTCTTTCTCTCTCTCGGAGGACCTGAGCCCTAGGACCATGCCCCAGGACTACCTGACATGATGACTCCTTGCTGTCCCCAGTCCACCTGGCTGTGCTGCTGCTCCAGTTTCAACTGTTCTGCCTTATTATTATTCGACCATGCTGGTCATTTATGAACATTTGAACATCTTGGCCATGTTCTGTTATAATCTCCACCCGGCACAGCCAGAAGAGGACTGGCCATCCCACATATGCTCTCTCTAATTCTCTCTTTCTTTCTCTCTCTCGGAGGACCTGAGCCATAGGACCATGCCCCAGGAATACCTGACATGATGACTCCTTGCTGTCCCCAGTCCACCTGACTGTGCTGCTGCTCCAGTTTCAACTATTCTGCCTTATTATTATTCGACCATGCTGGTCATTTATGAACATTTGAACATCTTGACCATGTTTTGTTATAATCTCCACCCGGCACAGCCAGAAGAGGACTGGCCACCCCACATAGCCTGGTTCCTCTCTAGGTTTCTTCCTAGGTTTTGGCCTTTCTAGGGAGTTTTTCCTAGCCACCGTGCTTCTACACCTGCATTGCTTGCTGTTTGGGGTTTTAGGCTGGGTTTCTGTACAGCACTTTGAGATATCAGCTGATGTACGAAGGGCTATATAAATAAATTTGATTTGATTTGATTTGATTTGAATTCAATGTGTCAAATCGGAGGGCCTGTTGTCCGGACCTCTGGCAGTCTCTATGGGGGTGCCACAGGATTCAATTCTCGGTCTGACTCTCTTCTCTGTATACATCAATGATGTTGCTCTTGCTGCTGGTGATTCTCTGATCCACCTCCATGCAGACGACACCATTCTGTATACTTCTGGCCCTTCTTTGGACACTGTGTTAACTAACCTCCAGACGAGCTTCAATGCCATACAACTCTCCTTCCGTGGCCTCCAACTGCTCTTAAATGCAAGTAAAACTAAATGCATGCTCTTCAACCAATCACTGCCCGCACCTGCCCGCCTGTCCAGCATCCCTACTCTGGACGGCTCCGACTTAGAATATGTGGATAACTACAAATACCTAGGTGTCTGGTTAGACTGTAAACTCTCCTTCCAGACTCACATTAAGCATCTCCAATCCAATATTACATCTAGAATCGGCTTCCTATTTCGCAACAAAGCATCCTTCACTCATGCTGCCAAACATACCCTCGTAAAACTGACCATCCTACCGATCCTCGACTTCAGCGATGTCATTTATAAAATAGCCTCCAACACTCTACTCAGCAAACTGGATGCAGTCTATCACAGTGCCATCCGTTTTGTCACCAAAGCCCCATATACTATCCACCACTGCGAGCATATTCTTGATGGTTGGCCCTTGTTTCTCACTCGTTGTCAAACCCACTGGCTCCAGGTCATCTACAAGTCTCTGCTAGGTAAAGCCCTGCCTTATCTCAGCTCACTGGTCACCATAGCAGCACCCACTCGTAGCAGCGCTCCAGCAGGTATATGTCACTGGTCACCCCCAATGCCAATTCCTCCTTTGGCCACCTTTCCTTCCAGTTCTCTGCTGCCAATGACTGGAACGAACTGCAAAAATCACTGAAGCTGGAGACTCTTATCTCCCTCACTAGCTTTAAGCACCAGCTGTCAGAGCAGCTCACAGATCACTGCACCTGTACATAGCCCATCTGTAAACAGCCCATCCAACTACCTCATCCCCATACAGTATTTATTTATTTATCTTGCTCCTTTGCAGCCCAGTATCTCTACTTGAACATTCATCTTCTGCACATCTACCATTCCAGTGTTTACTTGCTATATTGTAATTTACTTCGCCACCATGGTCTATTTATTGCCTTAACTCCCTTATCTTACCTCATTTGCACTCACTGTATATAGACTTTTTTTCTTTTTTTTTTTTTCTACTGTATGTTTTGTTCATTCAATGTGTAACTCTGTGTTGTTGTACGTGTCAAACTGCTATGCTTTATCTTGGCCAGGTCGCAGTTGCAAATGAGAACTTGTTCTCAACTTTTTTTTGCTTTCCTTTCAAAAACAAGGAAATGCCTAAGTGACCCCAAACATTTGAACGATAGTGTACATTTTACAGCCCGACTACAATGTTGGCTTTGGTTAGTCCAGAAGTCAATTGTTGCAGATAGTGGATTTTGTCAGTTGTTGCGGATAGCAAATCTTGTTGCAGATAGAAAATGTCTTATAGTTCACTGTAATAGTCTCTTTTGTATTTTGTTTGTTTTTCCATGAGAGATATTGTTTTACAAGTTACAGTTTGTGCTTTGTTTTGTCACTTGGGTAAGCTTCATTCGTTTGTTTTGTCTGACTGCCAAGGGATTTCCAGATCACTGGGTTGGCTGAAGTTCCAAAACACTGTTTGTGGTATTAATTGTTTAATCCAAAAGTGAAAGAGAAAAACTGATAACTGGTGATCTTATATCAGTAATTGACACTTGTTGTTGAATGCACACACCATTAAATGGCCAACTGGGTTAAATGGACAAAGGTCATCTTCAATAAGACTGCAATTAGACTTAACAACTGATTACTATGTTTACATTATTTGTTTGACTTTCAATTGGCCAGATATAATCTGTTTATTTAGTGTCCCATGGCTTTATAGTGTGTCAACAAAAGGTTCATTATGGAGTAAGCAGACATATTACATTGTTAACTGCAGTGTAGACATCATTATTCTACATTTATGGGGTGAGGCCTTTTATAGGGTACAAAGGGCTTTAATAGCCTATGATAAGGGCTTAGCTTATAATGCATGTATTGTGCGTGCAATTAAAGGTAAAGATAGCGAGAGGATGTTGCAACAAACAGCACCGTAGATAATGAGATGAGCGTGATGCAATACTTTGCTCTTACACAGTCACACAGAGTATCTGCGCATGTCCACGGGTGAACTTCACGCTGCTACAAAGTGGTAGCTACGGGACCAAAACAGCTGAGAAGTTTAGCCTTGCGCTTCAACACTCTTAGTTGTTGCGGACGTTGACCCACTATGTATTTACTTTGTGCACGCAACATCCTCTTGCTGAGTTTCTCGTATTTGGTCAAACATTTGTCAAGTTGATGTTATTTTGCAAGGGAAAGAGTGTATTTATTTTCCATACAGCCTAATTAACTGTCAGTGTTAAACACAACATCAAAATTAAAGGCTACCAGAGTTAGATTAACAGGTAATGCTCAGGAAATGTGTATTGAGTTGATGTGAAGTAGACAATGCCAAGACACGAAAAGTCAGTTTCAAGACTTCAGAGCACGTTTATTTCTTAATCTCTTTGAGAAAGTTTGACAGTAGTCATCAGAGATATGGTGTTCTTTGTTGTGACATTTCTGGTTCAAGATGTTTCTCACGGGGACACAACCAGTGTCCCGGCAGAGGAACTGGTAGAGCTGACCACCTTGCCGTCCACCATTTCCTCCACAATAGTCACCACCTTGCGTGTTGTTGTGGACGAGGATGAGGATGACATGCTGAAAGAGCAAAAAAACTATGTTGTTAGGTTTCATCATTCTGAGGCCAATTTTTTTACTGTATGTCTATGCCATTTGAAACACGAGGCATGAGACTCAAAGCTCACCTGCTAGCTTCTCCATCCAGCAGTCTCCTGTACTCGGCGATCTCCATCTCCAGTCTGGTCTTGATGTCCAGCAGCATCCGGTATTCGTGTCCTTGTCGTTCCAGCTCAGCCCTGAGATTCACCAACTGTTCCTCCAAGCTAGTCACCTGCATCTGATAACCCGACAGCTGCATGGAGTAACGGTTCTTTGTCTCTGCGAGGTTATTTTCCATGGATGATTTCTATTGGAGAGAAATTAAGAGTAAAACAAAACATCAGGAAGTAGTTGAGCAAATTCTTTGATGGGTGGCAGACATTTAAACAAAATCATTTTGGTTGATTTCTGAACAGTCTTACCATGCTTATTTGTGATTGCAGTTCGATTTCAAGACTCTGCAGTGTGCGTTTGACTTCTGAGATTTCAGATCTGGACGTTTGGATAACTTCTGTGCTGATTGCGACTTCCTTGTTCAGCGCCTCGGTCTGTGGGAAACACCATCCAAAATAATGTTTTTACATGAACAATTCAATTGATGGGACATTTTGGACATCGTGAACCTAAATTATGGATTCATTTTTATAATGACAAACAGTATTACCTTGGCGTGGAACCAGCCCTCCAGTTCTCTGTTGTTCTTGGCAGCGACAGCCTCGTAGTGTTCGCGAATCTCAGCCATGACTTTGCTGAGGTCTTCCTGTGGTGCAGCGTCAACCTCCACATGGACCTGGCCGCTCATCTGGGCACGCATGGACAACAGCTCCTAAAGGAATCATGATTAGTATGGGTCAACCTCAGTCATGCATTACTCATTATGCATGACAATGACGTTTCCCCTCCCCAATCAACTGATGACAAATCGTCATGAAGCTTGGCAATTACTTCTGTATGACTAAATCTGAAGTCACTCAGACTCACCTCCTCGTGGTTCTTCTTGAGGAAGATCAACTCCTCTCTCAGGCCCTCAATCTGCATCTCCAGGTCAGATCTGGCCATGGTCAGGTCATCCAGCACCCTCCTCAGGCCACTGATGTCGGCCTCCACTGACTGCCTCATGGACAGCTCGTTCTCATACCTAAGCAAAATCAAAACAGCTTTGTTTACTGGACTAAAGTTATACTCTGTCTACTGAAGACAGTATGGATCGATGCACATTTATTGTGATCATTCATGATGTCACCCACTTGACCCTGAAGTCATCTGCTGCCAGCTTGGCGTTGTCAATGCTGAGGTAGATTCCACTGTTGATGCGTGTGGCATCCTGGATCTGAAAGAGAAAATTAAGTTTTGGAGTTGAACAGCTTTGTCTGGAGTGATTAAATGAATGGCGCTATAAACTTGATCTGATTTTGAGGCTGTTTTGGGTGTGTTAGTCTGTCTGACATTGGACCAGAGATCAATGACCCTGGGGATACGTACACTGCATTCACAGTGCACAATGGTATTAATGATAAAGCTACATTTAAGAACATCAACACGGTAATGGCCATTAACTAGATTTATGATATTGTCCTGGATATTATTGGGTAACTGGTGAAGGCTTACTAAGTAGTGGTGTTTATTTTGTGCCTTGGAGTAACTGGCACCCCCCTTCCTCTTCCACAATAGTAAGGTAACAGCTATCAGTGACCGTAAAACCCAGCCTTTATTAAACAAGTGGTAAAAGTAGTCATAATGGTGTACTGCAGTTTTAAACGAGTTGACTGACATACCTTGCCTTGGAGTTCGGTGATAGAGAGATGGAAGTCACTGTAGTCACGACCAGTGGGGGAGGTCTTGGCCTCCAGGAACATGTGGATCTTGTGCTCCAGATCAGCGTTGGCCGTCTCCAGGGAGCGGACCTTGTCCAGGTAAGTGGCCAGACGGTCGTTCAGGTTCTGCATGGTGGCCTTCTCGTTGGCAGACACATGCAGGTCCAGGCCATCAGACAGGTTGAAGCCACCTCCACCACCACCCATACCAAAACCACCACCAGCAGAGAAGGACCTGGATGCACTGGAACTGGAGATCCGGACCCCGGAGCCACCTGCACCCCCGTACACGCTGCCGGCCCTCGTGCCGCTGATGCGGCTGCCACCTCCCATGCTGCCACCTCCAGACATGGAGAGGCGAGAGAAGCCCATAGGTGCTTCCCTCATGGATCCACCAGATGACATGAAGCTGCTGCTGGAGAAGGACATGTTGATTGAGTCTGCGGTCTTACTGCTCTAGCTGGAGCGGACTTAGTGAAGAGTAGAGGAGAAGGGCTAGTTGTTTTATACAACTTCACGGGGGGGGGGGGGGGGGGGGGTAGAGGTGGGAGGGAAAAGATAATGAAAGGCGTGGGAGAAACACCTCCCCAAAGTCTCCTATTCAAGTCATAAAAAGCAAATGAGCGCACACAGGCATGACAGACTCAATCTGTCAATTGCTTGTGGGTGTGGCAAAGGGCAGCGTGTTCTGAGATGTCATTTCTTATCAATCGTCATGTATTTCTGCTCGTCAGAGAGTATCAGTCTGCAGAGCACATGTTTAATAATGTACTCAGGATTAAAACACACTAAACCATTGAAAGTTCATCTTTAATACAATTTGACTTAAAACACAATTTAGAACAAACAAAAGTGTAGTGGAGATTGCGCCTTGGTTAAAGAGTAACTTTCCCCCTGATTACACAAGGCACCCTAGCTGTGCCAGTAAGACACTAAGGGTGAGAAGTGTGTGTGGACTGGCTAAAGATAACTCATTGAGTCAAGGCCATCTCCATGCAAACTTTTAACAACTGCTTACAACTCAGCCTTTCATGAAGGAATGTGGTGCCCTGGATTCACTGGTAGCAGCTTTGCATTGTGCACACCGGGATTACGACGTAAACCAGTTCTTTGGTCAACAACACACACTATTCATTGCCTGCAGAATCACACTTCAGCGCTGTATAATCTTGAATCAACAATGATAACAGTGCATGGATTTAATTGAATTGGTGTTTTTCCCTAATAAACAAATGAATCAAAAGCCGATCCAGTCTAAGATAGCATGAGTTTTTGTTACACTCACTTAATAATCAATCTATAAGTTCTTAAGAATTTGGAATGAAATTAAGCCACACTATTGGGTCTTATTAATGCCATTTATACATTTTGATTTGTTGTTTGTAACCTGTGTCTGTCTGAATAGGAAAACATACCACAGCTCAAGCCTTGAGCTACTGAGCTACCTTTCACCATCTTTAGAGTTAAAATTCTACCAATGCATGTGTGGTTGGTTATAAGCTAACAATATTGCGTTGCTAACAGCCTCAAGTGCACCTGAAATCATTAGCGAGGGAGGAGCAAAGCCAAAACTTGATGTGAAGCATTAGATAAAGCATTTACACCTAAAAAAATGTAAGACAAGATGATACTTGCCTGTTCTCATCATCAGCTGCTGAATCTCTGCGTAAGGGGATGACATGGATCTTAAAAAATGTTCATTCATCGATGATACGGGCATGTAAATATGTTATTTACCGGTACGTGCCATCCTCTACCTGTCTTGCCATCTTGAATGTTTCCATTGTGCCCTGCTTTGTAACAAGCTACAGTAACACTTTAGGAATCCATTAAGTCGCTATCATTGATTAAAAAAAACATCAAAATATGTTTGTCACCGCAAGATAATTATTCTTTAGTCTCTTTGATTGCAGGGTTTGTATATAATTGTCGTAACACTTGTATAATTCTATGTACACTGATAGAACCCATATCTCATCCACGGCTTCATCTGATTAGTTTGTTTGTGGACCGATGCAGGTTTCTGCTTGTACAAAAACCTGTCCAACCTGTGGCCCCGCAAGATTGGCCCCCAGCCCCATACAGGCCTCTTCATTTATCATCCGCAATAGAGGTCGTTTAAACAAACCCTCTCTAGATGTTATGTGTAAATAAAGTCTATTTTACGATTCGTCCAGCAGGATCCCTCTCAGACAAAGAATTGTCACTTCGTCCTGCTGAAACAATATTTTCTCTGTCTTCTCTCTCTAAGCCTCATCTGTTGCTGCATCTTGTTGCTTTACCATGGCTAACATTTAATGAGTCTGATGGTAACTGATGGTAGAACAGTGCAAACACCAAAATCACATTTCCCCCCACTAACTGCAACTGACCTATAAGCTCCATACTCTGTCATACCATAAATGCATTCAGTATGTTACATTATTCACAAACATGTTTTTACATAGTCCTTCATTGTTTTGGTTGTGTATTGTGTTGTGTATGTGTATGTGTCACAGCAATGCATCTCTCCTGTCACCTGGCTGGGTCTCTGCATGTTAAAATGCACTTAGTGTTTCAGGCCAAGCGAGAAAACACTTGGGACTGAGAGAAAGGTGAATGAGGGTGAAGGTTATTGTCTTTTAACAACCAGTGGTGTAATACATGCCTCTTCCAGGCATAAAGCTTGCAAATGCCTGTATTAAGCTGTCTACGGACAGCCAGGGGCACATTCCAACAGTCAGACATAATTTACAAAGACAGTGTTTGAGTTTAGTGAGTGTGCCAGATCAGAGGCAGTAGGGATGACAAGACGTTATATTGATAGGTGCATGAATTGTGCCATATTGCTGTCCTGCCTGAGAATTCAAAATGTAACAAGTACTTTTGGGTGTCAAGGAAAGTGTATGGGAGTAAAAAGTACATATTTTCTTTAGGAATGTAGTGGAGTAAATAGTAAAGTACATATACCCCAAAAAACTACTTAAGTAGTACCGCAAAGTATTTTTACTTAGCAATTACACCGATGATTGATTTAAACACTCTATAAACTACACACGCTGAAAACAAACAAAACTTCTGCAGCACAGCACACACAATGAAACTGTCGCGCCACCAAAGAGCCCCTCCCCAAAGAGCTGAACGAGCTCTCTTTATTTTCTCCTTCCTTACTGCTCATGCGCTCTTAAAGTGGCAGTGCACGGTGAAGGCTCCGTGCAGATTTCGCCACACTCCTCCCCCCATGAAAAAACAATGCCTGTAGAAACAAAGAGGATGCAGGCTTTGACAAGTTCATGTTCCTGCTACACAAAACCAGGGAAGTCCTCCTAAAAATAATACAGATTATTGCAAATCCTATGTTGATGACTGGGTTCATTCTTGTATGAAGTTGCTGTTGAATTGCTCTGCCATTATTAGTATTAGTATTATTGTATGAGGTATTCTTGTTGGGGTTACCCCTGTGCTGTGATGTGGGTTTTATATGGTGTGTATTCTCTTTTCTCTCCACTGGCTATCTGGTAAACAGGCTACACTCTAGGCAGTCTCTTCTGCTGATGTGTGTGGGTCTGGTAGTGGTTCTCTCTATTCTACTCTTTTCCTTTCGGCATGGTTAATACCTGCCTGGCACCCGAACAAAATCTTTCTTTACCCCTCTCTAATAAATACCGCTACAACTTTTTACTTAGTTACTGTCAGCAACACATGAAAACCTCTAAAACATTCCATATTGCAGTCTTTATGGCCAGTAATTGAAAAGGGTGCTGTAATGGCTGTTGGAAGGAGAGGACCAAGGTGCAGCGTGGTATGTGTCCATATTGATTTAATGAACACAGCAATAACAAAGAGCACAACCGAAACAGTTCTGGCTGGTGCAGACACACAACAGAAAACAACTACCCACACCCATAGTGGGAAAACAGGCTGCCTAAGTATGGTTCTCAATAAGAGACAACGATAACCAGCTGCCTCTGATTGGGAACCATACCAGGCCTAAACATAGAAACACAACACCTAGACATACAACATAGAATGCCCACCCACATCACACCCTGACCAAATGAAAAATAGAAACATACAAAGCAATCTACGGTCAGGGCGTGACAGGTGCCTTTTGTTTGATCCTTTCATCTCCTCACATAGAGCCATGACATACAGTGGCTGTACTTATAGGTAAGGTATAGCCTACAACTATTTTAAAGCTCTCATGATCCTTTATATAAGCTATGGGGATGGGAACAATTCAAGCATGTGCTAAGGAATTTATACATCACGAATGCAGTGTGACTGAGTGAAAGGCAACATACAGTGAGGGGAAAAGTATTTGATCCCCTGCTGATTTTGTATGTTTGCCCACTGACAAAGAAATGATCAGTCTATAATTTTAATGGTAGGTTTATTTGAACAGTGAGAGACAGAATAACAACTAAAAAAAATCCAGAAAAACGCATGTCAAAAATGTTATAAATTGATTTGCATTTTAATGAGGGAAATAAGTATTTGACCCCCTCTCAATTAGGATTTCTGGCTCCCAGGTGTCTTTTATACAGGTAACGAGCTGATATTAGGAGCACACTCTTAAAGGGAGTGCTCCTAATCTCAGTTTGTTACCTGTATAAAAGACACCTGTCCACAGAAGCAATCAATCAATCAGATTCCAAACTCTCCACCATGGCCAAGTCCAAAGAGCTCTCCAAAGATGTCAGGGACAAGATTGTAGACCTACACAAGGTTGGAATGGGCTACAAGACCATCGCCAAGCATCTTGGTGAGAAGGTGACAACAGTTGATCAGTTCTTTGTCAGTGGGCAAACGTACAAAATCAGCAGGGGATCAAATAAGTTTTTTCCCTCACTGTACCTAACAGGTTAATGGTGGGCCTGCTAGATCTGGCTTGTGAGGTGTGTCACTATAAGAGGAACTACAGTGCTTACATTTGTTTAAGGTGTTTTTGATTTGTGGAAGATTAGAAAAAATCAACAAGGGTGCACACTGTGTGGTGTATATAGCACTTGACAATCATAATACAAAAAGTAAGATAAAACTAAATGCAACAGTAGTTGTTACCAATAAATCACTTCTGTAGTCACTATCAGTCACTCCTAGTTTCCTAGTAACACAAATAAGCCTTTATAACCTTTAAATCTTGTGGGTTAAACATTGACATGCCACACCTATGTGTCAACACCCGTCCCTCAGAGAATGGAGAAATCTATCGGTTGAAATGACTAACCAATCGCAAGTCTTCGTTCTTACTTTAACTTATCTCAACATTAAAACACTATATACAAACAGTGCAAGGCACCTGGCCCTGTCAGAAACTATCTCAAACATTCGCTGACTTGGCTGATTTAAAGAACTAGCCTATGTGCTCGGAACATGCAATCTGGAGTTATTTGCCTTAAAGGGTTTGAAAAGGAATATTTAAAGGAAGGAGTCTGAGCACACTCAGGGTTTTACCACTGATCTCTTGAGTGACAGCTAGGTCAACCAAGATGCCTAAGCTTCCTCAGCTCTGTCATAGTAATCCTTAGTTGAAGGGTAAAGAGCTGCAGGCAGTAAGTCTGGAGCCGTAGCTATCTTGCAGGGAAGGGTAAAGTAGGCCTCTGAACCCACGAGTTAATTTTCACTCTTTGACAGACATTTTGTGCAGCAAAAAGCTGGCCTCCATTAGGTTACATAAACTGATGCCCGAAAGCAGTGTAAAATCCCTCTCTGGAGCTTTTTAGAATAAAGTAGAATAATAGTATGGATTAATTTCCATTATTATTGCTTTAAATTAGTGACCATAAGTAAATGTTCCTTGCAATCGGTATAGAGGTATAGAAAACATGCCAAACATAACGATATAGAAAAACATATTACAAGGTACAGTACAATGTTCCGTCCAATATACTAATATGTACATTAAATGGCTAGTTTCTCCACAGCAGATTGACCCAGTCCCAAAGATAGAAAATGTAACTTTCTGACCCTTTCTGGACATGTTGCCTACACAGTAACCTTTGCCCTTCTCAACCTTCTCTGCCACACCCATCCCCACTCCCATCTAGACTAAGAATGGACACTAACGACCGAAGTGCTATTAAATCAGTGACAGGGAAACGCTGTGCATGGGGCCTCAAGCAAACTGCTGTCAGGCTAAACTAGTCCAGATAGTAGACTAATTAAGAATAAAAGGATACAATACTAAAGGTCTAATCACACAAAGGGACATTCACAATATCAATACTTATACATTTATTGAATAGCTACAACTGTGCGTTTTAGAGTAATTCCCTAATTACGGAATTCCATTTGAAACAATGTAGATAAACATCGCTGAAATGATTTCATGCAAATGTACCCAATAAGCTGTTGTTGGAATCCACATCACTCTGTCTAGTAATATGACCAAGTGTAGAGCCATAAAACTACAGAGGATGCACAAACGTGTTGGTGTTCCATCCAAAAACTGGTGCGAATAAATGACTTCAGAGCTAACAATCAGTGTTGATCCCCACTACAAATTGACTACAACTCTTGAACACATCCTAATTACAGAGTAGAGTGTTCAACAAACCCAGATTGGATTATATTTCATCATGTTAACATCAGTGCAGATAATCCAAGCATTTTAAACGCTCCGCCTCAGTGACAATGCTGGTTTGTATGAAGAAAGAGGCGTTTCTGTCATAAATCATTGCATGGTGGCTCTGGTTAGATAAGCAGTCTGGAGCCTCTCTCTTTGACACATTAACCAATCTGTAATGCATGCATTTCCCTTTATGGTTCCACAGAGAAAGAACGAGAGAGCTAGCTTTTCCCCCCCGACTCATGCCCCGATAAAAACTGTGACACACCCTATTTTCAAGTCAAATTGGATCCCTATTTGCAAAGGCACCACATGCCTATTTGCCTATGCAGCCATTTGTTTTCCACAAGCCTTTCTCTGATTCCACCCCATCAATTCATACCATCCCAGCAGGCACAATGGTGTCGGCGTTTTCCAGTTTAAGGGCCTTGCTACTTGACTGCACTATTGAATGCAGTATTATAATATTTGTATTTTGTATTTGTATTTATTAGGGATCCCTGGCAGCAGCTTCTCTTCCTGGGGCCCAAACACATTAAAGCACTTACATTACATATAAAACAAAATATAAAACAGTACATCATATAACATTATTACACCACTACATATCTGCAATACAAAATGTACTATACCACCATACAACTATTACAACAAATATTACAATGTATGCGTGTATCTGCACCTTTGTGTGTCTCTTTACAGTCCCCGATGTTCCAAAAAGTGTATTTTTTACCTGTTTTTTAAAATCTGATTCCACTGCTTGCATCAGTTACCTGATGTGGAATAGAGTTCCATGTAGTCATGGCTTTATGTAGTACTGTGCACCTCCCATAGTCTGTTCTGGACTTGGCGATTGTGAAGAGACCTCTGGTGGCATGTCTTGTGGGGTATGCATGGGTGTCCGAGCTGTCTGCTAGTAGTTTAAACAGACAGCTCTGTAGATTCAGCTTGTCAACACTTCTTACAAAAACAAGTTGTGATGACGTCAATCTCTCTTCCACTTTGAGCCATGAGAGATTGACATGCATGTCATTAATGTTAGCTCTCCGTGTACCTTTAAGGGCCAGCAGTGCTGCGCTGTTCTGAGCCAACTGAAATGTTCCTAAGTCCCTCTTTGTGTCACCTGACCACAATACTGAACAGTTGTCTAGGTGTGACAAAACCAGGGTCTGTAGGACCTGCCTTGTTGACAGTATTGTTAGGAAAACCTGCTCTTTCCATCACATAGACTGACCAGGTGAATCCAGGTGAAAGCTATGATCCCTTATTGATGTCACTTGTTAAATCTACTTCAATCAGTGAAGGGGAGGAGACAGGATAAGCCTGGAGACAATTGAGACAATTGAGACATGGATTGTGTATGTGTGCCATTCAGAGGGTGAATGGGCAAGACAAAATATTGAAGTGTCTTTGAACGGGGTATGTTAGTAGGTGCCAGGCACACTGGTTAAGTGTGTCAAGAACTGCAACGCTGCTGGGTTTTTCACGCTCAACAGTTTCCCGTGTGTAAAAAGAATGGGTTTACCACCCAAAGGACATCCAGTCAACTTGACACAACTGTGGAAAACATTGGCGTCAACATGGGCCAGGATCCCTGTGGACGCTTTCAACACGATGTAGAGTCCATGCGCTGATGAATTGAGGCTGTTTTGAACGCAAAAGGGGCTGCAAATCAATATGAGGAATGTTCCTCATGTTTTGTACACTCAGTGTATATTCTGTAACTAAAAAGTTCAGCCGGAGCATATTAATACTCTGTAACCATAGTGATAGTTTATGGTAACTTGCTTTAAAAAAAAAGTTAATCTCAAGGGTTACATTTAGAAATATCAAACCTAAACCCTGGAGTAAACTGGTTAAGGCTGTTCTATCTTGCCTCATTCATTTGCAAGATGTTCATCAGGTGTGGGCTTTCTCTGTGAGCTCCTTGCAGTTTTGGAAAGGGGGATTTTTACCATATAAGGAAATGTCATGCATGATCCCCTTATCACTTCCATCTAAGTAACTAAAGTGTAGAATTAACTTGACACTTTTACCTTGGAACGAACAATACGATTTTGACACTAATGGTACAGTGGAAACTGGTCTAAAAGGAGTGAACAAATACAAACGCGATTGAGATGTTGTGAAAGATGAATACATGCAGTGTGATGCCAACAGTCCCATTTGATTAAGCCCAGTCTTTCCCCCATCTTGGATTCAGCAATATTCCATGTAACAAAGGTCCTAGCAAGTGAAGCAATCAAGCCCAACCTTCCGCCGAAAAGAAGCTGCAGCACTTGATCCCATAGCAAGGAGTTGAGTTGTTTGATGAACCACTGAATTATTAGACGATTTGTCTGTTAACTGCTTCTACGTCATTTTACAGCTCTGTGTAATGAAACGAATTACAGCCATGCACAGTTATTGCCCTATGCCACAAATCAGAACAACATGTACACACATGTTTCGCAAGATACCAATTTGGTAAGAGAGTCTTAAGAATAAATGACGTTGGGAGTGACTAGTGGGAGGTATGGGTCGGGAGACTGAGTGGGAGGAAGGGTTGGGTCTTACTGAGATAAGAGAAGTGGTTGTTAACCTGTGATTCCCAGTAGTCTGAATGTCGACTCTATGACTGCATCCCAGCCCTTATTATTATTGCACATTCATGAAAACCTGTAAACCACTTCCTGTCCTAGCCTTCCCTACTTATGACCAACCTGTATATCTTATATCGATTAATGAGAACAGGTGAAGCAGTGTAAAATGTGATTAACCCCGCGTTTCTCAAAAGCCAAGTGATACTATTTGATGTCTATTTAATTCAATATGATCATGCCAGAACAAGCCTTCACCTTTTAAAGTAGGC
Organism: Oncorhynchus clarkii lewisi; assembly: GCF_045791955.1. Lineage (NCBI taxonomy): Eukaryota > Metazoa > Chordata > Actinopteri > Salmoniformes > Salmonidae > Oncorhynchus > Oncorhynchus clarkii. Next base: position 68,717,203 of record NC_092158.1, on the reverse strand, counting down.
GCTTGTCTTTATTTTGATTTCTGGCAGTAATCAAAACAAAACTTTACGCTACTTCCTCTTGCCTCAGGCTTAACTGGGTGGCATTTAGCATTTGCATGCTTAGAGCCTTGCAAGCTTTGGCAACGTGCCTCTAGATGAAGTAAAACAACTTTTGAAGTCCGGATGGGGCAAGAACTGGTGACACACAGTCGATGGAGCATTGTAACTGACACGGTCGGTTTAATGAAGGAATGTATGCAATACCTGACCTTTCCACGCTCTACAGCAGATTTTTGCTGCTTTTTATTTGTGCATGCATGGTGAATTCATCCGCCCACAGCGTTGTGCAAGCAATCAAAGCGAGAGCCAGATGCTTTTCACCCCGCAGATAAGAAAAACAGATGGGTGAGCTTTAAGGACAAGCTATCTCTTCCCACAGAAGACACAGCTAGGGATCCTACAAAAACAGATCAGCTAACCCTGGTCTACATCTAATCTAAAAATGAACACATAAAACAGCATGTACACAATGGTACACCCATACACAAGGGTTGGTTCACACACACATACAAAGAGAGAGAGAGAGTTTGTGTGTGTATGAGGGGGAGGGGACATTTTTTGCTGGTCCATGGCAACTTGGATTGCTGATAAGATTTACTAGAGCAATGATAAAGAAGACCATCTCTGGTCTTTTATGATTTGAACAATTACAGTATCATGATTGAGTAGACTATTTGGCATCTGATATCAAAATGTCCCCAGTCCATTGTCCTCAGCCCATGTGCAACTATTTGGGATAATAGTTAAAACAGTAGTGAACCTCTCTCTCCGGGATTTACCTACATCATGATTGCCTTTTTGAGAATGAGGCCTGAGAAGTTTGGTTTAACATACCAAACCTTAACCAGGGATTGCAAATGTTGAAAGTGAATTTAGCAGGCCCCAATACAGAGCCTTGAGGATCACCAATAATCAAATCATGTCTGTCCATGATGCCTAATTATTTTCAATAAAATCACTTCTGTGCTGGCACAGCTTAAACACACTGAAGCGGGAAGCTGCACCAGTCTGCACAACTAATTCACAAGTTGTAATAAAGAACATGTATTGGACAAAATATTAGCTCTAACGCTACAGACATCCTTACCATTAGTGTGTGAGTTTGCGATAGCTCATGTACAGTACCAGTCAAAGGTTTGGACACACCTACTCATTCAAGGGGTTTTCTTCATTTTTACAATTTTCTACATTATAGAATAATAGTGAAGACATCAAAACAATGAAATAACACATGGACTCATGAAGTAACCAAAAAAGTGTTAAACATATAAAAATATATTTGAGATTTGAGATTCTCCAAAGTAGCCACCCTTTGCCTTGATGACAGCTTTGCACACTCTTGGTATTCTCTCAACCAGCTTCATGAATTAGTCACCTGGAATGCATTTAAATTAAAAGGTGTGCCTTGTTAAAAGTTAATTTGTGGAATTTATTTTCCTTCTTAATGCATTTGAGCCATTCAGTTGTGTTGTGAGAAAGTAGGGTTGGTATACAGAAGAATGCCCTATTTGGTAAAAGACCAAGTCCATATTATGGTAAGAACAGCTCAAATAAGCGAAGAGAAATGACAGTCCATCAGTACTTTCAAGTTTCTTCAAGTGCAGTTGCCAAAACCCTCAAGCGCTATGAAGAAACTGGCTCTCATGAGGACCGCCACAGGACAGGAAGACCCAGAGTTACCTCTGCTGCAGAGGATAAGTTCATTATAGTTAACTGCACCTTAGATTGCAGCACAAATAAATGATACCTCACAGAGTTCAAGTAACAGACACATCTCAACATCAACTGTTCAGAGGAGACTGCGTGAATCAGGCCTTCATGGTCAAATTGCTTTAAAGAAACCACTACTAAAGGACACCAATAAGATGATCACCCGACCTCAACCCAATTGAGATGGTTTGGGTTGAGTTGGACCGCAGAGTGAAGGAAAAGCAGCCAACAAGTGCTCATATGTGGGAATTCATTCAAGACAGTTGGAAAATCATTCCTCATGAAGCTGGTTGAGAGAATGCCAAGATTGTGCAAAGCTGCCATCAAGGCAAAGGGTGGCTGCTTTGAAGAATCTCAAATATAAAATAGACTTTGATTTGTTTAACACTTTTTTTTGGTTACTACATGATTCCATGCGTGTTATCCATATGTTGTTTTGATGTATTCACTGTTATTCTACAATGGAGAACATTTTTAAAATAAAGAAAAACCTTTAAATGAGTAGGTGTGTCCAAACTTTTGACTGGTACTGTAGATCTCCTTGAAAGTCACCCAATTGTGCTACCAAGCAAACTGCAGTAGTGAATCATCATCCCCAGTTCATTGGTCCTCCTTTGACAATGGAGTGGCTATGAAACCACAGGCATGATTGAGGTTTATACAGGCGCAGAGAGAGAGAAACCTCCCACCACAGAGATTCTGAACAGACAGGTTTTATCTTCAACTTCTGTCTGTCATTGGCTAGTTTGCATTTGACACTGATGTCACTTCAAACGAAGCCGCTTGATGTGAAGCGTCATTCCCATGCTATATTCCTCTCCATCACAAAGACTTGTACTGTCATCAAGTTCAGCTTGATCTTTTTTGTGTGTCAGGCAAGGTCACGCAACTGTTTCAAATTCTCATTTGAACGGTCATGTTGAACAATATCATTATTTAACAGTAATAAGGAGCAGCCTCCAATGCACATTAAATTGCATTAACCCGCACAGAACTCCGCTACTTCCTTGTATGTTGTTTGAGTATGTAATTAACACACACAGGCTGCTTTTGTGCCTATGTTCTTTTGAGCTGTGTGTAAGGGGTGTGTTCATATTTGTTAATCCTGCCTTTGACATACCAAAAGTCAACTCCATACAAAGTCATGGACATTTTGATGAGCCACCTCCAGGTGCTTACAATCCCTCCCATTCATCTACTCCCATTCTGGCCTTGCCTCGTGTCATCCCAGCCCTTTGATGAATGAACAAGTTGCTCAAGTCACTGCTCAATCATTCTATGCAACTCCTACTTCCTTACATCACTATGGCTTTAATTGCCTGAAATCGTATGTATCTAACCTTAAAAAAAATGGATCTACACATACAGAACTCAGTTATTATCTTGTAGGTGGAAATATCAGCATATGATAGAATTCTGAGTGTAGAGAGCATGATGTTAAAAGCTCCAGTGTGGTAGAGAGAAATGGCAGAAGTGTGTCGCAGTGACGCATGGTGGCAGTGTGGAGTGTGTGGATAGCTCTGCAGTGTGCAGATGACAGTGTTACATAAGGGAAGTGGAGATGGCAGAAGTATATCTACAGCAGTGTTACAGGTCCTTTTCTGCATTCAAATGGAGCAGGAATGAATGAGAACTGCCTGTTTTTTAATAAATGTTTTATTGTTGGACAAAAACTGGAAAACAAAAATCTAGCCATTTTTCAGTTCTCGTTTTTGCATATAAACTAAAAAACAAGTAGAAATGTAGATTTTCACATATGGGTGGGATTACATGTGGAATGCCTGTCATTGGCCAAATGCACAGCCAACACTTCCCCCCCAAGCGAAAAAAAATATTTATATATATTTGAATACATTGAACAAAAATATAAACGCAACATGGTAAGTGTTGGTCCCATGTTTCATTGAGGTAAAGATGCCTTAATAATGAATCAACCGTGTCGTGCTAGGGGGAAACCCTGCATTATCGTATGAGTAGGCATATGCTACGGACAATTGCATTTTATTGATGGCAATTTTAATGCGCAGGGATACGGTGAAGAGGTCCCGGAGGCCCATTGTCGTGCCTTTCATCTGACGCCATCACCTCATGTTTCAGCATGATAATGCACGGCCACATGTCTCAAGGTCCTATACACAATTCCTGGAAGCTGACATTTCCCAGTTCTTCCATGGCCTGCCTACTCACCAGACATGTCACCCATGTATGACAGCGTGATCCAGTTCTCGCCAATATCCATTAACTTGAAGAGGAGTGGGGAGTGGGACAACATTCCACAGTCCACAATCAACAGGCTGATCAACTCTATGCGAAGGAGATGTATCGTGCTGTATGAGGGAAATGTTGGTCACACCACATACTGACTGGTTTTCTGATCCACGCCCCTACCTTATTTTTTTAAAGATATCTGTGACCAACAGATGCATATCTGTGTTCCCAGTCATGTGAAATCCATAGATAAGGGCCTAATGAATTTATTTTAATTGACTGATTTCCTTATATGAACTGCAGTATCTCAGTAAAATCTTTTGAAATTGTTGCATGTCGCGTTTATATCTTTTCAGTGTATATTTTCAGAGTAGCTTCCCCAACACTGTTCATTCATGGCCTGAGCTCTGTAGTGTAGACAGTGCCTTACTACCTCACTAAACACAATGACACCTCACTGTGTCATTGGAATTAAATAGCATGAGCCAACTAAGGGTGCGTTTGTAAATTCACTCAGAGTGCGCTCTGGGCGTTCCTAAATTGAGAGCATTTTCAGGAGCAGTTCAGAGCGCACACAGGACGCTCTGGCGGAAAAGTAGAGTTGATCAGAGCGTTCTGACCTCACAACTGCAGTCAAGCACTCAAGCTAACTGGCTAAAGTTGGCTAGCTTGCTAGCTACTTCCAGACACAAATGAGAGAACACTTCACTCTGACCATTTCACTCAACTGTAGCAGAGCTGGTTAAGCTGTTTTTATTTTTTCTAGAGCGTTGGTGAATTTAACTATGCCTCTGGAAACAATTTAAATATGTTTTTTTTGCAGATGTTTACACTCAGACGAGAGTGCTCTGAAATCGGAGTAGATAGCCAGAGTGAATTTACGAACACACCCAAAGCCAGTTTGTTTCATGTTTGAATTAAGTAAAACTTTATTGTAACTTTATTATAAGAACACTTTAAAATACATTTCAAATGTGTATCACAATAAAACGAAATAAGATGAGAATAATATTTCAGAACAATTGTATTCATAAGTGTGAAGTAATAACAGTAAAATATTTTCTTCATCATTAAAAACAATATAAAGTAATACGTCATCAGAAGCTTTATTTAAGCTTTGATACATTGACTTCAAACTACTAAAATAAAATCTACAAGTTATACTAACTTGCGTAAATGTGTCAAATGAGATGACTAGCTGACTCGCTCCACAACTGATCACCTAAATGCATATACTGACATCTTCTGGATAAATGTAAGTGTAAGCGCTTTACAAGGAAACCGAATCCAATAAGATCAAATTGTTTGGCGTAGAACAAATTGCATCACCCCTGCGTCCCTATAACTATGTCAGAGTATATTTCAGAACTTTATAGATTACTGTTCAAACAGAAAACTCAGTGCATTACTTATTCACAGCAATGATGAAAGGCACAGTAACAGGAATTATTGCAGACAGAGATCCTGTGATCTCTAACCTGAAGGTGCATTGTGATACTGGTCATTTAAAGGTATTAACGCTCCTTTGATGGAATGCAATGTAATAAATATGTATTAACTATAAGTAGTGTGACTATTTTGTCATTATGCCTTGCTCCTCTGTCCACTCAGAATGGCACACTGTCGTCATCAGTTTTACTGTTGTCCACAGTTTCTTCCACTGATGTTCTCACCCACCGCTGGACCTGAGGACTGGTGGCTGGGGAATGCAAAGTGAGAGAGGGAGCGAAGGAAAGAAAAAGACAGGGTGAACTGAGAGGTTGAGACAGGGAGAGAATGCACTGGGAAGAACACCAATGTGCTTTATCGATCACAATCATTCATCTCATATTGAATGCGACTTTACAAGAACAGTCGAGCTGGAAATGTGTCTCTGTTTAAACCACTTTGAAAACTGGGGTTCTCACCTGACACCCGTTTTGTGTAGGATTCCCGACGGACCTCCTGGGCCTTTTCTCTTTCTTTCACGGCAGCTGATATGGAGAGGGCAGCCATTTTACAGACGCTGATCCGCTCTCTGCCTCCACCGCCTCCACTTCCTGTGTTCCTGATGGTCACTCTGCTGGGGCTGCTGGCTGGACCACCACTGCTGGTAATCACTCGACTACCCCCACTGCTGATCCTGACACCACCCTCTGTACTACTAATTCTCTGTCCACTAGTACCTGCACTACTGATCATATGTCCACTACCTCCACTTCCTGTGCTACTGCTACTCAGTCTACCTCCACTTCCTGCACTGCTGATCATATGTCCACTACCTGCACTACTTAGTCCACCTCCACTTCCTGTGCTTCTGCTTCTCAGTCTACCTCCACTTGCAGCACTGCTGATCATGTGTCCACTTCCAGCACTGCTGATCATGTGTCCACTTCCAGCACTGCTGATCATGTGTCCACTTCCAGCACTGCTGATTCTTCCCCCACTTCCTGCCTTATTGATCTGTCCATTACTTCTACTATAAACCTTCCATTCTCCACTTCCTGCACTGCTAAGTCTACCAGTCCTTTCATTGCTCGTGTTTCTGTTAAACTGAGAGACACTTTCGGAATTCACATGGGTCCAGACTCCACTGCCGTTACTGAGTCTGTCTCCACTACCTGGACCACTGAGTCTGCCTCCACTACCTGGACCACTGAGCCTGCCTCCACTACCTGGACCACTGAGTCTGCCTCCACTACCTGGACCACTGAGTCTGCCTGTACCTCCACCATAAACCAACCATTCTCCACTTCCTCCACTACTTGCACTAGTTAACATGTGTCCACTTCCTGCACTAGTTATCATGTGTCCACTTCCTGCACTAGTTATCATCTGTCCACTTCCTGCACTAGTTATCATCTGTCCACTTCCTGCACTAGTTACCATGTGTCCACTTCCTGCACTAGTTATCATGTGTCCACTTCCTGCACAAGATATCATCTGTCCACTTACCACATTATTCATCATATAGCCACTTTCTGTCCTGCTGATCAAACCACCACTGCCTACACTAGTCATACCTCCAGGACTTATCATACTTCCACTTCTCATATCACTGATGATCTCCACTGCACTTGCCACTGTGCTAGCTGGCACTTTTACCGCTTCACCGGTGGCACTGCTGATCGTATTGTCACTTGCAGCGCTGCTAATCTGTACAACATTGGTGATCATACCCCGATGTTCTGCACTGCTGTTTGGAACTGGACCTTCCACTTTCTTCACCTGGATCACAGTTTCCTTAGCCTCGCATCCCATGCTGCTAGCATTATCGCTGTCAGTTGTCTGAGACACGAATGGGAACGAGACTACTACAGTTTCCACAGTGCTTATGTCACCTGTAGAGACGTGGTCAATCATTTGAACATCTCTGCTAATCATACCTTCACTCTCCATCAAGGGGGTTTGAGCTCTGTACTCCCTGTGGACAATTGGAACCTCAAATTCAGGGCTGGATGCCATTGATATTTCTGTGCTGATCATCTCAACCACACTTCTTGTCAGGTCATCAGCCTCATCAGCACTCTTCATTTCAACCACACTTGTTGTTATGATTGTGCTCGTCAGGTCACCACCCTGAGCAATGTTTATCTGACCTCTACTCTCCTCACAGTTTGTTTGACCTTCGTCGTCTGCATCACCAACTACAGCTGTGACTTCCAGCTCATCAACCGGTCCTACGCTTTCAACCCTGCTGCTCTCCACAGTGTCACTCTTTCTGGATATACAGCTTGTCTCCTCAATGATCGTTTCCTCTATAATAACATGCTCTCCATGTTCAGCATTTATCATCTCAAATCTGTCTTCCGATTGGGTGATATTTACTTATATTGGCTGACTGCTTGGCTGAACCTCATTTTCTGTGATGTTTATCTCCAAGGAGCAGAGCTGTGCTCCAGTTTCAACACAGCTGATCTGACTGCCATTTCCTACACGGGTTATCTGAGCAACACTTTCCGAAACACTCAGAACTCCACTGATCTGAGTTTCAATTTGACAGCTATTTATCTGACTCTTAACCTCCATGCTGTCAATCTGAGTCTCCTCACTTCTGATTTGGTTTTCTTCCTTATCGGAGATAATTCGAGCATCATGCACAGTACTAACAATCTGATTTTCACTGCCAATGTTAGTTTCACTTTCCACACTTCTCTCCTGGATCTCAGTTTCCCTACATTTTATCTGACCTGTGCTTTTTACATCACTGACACCAACCACCACTACGGCCTCCTCACTGCTAACTTGTACTGTGTCATCGGCAATGCTTATCTCTTCTTCATTCACCTTGCTAGCAGTCTGTCCTTCACAGTTAACATTGGTAACATCAACATCACTACTAGTGATCTGAACAACTTCTGTGTCTTTAATCTGAGATGCATCTTCGCTAATCTGAGCTGTTGAGATAATCACACTGATATTATCAAGTGGTCTGTCATTGACTCTACTGACAGTGGTGGTTTTATTCTCAACACTGCTCACAACGTGAGCTCCATGTTGTGCAGAGCTGGTGTTAGCGCTAGCTCCATGTTGTGCAGAGCTGGTGTTAGCGCTAGCTCCATGTTGTGCAGAGCTGGTGTTAGCGCTAGCTCCATGTTGTGCAGAGCTGGTGTTAGCGCCAGCTCCATGTTGTGCAGAGCTGGTGTTAGCGCTAGCTCCATGTTGTGCAGAGCTGGTGTTAGCGCTAGCTCCATGTTGTGCAGAGCGGGTGTTAGCGCCAGCTCCATGTTGTGCAGAGCTGGTGTTAGCGCTAGCTCCATGTTGTGCAGAGCTGGTGTTAGTGCTGCTCTCTGAATATCCAACCCGATGCCCACTTTCTAAACACTTGCTTTGGACTTCTTTTACAGTGCTAACCTGATTGGAAGTTTGTACACTCTGCACTGTTTTATGGGAGGCATTATACAGAAACACTTTCTGCACACGGGTAACCTGCTCCCCAATGGCTGCACCTACCACTTGTCCTCCGTTTTCTAAATTGCTTGAGGTCTCTCTTGAGGTCTCACTAATACTTGACACGCTTGCTCTTGGTACACAAATTATTGGTACACTTGCTCTTGGTACACTAATGGAGGAACTCTGAATTGGCATGAAGACGTGTTGGAAGGCAGTTCCATTGCTCATTGCACAGTGAGACGTGACACTGGCCATGGCGTTGGAGCTTGATTTCCTGCTGAAGACAAAAATATCTGTCAGACCTCGGACATGAATTTCGCTTCTGTCAAATCACCCGTTGCACCCTTTTCTTGGGTAATCACTAGTGACAACCCTTTTCTTGGCCTTACCTGGCTCCCCCTCCATCCAGCAGTCTCCTGTATTCAGCAATCTCCCTCTCCAGACTGGTCTTGATGTCCAGTAGCATCAGGTACTGGACAGCCTGCTGCTCTGTGGCTGTACATAGCTGCAGCAGCTCCACCTCCAGGCTGTCTAAGTGCTGCTGAAGCCGATTGAGGTGAACACTGTATCGCTCGTTCACTTCCATCTCGTCCCTCACCATTGACAGATTCTGTAAGCAAGTGAGTAAAGTGAAAGAGCAGCCATTTTAAACCTGTAAATCTCAGATTCTGTCTCCAGAGTTTCAGTGCAACAAAAAAGACTGCAAACTTCATTGTGTACATTTTTTTGGCGTATGTGGTTTATTACCTGGGTCTCCAATAGCTGCAACTCCAGAGTTAGGTCCTGGACTTTTCTCTTTAGGTCATCTATCTCTGTCTGCCTAACCTCGGACCCATCGGAACAGACGGTCACCTGGGTCTTCATGCTGTCCACCTGAAGGGTCAAAACAAACATGGAGAATATCTTATCATATATTCTGTATCTATAACATCTTCAGGACTCAGTGTTTGTGTTGACAGTGGCCCACCTTGCTCCGAAACCAGCTCTCAGCCTCTGTTTTGTTCTTCAGGACCATCGCCCCACACTGCTCCCTTAGGCGACTAAGACTCTCATTCAGGTCCACTGAGTGAGCACAGTCCATCTCCACGTTAACCAACCCAGACATCTGGGCCATCACTCCCTGCACTCCCTATACAGACACAGGAAATACAAACATGGATGTCATTGTTGTTTCCAAAAGCTCTGAAACAACATTGACAATAGAAAGTCAATGCAAACAGTATGTGCCGTAATGGTACTAGACCTATGGAACCATACAATATAAAAAATGTCATTGAAACAGTAACAGTATAAAGACCCCACCTCCTCATGGTTGCTCTTGAGGAGGTCCATTTCCTCCAGGTTTCCATCCAGTTGGATGTGCAGATCTCCTTCCCTATCGATGAACTCATGCTGAATACTCTGCAGGTGGCTCAGCTCTGCCTCCGCTGCCAAGAGACGCCTCTCCTCCTGTTCACACCTATACCAGACAGAAGATGAAATTTAGAGTGTGTATGTGTGTGAATTTCATTATTGCCCATACACGTGTGACCTTTCAAAGATCACATGAGCAAGGAAAATAATGCAATTTACTTGTGACCAAAGTTCATGCCATTGTTTGCGTAATCATTCTTGGTGAACCCACAGGACACAGTGGTTCCACACATTTACACTATAAACAAACTAACTTGTATTTATAGCCATAGACTTCCAGTTGAGCATTGGCGACCTGCAGCCTGAGTTGGGCATGGGTTGTGTACCATTCAGAAATCTATAGGAGAAACACAGATAGGCAGAAGCTAATATATTTCATTAGCATGTTTACTATCAGTCTTTGTCATTGCAAGTCAGTGATGCAGTTAAACTGTTCCAATGAAATTAGTAATCTAACATTTTATTTTAAGAGCACATGCACTCAAGTCAAAACCTGACATAGAAGGACTGTGCCAAGACCTTAGCCTTTTTAAATGTTTTCCCCATGAGATGTTGGCTGTATCCCACAACTCTGTTACACCTTCCTTCCCACTGGGCACACACTGGCTGAATCAATGTTGTTTCAGTGTCATTTCAATGAAATTACATTGAACCAATGTGGAATAGATGTTGAATTGACGTTTGTGCCCAGTGGGTTCCTTCCTTCGCTTATTTGCTTTCCCTTCTTCCCACTACTGTTTGTTTGAAAGGATGGGATGGAATTCTATATCTGGCAAGTATTTTCTAAATCAGAGGTTACAGGTCACAAAGGAACAGGAGAATGAGTCTGGTCACAAGATGATGCTTAAGAGGAGAAGGTGAACTTGGGAAGGTGTTCAGTGATAGGTCCCCATGTAGACCTACCTGGTTCCGAAGGTTATCGATCATCCCCAAGTGTCCACCCATGTCTTTACGGTCACCAAGGGAGCTTCTCTCCAGATGTTCCTTGATCTGTAGCTCAAGCTGAGCGTTGGCTGCCTCTAGTTGGTGTACCTGAGCCACACACATTCATACAACACACATCCTAGGTAGGCTTCTCACTGTTTTAGCAACTAAGAGGGGAATCACACCAGAGCAACTGACGGCCAAGTGTATTTAAATTAAAAGGCTGAGTGTACTTAAAAGCAGTGGGTGGCCGTTGTATCTGACCAGAATATCGTCCCTCGATTTCAGTTAATTTCTCAACTAATATACAGCTAACTTTCTCCTAGCATCACAAAAAAGAACCCCCCCCCCCCCCCCCCATTTGTTAAAGGAAATTATTTCAGCTGAGCCGTTTGAAACAAATATTAAGTGATAAGGTATCTCATTTACCTTTTCCAGGTAGGAGGCGAAGCGATCGTTAAGATCTTGCATATTCTCCCTCTCATTGACGCACAGGGAGTTTGAGACATTGGTGACGCTCACAGGGACACTTGATGCATATTCCATTGAGATGCGGGTTCCATATCCTCCCGCACCACTGCAAACACTGTTCCAGTGTCCCCTTCTGTGGTCATGGGAGAGCCGGTTAGCGCCACTGGCAAGGTACACCTGCCAGGGTGCCATCTCCTGCGCAGATGCTGCCATGACTACTGTCAACACAACTCCAACCTGGGAGCTGATGTGATGCTATGAAGGGCTTTTGTTAAATGTGCAAACTGCAAAGAGCTTACATATTTGTATCTATTGAAAGCAATTGTAGGTGTGATGAAACCCTGCCCACTATAGGCCTACAGATCTACAAAAAAACATTTGTGGGCATGTCTAGGGTGGAATTATGTTTTCTTCTGTCTTTCAAATGTAAACTGGATGGTTCTGGAGGCAGGATCACAGTCAAAAAGGTCAATACTGAAACAGAATCCCTTGTAAAACCAGTTTTCTTTTGGGAAGTGGACCAATAAATTGGATTAAGTTTCCTGCAGTGAAAAATACCCATTGGGCACACACTTCAGTGAAATTACGTTGATTCGCAGGCCTCCCGAGTGGCGCAGCAGTCTAAGCCACTGCATCGCAGTGCTAGAGGCGTCAACAGAGACCCGGGTTCGATCCCGGGCTGTATCACAACCGGCCGTGATTGGGAGTCCCATAGTGCGGTGCACAATTGGTACAGCATCTTCCAGGTTAGGGGAGGGTTTGGCCTGGGGGGCTTTTCTTGGCTCATCGCGCTCTAGCGACTCCTTGTGGCGGGCCGGGCACCTGCAGGCTGACCTCGGTCATCAGGTGAACAGTGTTTCCACTGACACATTGGTGCTTCCCGAAGGTCGAGTCATGTGGCAATGTAAAAGGGGGTACAAAAATTAAAAAATTAAAAAAATATGCAATAATAAAAAAAATGAAATTACATTGAACCACGGCCTTAGACCACTCGGGAGCTCCTAACCTTTCAACAACAAAGCTTTGAGCAATGTGTCTACGTTTTTGGCATTGAATTGATGTCTGTTCGCAGTAGGATACATTTACCTGTTAAGTGAAATACACATAATGCAACATCAAAAGTCACATTTGAAGTGGTAAATTGAATAAAACATTACGCTCTTTAATAAAATATTAAGACACTGTCCCAAAGTCACCCCAAAAATATTCCTGCCAAAAACGTAGGGTCTCGAGCTTGATGAAGAGTTTGGAGGGTACTATGGTGTTAAATGCTGAGATGTAGTCGATGAACAGCATTCTCACATAGGTATTCCTCTTGTCCAGATGGGTTAGGGCAGTGTGCAGTGTGGTTGTGATTGCGTCGTCTGTGGACCTATTTGGGCGGTAAGCAAATTGGAGTGGGTCTAGGGTGTCAGGTAGGGTGGAGGTGATGTGGTCCTTGACTAGTCTCTCAAAGCACTTCATGATGACGGAAGTCAGTGCTACAGGGTGGTATTCGTTTAGCTCAGTTATCTTAGCTTTCTTGGGAACAGGGACAATGGTGGCCCTCTTAAAGCATGTGGGAACAGCAGACTGGGATAAGGATTGATTGAATATGTCCGTAAACACACCAGCCAGCTGGTCTGCGCATGCTCTGAGGACGCGGCTGGGGATGCCGTCTGGTTATCCCTTAGGTCTAGCACAGCAAATACTTATAATACAAATAATTGTTTAAACATAAGTTGCAGTGCAGTGATTACAACAAAATAATCATAATATTGACAAAAACAAGGGGGTTAGCCATCAGTGAAGGAGTTGACAAGCCACTGACGGAGTTACATTTGTAAAATATAGAAAATCATTCATTTGAAAATCCACAATAAAAACACAACCATTCTATCAAATCTTTCAGCACTCTGACGGAATTGACGTTAGACAAAAATCTGACAGAGTTGATATTTTATGGAGATGACAAAAATTGCATTTTTCTTCTTCATTCAAGTGGTATACACAGTAACAATTAGTTTTTTCTTCAGATGATTTATGACTCTAAAACCTAATTAGATGTAACTTATTTGAACCAAAATGCATATTGCATATTTTAATCTATAAGGAAGACGGAGTTGACAGTTTCTGGTTGTGACCGTGATGATTCCAGTATTGTTTGTTTAAATCTATCAAAAGTAGAGAACTTTACAGACCATGAGTGGTCTTGTTGCACTACATGTACTGAGGACATGAATAAGGGGTCCTTATGGTATAGCTGACCCTGCCCATTCCTGATTCATTTAGGATTTTAGACAAATCTGACGGAGTAAACAAAATCTCCGGACACATTTTTTAGGAATCTAAGTTTTGAGAAATATTATTTAAAGTCACAGAGGGCTATAGCAAGAAACTATACTGAACAAAAAATATAATGAGCTGTTTAATGAGCATTTCTACTTTGCCAAGATAATCCACCCCCCTGACAGGAAAAGGCCACTTTAAAATGTGCAGTTTTGTGATACAACACAATGCCACAGATGTCTCATTTTTTGAGGGAGTGTGCCATTGGCATGCTAACTGCAAGAATATCCACCAGAGCTGTTCATTTCTCTACCATAAGCCTCCTCCAACGTACGTTTTAGAGAATTTGGCAGTACATCCAACCGGCCTCACAACCGGACAGCTGATGAAACTGCGGGTTTTTCACAACCGAAGAAACCATCTCAAGGAAGCTCATCTGCGTGCTCGTCATCCTCACCAGGGTCTTGAGCTGACTGCAGTTCGGCATCGTAATCGACTTCAGTGGTCAAATGCTCACCTTTGATGGCCACTGGCACGCTGGAGAAATGTGCTCTTTGTGGATGAACCCCGGTTTCAATTGTACCGGGCAGGTGGCAGACGTATGGCGTGGTGTGTGCGAGCGGTTTGCTGATGTCAATGTTGTGAACAGAATGTCCCATGGTGGCGGTGTGGTTATGGTATGAGCAGGAATAAGCTACGGACAATGAATACAATTGCATTTTATCGATGGCAATTTGAATGCAAAGAGATACTGTGACGAGATCCTGAAGCCCGATGTCATGCAATTCACCCACACCATCACCTCATGTTTCAGCATGATAATGCATGTCGCAAGGATCTGTGCACAATTCCTGTGACCAAAAGACACATATTTGTGTTCCCAGTCATGTGAAATCCATAGATTAGGGCCTAATTTATTTATTTCAATTGACTGATTTCCTTGCAAACTAAGTCAGTAAAATCTTTGAAATTGTTGCATGTTGGGTTTATATTTTTGTTCAGTGTACATACCATCATTTTTCAGTTAATATACATTTTTGCCAATTTTAAACACTTTTTTGGAGAGTTTGAAATTGGGATCCTTCACTTCGGACAAGGGCATTTATAGGCAAAGAGCCGGCATGAAAATGAATAATATTGAAAGTATTTTGAAAATTCCCAAATCAAATCTTTCCATTATAAAATTCCCTAAATGTACTTATGAAGCATAAATAATACAACAAAATACATTTCTTTAAACAAAAAATTCAAAAAATATATGTTTTCTTACCGGGCAAGGACTGTCCTGACTTTCAATATTTTTTTATATTTGGGGGGGAGTTGGGGGCCCCCAAAGCTTGAGGGCAACCCCGTTTTGCTGGGGTGTGTGTGGTACACCAGTGCCTGTAATTTCTGACAAACACAATTCTAACTATCAACAGCATATAATCTTTAAGTTCAAAAGATCACTTTCTGCTTTTCTACCAAGAGTAATTTACACTGCCACAGAAAGATGAATGACTTGTTTATTCTGTGGGGAAATGTTCTCCGACCAGCTTGACATTATTTATATGTGAAGATATGAAAAGTGACAAAGAAGATAAAAGCCACTGACTCGGTGGATGCCATTCTGTCTCTACACCAGTTTTTCCCAAATGGTGTGTCAGGACTTGGGACCAATTGATGGGTTGAGGACAGTTCCTAATAGGTCAAGGGCCCTAACCAAAGAGTGAGTAGAAGTGGGGGTCACAAGACACAAACAACAGTGGCTAACTGCAAGACCATTGTGTGCCAATGGGTGTGTTGTTTCCAAACAAGTCCTAATTTCAAGACTTTGTGCCAATGGGTGTGTTGTTTCCAAACAAGTCCTAATTTCAAGACTTAAAAACCTCAAACCGTACATCAGCGAGTTGAAACCAGTTGAAGCTAATTGCCGGAATAATTAGTCTAAGTCGGCGAACACACATAAGAGACACCCACATCAAACCACACCCCGAAACCAACTCATGTTTGAATTCAGTTACAGTGCCTTGCGAAAGTATTCGGCCCCCTTGAACTTTGCGATCTTTTGCCACATTTCAGGCTTCAAACATAAAGATATAAAACTGTATTTTTTGTGAAGAATCAACAACAAGTGGGACACAATCATGAAGTGGAACGACATTTATTGGATATTTCAAACTTTTTTAACAAATCAAAAACTGAAAAATTGGGCGTGCAAAATTATTCAGCCCCCTTAAGTTAATACTTTGTAGCGCGACCTTTTGCTGCGATTACAGCTGTAAGTCGCTTGGGGTATGTCTCTATCAGTTCTGCACATCGAGAGACTGAAATTTTTTCCCATTCCTCCTTGCAAAACAGCTCGAGCTCAGTGAGGTTGGATAGAGAGCATTTGTGAACAGCAGTTTTCAGTTCTTTCCACAGATTCTCGATTGGATTCAGGTCTGGACTTTGACTTGGCCATTCTAACACCTGGATATGTTTATTTTTGAACCATTCCATTGTAGATTTTGCTTTATGTTTTGGATCATTGTCTTGTTGGAAGACAAATCTCCGTCCCAGTCTCAGGTCTTTTGCAGACTCCATCAGGTTTTCTTCCAGAATGGTCCTGTATTTGGCTCCATCCATCTTCCCATCAATTTGAACCATCTTCCCTGTCCCTGCTGAAGAAAAGCAGGCCCAAACCATGATGCTGCCACCACCATGTTTGACAGTGGGGATGGTGTGTTCAGCTGTGTTGCTTTTATGCCAAACATAACGTTTTGCATTGTTGCCAAAAAGTTCAATTTTGGTTTCATCTGACCAGAGCACCTTCTTCCACATGTTTGGTGTGTCTCCCAGGTGGCTTGTGGCAAACTTTAAACAACACTTTTTATGGATATCTTTAAGAAATGGCTTTCTTCTTGCCACTCTTCCATAAAGGCCAGATTTGTGCAATATACGACTGATTGTTGTCCTATGGACAGAGTCTCCCACCTCAGCTGTAGATCTCTGCAGTTCATCCAGAGTGATCATGGGCCTCTTGGCTGCATCTCTGATCAGTCTTCTCCTTGTATGAGCTGAAAGTTTAGAGGGACGGCCAGGTCTTGGTAGATTTGCAGTGGTCTGATACTCCTTCCATTTCAATATTATCGCTTGCACAGTGCTCCTTGGGATGTTTAAAGCTTGGGAAATATTTTTGTATCCAAATCCGGCTTTAAACTTCTTCACAACAGTATCTCGGACCTGCCTGGTGTGTTCCTTGTTCTTCATGATGCTCTCTGCGCTTTTAACGGACCTCTGAGACTATCACAGTGTCGGTGCATTTATACGGAGACTTGATTACACACACAGGTGGATTGTATTTATCATCATTAGTCATTTAGGTCAACATTGGATCATTCAGAGATCCTCACTGAACTTCTGGAGAGAGTTTGCTGCACTGAAAGTAAAGGGGCTGAATAATTTTGCACGCCCAATGTTTCAGTTTTTGATTTGTTAAAAAAGTTTGAAATATCCAATAAATGTCGTTCCACTTCATGATTGTGTCCCACTTGTTGTTGATTCTTCACAAAAAAATACAGTTTTATATCTTTATGTTTGAAGCCTGATATGTGGCAAAAGGTCGCAAAGTTCAAGGGGGCCGAATACTTTCGCAAGGCACTGTAACTATGGCAGCTATTAGTCTAAAATAGCGTGAGTCAGCTTGGTTGTTTGCTGTA
Source organism: Oncorhynchus clarkii lewisi (assembly GCF_045791955.1). NCBI lineage: Eukaryota > Metazoa > Chordata > Actinopteri > Salmoniformes > Salmonidae > Oncorhynchus > Oncorhynchus clarkii. The sequence continues at coordinate 68,699,618 of NC_092158.1, read as the reverse complement.
TCTCATCTCTCCCTCCCTGCTCCCCGTATCACTGGCTGACAGGATGGCCCCTCCCCTGCCTGAGGGAGGCACCTCTTTTTCCTCCTCTCGCGATTTATCAGCTCTGGTTAATAAAGTAGCTTAAAAAATGCATTTTCTGTTGCTTCCCTCACTCGAATGGGATTGGGTCTGTATCTAACCAGGTCTATACGGAACAGGTCTAGTTGTCCATGGGTCCATTTGGAACGGGTCTCTATATTTACATTTTTGATTTATGCATATCGGGTCCTGGTTGGAAAGCCTCAGGTCCATATCAGAACTTGGATCTGTGATTGATTTTATTTTGATTTTATTAGGATCTTTTTTAGTCCCCATTTGGACTAATCTTCCAAGAGTCCTTAACATTAAAATACAATTTATAATACAAACACACTTTCACATATAACACACTATTACAAACATACTTAATACACTAGCATAATGACCCAATAAATACTCAATCTAAAAAAGTATTGATTCTTCATCTACTATAGTCCCACAACATTTCTATATACTATATTTAAATAGTTTTTAAATAATGTTTAAACTTATATATTGAAAGGTTTCTAGTTTGCTCAGTTAATTTATTCCATTTCTTTATTGCTCTAAATCGAAATGTTTTTTTGCCCATTTCTTTTTTCTGTCTGGATAACGCATAGATGGTGGACAATCTATTTCTAGTATTTACGGAATGTCTGTCTCTTACCAACTGAATACCATTGTGAATAGAACTTGGCCGTTTTAAATGATGTACATTATAAAATAAGATAAGCATGTTTTTTTCAATTATCTTGTCGATTGAGGACCAACCAAGAACACTGCGCATGACTGCAACAGAAGAACCATATCTCCGCCTTAAAACAATCCTTGCTGCTTTATTCTGTGCATTCTGCAGCCTCCTAACTTCACTAGATGATGCATTTCCCCAGACCACCGAACAATAGTTCACTTGACTCTCAACCAATGCCTGTGTTATTTGCTGAAGGATTTTCCCTGGTAAATATTTAGCTATCTGATTATGTTATCTGACTTCTGATTATGCATGCTGTTTTAATATTTTTTTTTACATAGATTAGTTATTTGAGACGACCATGATAAGCAGTTGTCTAGCTGCACTCCCAGTAGTTTGGTTTCTGCCACTTCTTCAATTTGTACTCCTCCCATACTTAATTGTATCCCATGCTGTTTTGGCCTTTTCCTAGTTGAACAGACCAACACAACTTTGGTTTTCTTGGTGTTTAAAGCAAGTTTGTTTTGGCAAATCCATTTCCTGATAATCTCCAAATCTCCTTGCAAAGCTTGCTGTACCTGTTGAACCGATTGTCTTGCTGCATAAATTGTAGTATCATCTGCAAATATAGTAGATTGAGTTTCAACCAAGGCATAGGGAAGGTCGTTGGTGTATATTAAGTAGAGAAGTGGCCCAAGGCAACTGCCCTGCGGTATTCCACAGTTTAACACATTAGGGGAAGAAAATGAACCATTGATATAGGTAGACTGTTTCCTGTCAGTTAGATATGACTGTACCCAATTCAATGCGACCTCCTTAAAACCATAATGCATTAATTTTGTCAAAATAATTTCATGATCCACTAAATCAAATGCTGCACTGAAATCTAAAAATAGTACACCTACAAACCTGCCATTATCCATAGCATTGAGCCACTGGTCAGTCATGTCAACCAATGCAGTGGTAGTGGAATGTTTTTTGCGATAAGCATGCTAATTGGCTGTAATCAGATCATTCTTTTCCATATACTCCCACATTTGTCTACTCACAATACCCTCCACTATCTTACTGAGTGTAGGGAGTAGACTAATTGGTCGACTATTGGCAGGAGTAATGGGTTCTTTGCTGTCTTTAGGAATAGGACACAGTTTCGCATGCTTCCATACATTTGCAAACAACCCCTTTTCCAGTGACCAATTAAATATGTATCTCAGTGGAACTGCAATCTGGGGAGCAGCACAGCGAAGCAAAAAATTGTCCATAAGACCATAACCTGTAGATTTACCATCAGGTAATGACTTCAATAGGTTTAACACCTCCTCCACTGACACCGTTTGTAGACTAAAAGAGCAGATCTTATTGCTCATAATATGATCATCAATCCATTGGACAATAGCTTGTTTGGAAGAATTTATGTCTACATTGTTGCTTAGTAATTTAATTTTTTGTGTAAAAAAATCTGCAAAATGATTGCCAATATCAACTGGTTTTGTTATTATTCTCCCGTCAACCTCCACACTAGATGGGCATGATGAGATAGATGTACCAAGTAGACGAAGACATCTAATATGCAGCTGTCGTTTTTAAACCTCCATTCTAGCAAGGATGACACACAGTTGGCGACGGGCGTAAAGTGCAAAAAGAGGGATACGTGCTCCAGTAGTTCAGAGATGGAACCTGACGAAGGTGAAGATAAAGTACCTGCGGTGAGGATCGCCGAGTTCGTGCCTTGTCCCAATGATGAAAAGGATGATTCTGGCCCAGTGGGAGTGAAATTTGTGGAGAGAATGGATCCTTGTATTCTGGTTGATCCAGAAGGTTGGGTAATGTTGAGTTGGTGAAAGTAACGCAAAATGGACTCCTGATGATTTATTGTGTTTCTTCTGTCCAGAGGGAGCGGGCTCTCCGGACCACACGTGCCTTGTCCTGTTGAGTTTTGATGCAGAGTCTTTGCCCGAAAAGGTCAAGGTAGGATGTGTTAGGTGTTTTAGGTGCCAAGCTTATGGTCATGTTGCAGTAGTGTATAGGATAGCGCTTCCTAGATGTAAGAAGTGTGCAGGAGGGTATGAGATGAAGGAATGTGTAGTATCGGTGGAGAAAGTTATGTGTGTAAACTGTGGGGGTGCCCATGGGGCTGGAGATCGGGGGTGTCTGGTGAGAGAAAAGCAGGTTGAGGTTGCCAGGGTTACAGTAGTACAGAAAGTGTGAGTAGGCAGAGATTCCTGTGAGTAGGCAGAAACCAATAGAGAGGGATGGGAATAATATGTGCTTCAGTAAGGTGGGGTTCTTAGCATTCATAGCCATGGTTGTCAACTGTACTGCAGAAATGGAATGTAAATCACTGAAAATAGAGGTTGTGGTTCTTGGGAAGGCATTTTACTGCAGAAGATTTGCAGGGGGTGTTGAGTGGTATTTTACTGTCCTCTCAGACCATTAGTCAGTAGTAGGATTAGACAGGGTTAAATAGTGGAATGGGTGGGGGGTTTTCTAGAGAGGGCTAGTTGTTGGCGGGGTCATTTTCCTTTTTCCCAAATTTGTATTACTGGTATTTAGTGTAGACAGGCTGTGAATGGCCTCACACTCCAGTACAGTAGGTGGCAGTGTATGCACATAAAAGTTGGATGCGCTCCGCCAACCCAATCTCAAAGAAGAACATGACACACACACACACACACACACACACACACACACACACACACACACACACACACATCTTTCTATACAGTATCTACATGCTTTTATTTGGGTTTCTATGCAAAGTATATGATTGAATGTTTCTTTAAGCCTGCAGCTAATTGCTTGAAATTAGACATATAGTGGGGTTTCATGGACAGAGTTTAATTTAGGACTAGGCTAATTCTACTTAAATTAACCCAGATAAAATAACTGGCTTTCTGAGACGTTGCTTAACTTCAGTTTAATTAGTTCTACACTAGAAAGTCCCAGACTAAGGTAAGTAAGGAATAACCAGGTCATCTTTGTGAAGTCTGATTAGATTAACAATGTGTACTTAATGCTGACCTAAGGATGATTTTTAAAAAAACAGGGATGGGACACTAATACATAAGCATTGTGGAATTGGAACAGGTCACCTAAACCAAACAATAGACAGAGGTAAAAGAAAACGTTTAAAAAAAATCCTCTTGAAGCGAATTGTGACAAACCACCCAATTATCGAGAACAAACAGCATGATTCATCAACAGAAAACAAAAATAATACCTCGACTGCCATTTGTAATGAATTCAACTCAAATGAAAAAGTAAACAAAAAGGACACTATAACAACTTCAGGTAAAATACTGTATTGTTGGCCCATTTTACAAATCACTTTGAAATGTTAGTTTTCTTGTGTAACACAACACAGTGAGGCCTAAATGTTCTGTAAATGTTCTGTGTGACAGACATTTACATACATACAGTGCCTTGCGAAAGTATTCGGCCCCCTTGAACTTTGCGACCTTTTGCCACATTTCAGGCTTCAAACATAAAGATATAAAACTGTATTTTTTTGTGAAGAATCAACAACAAGTGGGACACAATCATGAAGTGGAACGACATTTATTGGATATTTCAAACCTTTTTAACAAATCAAAAACTGAAAAATTGGGCGTGCAAAATTATTCAGCCCCCTTAAGTTAATACTTTGTAGCGCGACCTTTTGCTGCGATTACAGCTGTAAGTCGCTTGGGGTATGTCTCTATCAGTTCTGCACATCGAGAGACTGAAATTTTTTCCCATTCCTCCTTGCAAAACAGCTCGAGCTCAGTGAGGTTGGATAGAGAGCATTTGTGAACAGCAGTTTTCAGTTCTTTCCACAGATTCTCGATTGGATTCAGGTCTGGACTTTGACTTGGCCATTCTAACACCTGGATATGTTTATTTTTGAACCATTCCATTGTAGATTTTGCTTTATGTTTTGGATCATTGTCTTGTTGGAAGACAAATCTCCGTCCCAGTCTCAGGTCTTTTGCAGACTCCATCAGGTTTTCTTCCAGAATGGTCCTGTATTTGGCTCCATCCATCTTCCCATCAATTTGAACCATCTTCCCTGTCCCTGCTGAAGAAAAGCAGGCCCAAACCATGATGCTGCCACCACCATGTTTGACAGTGGGGATGGTGTGTTCAGCTGTGTTGCTTTTATGCCAAACATAACGTTTTGCATTGTTGCCAAAAAGTTCAATTTTGGTTTCATCTGACCAGAGCACCTTCTTCCACATGTTTGGTGTGTCTCCCAGGTGGCTTGTGGCAAACTTTAAACAACACTTTTTATGGATATCTTTAAGAAATGGCTTTCTTCTTGCCACTCTTCCATAAAGGCCAGATTTGTGCAATATACGACTGATTGTTGTCCTATGGACAGAGTCTCCCACCTCAGCTGTAGATCTCTGCAGTTCATCCAGAGTGATCATGGGCCTCTTGGCTGCATCTCTGATCAGTCTTCTCCTTGTATGAGCTGAAAGTTTAGAGGGACGGCCAGGTCTTGGTAGATTTGCAGTGGTCTGATACTCCTTCCATTTCAATATTATCGCTTGCACAGTGCTCCTTGGGATGTTTAAAGCTTGGGAAATCTTTTTGTATTCAAATCCGGCTTTAAACTTCTTCACAACAGTATCTCGGACCTGCCTGGTGTGTTCCTTGTTCTTCATGATGCTCTCTGCGCTTTTAACGGACCTCTGAGACTATCACAGTGCAGGTGCATTTATACGGAGACTTGATTACACACAGGTGGATTGTATTTATCATCATTAGTCATTTAGGTCAACATTGGATCATTCAGAGATCCTCACTGAACTTCTGGAGAGAGTTTGCTGCACTGAAAGTAAAGGGGCTGAATAATTTTGCACGCCCAATTTTTCAGTTTTTGATTTGTTAAAAAAGTTTGAAATATCCAATAAATAGGGCCTCCCGGGTGGCGCAGTGGTTAAGGGCGCTGTACTGCAGCGCCAGCTGTGCCATCAGAGTCCTGGGTTCGCGCCCAGGCTCTGTCGTAACCGGCCGCGACCGGGAGGTCCGTGGGGCGACGCACAATTGGCCTAGCGTCGCCCGGGTTAGGGAGGGCTTGGTCGGTAGGGGTGTCCTTGTCTCATCGCGCACCAGCGACTCCTGTGGCGGGCTGGGCGCAGTGTACGCTAAGGTGGCCAGGTGTTTCCTCCGGCGCATTGGTGCGGCTGGCTTCCGGGTTGGATGTGCGCTGTGTTAAAGAAGCAGCGGCTTGGTTGGTTGTGTATCGGAGGACGCATGACTTTCAACCTTCGTCTCTCCTGAGCCCGTACGGGAGTTGTAGCGATGAGACAAGATAGTAGCTACTACAACAATTGGATACTACGAAATTGGGGGGTAAAATTTAAAAAAATAAATAAAAAAAAAAATTAAATATCCAATAAATGTCGTTCCATCCACTTCATGATTGTGTCCCACTTGTTGATTATTCACAAAAAAATACAGTTTTATATCTTTATGTTTGAAGCCTGAAATGTGGCAAAAAAAATAATTTCTACACTGAACAAAAATATAAACGCAACATATATTGTGTTGGTCCCATGTTTCATGAGCTCAAATAAAATATCCCCCCCTCCCCTTGTTTACCCTGTTAGTGAGCATTTCTCCTTTCCCAAGACAATCCATCCACCTGACAGGTGAGGCATATCAAGAAGTTGATTAACCAGAACGATCATTACACAGGTGCACCTTGTGCTGTGGACAATAAAAGGCCACTTTTTGCTTATGAATATAAAATGCACTCTAAAATGTGCACTTTTGTCACACAACACCATGCCACATATGCCTCAAGTTTTAAAGGAACTCGCAAATTGGAATGCTGACTGCAGGAATGCTCACCAGAGCTGTTGCTAGAGAATTTAATGTTAATTTCTCTACCATAAGCCACCTCCAACGTCATTTAGAGAATTTGGCATTAAGTCCAACCGGCCTAACAACCGCAGACCACGTGTAACCACGCCAGCCCAGGACTTCCACATCTGGCTTCTTCGCATGCGGAATTGTCTGAGACCAGCCACCCAGATAGCTGATGAAACTGAGGAATATTTCTGTCAGTAATAAAGCCATTTTGTGGTGAAAAACTCATTTTAATTTGCTGGGCCTGGCTGGCTCCCAAGTGGGTGGGCCTATGCACTCCCAGGCCCACCCATGGCTTCGCCCCTGCCCAGTCATGTGAAATCCATAGATTAGGGCCTATGGAATTTATTTTAATTGACTGATATCCTGATATGAACTGTCACTCAGTAAAATCATTGAAATTATTGCATGTTGCGTTTTATATTTGTGTTAAGTATTTATTGTTTTGTCTTTCTAAGGTCCTGTGGAAAAACATATAAATCTATTTAAAGAAGACAAAAGCTGTTGATTGTATGGAGGGTTTTCAAGGCTGGAAATACCAGAGACAGATTGGTCAAAAGACCAATTAGTGGAAAAAATATCATAATTGCTTGTCTAAACTCAGCCGTTGACAGTTCAGATGGGGGACCATTCCAATCCTCATTTGGTAGGATATTCATTCAACAAGTGTCATCATTGGACTTGGAATATGCAATTTTGTCAGTCATCTCTTGCACTCAGCTCACTACATCTGCAGCAGCCAGGAGGGAAGATTGTGTCACTAACATGGGCAGCAGGACAAAGACAAAGAGGCTGAGCATGAATGAGAAACTGGTGCTAAATACATTAGTTTCATGAGTGAAAAACGAATGTATTTAAAAGAAGAGCATGATATGAAGATGCACACCCTTCATGTTGAGTTGTCTATGAAGGAGGAGAGAAAAATTAAGCAGCAGCAGTACCAATGTTCCTCTCAAACCAGCACCAGTTTGGGGTCCCGATATTTCCATTTGTGAATCCATGGCTATTGTTTGCTTCAATCACTTGAGCTATCTTTGTTGTGAGAAGTGCTGCATTGCACAAGCATCTCTGCAGGCTAGTCCATTTGTGTTGTTGTCTGCCTCAACCATGGGAACATCTATCTGGGTCATCCTCATCTTCAATACGAGGATCTAGGAAGCCATTCTGTTTGAGGTAATTATGAAGCACTGCTGTTGAAATTATGACAATGCAGCATCTTCTTGGTTGAAAGCGCTAGGGTCAGTCTGTTATATCTGGAGTATTTCTCCTGTCTTATCTGGTGTCCTGTGCGAATTTAAGTATGCTCTCTCTAATTCTCTCTCCCTTTTTCTCTCTCTCTCTCTCTCTGAGGACCTGAGCCCTAGGACCATGCCTCAAGACTACCTGGCCTGATGACTCCTTGCTGTCCACAGTCCACCTGGTCGTGCTGCTGCTCCAATTTCAACAATTCTACCTGCGGCTATAGAACCCTGACTTGTTCACCGGACGTGCTACCTTGTCCCAGACCTGCAGTTTTCAACTCTCCAGAGACAACAGGAGCGGTAGAGATACTCTGAATGATCGGCTATGAAAAGCCAACTGACATTTACTCCTGAGGTGCTGACCTGTTGCACCCTCTACAACCACTGTGATTATTATTACTTGACCTTGCTGGTCTATGAACATTTCAACATCTTGGCCATGTTCTGTTATAATCTCCACCAGGCACAGCCAGAAGAGGACTGGCCACCCCTCATAGCCTGGTTCCTCTCTACGTTTCTTCCTAGGTTCTGGCCTTTCTAGGGAGTTTTTTCTAGCCACCGTGCTTCTACACCTGCATTGCTTGCTGTTTGGGGTTTTAGGCCGGGTTTCTGTACAGCACTTTGTGACATCAACTGATGTAAGAAGTGCTTTATAAATACATGTCATTGATTGATTGATGGGAATATGACATCCATCTATACTAAGGTGACCAGATTTCTGAAATGAAAAAATATCCAGTGTTATTATCTATGAAATAAAAAAGGGGGACAATTCCAGTTTCATGTATTTAGTCTAATAGGCACATTGTGATACAGAGAAAACATCTACACTACAGAAACACTATAGACAAGACAGAACTGTCCGATCTGAACAGCCATTCAGTGGTCCTGCTAGAATAAGAGCAGAAGAGAACATGAGCAAAATTGAAAAAACAGACAATAGTATACGTGAAATACTAAACAACATAATAAAGAAATAAGATGCTGATGAGATTGGTAACTACATAATATACTTATACCAACCTAATCTGTATGTTTCTCAGAAGAATGTATTTTCTTCAGGATTGCGGTCTTTGGCCAGGTTCTCCATGAACTCCTGGCAGGGGAGGTTGAAGTTTGTCTTCACAATAAGCACAGCCTTGATGGTAGGAACAGTGAACCTATTTCTTGCTGCTGTCCATAGATCATTCATTTGGGAGAACACTCTCTCGGCTGGTGCATTACCTCCAGGTAAGCACATGACAACAGACGCTAATCTAGCCAGGTTAGTGTGTGGGATGGCATTCTTTTTGAAGTGGGTAACCACCGTGCTCCATCTCTGACTAAGTGGTGCCTCAGATGTTTTCCAATCTTCAAGCGATCCCCCCTTTAGGAACTCTTGCTGGCCAGTAACCTCGTCACACAATGCATCGTCATTGATGGTCACATTGGGGAATTTTTCCTGCAGTGTGACTGCTGCCTTCTGGATCTCTTCACGCAGAGGTTGCAGGGAATGTTTTTCAGGTTACATTTTTGGATGACCACCAAGACCTCAGCTGCAATTTCCTCTGCTGTTTTTCCATTCAATTCAACAAAATCAGGCAGTTTTGTTTCCACAGATGTGTTGCCACCATATATCTTACAATATCTGACTACTATTGACAGCAACTTTACATGTCCATGATTGAACACATCAATGGACAGGGACACAAATTCAACCTGGTCTAGGTCCTGTGTTACCAAAGTAGTTGCCCATGTTGCTAACACGTTACTCACTATGGCGTCACATTTTGTCCTAGCACATGTAAACTTTGGCTCATAAAGCTTCTGTGTCAGTTGTGCTGTTGCAGTCCATAGATCTGTAACTATGATTGTGTTGCATAGTGTGGTATGAAAATACACCCTCCTGCACAGCTAAACCATATTCTTCTTGGGAAGGCTCTACCTTCTTGAAGAATGTGGTGACAGAGGACATACCAACACGGCCAATCAGAGAGGCTTTGTGCTTTTTCGTCTGCTGATGTTCTACCACTGCCGTTCTTCCCCCGCTGCCAATTGAAAGAGAGGAATTACAGAGGCTGCAGTGAACCATTCTATCGTCTTGACCTGAGCGTATAAATGGAAATTCTCGCATCATGTTTTTCATAAAAAGTGCATTTCCATTTCTTGGAAACCGAGTCATTGTATCTCCTCTTCACTCTCCTTGTGTCACTCTTCTTACTCTCTTAACTTTTTCTTCTCCTCCTCTTTTCTTCACTCGTCTTCCTTTCCTTCTCTTCACCTTTCCACCTCACTCTTCTACACTCTCCTTGCTTCACTCTTACCCCCTTAATTTTTCATTCTCCTTCCTCTCCAATCTGTATTAATAAATAGCATACTATTAGATAAAATACTTTGGTTAACAGATTCCCATTGCTTGCCTCATTTTTGTATTTTATCTCTAAAACATCGTTTGGAATAATAAATTGGCACGCTCTGTAACCATATCTTTACCTTTCCTCCTCTGTCTCCTTCACTCTTCTTCCTATCCAGTCTTCCTCCTCTCCTTCCTCTCCACTGCTGTTATCCATGAACATTTCTAAATATATTGTCACACTAGTTATAATGCCAAACCATTAAAATTGTAATCTACAAAAATATTATCAGAATGAATTGTGCATTCATTTAAAATAATCATATTTTCAAAATAGCCCGTCCACTGCATGTTTACATGTTTTTTAACCTAGCTACCATAACAGTAGCTAGCTAACTTAGCCTACAGAGCTAGTGTTAGCTAGCATAACCTATTTAAAACCTTATACAGCAGATCATCTATCTATATAATAAATTGTGACATTATAACATCACTAGCTGGTATCTCAAACGATTGTTTGACTTGAAAAGACGTTTGTGGTGATGTTGTGGATTCCCTTGATACTTGCTAGCTTCTGGCTGAGTTTGCCACAGCAGTTTTCTCTAAAACTATCGCGAGCAAGTAGTTAGTAGAAGAAGAAGAGTGAATGAAGCTGCTACAGCCCCCTCTGTTGGCCTAAACAAGCACAACGCGATTGAGACGTCAACCGGTAGGCTCTGCTGCCCGGTCTTTCTTGCCAAGTAAACTATTTCACGTTGCGGTCTGTTTTTAACGCACAGTTAAAAACGGGGACATTTCCGGGGACAGCTCCAGCCGGGGACAGGCCAACAAAAACGGGGACTGTCTCCGGAAAACGGGGACGTCTGGTCACCCTAAATACAGCCAATGACTCCAGGAAAGTTCCCATATTCATAGAACTCTACCTTGGAGTTAGCTAAGGTCTTCACACTTAATTTAGATATTTGTGCTATATTTTTTTTATGCAGCCTAGTGGATATTTTCCCCCCAGAAATACCAAAATAATTGTCATCCTTCCAGTAAAATAGGGTGGCGTAGCACACGTCCATACGTACGTCAAAAACGTCGGTGACGGTAGTTTCGGGGAGGCGCTGTAAAAGGTTGTGTACCACTTTGCAATCTGAACGATGTCCATTTTGTGAAAGCCGGTCAGCCGACTAAAGCTTCGTCCCCGTGTAAAGGAAGATTCAAAGAAAAACAGAAATTGGGCGGACCCGTCGATCGCTAGCCAGTTATTATCCGAAAGCAAAGTCAATCTTATCGTATGTCCGCTATCCAGAACCTCCAAACTTTCGGTAAGACATTTCAACCATCTCGGCTAACGTGATTAGCGGTTGGAATGGCTGTTGGTAATGTTAGCTAGCATTTGCAAACATGTTGACGACGTTACAACTAAATATAACGTTTGATTTTAATCATAAATTGTAAATAAATCTCGTCATAAAACATCTGGTTAGTTATATCGAGAACATTCCCTTCAGATTGCCAAAAGTTATTAATAGCATGCCAGGTTTTTTTTAATTTTTTTACGTTGACCAACACTTATCGACATCATCAGACGAAGTTAATGTCCTTGTTTAACGTTTGGTCCCAACACGGATTTGTAGCCGTTATAGCAAATTACTCTATTGTGGACACATTAATCAACGTACAATATCTAACGTTATTCGGTTAGCAAATTGTTACTGCCGGTTGTTTTTCTGGCACAGAGTCAACAATGGCCAGAGTATAAATGTAACTTTTTGCCCAATCTGTCTGATACGACAGTTTTTTTTTTCAGGAAGTCCTTCAGGTTGAAACTATAAATAGTTCAGACAAATAGCTAGATCTAATGATATTCCCCTACTGTCGTAGTTGTCAAAAATCTCAATTTCCATGTACTAGTCTGTTAACCATAAGCAGCGTTTTGCTTGGGCCTGAGACTCGTGGATAGGACGTTACATCACCAGTTTATCGGCCTGCATTTTTTTGTTATCTAAATAGTGACATCTTAGGTATCACTTTAGGTTGCTTGTTTTGAACTCTATTTTTGTCTTCAGTAAATTGTTTTGTTTTTAATGGTGTTCTTCCCACAGACCCATTTGCAGATGCAACTAAGGGTAATGACAGACTCCCATCTGGGACTGACGACTACATCCACATAAGAATCCAGCAGCGTAACGGCAGGAAGACTCTGACCACGGTCCAGGGCATAGCCATTGACTATGATAAGAAGAAGCTAGTCAAGGCCTTTAAGAAGGTATGTTATGGCAGAGTTTACACTAGGTGGTAAACTAAAAAAAGTTCCATGTCTTGTTTGACTAGTTCTGCTTTGTCAACAGAAATTTGCCTGCAATGGGACAGTGATTGAGCACCCAGAGTATGGGGAAGTAATTCAGCTGCAAGGTGACCAGCGCAAGAATATCTGCACGTTTCTGATTGAGGTAGGTTTGACTCTTGTCCCTGCTATAGCACATTGCACCCAGCTTATACTCCACACTTGTGTGTACTAAGTGGCCATCTGTCATGGCCCCTACAGATGGCTCTCATATAGAAAAGCACCTGTTTGTAAATGTTCTGTGACTGGAGTTCAGAGTTCCTTTGTGTGATGTCTCTTCTGCCCTCATCCCACTTCCAGATTGGCCTGGCGAAAGAGGAGCAGCTCAAGGTCCACGGATTCTAGAAGCTCTCAGCAGCCTCATCTCCCCTGGTCCTGATACACTACATGGCCAAAATTATGTGGACACCCCTTCAAATTAGTGGATTATGCTATTTCGGCCACACCCATTGCTGACCGGTGTATAAAATAGAGTACACGCCATCCAATCTCCATAGACAAACATTGGCAGTAGAATGGTCCGTACTGAAGAGCTCAGTGACTTTCAACGTGGCACCGTCATAGGATGCCACCTTTCCAACAAGTCAGTTCGTCAAATTTCTGCCTTGCTAGAGCTGCCCCGGTCAACTGTAAGTGCTGTTATTGTGAAGTGGAAACGTCTAGGAGCAACAACGGCTCAGCCGAGAAGTGGTAGGCCGCACAAGCTCACAGAAGGGGATCGCCAAGTGCTGAAGCAAGTAGCATGTAAAGATCGTCTGTCCTCGGTTGCAACACTTACTACTGAGTTCCAAACTGCCTCTGGAAGCAACGTCAGCACAATAACTGTTCGTCGGGAGCTTCATGAAATGGGTTTCCATGGCCGAGCAGCCGCACACACGCCTCAGATCACCATGCGCAATGCGAAGCGTCGGCTGGAGTGGTGTAAAGCTCACCGCCATTGGACACTGGAGCAGTGGAAACGCATTCTCTGGAGTGATGAGTCACGCTTCACCATCTGGCAGTCCGATGGGCGAATCTGGGTTTGGCGGATGCCAGGAGAACGCTACCTGCCCGAATGCATAGTGCCAACTGTAAAGTTTGGTGGGGAAGGAATAATGGTCTGGGGCTGTTTTTCATGGCTTGGGCTAGGCCCCTTAGTTCCAGTAAAGGGAAATCTTAACGCTGCAGCATACAATGAAATTCTAGATGATTCTGTGCTTCCAACTTTGTGGCAACAGTTTGGGGAAGGCCCTTTCCTGTTTCAGCATGATAATGCCCCCATGCACAAAGCGAGGTCCGTACAGGACTGGTTTGTTGAGCTCGGTGTGGAAGAACTTGACTGGCCTGCACAGAGCCCTGACCTCAACCCCATCGAACACCTTTGGGATGAATTGGAACGCCGACTGCGAGCCAGGCCTAATCGACCAACATCAGTGCCCGACCTCACTAATGCTCTTGTGGCTGAATGGAAGCAAGTCCCTGCAGCAATGTTCCAACATTTAGTGGAAAGCCTTCCCAGAAGAGTGGAGGCTGTTATAGCAGCAAAGGGGGGACCAACTCCATATTAATTCCCATAAGATTGACAAGCAGGTGTCCACATACTTTTGATCATGTACAATGAACAAAAATATAACTGCAGCAATTTCAATGATTTTACTGCGTTACAGTTCATAAAAGAAATCAGACAATTTAAATAAATTAATTAGGCTCTAATCTATTGATTTCATATGAATGGGCAGGGCTGCAGCAATGGGTGGGTCTGGGAGGGCATAGGCCTACCATCTTGGGAGCCAAGCCCAATCAATCAGAATGAGTTTTTCCTGACAAAAGGTCTTTATTACAGACAACCTCCTCAGGAACCTTTCATTTACAGGGATGTAAACAAATTTGTGCTCAAAATTTGAGAAATGTTTTTTGTGCTTATGGCAAATGTTTATGATCTTCTATTTCAGCTCGTAAAATGTTGGTTCCACATTTCAACTGTTGCATTTATATTTTTGTTCAGTGCTGTGCCAATATCTCTGTTTAAATGTTTTCCCCATTAGATTTTGTTTGTATTGAATTGATGTCTGTGCGCAGTGGCTTCCTTCGTTCGCTTATCTACTTTCCCTCCCTCCCACTACTGTTTGCTGAAAGAATGGGATAGAATTCTACTTGGTGACAGGTCACAAATGAACAAGAGTAAGTCGTCTGGTCATAAGATGATGCTTAAGAGCAAAATGAGACTGTCAACTGTGGAAGGTGTTCAGTGATGGGTCCCCATGTAGACCTACCTGGTTCTAAAGGTTATCGATCATCCCCAAGTGGCAACTCATGTCTTTACGGTCACCAAGGGATCTTCTCTCCCAATGTTCCTTGATCTGTAGCTCAAGCTGCGTGTTGGTTCCCTCTAGTGAGTGCACTTGAGCCACACAGACATCGAGCCTCACACATTCATACAACACATCCTAGGTAGACTTCTCACTGTTTTAGCCACTAAGAGAGGAATCGCAACCTAGTGTACTTTAAAGCACTGGGTGGCCGTTCTATCGCATCTGACCAGAATATCATCTGATTTTTACACTTAATGATAGGAGAAAGTGAATTGTAGTTCTTTAGGCTAACAGTGAAAAAAGAAAACCCTACAATTGTGATACAAAAAGGTATCTAATTTAGATTCTCTGTGTAGGACGCAAAGCGACCATTAAGATCTTCCAGGTTCTCCCTCTTGCTGATGCACAGGGAGCCTGAGAATTTTGTCATGCGCCCTGGGACACTTGGTGCATACCCCATTGAGGTCCAATACCCTCCTGCACCACCACAAACACTGTTCCAGTGTCCCCCTCTGCAGTCGTGGGAGAGCTGCTTAGCGCCACTGGCACGGAACAACTGCATTGATGCTGTCACGGCTGCTGTCAACGTCCCTCCAACCTGGGGTCTGATGTGATGCTATAAAGGGCTTTTTTGAACTGTGCAAAAATGTTACATGCTTTTGTCTATTGAAAGCAAGGGTAGGTGTGAAGAAACCCTGCCCACTACACAAATCTACAACAACGTGACCAGAAGAATGCTTTGTTTCAAAATGTTGACACATTACTTAAAGCTAAATTGTTGTTGAAAGGTAATCATTTCCACCCAAAATGACAGGTACTTTTTACATGTTATGTCTGACAAAAACTGTTTTCTAAATTCTAGCTATCGGCGGCATATAATCTTGGAATTTAATGCAGTTCAAAAGATCACCTTCAGCTTTTCTTCCATAATGAGATACATTTACATTGCCACAGAAAGATTAATGACTTGTTTATTCTGTGGGGAAATGTTATCAGACCAGCTTGACATTATTTATAAGTGAAGATATGAAAAGTGACAATGACGATAAAGGCCACTGGTGGCTCGGTGGATGCCACCCTATCTCGACACCAGTTTTTCCCAAGTGGTGCGTCAGGACCTATTGGTGGGTTGAGGTCAGATCCTTTTTTTTCGTGGGGGTCAAAAGACACTAACAAATGTAGGACCCACTGCATGGATGAGCAGTGGCTAACTGCAAGATCATTGAGTGTCAATGGGGGTGTTGTTTACAGCAAGAATACCACTCATGAGCCTTTTTCTCCTTTGGTGGCACTACACCAAATCTATGTTGGTGACAATGATGTACAACAACCGTAATCTCTTAATGATCCTTTTTTGTCACTGTCATAAGATTACCTTTAAGGGAGAGGTTAGCAGCAAGGCCTGAATTCCTGTTGTTTTGAAAGGGCTACGTAGTTTTCAGTTTTCCCCTCCCCACTCAGATCACTTCCAGACAGTCCTAGCAAAACTGCTACCCAGAAGTGATGTCATATTGAGATACAAATGAGATGCAGCATCTGTATGCTTTTAGGTTCACCCATCATGTTCAACTTTATTAAGAATGTAGTCAAGTCAGGTGATGGATTTCATAACAGAGAGGAGTTTGCATTTTCTGTGCATGTTAGTGTGTTTACCAATTCATTGTTCTACTGGCATAATCGGATCATGATAAAGTACTGTAGATACCTAACACTCCCAAAGTGATCTGGAAATCTTTAACGTTTGAACACACATGCGATGAAGATTCTGCTTTAATTATATGTAAATTTGCTCAGTTCAGAAAGCATCAAGGTATGAAAGAAAGGCACCTGGCAAGAGAGAGACAAGTTGATGCACAGGATCAGCGTTAAATGTTTATAACCACCTCGAGCAGAAAGGTTCATCTATGATTTTTCGCATCAAATGTCACGTCCCACTAATTTCCAAAATACAGCCAAAAGGTTAGGTTGAGTTGTAACATGTTGTGGTTTTTACTTTTCTGACAAGGTGCTACATTGAGGACAATTCAAAAGGTGCGGCTTGTAGAGTTCACTTAGGGTCAGTCAGCCATACCACCAGTGAATTTACACTAGGCTTAGGCCTGGCTGCAATATCAATCCTACCCACAGGACTATGTGAACTATACAAAAGGTCCTTGAGGTCATCCCAGCTGATGATAACGCTGTCTCAAACTCTGTACCAGGAGGTGTATCGTAGTTGGTATTTGTTTACCCATGATGCACCTCCAGAGAATGGAGAGGTAAAGGTTGTGTTCACTGATCAGACGTTGCATGCATCAACCATTGTTTGCATGCCACATCATCGACTGTCTGGCAACAGATTACTGGAGCATATTATGTGTTTAGCTGATGCGTGAAATACTTATCCAGGCGTTGTAAGATCTGGCATGTGTCAGCAATGTCTGTGCAGATACCAAAATCTTTGGGTGTGCACGTTTTGCAAAGCAGGGAGACGCCGAAGTAATTGATTGCTATACAGCTGGGAGCGGTGAATGTCATAACTAAATAAAAGAACAGAAAATAAAAAATGATCGGTCTGGCAAGGGAAGAGATGGTTTTTAAATATTGTGTATATTTATTTCTTGTGAACAAATTTCCATTTGTTACCCATGTCAATTCTTCCTTTTTTCAACATACTTTTATTTCTGTTTTCTGAACAGGCAAACGCTGCCAAATACTAGACAGTAAACCAATAAAACATGGTAAACTATCCAGCAGAGGTGTGGTGCTGCCGGAGTGCTTTTTTCAATTTGAGAATACACAGAGCTGGTAAAACTATTTCTGGAAAATTTTATCTAAATAAATTATATTTCATTTCCACAAAAAACGATATGACAAACCAAATAAATATGTATATCAGTCTAGAAGTATAAAATTGTGGTTTCTTCCCTGTCTTCTCTCTGGCGCTGGTGAGAATGAGGAAGAACTATAGGCTACGTGTGTGCACTACAGAATGCCGTCTGAGGCTTGACCACTTTGGCCAATTCGAACATGGGGGGAAAAAATCCTAATTCACTTTGTGTTTGCCTTTATAAAATAAAACTCTATGGACCCCTCTTGCGCATTGCAACCCAGAACGACACCGTTCTGCTGAGGACACCCAAACCACAAATCTCAAGGAGCCTGATCCTCTGGAAGTTGCTGTATCTCTGCTTGGGATATTTAGCCTACATGGGCTATTGTTTGAGACACAAGGCCCATTCTAACTTGGTATGTCAGGGTGGGAATTTGGAAATGTGAATTGGGCCAAGTTAGAGGTCATAATGCATTTAGATTATAGTGTATTGCGATGCATGAATACACAACACCAAAAGCTTGATTTTTATGGCTGTTTTAAAAGGAATTTCCTGCATTTCTACATAGTAATGATTTATGTTCACTAATTGGTCAATTGATATGATAGCATGTTTAATCTATGCAAATAAATTCTATGAATAGTTCATCTCTGTTTCATTTTATTCTTTAATAAGGTATATTGTAACCATGTGATCAAGCTGATTTATGATACAGCGTGTAAGCTACACAATACAATGCACACAAATGCCTACTCACAACAAAGCTATCCTCGCAACCATTGCAATGATATTAAGCAGTTCCAGTTCCACTGTGCTTTTCGTTCTTCCTGTCTAATCAGGGATGGACCGGGGACATCAGGTAGGTGCAATTCATTATCAGTTAAAACAGAAAATGAGTAGCTAGCTAGCAGACCTGTTGCTAGCTAGCAGGAGCAGAAAACTGTATCACTTTAGCATGTCATTCCTGGACAGGGAGTTTTTGCTATTGTTATTCCAAGTAATAATTTAAGATGGCAAAAATCTATAGAACAATTGTAAACCTAATACAGTCATCAAGGCAGGACTCACTGATGTCATTCATGCTGTCACTAAACAGTCTCCATTAAATACCTGTATTTCCATTAATTATTTCAACTGTGGGCATCCTAGAGCAAGAGAATCGACATGTACATGTTCGTGAGACTCACTTTCCCACAGAGGGTCATATTAGTGTGTAGCCCGAACTGTTCGGACATTACTGACAGAAATTGGCAGATTAGCTACACCAACTTCAGATTAGTCCAAAGATGCTTGTGGGGGTCGTAGAACAAACCGTTCGGACGCTACAGACGATTTTGTGAGAAAACCGTTTTTCAGGATGTCTCATGGTATGACAAACACCGCTCTAGCTCTGTCACCTTTCACCGCAGATGCTGAAGTGCAACTACATAGGCGGATGCCATCTAATGCAAAAAATGTATATCTCTAGTTTAAACTGACACATTTTTATGGGAATTTGTTTATTATTCTAATTATATTTTTGCATAGGTGCAGACATCAACCTTAGGGGATTGTAATAAAGTTGATTTAAAAAAAATTGATTTTCTGCTGCTTCCCTCACTCGGATCGGGCCGGGTCTAGTTGTCATGGGTCTGTTCGGAACAGATCTCTATTTAAAAGATTGTGAGGGCAGGACACTTTCTGGCGACAGTAATCCTTGCAATTCTTCTGCCGTTAAGTCTTGGAGGCCCAAAACGTTCTCGACTGCAGATATAAGGATGTCCAGATTTTTTGACTTCTTGGACATAATTAATAACTGTGGCTATAAATGCTACGAAATCCATCTTCTTCACAATAAATGTATCCAGATCACTTGATTGATGTATAACATTTGCAACTGGTTGCGATGCATCCACAGCCATATCTTCTACGGAACTGTGGCCTCTTACCCTTTCAACTTTCTTCACCGACTCCACATAGGAGATTTGCTGTGCAGCGCTGATCCTCGACACCTCAACCCCTTTCACCCTAACAGGGCACTTAGGGAATTCAGGAATATGATCCCCACCACAGTTGCAAAATATTGCATTCAAAGACAATCAAATATTCCTTCCATCTGCAAACACTTGACACGTGGCCAAGCCTTTTACACTTCTTGCATTGCATTAGGTTTTGCACGAATGCTCTTACGGCATATATTTTATATCCCAGCTTTACATAGGGTGGTAGATACTCTTTACCAAACATCAATAATACAGACATTAATACAACTTTGCTCCTTTTTCCCATTCGTGCATGACTACTCCATTTTTTTTGCCTAAGATATTGATTATCAATGTCCAACGAGACACTAGAGAGAACACCTTTTACCGATGCCCTGCTCTGAAAATCAAAGCTGTCCACTTCATGAGTCGATACTTTTGCAAGCCACAATGCACGCTCCTTTTGCTCTTTGGATACACACGATATCGACACCATACCATTCCTGGTTTCTTTGACTGCGTCCACTTTTCCCAATGCCTTCTTCACCATCCTCGTGACTTCCAAAGGGTTTCCTCAAATGAACATCCTTAACCAAAAATCGTACTCCAACAAGCAATGATTCATCAGACTCATTTCCCACAACAATTGTAGCCCTTTTCATTCCGTTCTTGGACTTCACTGTTGTCCACTCATCTTCCTCACTAACTGTACTCGACGCACTTTCATCTTCAAACAACACTTCTGCTTCCGTCATCTCAATCAATCATTCAATCAAATGTATTTATGAAGCCCTTTTTACATCAGCAGATGTCAAAGACCGCCAACTTACTACCCTGAGACAAGGCTGAGTATAGGGGGGCCAAAACCAGACAGGAAGATCATGTCAGTGACTCAACCCACTCAGGTGACGCACCCCTCCTAGGGACGGCATGGAAGAACACTAGTAAGCCAGGGACTCAGCCCCAGTTATAGGGTCAGAGGCAGAGAATCCCGGTGGAGAGAGGGGAGCCGGCCAGGCAGAGACAGCAAGGTCGGTTCGTTGGTCCAGTGCCTTGCTGCTCACCTCCGCACCTCTGGACCAGACTACACTCAATCATAGGACCTACTGAAGAAATTAGTCTTCAGTAAAGACTTAAAGGTCTAGACCGAGTCTTCGTCTCTCAAATGGATAGGCAGAACATTCCATAAAAATGTACTTCTATGGGAGAAAGCCCTGCCTTCAGCTGTTTGCTTAGAATTTCTAGGGACAATAAGGAGGCCTGCGTTTTGTGATGTAGCGTACGTGTAAGTATGTACGGAAGGACCAAATCGGAGAGATAAGTAGGAGCAAGCCCATGTAATGCTTTGTAGTTTAACAGTAAAACCTTGAAATCAGCTCTAGCCTTTGGTTCTAGTCAAGTTTCAAACAGCCGTGTTTAGCACTAACTGAAGTTTATTTAGTGCTTTATTTGAGTAGCTGGAGAGTAGAGCCTTGCAGTAGTCTAATCTAGAAGTGACAAAAGCGTAGATGAGCTTTTCTGCATAATTTTTGGACAAAAAGTTTCTGATTTTATGAAGATGCAAAAAAGTCTGTCCTTAAAATATTATTATTATATATTTTTTTACCCCCTTTTTTCTCCCCAATTTCGTGGTGTCCAATTGTTGTAGTAGCTACTATCTTGCCTCATTGCTACAACTCCCGTACGGGCTCGGGAGAGACGAAGGTTGAAAGTCATGCGTCCTCCGATACACAACCCAACCAAGCCGCACTGCTTCTTAACACAGCGCGCATCCAACCCGGAAGCAAGCCGCACCAATGTGTCGGAGGAAACACCTTGCACCTGGCAACCTTGGTTAGCGTGCACTGCGCCCGGCCCGCCACAGGAGTCGCTGGTGGATATCCCTACCGGCCAATCCCTCCCTTAACCCGGACGACGCTATGCCAATTGTGTGTCATCCACATAGCAGTGAAAGTTGACTTTGTGTTTCCGGATGACATCACCAAGAGATAGAATATATAGTGAAAACAATATTGGTCCTTAAACAGAACCTTGAGGAACACTGAAACGTACAATTAACTTGTCAGAGGACAAACCATCCACAGAGACAAAGTGATATCTTTCCGACAGATAAGATCTAAACCAGGTAAGAACTTGTCTGTGTAGACCAATTTGGGTTTCCAATCTCTCCAAAAGAATGTGGTGATCGAAGCAGCACTAAGGTCTAGGATCATGAGAACAGATGCAGAGCCTTGGTCCGATTCCATTAAAAGGTCATTTACCACCTTCACGAGTGCAGTGCTATGATGGGCTCTAAAACTAGACTGAAGCATTTCATATACATTATTTGTCTTCAGGAAGGTAATGAGTTGCTGTGCAACAGCTTTTTATTTTTTATTTGAGGGGAATGGGAGATTCGATAAAGGCTGATCGTTTTTTACATTTTCCAGATCAAGGTTTAGCTTTTTCAAGAGAGGCTTCATAAATGCTACTTTTGGTGTGTTTGGTACACATCCTGAGGATTGGGAGTCCTTTATTATGTTCAAAATAGGAGGGCAAAGCACAGGAAGTAGCTCTTTCAGTAGTTTCGTTAGAATAGGGTCCAGTATGCAGCTTGAAGGTTTAGAGGCCATGACTATTTTCATGAATGTGTCAAGAGATACAGGATTAAAAAACTTGATTATCTCCATTAATTCTAGGTCCTGACAGTTCTGTGCAGACTCAAGACAACTGAGCTTTGGAGAAATACGCAGATTCAAAGAGGGGTCCGTAATTTGCTTTCTAATGATCATGGTCTTTTCGTCAAAGAAGTTAATGAATTCATCACTCCTGAAGTGAAAGCCATCCTCTCTTGAGGAATGCTGCTTTTTAGTTAGCCATCCAAACTCCCTTCTTCATTTCCAGTCCATGTCCCACGCCTCCGTCAATCTTTTATTGACTTGAAGCCTGGTTAGATTAACAATTTGCACTTAGTACTGACCTGAGGATGCTTCAAAAACACTAATAATACATAAGCATTGTGTTGAATTGGAACAAATAACCTAAACCAAACAATGGACGGAGGTAAAAGAAAACATTAAAAGAATTTCGGTGACTTTGAAAAAAACTTTCTTGAAGTGATTTTTGTCAAAGCACCCAATTATCGAGAACAAATAGCATGATTCATCAACAGAAAACAAGAATAATAATGTCTGGACTACCATTTGTAATTAATTCAACACATGAAAAAGTTAACAAAAGGACGCTACAACAACTTCAGGTAATTGTTGGCCCACTTTTACAAATCAAAGTCAATTTTTTCTTGTGTAACAACACAGTGGGGCCTAAATGTATTCGTGAGACAGAAATGTAACACACAAAATCACACATAATAACTAATATCATTTCTATATTGTCTTGTCTTTCTAAGGTCCTGTGGAAAAACATAAAAATCAACTTAAAGATGACAAATGTTGCTCGTGGGGAGTGTTTTAAGACTGGTAAGACCAGAGACAGATGAGCTGGGGGACTTGTTGAACGGGATCATTGATAGCCAACAACCCCTGGAAGGTGTCCCCGATGATCATCATTTGGACAGTTCAGATGGGGGACTGTTCCAATCCTCATTTGGTAGGCCACATTCATTCAACATGTGCCATCCCTGGACTGCAGGGAATATATAACGTTGTCGGTCATCTCTTGCACTTCCATAATAACAATGATGTAATGAATGCAACTCTTGAAGAAATAATATGATCTAATGCAGCAATGTAATCCTTTTCTAGAGGCAGATGATCACCATAGCTTGGAGGGGATAAGACAGGATGAAGGTCAGCTCACTACATCTGCAGCAGCCAGGAGGGAAGATTGTGTCACTAACATGGGCAGCAGGACAAAGACAAAGAGGCTGTGAGCATGCATGAGAAACTGGTGCTAAATACATTTCATGAGCGGAAAACGAATGTATTTAAAAGAAGAGCATGATATGAAGATGCACACCCTTCATGTTGAGTTGGCTAATGTTGGTTCCACTTTTCTGGGCTCTGTTATTTACTTAACAAATAAGGAACACTCAAAATGTGCATATATAAATCATAACGATTTTAATTAGAATACAGCTGTAGACAGAAGTCAAAGATCAATCATCAGACATACAAATGATGCCTCTCCTGATGTTCTGCCTCGAACAAAAGAAAGACAGGATCTTATATACCCAAGATGGCACCTTATGGTGTGATCTCCTATGTCAAAACCTGCATGTGCAGCTAAAAGAACAAGTTATTCTTAACACAAGGTTTCTGAGAACCTTTCTCAGTGGCGTGCAAATCTGCTCTTGTTTCATAGAAAAACAGACACTGTCTCTCTTTCTCTCTCTCTCGCTATCACCCTCAGTCCCTTTTCACACCTTTTCTCACAGGCGGGGCTGCGGATTTTGGCAGAGAGCTAGACACAGACAGAGGCCTCAATATTCAGCTATACAGTGAGCATAAGTACAATGGCACATAAGCAAATTAATAACCACATCATCAATGGTTTTAACCTTACACTATGAAGGAGGAGAGAAAAATTCGAACCAGCACCAGTTCATGGTCCCAATAGTGGCTAATGTTTGCTTCAATCACTTGAGCTATCTTTGTTGCGAGAAGTCCTGCATAGCAAAAGCATCTCCATAGGTTTGTCCATTTCTGTCGGTGTCTGCCTCAACCATGGGAACGTTTGGATCATCCTTATCTTCAGTGTGTAGAAAAAATTATGACAATGCAGCATCTTCTTGGTTGAAAGCGCAATGTGTTTCTGAGAAACTGGAAAGGACTCTTCCATACACCAAACATGTGCTCTTCTACACCTCTGGAGTGGATATGAGCTGGGTTGTACAGTTGTTGTTCAGGTCCTATTGCATGAAGATAGGGGATGAACAAGAAGTTGTTCTGTGCATACCCACTGTTACCAAGTATGATTCCACAATGTTGTCCTCCTTCAAGCTGAGCATACAGTTTTGGAAAATCCTTGAGTCATAAATCGTACCTTTCCAATATGCAACAATGTTGGAGAACTGCAAAGTGGGAGTGCACACACTTTGTACATTTATTGAGAACCAGATTTACGATTCCTGTAGTCCTCAGCATCTGCTGCAGAGGGACACTTAATGGGAATATGACATCAATCTATATAGCCAATGACTCCAGGCAAGTTCCCATATTCATATAAATCTACATTGTAGTTGGCTTGGGCCGCAGCATCAGGGAACTTGATGTAATTGTCTTTCAGTTCACATATATCATTGCAGACTTTTGTGTACTATTCTGCATACAGTCAGTTCACCTACACCACACAAATCTCCTGTTTCACGAGGAAGGTTGCAGATGCCAAAACAACTCAAGGTGATCAGTAGGGAAGGAGGAATGGGCTTTCCCCTAAGAGAGTCAGATAAAAGCCTGGGCTCAAGCAAACAAATGATGTTAGCTGCATTTTCTTTGTACGTCAGGAAATAGTCACAGAAATTTGACTTCAAAATCAAAATCAAAAAAAGATCAAAATCATTCAGTGAGTTGCTCCTGTCTATAACTGTCCTTTTGTCTGGCCTTGGTGGTGCTCTTTGATCATCATTCAATTAGTCCAGGGTAATCCATTTTACTCCCTTGCCAAGGTCAACATGGGGGCCAACATATATTAATTTGAAGTTAAACCTGACTCTGGACAGGTTTAATTTAAGCCTTCACTTAAATCTAGATTTACTCTAATAGTCCTTCTGGAAATCAGATTTTTAAAATCTAGACTAGAGCAACTCTGAGGCTATTTTCAACCATGTCTGAGAAATTCCATTTCAGTTAGTCCAGTTTAAAAGTGCAATTTAGTCTAGGATTAGGCTTAATCTGTGTCCGCAAAACCACCCAATAATCATGCCAAATCATGATTAAAAAATGTGTTCACTGACAGAGAGATAGCTAATGAAACACTAGCCTCAGCAGGCAAATGTACACTGCTCAAAAAAATAAAGGGAACACTTAAACAACACAATGTAACTCCAAGTCAATCACACTTCTGTGAAATCAAACTGTCCACTTAGGAAGCAACACTGATTGACAATAAATTTCACATGCTGTTGTGCAAATGGAATAGACAACAGGTGGAAATTATAGGCAATTAGCAAGACACCCCCAATAAAGGTGTGGTTCTGCAGGTGGGGACCACAGACCACTTCTCAGTTCCTATGCTTCCTGGCTGATGTTTTGGTCACTTTTGAATGCTGGCAGTGCTTTCACTCTAGTGGTAGCATGAGACGGAGTCTACAACCCACACAAGTGGCTCAGGTAATGCAGCTCATCCAGGATGGCACATCAATGCGAGCTGTGGCAAGAAGGTTTGCTGTGTCTGTCAGCGTAGTGTCCAGAGCATGGAGGCGCTACCAGGAGACAGGCCAGTACATCAGGAGACGTGGAGGAGGCCGTAGGATGGCAACAACCCAGCAGCAGGACCTCTACCTCCGCCTAAGTGCAAGGAGGAGCAGGAGGAGCAATGCCAGAGCCCTGCAAAATGACCTCCAGCAGGCCACAAATGTGCATGTGTCTGCTCAAACGGTCAGAAACAGACTCCATGAGGGTGGTATGAGGGCCCGACGTCCACAAGTGGGGGTTGTGCTTCCAGCCCAACACCGTGCAGGACGTTTTTCATTTGCCAGAGAACACCAAGATTGGCAAATTCGCCACTGGCGCCCTGTGCTCTTCACAGATGAAAGCAGGTTCACGCTGAGCACATGTGACAGACGTGACAGTCTGGAGACACAGTGGAGAACTTCTGCTGCCTGCAACATCCTCCAGCATGACCGGTTTGGCGGTGGGTTAGTCATGGTGTGGGGTGGCATTTCTTTGGGGGGCCACACAGCCCTCCATGTGCTCGCCAGAGGTAGCCTGACTGCCATTAGGTACCGAGATGAGATCCTCAGACCCCTTGTGAGACCATATGCTGGTGCGGTTGGCCCTGGGTTCCTCCTAATGCAAGACAATGCTAGACCTCATATGGCTGGAGTGTGTCAGCAGTTCCTACAAGAGGAAGGCATTGATGCTATGGACTGGCCCACCCTTTCCCCAGACCTGAATCCAATTGAGCACATCTGAGACATCATGTCTCGCTCCATCCACCAACGCCACGTTGCACCACAGACTGTCCAGGAGTTGGCGGATGCTTTAGTCCAGGTCTGGGAGGAGATCCCTCAGGAGACCATCCACCACCTCATCAGGAGCATGCCCAGGTGTTGTAGGGAGGTCATACAGGCACGTGGAGGCCACACACACTACTGAGCCTCATTTTGACTTGTTTTAAGGACATTACATCAAAGTTGGATCAGCCTGTAGTGTGGTTTTCCACTTTAATTTTGAGTGTGACTCCAAATCCAGACCTCCATGGGTTGATAAATTTGATTTCCATTGATAATTTTTGTGTGATTTTGTTGTCAGCACATTCAACTATGTAAAGAAAAAAGTATTTAACAAGAATATTTCATTCATTCAGATCTAGGATGTGTTATTTTAGTGTTCCCTTTATTTTTTTGAGCAGTGTACATTTACAGCAGTAGCAGGCTAGGTTAGTCAAACTCTAAGCATTGGCTAGCTTTCTATAAATTGGCTAAATATGGTCAACGGGATACATCTTCATACGATCAAGACAATTCAGATTGCATGCTGCATTTTTAAAGTACACTCTAAAACAGATATTTTCCCTATTTCAGTCATTGGGAGTTCATCACACACGGCCCGTTCTTTCAGGGATCCTTGGGAAGTCCCTACCCAATT
This sequence comes from Oncorhynchus clarkii lewisi, assembly GCF_045791955.1. Lineage (NCBI taxonomy): Eukaryota > Metazoa > Chordata > Actinopteri > Salmoniformes > Salmonidae > Oncorhynchus > Oncorhynchus clarkii. The sequence goes on along the minus strand of NC_092158.1, from coordinate 68,672,293 downwards.
GAAGTTAACATTTTAAATGGTTAAGGTTAGGTTAAGGGGTTAAGATTACAGTTTAGCGTAGGGACGTCCCAAGGATGCCGGATAGCACTGTCCCATCAGACACAGACAAACAGCAGCTAGTTTTCAAGTGAGGTCGTGTTTACATTTGAGATTAAAAAAGGGGGGGGGGGGAAGGGGATGCCTAGTCAGCTGTACAACTGAATGCTTTCAACTGAAATGTGTCTTCCGCATTTAACCCAACCCCTCTGAATCTGACTTCATCAAGAGGGGTGCTGAAATTGACTTTTTTATGAGAAAAGGTGCATTAATTAAAGGTGCCAACACATTTTATAGTTGGCATAAGAATGTTTTACTGTAATCTGCAGCTCTCCCGAGGGGGCTCGATCAACTACACGTTAGGAGAAGCCTTTAGTTAGTCAGTTAAAAACAAATCAAATGAAATGTATTTTTAAAGCTCATCTTACTTCAGCTGATGTCACAAAGTGTTGTACAGAAACCCAGCCTAAAACCCCAAACAGCAAGCAATGCAGGTGTAGAAATACCAAAAACAGAAACATCTGTTTTCAATATATTTCCTAAAATGGAATAATGTACCGCTGACCATTGTTTCATCGACGAAGAACATTGCTTTATTAACTAAGATCTTCACATTTAATTTAGATATTTGTGCTATAGTTTATATGTAGCCTAGGTTCCAGGTGTTGGTATTTTCCCCTCTGAAATACCAAGACAATTACGTAATTTTTCCAGTAAAATAGGGTGTGGCGTGATGCACGTCCTTACGTGCGGGGAGGCGCTATAAAGGGTTGTTTTCTACTTTGCAAGCTAAACAATCTCCATTTTGTGAGAGCCTTTCAGCTGACTAAAACGTCGTCCCAGTGAAACGGAAGAGTCAAAGGAAAGAAAAATAAATTAAGCAGACCAGTCTATCGCTAACCAGTTATTATCCGAAAGGAAAGGAAATCTTATCGTATGTCCGCTATCCAGAACCTCCAAACTTTCGGTAAGACATTTCAACCATCTCGGCTAAAGCGGGGTCGGAAAAGTGGGGGAAGGGCTGTTGCTAACGTTAGCTAGCATTTGTAAGAATTGACGGCGTTCCAACTAAATATCGTTTTGATTTTTATATGTTCATGAAACATCCTAGTTATTTATAGAGAACATTCCCTCTCGATTGAAAATAAGTTATATTAATAGCTTTTTCTTTTTTTTGCAAATGTTGGCCAATATCCATCAGACTTCAACTAGGCCGAAGTTCACTTCCTTTTTTTTAGGCCCGAACGCGGATTTGTAGCCGGCATATCAAACTAGTCTATTGTGGCTACATTGATCAATGTACAATACCGATTTGGGAGTGTAACTCGTTCTTACTGTCGGTTGTCTTTCTGGCACTAGCTATCAACAATGGACCGAGTATAAATGTAGAATTTTTGCCTTTGTATGTAATACGACCCTGCCGGGAAGGCCTTTTGGGGTGAAGCGTAAACTATTTTAAGGGTAACGTAAATGGCCAGATCAAATAATGTAGCCCCGCTGAATTGTGGGCTTCTCTAACATTTCAATACGTCCTTTCGAAATTTCTGCTTGTTTTCCCGGATTGATTTTCTATCTGGGCTAGGGCATTTTACTTTCTCCCATGTCACTAATCTAATCTCACTAAATATTCCGAATAAATCTAGGTTTGAGCAGATTAGCCGCCCACTCTTAGATTATTTTTTTTCCCCCCTCTAACGTTAATCCCATATTCCATGTAATTTGCTGACAAACATCTGTGCAGGGTTTTGCTTGGGCCTGAGCCTCGTGGCTAAGACGTTACGTCACCAGTTCATCGGCCTGGATCTTTTGTTAGCTAGGTCAAACATACCACTGCCATTTTAGCTATCACTTTAGGTTGCTTCCTTGTAATCTTACATGACTGATTGTTTTGAACTGTAGTGTGGTTTGTTTTAAAATGGTGTTCTCCCCACAGACCCATTTGCTGATGCAACTAAGGGTAATGACAGACTCCCATCTGGGACTGACGACTACATCCACATAAGAATCCAGCAGCGTAACGGCAGGAAGACTCTGACCACGGTCCAGGGCATAGCCATCGACTATGATAAGAAGAAGCTAGTCAAGGCCTTTAAGAAGGTATGTTATGGCAGAGTTTACACTAGGTGGTAAACTAAAAAAATGTCTTGTTTGACTAGTTCTGCTTTGTCAACAGAAATTTGCCTGCAATGGGACAGTGATTGAGCACCCAGAGTATGGGGAAGTAATTCAGCTGCAAGGTGACCAGCGCAAGAATATCTGCACGTTTCTGATTGAGGTAGGTTTGACTCTTGTCCCTGCTTTAGCACATTGCACCCAGCTTATACTCCACACTTGTGTGTACTAAGTGGCCATCTGTCATGGCCCCTACAGATGGCTCTAATAGAAAAGCCCCTGTCTGTAAATGTTCTGTGACTGGAGTTCAGAGTTCCTTTGTGTGACTGTCTCTTCTGCCCTCATCCCACTTCCAGATTGGCCTGGCGAAAGAGGAGCAGCTCAAGGTCCACGGATTCTAGAAGCTCTCAGCAGCCCTCTCTCCCCTGGTTGGGATACTTCCCTCCCCGTGCTGCAATCACCGCACCCCCTTTAAGATAATGATTACCTCTGAATTGAGACTTTTTACTACCAGTTTAACTCCCCCCTCATACGGGAGCAGTCCAGTGCAAATATGGACAAACGGCTTGACAGATGTGGGATGAGTGGTGATTTAGTTTTCCTTACATTTTTTAGTTTGCTGTGTGAAGGGCACAATTCCATGTAACTCTTTGTTTTGTACAAGTTTCAATAAAATGATCAACCGCCACCTCATGCGGAATCCTGTTGTGGTTGCGGGATTTGGGGGGGTTGGTTAGAATAGATAAAGGTGGTTCAGTTTGGGGAGAAGCACTTAACTGCAGTTCCAATGTTTTGTGGGGCTGCATACGTCCATGTTACAGCAGTGTTGCTGAAGTTCTGATCATCGCAGCCCCATCTACAAGGTTGTGCTTCTTCCTTTAAAAGAGTCAGCCATGTTAGGATTGATGCTGGGCTACCAACTGAAAAGTGAGTGGGGGAGACTTGTTTATACAATTCCACATTTTATTCAATAAATATTTGAAATTGACATCTCGTTTTGAGGTACAATTATTTAATCATAGCTGGGTTTGCAATGACACAGTCCACTATGCATACAAATTGAAGGGACCATACCAAGATATGATGATTTGGTCAATATTGACGTGTTGCAAAAAGCCAACTGCATATTGTACAGGACTTGGTGTCTTGTAGAGAATAGGGCCGTACGTGGTGAGTGTCTTTGCATACTAGTGTTGATGTTTACCGCCCTTTGAATGCACTCACTGGATTAGAACTTCTGCTAAATGTAAAAAGGAAAAGCAAATTTGGGCTGGAAGTGAACCGCTACATGCCACAGGTTCAGCTAGTGTCTCCACTTAGGTCGGGAGAACGATCTGGCTGTGCATGCGGGCTCAGGTCTTGACTCAACATATGTGGGGGGGGGGGGGCATTTGATACATAAATATGGGTGCAGTGTTGGAGTAAACTTCCCAAAAGCTGCATGTTAGAATAGCAACACAGCATCACACTGACAGTGTCTCCAAGCCTGCTCCTATTTCTTATGTGGGAAATGCTAGTGCTGCATGGAACTACTTTTTCCTCTGTGGCTGTGCAGATAGCATCAAATGAACTGATGGTATCTAACAAGAGGTCTACCATCTACCCAATCTGTCCTTACCTCGCACCATATGGGGAATTCCTTTGAACGCGTACCAAGCCAGTTATTCTATTATCACTGCTTTAAATCAACCATTTGTTTCCTGCATGTTCTCAGTCCTTTGTAAAAAAAAATATATAAGACAATGGGAAGACCCATGGGAGACATTTTGGACCAGTTGGTTTTCTCAGATTTGTATGTGTAAAGAAAACAGTTAAGACACTGAGAAATTCTAATGGTGCAGTTTCAAACACTGCACACAGCTTGGTAAATAGTCAATGCTATATTTCTGTCATGTGATGCTGTTTGGACCTGACAGCGCCAGACTGCATGACGCAGCTCAAATACGCCAAACCAACGTACTGTTATACTATGCATTCTCACTTGGGGGCACTATAACAGCAGAGTTTCAATCTTTTGTTTTTAAAATAGACTTTAATCAATGCCAGCTTCAGTACTCGTTGTTACAAATAGTTGTTGCTGTAATTTCAACATTTTCCCTATCCATCATTTTAAACTGCTTTGGGTTTCACATGTTCTACACTTAGTCAAATCGAAGACTCCAGGGCCTTTCCAGTGTGTTATGCTGCATTCGTAACCAGGTGGGAATTCAACTGTTGGGAAGTCATAAATGCCAGTTGGATGCATTCATGTGCTTTGAACTCGTTGAGAAATGCTAATGGCTAACAAGATGTGTAAACCATGAACTGAAAGTGCAGCTATTCACTTGTAAACAAATGACAGTGTTAAACTTAATGAATTGCTTTTTATAAATGTTTTTTTGCATTTGCCAAAAATGCTGTTATCGAGGTTATTTCCTTTGTAGGTGATATCAGAGGTCAGCATGCTCAGGATGATGGATGAGTTTCCCACTGGTAATTGCCAGTTGGAGGGTCGTTCAAGTAGATTTTTCCCAGTTGTATATTGTGGTAAATTGCCACATGGTTACGAATGCAGCGTTGGGTAGGAGAAGGAGGGCAATTCCACGATAAGAGTGATGCTGAGACTCGCTTTAAAATGTAAAACAAGCAAAAACCATTGATTGCAAAGTTTAACAAACCGTACACCTATATGCAGAAGTAAACTCTTAACAATTGCCTCTGAAAATTGTACTAAAACACATTAACTTGACAAACAGTGCAGATGCAAAGTTTGGTAACAGAATGACTGTACAATCTCCCTCAGTTTTTATGTGACCACGTTTTCCCAAAATGGTTAAATACCTCATCGGAATTAAGATTCAACCATGTTTGCAGAAAGAATGGGGTGTCAGCTGTGATATAACATGGGGGGGACTCTGTTTTAACAAATCTAATGCAATGGTAAATATTAGCACTGGCGATGTTGCTATAGGTTTGGGGTGTGTCTGAAATATTTTTGCTTTAACAACCAGAATTATGGGCTCAGTAGCTGGCGGTGGTTGTGGGTATGTCAAGGCTTGACACCTCAGTGGCCAATCAGAACGTGCTCCATGGATAAATACAGTTGTGTATTTACAGTCTTCTCTGTATTGTGTTGTCTTCAACTCCAATTCTAATGTTAGTTCGTTAGCCTTCCCCATGCATTGCTTCAATATGGAAATACTGTACATTGTTAAACATAGACGCTAGACGAGGGGAAGAACTCCCTTTAACATGCATTGATGGATCAAAATCTAATCTGATAGCATTCACACTGATATAGGGCCTAGGCCTACTGTAAATTGCAGTCTGGACATGAACATGATAAACATAGTCAATAAGCAAGATCACATTCACTAGGCTATTGATGAGGCCTAAGAAGAGAGTGTATAATTCTAATCAAATTCAAATAAAAACGAAACAACAACATGTCTAAATACAGTTACAGGCACCATAATTGCTGCCTGTGGGCGTATAATACAGACAAGGCAACTTAGGCTATGGAGGGTTTTACGCACATCCAAACATTTCACAGGAGCTGGACAAAGATCCAATATAAAGAGAAATGTCATGGAACCAATTTACAGTTCATATTTGCACTATAGCAGACCAAATTGCATTGCATTCGAGCCATGTACGTTTTCAACATAAGCCCACGGACGGGGAATCTTTCAAATGAGTAAAAAAAAAAAAAGATATATCAAATTAAACAAAAACAATAATCTGTTAAATAAATAGGATCAGGTCAGAAGTATGATATCATAATTCGCGGCTCTCGTCCCATGAGCATAAGGCAATGTGTGCACACAGTCCTAAAGGCGCCTGCATACATAGGTTCAGTTTGCTCCTAGTAGAACTCAGTTTGGCGAATATTCCCTAAAGACCTGCTCTTGAAAAACAAGAAAAAGAGACTCTGGAGACTCTGGATTCGAGCCCAGGCTCTGTGGCAGCCGGCCGCAACTGGGAGGTCCATGGGGCGACGCACAATTGGCCTAGCGTCGTCCGGGTTAGGGAGAGTTTGGCCGGTAGGGATATCCTTGTCTCATCGTGCACTAGCGACTCCTGTGGCAGGCCGGGCGCAGTGCACGCTGACCAGGTTGCTTGGTGTACAGTGTTTCCTCCGACACATTGGTGCGGCTGGCTTCCGGGTTGGATGCGTGCTGTGTTAAGAAGCAGTGCGGCTTGGTTGGGTTGTGTTTCTGAGGACGACCTTCGTCTCTCCCGAGCCCGTACGGGAGTTGTAGCGATGAGACAAGACAGTAACTACTAACAATTGAATACCACGAAATTGGGGAGAAAAAGGGGGTAAAAAAAAGTCTGAATTAAGATAAATCAATCAGAACTTCGACTTGCCTCAAGAAAAAAAAATTGTGTAGCCAACATAGCCACAAAAACTGCTGCCAAATTCCAAAACGAAGAAAAACCTCACAAAATGTTACCATTATATATGCGCAAACTGTTTTGACTGGGAAGCTGTTTTGATGCTAGTCGCTAATGCGCATGCCACTATCCACATTGCTTAAAAATACGTTTTTAAAGTATGTACATAAAGGTATGTTTTATTCTTGGTCATGATCTTTAATCAAAACCTAATATTAGGTTGAAAATCCAGACCTAATCCCAGTTGAGATCTTGTGGCAGGATTTGAACCGAGCAGTTCATGCTTGAAAACCTATAAATGTCGCTGAGTTAAACCCGTTCTGCATGCAAAAGGGGGCCAAAATTCCTCCACAGCGATGTGAGAGACTGATCAACAACTACAAGAAGCATTTGATTGCAATCATTTCAGCTAAAGGTGGCACAACCAGTTATTGAGTGTAAGGGGGCAATTACTTTTTCACACAGTGGAATTGGATGCTGCATAACTTTGTTAATTAAATAAATAAAATACGTATAATTTGTTTTTGTTAGTTGTAAACTCTGGTTCCCATTATCTAATATTAGCTTTTGGTTGAAGATCATTCAATATCAAAAATAGAGAAAATCAGAAAGGGGGCAAATACTTTTTTTTACAGCACTGTATACCACAGCACTGTATAGCTACTTACCCACACATCTAAACCCAATTACTCACACACCCCAGCCCTGTCACCCTATGCCCTAACCCTAACACCCATATGCCAATAACCTAATATTGATACAATCATGTACAGATACACCCATATCCTAGCTCTAAATGCCCTATTTGTTACTCACTTTGCCAATATACCACATCCCTGTTACTTGCCAATCTCAGCCCTGTTACCCACTTTCTTTAGGCCTGTATTCCCCAAGTCACCAACAGTAACCTACAGTGCATTAGGAAAGTATTCAGACCCCTTGCCTTTTTCCTTATTTGGTTACCTTATAGCCTTATTTTAAAATGGACTAAATAAAAACATGTTCCTCATCAATCTAAACACTATACCCCATAATGACCAAGTGAAAACTGCAGCTCCAATTGACATACCCACAAAGTCTGCGCCTGTGCTTGAACACAATTAGTCAACTAAGCCAGATCTAAATGTGCTGAAGCCTGAATACTCCTAAACTGTTAACTAGGTCTACCCCCTGCACCTGAGTCCCAGTACTAACATAAACCAGATTTGCACCTGCATATCTCAGCCCAAATACCCATACCAACCAGGTTTATTCCTGTGTCTATGTCCCAATACTCTGATAAACCAGGTCTACCCTTGTGACTATTTAACAAAACTCACATAAACCAGGCTGTGCAAGAGAAACTAAACAAACCTATTGACATTAAATATTTGTTAAGTAATTACACTTATTCAGTTTATGGGTCTATAAATGGCCAATTCCCCCTGAAAATATAGAAATATGTTGTTTTATAGTCAAACTCCCCGATTTAAGCATATGTAAAGGCTAATGGATAATGGCAAAATCATCTGTAAAATCATCTTGATCAAATATATCCATAACCAAACTCAACTTCAATCTACTGAAAAAAGAAATAATCTGTACTGAACTCTACTCTCCTTTCTTCTTTTTTTTACTTTACAGTACTCTACTTTAGTGTGCTCTACTGTACTGTGCTGTGCTCTACTGCAAATGTGATTTGTGACTATTATGATTTCCCATTGTGGCCAATTCAATTGCGATCATTCCATTACTCATTTTTCGGTCACTCTGTTACAGATTTGGTTATCACTTAATAATTATATAACAAAATTGTAATCAGTTAAAACACAAATTAATTGGTAGGTCTACCTTTACTAGTTACTTCTGTGTACTTTCATAATCCTCCCTCATCAGATAGAAATGTGAAAATATATTTAAGATATGTGAGTTTTTGGTAACAGAATGACAAAACACTAGGTAATATTTTTTAAGCTTACAGAAGGAAAATAATTTCTGCAAAACTAAATTTAAATATTAATATTGGCATGTGTTTTTCTTCAACATTATTCTGTTTTGATGTATTTCTAATACCCTTTAAGAGTTTTTAGAGTAGAAAAAAAATCCAAAAACTTTTCCATCTTTGAAATCAAAAGCTTTTGCTTATTCCTAATATTTTGGATGGAAAAATGTTTAAAAACGCATCTATGCCTTAATTTCCCTTAAATATAGACTCTTATCTTTCATTTGACACCAAATTTGATATACTCCTATGAACTTCACATGTTGGTGCTCATGGGTCCTTTACATGGAAATTACCAGGAGGAGAAATGAGCAGATCTCAGTCAAAGATAGCTACACTTTAAAATGACAGTGATAGGTGAATGCTTCCATACAGCCGTTACACAGTACCCTCTTAGAAAAAAGGGTTCCAAAGGGGTACTTCGGCTGTCCGCATAGGAGAAGCGTTTTTGGTTCCAGGTAGAACTTTCTGTGGAAAGGGTTCTTCATGGAATCCAAAAGGGTTCTACCTTGAACCAAAAAGGGTTCTTCAAAGGATTCTCCTATGGGGACAGCTGAAGAACCCTTTGAGGTTCTAGATAGAACCTTTTTTTCTAAGATTATAGGTAGTGTAAAGTATAGCACAGAGAATTTTTGACCAACCTTTACTTCCTCAATTCCCAACTGGAAAGACAACACATATCTTCTAAACTTCTATGTCTAGTTGCAGGGGGTTCGTATAAATTTATAAAATGCTCCATGAATAAATTAAATATTTGTTTTGCTCCATGAAGTAATCCAGCAATGATATGCATCACTTTGGGGTGGACACCCACCTGTCTCAATCAATGAGAGAAGATTAGGAATGCACATATCACCAACTGTCCCTTCCCTTACATTTAATGTGACACCATGTTCTTGAAAATAACAACATTGTGGATGTCCGTGCCTCAAAACAAGTCACCCAGCTCAAGGACCAGTTTGTTTTGCTAGCTCTGGGGTTATTGACTGCTACAAGGTGTTTGTGTGAGGCATTAAGATTTTTTTCTGAAAAATGCTTGACCAGGACACTTTTTGATGTGGAGAGAGGTAGCTTGTCACAGGAGAGTGACACTTACCAGTGATTTGGCTGGTTTCCTAGGGCCACTACCAGTCATAGGGTGCTTGCTGCTATGTTGAGGGCCCAGGGTCTCAACCCTCTGTTCAGAGAGTGCCACCAGTTGGGTGAGCAGGCTCGCCTCTAGCTGTAAGGGGGTGGCAGGAAGTCTGAAGGAGTGGGACTAAACTGTTGTGACAATATACACACTGACGTAGTTTGGTCAGTATCGCCAATATTCAAGCATTAAAAAACACTCACCAAGTGACTTGCTATTAGTCTTGTTTTGACACTGTAGATGTATAATCTGGTCTCGCCATCTAGTAGGGTATACTTACACTATCAAATCCAGTATATGGTCAAGATATGCACATACAGTGTATTTGATTTGCATTCTGAAGTCCTCCGGATACAGATCCTAGTTCTGATAAATGATAAATAGTTCTGCTAAATGACATTAAGCGTGAAAGGCTGGCTGGGTTTCGAGCTGGGAAGGTAGTAGCAGTCCCAGCAGATTTTCATCTTGGTATTATCAGTGTTCGGCACACTACACAGCCATGGCCGCTGGGTTCAAACCAAAGGTAATTGGCTTGAAAAAGATAAAGCCATCTGATATTTAATTGTCACAGATAAAAATGTGTCCTTTTAAGTGGCTTACGCCTGTGATCTCTGCTGTGTGATCCAGAGTGTGTCTGATTTACTTTGAGCTGTGTATCATCTATCTAATACATGCTCTGCAAGTACGCGTAAATAGTGTAGATTCTATTCTGTATTAAGAATACAAATACACCTTGTTTACACTAATGCCATCATTACGATGATACTGCTGATGAGGATGCATTGTTGATGATGATGATGATGTTGATAACCCAATGGTGTAGCGGCTTCAGATAAGTTAACTCTCTGGTCAACAGGGTTGGGGTGAAAAACAGATGCTTCTCACCAGCTCTGCTCAGCTCTCATCCTTCACGTCTCATGATGATATATAGGGATGGGAAAAGATCCTCTATCTGCAGCTTTTGCCAGGCAAAGACAAAAGGGAGAGAGTGTGAGAAACGCCAGAGGAGTCCAGGGACACAGAGATCAGAGTGGTTGTACTCTTTCATGTCTTGCCTTATTTTCCCCTCCGAGTTCATTTGATTCTTTTCTCAAAGAAAAAGCATTTGGCATCTTATGCATGATCTTGTCAACACAATAAAGCTGTTCCTCTGTTGGGAATATTGTGGCCTGGCCAAACTGCCAGCCACATTCAGAATTCCCTAACATCACCGTGCAAAGCCTCTTAGTGCCATGGCAACACAAGAGACTGTGATTTGGACTGAGCTCGATATGTGGATGTGCTTTGTAGCCATTCCGTTGATGAATGGGATCATCTCCTGAAAGGTCTTACAAAGTTGTGTAACATTCTCTGTTGCTGGCTGAGTGCTTGAGTCAAAAAGTCTATGCTGGCTATTTTATCGTTTTGTGAAGGAAGCACAGACGGGCTGACAGACAGCTACATACATGTAAGTGCATGCACATAAATACTTCCATGAGTATTAAAAACTAGGCTGAACTGAACTGAGGTTGGGACAGAACAGGTGTTTGTTCCATTTGTTTCAGGGAACGCCAGACCAGGGTTGATGAGTCCAGACAGGGCTTAACATGTAGCCCTCCTCAGAGATTCCTAATAAAATCCCCAAGGTAAGTTAGGCCTGATTCCTTTGCCCTCCCCTCCCTCTATCCGCTCCACTAGCCCTACTCCCTGGGGGACAGGTGACAGTTTTGATGGGTGCAAGGTAGAGCCAGAAAAAAATGGCTCTTACTCTCCTCTCCACTGTCATAGCAGAAGGCAGAGGTGAGCATTGTGACACAAAATGGCTGCAGAGTATCACTCAGCTGGGTGCTAGAGATGGATGATGGATGTGGGAAGTTACCCCACAGTGAAAACCAGTGTATCCCCCTGTGCTTTTGACACATAGTGAGAAGAGCTAACCTATAGAAATGCAACCCATTCTCACTGTTATTTGTTATTAAGTGTGTGTGAGTTCAAGGGGAGGAATTCGGTAGGAAAGAGAGGTTGAAGGGCATCAAATATATTTTTTATTTATTTTATTTCACCTTTATTTAACCAGGTAGGCCAGTTGAGAACAAGTTCTCATTTACAACTGCGACCTGGCCAAGATAAAGCAAAGCAGTGTGACACAAACAACAACACAAAGTTACACATGGAATAACAAACATACAGTCAATAATACAATAGAAAAAGTCTATATACAGTGTGTGCAAATTAGGTAGGATAAGGGAGGTAAGGCAATGAATAGGCCATAGAGGCAAAAAAATTACAATATAGCAATTAAACACTGGAGTGATAAATGTGCAAAAGATGAGTGTGCAAGTAGAGATGCCTCGATGCAAAGGAGCAAAATAAATAAAATAAATAACATTATGGGGATGAGGTAGTTGGATGGGCTGTTTACAGATGGGCTATAGTGGGGAAAAAAAGTATTTAGTCAGCCACCAATTGTGCAAGTTCTCCCACTTAAAAAGATGAGAGAGGCCTGTAATTTTCATCATTGGTACACTTCAACTATGACAGACAAAATGAGAAAAAAAATCCAGAAAATCACATTGTAAGATTTTTTATGAATTGATTTGCAAATTATGGTGGAAAATAAATTACAGGCCTCTCTCATCTTTTTAAGTGGGAGAACTTGCACAATTGGTGGCTGACTAAATACTTTTTTGCCCCACTGTATGTACAGGTGCAGTGATCTGTGAGCTGCTCTGACAGCTGGTGCTTAAAGCTAGTGAGGGAGATATGAGTCTCCAGCTTCAGTGATTTTTGCAGTTCGTTCCAGTCATTGGCAGCAGAGAACTGGAAGGAAAGCTGGCTGAAGGGGGAATTGGCTTTGGGGGTGACCAGTGAAATATACCTGCTGGAGCGCGTGCTTCGGGTGGGTGCTGCTATGGTGACCAGTGAGCTGAGATAAGGCAGGGCTTTACCTAGCAAAGACTTATAGATGACCTGGAGCCAGTGGGTTTGGCAACGAATATGAAGCGAGGGCCTGCGAACGAGAGCATACAGGTCGCAGTGGTGGGTGGTATATGGGGCTTTGGTGACAAAATGGATGGCACTGTGATAGACTTCATCCAATTTGCTGAGTAGAGTGTTGGAGGCTATTTTGTAAATGACATCGCCGAAGTCGAGGATCGGTAGGATAGTCAGTTTTACGAGGGTATGTTTGGCAGCATGAGTGAAGGATGCTTTGTTGCAAAATAGGAAGCCGATTCTATATTTAATTTTGGATTGGAGATGCTTAATGTGAGTCTGGAAGGAGTGTTTACAGTCTAACCAGACACCTGGGTATTTGTAGTTGTCTACATATTCTAAGTCAGAAGCATACAGAGTAGTAATGCTGGACAGGCGGGCAGGTGTGGGAAGAGATCAGTTGAAGAGCATGCATTTAGTTTTACTTGCATTTAAGAGCAGTTGGAGGCCACGGAAGGAGAGTTGTATGGCATTGAAGCTCGTCCAGAGGTTAGTTACCACAGTGTCGTGTCTTTACTATCATTAAATTGAAGACATAGTTTTATCAAAGATTCTCAGTAATTAGTATTACGCGATCAACTGATTAATCATGTAACTGTAATTAACTAGGAAGTCGGGGCACCAAGGAAAAATATTCAGATTACAAGGTTATCCTAAAATAACTGTTCAGATATTTTATCTGATCAATTAGTCTTCAAATGAATGAATTATTTACTTTACCTTACGTTAGTCTCATTCCAAACGTCGTAAATTGTTGTTTATCTGCACGAACCCAGTCTTCAATATGAGTCATCCATACATCAATTGTCTGAAATCATTTATTTATTACTAACTAAGTAATTCACAGAAATGCATAACCAAACAAACAGGGTAAATGTGGTTACAAGAAATGATAGGGGAATGTGCCCTAGTGGGCTAAACCGGCATCGCGGCTTGTTAGACAAAAGGGGAAGTGGGGGTCGACTAAGAAGTCACTACAGAGTGATAATTATAACAATTGAAATCAAATCAAATCAAATTTATTTATATAGCCCTTCGTACATCAGCTGATATCTCAAAGTGCTGTACAGAAACCCAGCCTAAAACCCCAAACAGCAAGCAATGCAGGTGTAGAAGCATGGTGGCTAGGAAAAACTCCCTAGAAAGGCAAAAACCTAGGAAGAAACCTAGAGAGGAACCAGGCTATGTGGGGTGGCCAGTCCTCTTCTGGCTGTGCCAGGTGTAGATTATAACAGAACATGGCCAAGATGTTCAAATGTTCATAAATGACCAGCATGGTCGAATAATAATAAGGCAGAACAGTTGAAACTGGAGCAGCAGCACGGCCAGGTGGACTGGGGACAGCAAGGAGTCATCATGTCAGGTAGTCCTGAGGCATGGTCCTAGGGCTCAGGTCCTCCGAGAGAGAGAAAGAGAGAAAGAGAGAATTACCAGACTGTCAAGAATGTGGTGATTGACAAAGTTGAAAGCCTTGGCCAGGTCGATGAATACAGCTGCACAGTATTGTCTCTTATTGATGGCGGTTATGATATCGTTTAGGACCTTGAGCATGGCTGAGGTGCACCCATGACCAGCTCGGAAACCAGATTGCATAGCGGAGAAGGTACGGTGGGATTCGAAATGGTCAGTGATCTGTTTGTTAACTTGGCTTTCAAAGACCTTAGAAAGGAAGGGCAGGATGATCTGTATGGTCTGTATCCGTTTGAGTCTAGAGTGTCTCCCCCTTTGAAGTGGAGGATGACCACGGCAGCTTTCCAATCTTTGGGGATCTCAGACGATTCGAAAAAGAGGTTGAACAGGCTAGTAATAGGGGTTGCAACAATTTTGGTGGATAATTTTAGAAATAGAGGGTCCAGATTGTCTAGTCCAGCTAATTTGTAGGGGTCCAGATTTTGCAGCTCTTTCAGAACATCAGCTATCTGGATTTGGATGAAGGAGAAATGGGGGAGGCTTGGGCTGTTGCTGTGGGGGGCGCAGTGCTGTTGACCGGGGTAGGGGTAGCCAGGTGGAAAGCATGGCCAGCCGTAGAAAAATGCTTGTTGAAATTCTCAATTATCACAGATTTATTGGTGGTGACAGTGTTTCCTAACCTGCGTGCAGTGGGCAGCTGGGAGGAGGTGCTCTTATTCTCCATGGACTTTACAGTGTCACAGAACCCAGAAATATACTCCCCTGGGGTGGGATTTGAAAAGGACTGGATTTTTCCCGGACAGTGAGAGAAACACATTCAGTCAATTTGTAAATTCACACGCAGGACATGGTTTGTGCTAGTGCCTGTGCTTTTTTTCTGGAGGCCAGCGAGGGCTAATTCCAGGACAGTTCCAAGCTGACAGCTTCATGGAGTGCAAATACGCCTCCAGAGTTTTTACAGTTTTACAGCTTTCCTGGGTTTTTGACCCATTAATACATTGGCACGGTCATGTATCACCTTGCAGTGGAATGCTGGCGAGACAGAATGATGGATTTTTACATACCTCACTAATTGGTTCTAATGGAACGTAATCACAACAACAGTGATATGACTCACAACTCACCTCTGACACGCAGGGAAAATGACTGTTGTGGGACATATTGTGGTAGAGATTAGGGTACAGCTGAAATCTCTTCAACAGGGATGAATCTGTTGCAATAGCAGTATTTCAAAGTTGAAGTCATAAAGGTAAGGGGACTTTAGTGTCACCATTAAAGTTACAGCAGAACGTGTGGTGTCACTAAAGAGGTATTCATTCAAATCGATGGAGGCCAAGTTGAGATTATGCTACTTGTTTGAACAGTATGCTAGACTGAAAATGGCATGTTAAAATCCTAAATGGCCATTCTGCGATATAATCTTACAAAAAAAAGCACTTATCGAGCCATGTCTTAGAACAAATTACTACAATTTAAGGTACAAATTAAATATCTCAGAAGGAAATGATGGGAATGATTTATTATGGGCTGAAGTGGATGAGGTAATTGACGAAGAGGGATTATGAAGAAACCTCTCATTTTGTCTGCAGCAGCTTCCTCAACATAGAGATAACAATGCAGATAATAATGGATTCAGAAACCAAGCGATTAAAATGTGTCCTAAACCAACAAAGTACACACAGTGGCGACAGTGTCTTTGATTGGAGAGTTGGCCTTATTGTTCTGTTGCTGTGTCTTCGGCCAGAATTATGGTCATCCTTGGCCTCCTTTTTAAAGTGTTGCCGAGATAACAAAGTGAGAGCTTCAATATCGCTATCTATGTAGCAGAACGACTTGTTTTGTGACAGAACAATTTGTCTGGGAGGTTTTTCTTTCCTGTGGGATAAATACAGTATATCTAAGTGTTTCACCATTAGACCTTAACAAAACGGCTTGCTCACTGCAACAGCATCAATTGGTAGACCATTGCTAATCTGAGTTGAAAGGTTTTTTTTGATAGAAAGTATAATATTATTTAACTCCTCTCTATCTCTTTCTGAAGCAGTTATTAGCCTAAATCTGCTCTGTATGGTGTCTCTTGCCATATTCATCTATGTCTATTAGTTAGGATTATGGTCTGCAAGAACTTTGCACTTATAAGTCAATTGCCACAAACTATGCTTTATTGAAATACTGTGTTCTATAACTGCTTCTACAAGAGAGAAGGATACACATACTAATTTCCAAGAGACCATAACAGCACAACAGCATAGCAGACCATAAGAAAATGTGAAACAAATGCACAGTATAGAAAAACACCCATTGTCCTACTTTGAACAAAACAACAAGCTCCATTAGTAAGGAACAAATAAAACACTCACAGCCTCATCTGATCCACACACACACACACACCACACACACACACACACACACACACACACACACACACACACACACACACACACACACACACACACACACACACACACACACACACACACACACCCCAAACCCCCTGCAGCCAATGAGCTGTTTGAGCAGGAACAAGATAAAGCCCACCGAGGCAGGCCACTTCTCTGACCCACAAAGGAGCTGCAAGCACCAGGTCTGGAGAGGACCCAGGCTACCTGCTACTTTCTCTCTCTCATATAACAGACTACACTACACATCAGCATCCCCTGCATAAGCCAGGAGTGTTTAGGGAGTGGTAGTGGTTTCCATACTAATCTTTTTCTTGGTTAAATTAGATTTTAGAGATGCAAGGTTAGGAGGATGTAATGCCAGATGGAATGGCAATAGAGTTGTCCCTGCATTTTGCATCAGTCTAGTGCAGCAGCAACTTTAGCTGACTGCTACAGCATGTCTATTTGGAGCAAGAAGCTTCCCAGCTAACAACAAATGTTCCCACAACGTTAGAGAACGTTCTCTTAAGAGTCTCATTAGCTTATTTTTAACTAGCATTAATGAACGTTAAGGAATGTTCCCGTGATGTGCCATGAATATTTCCAAGAGACAATTCCCTTAAAAACAGAAATCTAATTAGCATCATAAAAAAAATCCCCATCAAAATCCGTCTGTTTAAGCTAGAGATATCTGTTTTTTTTTTGCATGGGCTTCAACTCAATCCACCACATCCGCTGATATCGCCCTTCCGCATCTGCAGAGCTAGAGAGGTGTTTGTCAGACCATGAGACATCCCAAAAATCGATCTTCTCACAAAAATGTCTGTAGCATCACAAACACTGTTTTGCTCTTGGACGGCCACAAGCCTCACAAGACGCATCTGAAGTTGGTACCGCCTCTTCTGCCAACGTCCATCTGTAGCGTCCGAACGGTTTAGGATACAAACTAATATGACCCCTCTGTGGACAGCTGAGACTCTCACAAACACAATGGTGTTCTCTGTTTTGTTCACAAGACTTGTCTGAAGGACCCCGGTACTAGTTAAAATAATATATGGATGTATTTATGGAGATAGTTTGGTACCTAAAATAAGGTGGAAAATACATTAAATAAATAAAATAAAAATAGTCTCCTGATCTTTCTTATATCTCTCAGATATAGGACAGACACTTCAGAACAAACTTGTTTTAGATATTTTTGGGGGACTATCCATGTAGTCGTTCCATGTCGTGAATCTGTTATTCAATGTGTTTCTATTGGTTAATAGCAGTAATAGCAAATTCAATGTTTCATCCAATCATTTTTTTTCATATCGTTTTTTTGATACCTTAAGGGGTCTTAAAATTCAAAATCAAATAGCTAAATGATCCTTGGTATGACCATCTTAAAACAATTCCATATGTCAGCTTATCTTTATTAATGTCCCACCAAACATTCACAGAACATGGTTGCCATGTTCTCAGAATATAAAATATTAAAATCAAGGGAAAAAAAGTTACTTTACACATCACACCTTGTTACCATGCCAATCAAGGCACTGATCCATTCATAGCTCTTTGTCTGTTGGCAAGGTTAGGAACACTCACACACAGTGCTTTTAACATAGTGTTTTTTAATTGACATATTTGACTACATTGTGCATGTTCATTTAAACAGTAATTAATATTCAACATGTCCTCACAACCTCTTGGTTCATGGTACTCCAATCTTCCCGCTACACCACCATGACAGTGTCAGGTATCTCTTAATCTGACTATTCTCATCATTGATTTGATTGACTTATCTCATCAATTTAAGAGTTTTCTGTATAGTTGTCTAACGTTAGTGGGGCGTGTTAACCTGTTTTAATGATACTCCTGAATCACTATGACAAATAAAATTGTTTTTTCTTGAGTGTACTTTTAACAGAGCTGAGATTTATTTCAAAGTGCATTCACCCTATTGCTTACACCTATCACGTTGTTTCAGATCTACATACGTGAGAGGAGGGGTTAGAGTTTCTTCTGGACAGGGCCTAACTATGCTGGCCCATTAAGCACATGTTCTAGAAACATCACTTATTGGGACAGCGTTCGTCATTTGTGCTGGTGGCCTGGATATGAGATCCTAGTCTAGGGCCCAACCTAGACTCACGTTCTTAGCAATATATGTTTGTCAGTTACAACACACCTATCTGATCTAACAAAACATTTAAATTAGTTTCCAGCTGGGTGACTGTATGGCAAGAACCTAGTCTGCAAATGCACCATTTTAGCTTGTTCACAAAGCCTTATGCTAGCATAATAATTATGGAGGGGGGGGGGGATTTATCTTCTGTTTGTGCTCGTATTAATTAAACAATAGAGAAACTGGGGATTCTTGATGCAGCAAAGGGACTCTTCTGCACAGTTTAAACCTACAAACCAGTGGCAGTGTCGCTATTGTCGTGCCATCCGGGTCTCCGTGGACACTGCGAGAGTCACTCATGCATCACCTTTTTTGCTATTTCCATTTAATCCCAATTAATTCGCCTCTCTTTGAATACATTTGTCAATGAGAGACAGCAATTCCCAGGGAACAGCAGCAGCCTCTATCTCATGAAACAGAACTAATGTATAGGAGGAGGCGTGGGGGACATTGTATGTGTGTATAACTGGAAATTTCAGACATCACATCACGCATCAAAGCAACCATTATTCAGGATCACTTGTATAATATAAAGCAAAGATAATTTGTGTTAATCTGAAGAGTTACCATCCCTTGGCCTACACCAGTATAGATATTTAGTGAATGTATTGTACTTAAATACGTTCTTGGATTATATATATATATTTTTTCTGGGGGGGGGTTATTCTCTGTCCATTTGTCTCAATAATAATGTTGGATCTCTCTCTCTCTCTCTCTCTCTCTCTCTCTCTCTCTCTCTCTCTCTCTCTCTCTCTCTCTCTCTCTCTCTCTCTCTCTCTCTCTCTCTCTCTCTCTCTCTCTCTCTCTCTCTCTCTCTCTCTCTCTCTCTCTCTCTCTCTCTCGTTGTTTAGCTTTATTGTGCTTATAAGCAGTATGCTCTGAGTCAGCTGTTAGTCACAGCTTACGTGATAGACAGCCACTGATTGGCCAGCAATGAGTCACTAGTACCATCCAGGTGTGGATTAGGTGGGCACAGTTCCTAGAGGCTTGCCAAGCAATGTGGCCAGCATTTAAATATTGGAGCTGTCATGCAGGAAGAGGGATGTAATATGACAGGCAGCTTGGAGGCATCCCTCAAAATTGACATAAATGTGGGTGGGGCTTGGGTTGATAGTGGGCTGGGCTAGCCTCAAGGCGGTAGAGCCTAACATGAATATACAGCATCATTAGAACTGTCATAATGTATCTGTAATAAAATAAAAAAAGTTAGTCTCTCTTAATAAAAACATGTTCTCAGCTAATGACTAATAATAACATTATTTCACCCCTCTAATGTGGTTTACATGTGAGCCTAGAGTTAACATTGAATGTCCACCCATGATTCTCAAATACATTTTGAATGACTGTCGTCAGGTCAAGTATCAATAATCCTTTTCTTTTTTGACAACTTCGGCTCGCTTCACGGAAGCGTTTCCAATCTTAAATGGTCCTCACGGGAGTCGGTCGTTGGTCGAACAAGGCCTCATCTGATTGGTGGATGGGGGGTTTCCGCTCTCTGACAGGATGCTAATTTTGAATAATAGATATGCGTGAGCAAGTGCCAAGCTGCATTTGAATCAATTATTCAAACTGCCTCCATGCTCTCCTCCTCCTTCTCCTCCTCTCGCCCTCCCTTCCTCCTCCTCTTCTTCTCACCCTCCTCCCCTGCCAGCTCTATTATGCCCGCCACTTTATTTATTTCATTCTCAACACGTTTGTCGCTTCTGCATGAGCGATAGCAGGGACACGGCCCTGCGGAAGAATTTGAATATGAGCTTTCTTATCGAACGATGAGGGAGCCTGTCATTATTTTTCTCCTTTTCTCCTCGTCTCGCTTATCTGGGACTCCCACACGCCGAGCTGTGTGGACGTGCACTCTCTCCGAGACAAGCTCGCAGTGACTCTTCTGTTTCACACTCACTCTCTCCCTCTCTCTCTCTCTGTCTCTCCTTCTCTTTCTCTCTCTCAACCTCTCACTCCCATTCTCTCTTCCTTCTCTCTGTTTGCTTGTCCTCCATCCCTCTTTTTTTCTCTCTCTCCCCATTGTAAACTCTCTCTTGATATGTATCCATCTGTTTATCCCTTGTTCACTATCAGTTTTGGCCCCGTATCTCCGCGTCCATCCCCATGTTCCAATTATATTTCTCTTGCTCATTTTGTAGCTATATCTCTGCCTGTGACATCTCCTGTGCCTCCCAATATGACTGTGTAGTGTCACCATGTGAGTGATGTACAGTAAGTCCCGGTGAATTTTCACTACAGGTTCTATAAAGCTTTATAAAGCTATAAACAGCTTTCACTTAGCTGTACACAGACACATTTGCATTAATACTCAAACCAGCTGCAGTAATAAAAAGGTGACTAATGGGAATTATCTGTCAGAAGTTTCACTCTACTTGAGGCTGATCCGGTGATTTCAATGATGGGAGCCATCCCTTCCCTGTGAAATGTATTAGATCATATTGAAAACTGCTCAAATCCATCAGAAGCCTCCTTTTTACATTGTATTTCATTACACTATTGCGACCAATCGTTTCTATCTTGAATCAAGAGATGCTACACAGTTTCAGTGATGCCCTTGATGTTACATTTTTTCAATAGCTCTTGCTTAACACACCATCAGTGTTTGTTCACAATGCTCAAACCTTTGGTTGAAAAATAAATATATTGATGGAGTCTGAATGACTTCAGAAATCCAAGTTTAACAACTTAGTAATAAGCCTTACATGTCAAAGTGAAATGGAAATGGTTTGACGGTCCTGCAATAGGAGGTTAAAGGAGATAGATGAATAGATAGACAGAGTTTTAGAATGGAGAAGTAAAAAGAGAGTCTTTACCCTTGTAGCTCTCTCTTTCTCTCTCTCACACACGCACGCACGCACGCACACACACACACACGGCCGAAGGCAATAACAGGGCTTTATGATCCGTGAAAGAGGCCTTATCACCAGGTGAGTTATCACCCCCAGGACTAGGCCGTGTCCTGGAAGACGCCCCTCCCCCTTCACTCCCTGTCCTTCCCAGTGTCCCCAACCCGCTGAACAGCCTGAAAAACAGACCCAGGTTAGGGGTCACCTCCATGTGTAATGCCTGCCAAGGTGCACTGTTATTGGGCTCTGGTTGACAAATGACAACCCTAAGTCTCGTTGGAGCCTGGATGACTGAGTCAAATCTTCCCACTGGTTTAATTTCAGATTGTTAAATGTTATGGAAGACACTGTTCACTTCACCTGTCCTACGTGTCATTGCATACAGCTAGTGTGGCATTAAAGGAGAATCATAGATAGTTTTATTTAATAAATGTAATGAACAAGAACAATAACGATTGCATGGGCAGAGATGAGTAGTATTTCTGTTACATATATTTGAAATAAGTATTTCAATTACTTTGAGTATTTCCTCATTTGTATTTCACTGGCCTGAACTACAATCCAATGTATTTTGCAACAAGATACTTTTGAGACCAGTAATATGTAAAAAAAAAAAAATATATATATATATATATATATATATATAATAAATTAAAAAAATTGTGTATCAGATGTCTGATGGCAGTATGGTGTGTTAAGAGTGTCTGGTAAATGACCAAAATGTAAATGTTAAAATTAACACTTGCAAAGCATGGGCATTATTGTAATGAACCTTACCCACGAAACAAGGCCAATAATAATACCCAGTGTGCTTTGCAATTGTTCATTTTTACATAAACATTCCCATTTTGGTCTTTTAGCATATACTCTTTTTAATATAGTTTGTAGAATGTTTATTTGAGGATTGGATACCCAAGTAGAGATTTTAAATAGTTTTTTTGTTACTCCCCAAGTTGTATGCGTTAGTGAATACTTAGATTAATTTTGGAGGTGCTCGAGGGTCAGTCACTTTTATCTCCCTTAAGAAATAGTGTCGAACTTGTAGGTATCTGTAAAAATCTTGTTTATCCAAGCCATGTTTTTTTTTACTTAGGTCCTGGAAGTTATCTAGGTTCCCATTCCTTATAATTGTACTGAATGATGTGATGCCGTTCTGCATCCATTGTTTAAACCTGCTGTCCTGAGTTGCAGGGATGAAGCTGGGGTCGTATGCGGGCCAACTCAGCAGTTTGATCTCTCTGTCTAAATTATTTTGCTTGACTACCCTAAACCATGTCTTCAGGGCGAAATTAATCCACTGATTTTGTCTATTTTATATTTATTTTACCATGTCCTTATTTCCCAAAACTGACTGTATGGGTATCTCTGTCAAAGTAGTCTCGATGTCTTTCCATTTGGATTCGTATTCTGAATTGCACCAACACACCAGAGGTCTCAATTGGGCTGACACATAATAATCTTTTAGGTTTGGTAAGGCCATACCCCCACAGTTTTTTGGTAACTGTAGTGTTGTATATCTAGTTCTTGGTCTCTTACGGTTCCAGATAAACCTTGATATCCGTTTATCCCATTCCCTAAACTGTTTAGGTGGAATTTATATGGGCAGTGATTGGAACAAATACAGTAACCTTGGCAGGATGTTCATTTTGATTGTTTAAATTCTACTACTAAGATCTAAGGGAAGTGAATTCCACCTGTCTAGGTCATCATATATTTTCTTGTTGATGTGATCGTAATTCATGCAATAAAGTTTGGGTGTATCTTTTGGTAGATATGCTCCAATATATTTAATGGATGAAGAGGTCCAGGTGAAGTTATACCTGCTCTTCAGCTCTTCCTGTGGGGTATAATTATATACTAGGGCCTAGGTCTTGTGTACGTTAAGCACATACCCTGAATATGTTCCAAATGTTTGTAAAACATCCATCAATCTAGGTACACTTGAGCCTGGGTCTTTAAGGAATAACAGAACGTCATCAGCATACATGCATATCTTGTGTTCACTGTCTCTTATTGTTATTCCCTCTAAGGTTGGGTCCTGTCTTATTGCCTGTGCTAATGGTTCTAGGTACAAGGAGAAGAGCGTGGGTGAAAGATTACAGCCTTGTCTTGCCCCTCGCTCTAATTTTATCGTTCGTGTCAAATGTCCATTTATCTTTATTCTAGCGGTCGGACATGAATACAGTGTTTTGATGCACTGTATCACTTCTTTGTTGAAACCAAATCTTTCCATAACTTGGAATAGGTAATCCCATCCCACTGAATCAAATGCTTTTTCTGCATCTAGGCTGATTAATATTGCACTTGTCTTATTCTGAGTAATGTGGTCCATGACATGTAGTGTTCTCCTTATATTGTCCTGTGTGCCTATTTTGTATGAAACCAGTTTGATCTCTGTCAATCAATTCTGGGATTATGTTCTCCATTCTTTTGACTATGATTGATGCATATAGTTTATAATCTGTGTTAAGAATTGTGATAGGTCTATATGAACTGCATTCTTTCTTATCTTTACCCTCTTTTGGGATTACTGATATGATGGCCTCTCTCCATGACGGTGGGAGACCCCCCTCACTCAGAGTCCAGTTAAAACAGGCCTTAAGTAGAGGTGCTAGTTGTTCTCTGAAGGTCTTGAACCATTCTGAAGGGAAGCCATCAGGGCCTGGAGACTTGTTGACTTTTTGTTGAGATATTGCTTTATTAATTTCTTCGGTGGATATTTCTAAAGTTAGTCTATCATGTTGCTCTGTCCCAATTGAGGGGAGATCAAGTGAGTTCAAAAAGTGCTCTATTGTCTGTGCATCTGCCTTCTCTGGTTGCTTGTACAGATTTGTGTAATATGATTCAAATGCATTCTGTATTTCATCTCATTTGCATGTGATCTTTTTTGTTTTGGGGTCTTTTATTTTGAAAATTGTATTCTGTGCTTGTTGTTTCCTGAGTCTCCATGCTAGTAATTTGGTTGCCTTTGAGCCTGCTTCATAATATCGTTGTTTCAGGAACCTAAGCTTTTTCTCTACTTCTTCTCTATAAATCTGGTCAATTTCCTGTTTTACCTTTTGAATCTCTCGTAATATAAGAGGGTCTTTGTATTGACTATGAGATCGTTCTAAGTTTCTTAGGGTTTCCTGTAATTTCAGCAGTTTCTGTGCTTTAATCTTTTTCTTGAGAGATGATGTGGCTATGATCGTCCCTCTAATAACCGCCTCAGCTGAATCCCACAATATAGTAGGAGATACTTCCCTATTATCATTATTCTCCAGATAGATGTTCAATTCTGACTTTATTGATTTCTTGAATGCTGTATCATTCAGCATGCTTGTATTAAGTCTCCATATAGCATTTATTGGTTTGCTATCAAGGTGTAGAGTTAGGTAAACTCCATTATGATCTGATAAGTCGCTCTGCCCGATCCTACAATCCTTAAGCCTGTTTCTATCTGCACTGTACATAAAAAAAGTAGTCTAAACTGGAGTATTCAGTGTGGCGGGCTAAGTAAAAACTATATTCCTTATCGGTCTTGTGGGTGTCACGCCATACATCGAGCAGTCGTAGATCCTGCAGTTTCCTATTGATCTTTTTGGCAACTAGGCTCATTTTCCTATTTTGGTTTGTGCTGTCCAATTTTGAGTTTAGAATTGTGTTAAAGTCCCCTCCACAGATAAGAGTGCCAGTGGTTTCTGTGGCAATTAAATTAAACACCTTCCCATAGAAGACCATGTCACTCCCTGGGGGTGCGTATACATTAAATAATGTAACTTCCTTGTTATCCAGTTTACATTTAACAAGTATAAATCTACCCTCCTTGTCTTTTATTTCTGACATAAACTCAAAATTAACTGAATTTGGGATCAAGATTTCAACTCCCCATTTTGTAAGAAGAAAAAAAAGTGTTCCTATATCTCATTATCTTGAGTTTCTCGTGTTCAGGTGTGGATAAGTGAGTTTCCTGCCAGAATAGTATGTCACCTCTCTCCTGTTTCATCTTTGCTATTACCTTACTTCTCTTGATGTCACTCCCCAGTCCGTTCACATTGAGACTTATGACCATAAATTCCAGATGATGCATCGATATAAATTTTAAAAACTGTGCACCATATCTGCCTGCTTATCATGAACCTTAAAATGAACGAAAAATCAAGAACGATAATAAAGTAAACCAAAGTGAGAAAATACTTTGGTATTTGGACTCCCATGTCAGAGGACTGTCTCTTGCCTCTGGGGTTTGAGGGGATGAGCCTGTCCGCAGGATGGGCCCCTCGCTCAGATATGAAAATGCATGACGTCACAAACAAGACCTGGTGGAACCGAAAATAATAAGGCCGCCTATTTCGTCGCTTATACACATCGGTTATTTACAAGTGAAAACTATATCGGTCATGCTTGCATATCATGAATCCTCCCCTTGATGTGCCCTTCTGTCGCCCCGGTGTCAATGTGTCATTAATCCTTAGCTAATATATATGTTATTAACGTGACGCTACTTAGTGTGTTCGTAAAGAACACATGCTTTTGGCTACTCACCCTTGTTCAGCATTGGGGGAAAATGGGGGATATATTTTATCTATTGCAATGTCAACCGCAATGTCCACCTCCACTATGAACGCCAAAGAGGGATCCGGATGGGCTAGCATGGTGACCAAAAGCTCTGTCCGCCTCAGCCGACCACTGCAAATGCACCGGTCCCCCCTTCAGCAGTGAGGTAATGGGAGCCACTACCTGACCAAAACCCAGGATAAACCTCCGGTAGTAATTGGCAAACCCTAGAAACCGCTGCACCTCCTTTACCGTGGTGGGAGTCGGCCAAATACGCACGGCTGAAATGCGGCCACTCTCCATCTCCACCTCGAGGTGGAAATACGATACCCTAAGAAGGAGACGGACTGTTGGAAGAACAGGCATTTCTCAGCCTTGACGTACAGGTCATGCTCCAACAGTCGAAGCACTGTTGTGTGTGAAAACCTTGTGAAGACTTACAGAAAATGTTTGACCTCTGTCATTGCCAACAAATGGTATATAACAAAGTATTGAGAAAAACTTTTGTTATTGACCAAATACTTATTTTCCACCATAATTTGCAAATAAATTCATAAAAAATCCTACAATGTGATTTTCTGGATGTTTTTTTCTCATTTTGTCTGTCATAGTTGAAGTGTACCTATGATGACAATTACAGGCCTCTCTCATCTTTTTAAGTGGGAGAACTTGCACAATTGATGGCTGACTAAATACTTTTTTGCCCCACTGTAAATGGTAAATATTGAAAAGCATAATCAGAACCTGCAAATACAGTATGTGCATCAGACACCCCCAACCCACCAGATGAGATACTCAGTGGCCTTTTCCACTCCTCCACATCCTTACCCCTTCAATAGGCTTGATTAGAGGGTACTGACCTTTGGGCCTCTTCCGAAGGTCAATTTGCCGCTTTCTGGATGAGGCCACTTAAATCACTTCTCCCATCTCCATCCCCATGTCCTTGCTCATGGAAAAAGGTTAAATATTTCAGTCCATGTGCTGTGAACCCTCTATAATAGAGTACATATATAAGAGTAGTCCTACATATAAAAAGTACATGAGTAATGGTACTGGCTGTTCTGATGCAACATGTGTGTCTAAATACTGTATATAAGAGCTCCGATACAGATATAGAATCTTCATTTGAGCCAGTTTGCTACAGCAGGAACACTGTCCTGCAGCAACAGGAAATGTGAATTATTATGTGGATTATAATTCATGGACATTTTTTGTAGGGGTTGGTACATTTTTCATCCAGTGTGACATTTTAAAGTGGAAATTACAAACTATAGAAGCCTTTTTAAACCTTGAATACACTACTAGTTTGCATTTCCTGCTGTGCGTGAAATTTCACATGCAACAAAAAAGTGATCAAATTAAGATCCTACATCTGTATGTCAATGTACTGTATAATTATTGTTTAACTAGACTACTGTATAAGAGACCATGCTACTTAAAATTCCACTTATAGTGGAATTAATACAGAGTGGCAATAATGTATTCAATAATGATGCTGATGCAATATTTGCTATGTAACAGTGCAATTTCATATAAGCTGCCAAAATGTCACCCTCACTCAGCCTGAAAAAACACCACTGCCAGTCCGCTCTCTCTCTGTGTGTGTGTGTGTGTGTGTGTGTGTGTGTGTGTGTGTGTGTGTGCGTGCGTGCGTGCGTGCGTGTGTAAGCATTAAACCCCTGAAGCACTAAAGCCCAGGCCTGTGTGTGTATTATTAGTGGAGTGTTTTAAGTGGAGTGGATGTGTTGCCGGGGGATAGACTCTAGGGACTTGTCCATTTAGTCACTCTGAGTGTGGACTCACTGTGCTTACGTTCCGTGAGGGGAGTCCAGGGATGTTTCTGCCATAATGTCCCCATAATATATCTAAATGTCACGACTTCTGCCGAAGTCGTTGCCTCTCCTTGTTCGGGCGGTGCTCGGCGTTCGACGTCACCGGTCTTCTAGCCATCATTGATCCTTTTTTTCATTTTCCATTGGTTTTGTCTTGTCTTCCCATACACCTGTTTTCAATCCCATTCATTACCTGTTGTGTATTTAACCCTCTGTTTCCCCTCATGTCTTTGTCAGAGATTGTTTATTTTGTCAGTGTAGTGTGATTGTTGTATAGGTGTGCGTCGGGTCCTCGTACCCATGTTTATGTACATTTAGTGTTATGGAGCATACTCCGTGGACTTTATTAAAAGACTCCATTTTACACTCCATTTGACTCTCCTGCGCCTGACTTCCCTGCCACCTATTACACCTACGCATGACAGAATCTCTGACCAATATATGAAGTCAGCAGGAGAGGACACTATGCCCATGGAGCTGGAGGAACGCGTTCAGGAACAAGCTAGGGAGCTTGACGTTATCAGCTCCTTCATGGATCACATTGTCATGAAAATGGATCGCTGGGAGAGACAGGGAGTTTCTCCAGCGCCACCACCACCACAACCGGAATCTCCCGTGAACGATTTTTCCTCTCCGGAATCGAGGATCCATTTATCCCTACCTACGGGATACAACGGAGATACTGCCGGCTTCCACGGTTTCCTCCTTAAACTGAACTTGTATCTAGCCACGGCCTCCCCAGTACCATCTGACCGTGAGAAGAGTTACGCCCTCGTCTCATGCCTCACCGGGAGAGCCCTGGAATGGGCCAGCGCTGTGTGTAGTAGGGAGGATGCGGCGCTGGACCATTTTGAGGAGTTCACCCGCCAATTCCGGATAGTATTCGATCACCCACCTGAAGGCAAAGCAGCGGGTGAGCTTCTCTATCATCTGAGGCAGGAGACGAGGAGTGCACAGGATTTTGCTTTGGAGTTTAGGACCTTGGCTGTCGGCGCTGGATGGAGCGACAGGGCCCTGATCGACCATTACCGTTGTAGTCTACGCGAGGACGTCCGTCGGGAGCTGGCCTGTAGAGACACCACCCTCACCTTCGACCAGCTGGTGGACATGTCCATCAGGCTGGACAACATGCTGGCTACTCGTGGACGTCTAGATCGGGGTCTGGTTGTTCCATCCTCCCGCACCCTCTCTCCCGAACCTATGGAATTGGGAGGGATGGTGCGCAGGGAGACCGGAGGGGGTTCCCGCTCGAGCACCATTCAAGGTCGCAGAGAGCACACTGCTGGTCGGTGCCGGGTTGGTTCCTCTGGGAATAGAGAGGGCAGGCAGGGCATTCTGGCGTCACCCCAGGTGAGTAGGCACCATTCTCATCCAGAGCCCTCTGCTGCACTAATGTTTGTCTCTGTCTCTTTTCCTGATTTTTCACTGCATTCCCAGTATAAGGCGCTAGTAGATTCGGGAGCGGCTGGGAATTTCATTAATAAAAGTCTAGCTCATAGTTTAGGGATCCCTATTGTTCCTGTGGATATGCCTTTCCCTATTCATGCCTTAGATAGTCGACCATTAGGGTCAGGGTTTATCAGGGAGGTAACCGCACCTTTGTGTATGATAACGCAGGAGGGTCACAAGGAGAAGATTAGTCTTTTCCTTATTGATTCTCCTGCGTATTCTGTGGTGCTAGGCATACCCTGGTTAGTTTGTCATAACCCCACTGTTTCTTGGCCACAGAGGGCTCTCACAGGGTGGTCGCGAGAATGCTCAGGTAGGTGTTTAGGGGTTTCCGTTGGTGCTACTACGGTGGAAAGTCCAGACCAGGTCTCCACCGTGCGCATTCCCCCCGAATATGCCGATTTGGCTCTCGCCTTCTGTAAAAAGAAGGCGACTCAATTACCACCCCATCGACTGGGGGATTGTGCGATAGATCTCCTGGTAGACGCTGCATATCCCAAGAGTCACGTGTATCCCCTGTCGCAAGCGGAGACGGAGGCTATGGAGACATATATCTCTGAATCCCTGCATCAGGGGTTCATTCAGCCATCCATTTCACCCGTCTCTTCGAGTTTCTTTTTTGTGAAAAAAATGGATGGCGGTTTACGCCCGTGCGTTGATTATCGAGGTCTTAATAAAATCACAGTGAAATATAGTTACCCGCTACCTCTGATCAATACGATTATTGAGTTAATGCACGGGGCACGTTTTTTCACAAAATTGGATCTCAGGAGTGCGTACAATCTGGTGCGTATTAAGAAGGGTGATGAGTGGAAGACGGCATTTAGCACCACCTCAGGTCATTATGAGTACCTGGTCATGCCATATGGGTTGATGAATGCTCCATCAGTTTTCCAATCATTTGTAGATGAGATCTTCAGGGACCTGCACGG
The DNA here is from genome assembly GCF_045791955.1 of Oncorhynchus clarkii lewisi. Lineage (NCBI taxonomy): Eukaryota > Metazoa > Chordata > Actinopteri > Salmoniformes > Salmonidae > Oncorhynchus > Oncorhynchus clarkii. Next base: position 68,642,126 of record NC_092158.1, on the reverse strand, counting down.
GCAGGGTGTAGTGGTGTATATCGATGATATTCTGATATACTCTGTGCTACACTCGCCGAGCATGTGTCCCTGGTGTGCAGGGTGCTTGGTCGCCTGTTGGAGCATGATCTATATGTCAAGTCTGAGAAATGCTTGTTTTTCCAACAATCCATCTCCTTCCTAGGGCATCGGATTTCCACTTCAGGAGTGGAGATGGAGAGCGACCGCATTACAGCCGTGCGTAATTGGCCGACTCCAACCACGGTAAAGGAGTTGCAGCGTTTTTTGGGGTTTTCCAATTACTACCGGAGGTTTATCCGGGTTTTGGTCAGGTGGCAGCTCCCATTACCTCACTGCTAAAGGGGGGCCCGGTGCGCTTGCAGTGGTCGGCTGAGGCGAACAGGGCTTTTGAGCACCTGAAGACTCTGTTTACTTCGGCGCCTGTGCTGGCTCATCCGGATCCCTCTTTGCCATTCATAGTGGAGGTGGACGCATCCGAAGCTGGGATAGGAGCAGTGCTCTCTCAGCGTTCGGGTACGCCACTGAAGCTTCGCCCCTGTGCTTTCTTTTCTAAGAAGCTCAGCCCGGCGGAGCGAAACTATGATGTGGGGAACCGGGAGCTGTTAGCTGTCGTAGAAGCTTTGAAGGTGTGGAGGCATTGGCTTGAGGGGGCTAAACACCCTTTTCTCATCTGGACTGACCACCGCAATCTGGAGTATATCCGGCAGGCAAAGAGATTGAATCCTCGCCAGGCAAGGTGGGCCATGTTTTTCACTCGTTTTGTGTTTACTCTTTCTTACAGACCAGGCTCCCAGAACGTTAAGGCAGACGCATTGTCTCGGCTGTATGACACAGACGAGCGATCCATGGATCCCACTCCCATACTCCCAGCTTCGTGTCTGGTGGCGCCTGTAGTGTGGGAGCTGGACGCGGACATTGAGCGGGCGTCACGTGCAGAGCCTTCTCCCCCTGAGTGTCCAGCTGGTCGTCTGTACGTTCCGTCTGCTGTCCGCGACCGATTGATATATTGGGCTCACACGTCACCCTCCTCTGGTCATCCTGGGATAGGTCGGACGATGCGCTGTCTTGACGGGAGATACTGGTGGCCCACTTTAGCTAAGGACGTGAGGATTTATGTTTCTTCCTGCTCGGTGTGCGCCCAGTGCAAGGCTCCTAGACACCTGCCCAGAGGTAAGCTACAACCTCTACCCGTTCCTCAACGGCCGTGGTCACACCTGTCGGTGGATTTTTTGACCGATCTTCCACCTTCACAGGGTTACACCACAATCCTGGTCGTTGTGGATCGGTTTTCTAAGTCCTGTCGTCTCCTCCCTTTGCCCGGTCTCCCTACGGCCTTACAAACTGCAGAGGCCCTGTTTACACACGTTTTCCGGCACTATGGGGTGCCTGAGGATATAGTGTCTGATCGGGGTCCCCAGTTCACATGAAGGGTCTGGAAGGCATTCATGGAGCGTCTGGGGATCTCGGTTAGTCTTACCTCAGGTTTTCACCCCGAGAGTAATGGGCAGGTGGAGAGAGTTAACCAGGATGTGGGTAGGTTTCTGCGGTCTTATTGCCAGGATCGGCCGGGGGAGTGGGCGAAGTTCGTGCCCTGGGCAGAGATGGCTCAGAACTCGCTACGTCACTCCTCCACTAACCTTACTCCCTTTCAATGTGTATTAGGGTATCAGCCGGTTCTGGCTCCTTGGCATCAGAGCCAGACCGAGGCCCCTGCGGTGGACAATTGGTTTCGGCACGCTGAGGAGACCTGGGAGGCAGCCCACGTCCACCTTCAGCGTGCCATAAGGCGCCAGAAAATTGGCGCAGACCGTCGCCGCAGTGAGGCCCCAGTGTTCGCACCAGGGGACAGGGTCTGGCTCTCGACCCGAAACCTTCGCCTTCTCTGCCGGAAGCTGGGTCCGCGGTTTGTGGGGCCGTTTAAAGTCCTGAGGAGAGTGAATGAGGTATGTTATAGGTTACAACTACCCACTCATTACCGTATTAACCCCTCGTTCCATGTGTCTCTCCTCAGGCCGATGGTGGCTGGCCCGCTCCAGGAGGCTGAAGTGCGTAATGTTCCTCCGCCTCCTCTAGACATCGAGGGGGTTCCGGCGTACTCTGTTCGATCCATTTTGGATTCGAGACGTCGGGCGAGGGGCCTTCAGTACCTCGTGGACTGGGAGGGGTACGGGCCGGAGGAGAGATGCTGGGTTCCGGTGGAGGACGTGTTAGATCCTTCCATGTTATCAGAATTCCACCGTCTCCATCCGGATCGCCCTGCACCTCGCCTTCCGGGTCGTCCCCGAGGCCGGTGTCGACGCGCAGCTGGAGCCGTGCGTCAGGGGGGGGGGTACTGTCACGACTTCTGCCGAAGTCGTTGCCTCTCCTTGTTCGGGCGGTGCTCGGCGTTCGACGTCACCGGTCTTCTAGCCATCATTGATCCTTTTTTTCATTTTCCATTGGTTTTGTCTTGTCTTCCCATACACCTGTTTTCAATCCCATTCATTACCTGTTGTGTATTTAACCCTCTGTTTCCCCTCATGTCTTTGTCAGAGATTGTTTATTTTGTCAGTGTAGTGTGATTGTTGTATAGGTGTGCGTCGGGTCCTCGTACCCATGTTTATGTACATTTAGTGTTATGGAGCATACTCCGTGGACTTTATTAAAAGACTCCATTTTACACTCCATTTGACTCTCCTGCGCCTGACTTCCCTGCCACCTATTACACCTACGCATGACACTAAAGGTCTTTCCCCACACTGTACTATAGTGGAATGGCATTTCACAGCATGCCTGTAGCTACTGTTGAACAGCACAACATAACATGGCCTTCATCAATAACCACAACTGTTATCCCCTATGCATGAAGAATAGGATCGTTATGATTAAGAGAACAATGGGATTATGTTTTCAGATGTGTAGCTATGTGTGTGTGTATGTTGTGTGAGTGCTGGTCTAGTTTATGATCTCCTCTGAAGGAATGATAGAATGCGGGGTGGCACTTATTGTATGAGTAGAGAACTGTCTGGCCTAGCAGAGTCCATATCCCAAATAATACATCACATCAGTGTTTACAGAGGAGATGGCCCAATAAGATCATGATCTCCGTCTTTTTCACCTCTCTCTCTTTCCTTCACTTTCTCCTCCATCAATAACCAACATTGTCTGTGTGATTATGACCAGTGGCCTGGAAAGACAGTGTCTGTCTGAGGGCCCCCTCAGGTAATACAAACAACATTATCACCCTCCCATTATCATCATTATCATTATCAGGGCCATAATAATTCACCTTAATAAACTGTCATAAGGGAGTACCGGAGTTCATTAAATGGCTGTCAAGAATGTCCACTGTATTCCAAATGTTCTCCTCTCCCTAAGGATAGCTTCCCAAACAGGCACATGACCCACACCATGCTGTATCCTGGAACATGATAAACATGATGACAGCAGCAACACAAACTCCAGACGCCTAAACTGCAGCTCACCTATTTAAAAGAGCAAGAGTATTTCCCTTCGCTTCTTTGGTGGCATTTTCCATACTCAAGGGTCAACTCAGAGAAAATGCCCTGGGGTCCACTCCTGGTTGGAAAACTATAAATAGATGAAAATATGAAAAAATTGTGGGCTACAGAAATGCTGAGCTGAGGACGACATCAGTGGCAGCAAGTCAACTGCATCCCCCGGCAAATCAAATCAAATCAAATTTTATGGGTCACACACACATGGTTAGCAGATGTTATTGCGAGTGTAGCAAAATGCTTATGCTTCTAGTTCCGACAGTGCAGCAATATCTAACAGGTAATATCTAACTAATTCCACAACAAAACCTAATACACACAATCTAGTAAAGGAATGGGATGAGAATATATAAGTATAAAATATATGGATGAGCAGCGACAGAGCGGCTAAGATGCAATAGATAGTAAAGAATAGATAGTGAAGAATCCAGTATACATTATATGTAGATATGAGATGAGTAATGTGAGATATGTAAACTTTCTTAAAGTGGCAATATTGAAGTGACTCGTGTTCCATTTATTAAAGTGGCCAATGATATCAGGTCTGTAGGTAGGCAGTCACCTCTCTGTGCTAGTGGTGGCTGTTAAACAGTCTGATGGCCTTGAGAAATAAGCTGTTTTTCAATCTCTCTGTCCAAGCTTTGATGCATCTGTACTGACCTCGCCTTCTGGATGGAAGCAGGGTGAACAGGCAGTGGCTCGGGTGGTTATTGTCCTTGATTATCTTTTTTGCCTTCCTGTGACATCGGGTGCTGTAGGTGTCCTAGAGGGCAGGTAGTTTGCCCCCGGTGATGCGTTGTGCAGACTGCACCACCCTCTGGAGAGCCTTGCGGTTGTGGGCGGTGCAGTTGCCATACCAGGCCAACAGGATGCTCTCAATTGTGCTGCAAGCCAACTGCATCACCTGGCATCACAGGCTACAAAGAGGCCGAGGATAACATCAGAGCCGGCAAGCCAACTGCATCACCTGGCATCACAGGCTACAAAGAGGCCGAGGATAACATCAGAGCCGGCAAGCCAACTGCATCACCTGGCATCAAATCAAATCAAATTAGCATCACCACCATCAACCATCCTCTAACTCAGTTTAGGAGCCTGAGATCCCTGATTTACTGAGGGACTCCTGCACTATGGCTATGACAATGTTGCCCTGTCCTTTGTTCTGGTATGTGTTATATGTGGAACCCAAGTAGGCTAAGTCTACCGTGTAGTCTAGGACTACTATATTTATGTTTGTGCATTTTTATATGCCTTTAGAGTACCACAAAATCATTTTTTGTTGTGTCATCCTTATCACGACATAGGATATGACCCAGATGCAGACACAGGAGGCAGATAGTACAGTTCTCATAATATGTATTATACAAGGGGACAGGCAGAGAGGTCAGTAATCCAGGGCAGAGTCAATGAGGTACATAACGGCAGGCAGAATGGTCAGATCCGAGAAGACTGAAAACAGCAACTAGAACGACTCGAAACCGGGGAAACCACGCTGGTAAGACTAGACGGGGACAAGACGAACTGGCAACAGACAAACAGAAAACACTGGTATAAATACACAGGGGATAATGGGGACAAATGGGAGACACCTGGTGGGGGGAGGAGACAAGCACAAGACAGGTGAAACAGATCAGGGCGTGACAATCCTTGATGATTTGAAATGCTTTATCCAGGTGGTTGTACTGTGTTTAAAATGGTCAAATAAATCTATCTATATGGCTAAAAGGTTTCATTGGGGTTCACAGTATGATAAAGCATTTTTATTCCAACCTTAAAGAGGTTGTGTATTTTGGGAGGTCAGGTATTTTCATAATAACTGTCAAGGGAATTGAGACAGGTAACATAAGTTATTTTCTCACTATAGAAACCATCCAAGGTTGCTAGGCAGAAGTAGGTTCTAGTCATTGAAAATAATATTCATATTAATACACTATAAACGATCCTGGTTTTGAAACCGAGGTCAGCGCCATACAGATAGACATCTACAGAAACTAAGATTGTATTGACATAAAGACATCATTATAGCGACATACAGTTATTTAGATTGAGAAAAAATGGCTACATTGATCTGTTCCAATAAAAATCGATGTTGCTAGACAGACAGGGGTAGCTAGATCCTATGAAATCTACAGAGATAAGTTCTGCTGATAAGGATCATTACTGTTGACTTGAAAGGTGGAGATACTTTCATTGATACAGACTGATGTCCAAACATCTCATCACTGTCAGTTTCCGAGGCTTCTATCCCCCCCCCCCATCAAATGACAGAAACCAACCAATCAGGAACAGGTTGGTATCTGTGACCTGCTCTTATCTTATCTGCTGTTGTGTTTCTGTCTCTTGAGTTGAACCGTGTGGTGATTAGTCAACTTCAGATGACTAAAAGTCCCAGTAAGCAGTAACGTGATCACCGTGCAAGAGTATAGCATATTTAGAGGCTTTGTAAATACTCTATGATAATCGCACATTGTTTAGCTGTTCACTGACAGACAGTGGAGTCACCACATCAGGTCCCACTAGAGTGGCCTAAGATCACATGGGTATCATACTGATTGACTATGCATTGAATACAAAATGCACTGTATTGAGATTGGTAGATTGATTCTACTGCATCTCACTCTAGGGGACTTGATTTCCCTTCTACAACTATGATCACGGATCAGCGTTCAGTGATTTGATGCATTTTGAAGCTTGCATTTACCTGACAGAGTAAATTAAATTATACACAGGGATAATGATAAGTTAGACTGCTACCAAATTGTTGTATCGTGCTTGAAATGCAATTCCTTGCTCCTGACATTCTGTAGAGGGTGTATTATACTCAAGGCTGTCTGTCTCTGTCTTTTTGGCTGTCGCTTTGTTTCTACCTCTTCATGCCTGGCAGTCCATCCGTCTGCCACTTTGTCTGCCTCCACTATCTCTCTGTCAGTATGTCTGTCTGGGTTTTGGTTGTTTCTCTGTCTCCGTGTCTATTCACCTGTCTGTCTATCTGCCTGTCTACCTGCATGACCCCCCACCCCCCACAGTCTGTCTGTCTGTCTGTCTGTCTGTCTGTCTGACCCTTTTCCCTGTTTCTTTGCACATGGATGCCTGTTCATCTGTCTATAGAAATGCAGCCTTGCTGTTTCATCTAGCCTTGGCCCATCTACCCTATTTTGTCATTCCTGTTTGCCCCCATTCTTCCCCTTGTCAGGACTGCTGCACTCTCACAGCGAACCCAGAAACACCCCAGGCAGTGGCAGGCAGACTCATATTCCACTGCTGGTGCTGTACTTTGGCTGGCTTCTATCCTCCCATTAGAATCATTTTTGTTTGTCTCATTCCTTTTTCTCTCTCTCTCTCTCTCCATCTCTCTCTCCCTCTGCCATACACTTACTTTACCTCTGTGCTATTCATTATTCCCATACTCTCTCTCTCTCTCTATCTATCCCCATCTCTCCCTCTCCCTCTATATATATATATATATATATATATATATATATATATATATATATACCTCTCTGTCTCTCTATATATACCTCTCTCTCTCTATATATATATATACCTCTCTGTCTTAGGGTGCATTTTCCTGCCAGGCAGATGAGTCCAGTTGTCAGTCTGCAATGAAAAGGGGAGGGGGTATCAGCTCAACGTAATCATATTCAACTATTGCTGTACATATACTATTCTATCCTACTTATTTCCTAACATTCGCTAAAATGTTCATAAAATCATAAAAACTACCACGGAACATTCCCCTGAGGTTCTTATTAGGTTGCCAAGGAAAGGGAACAAAATGTTCCGGTAATGTTCTTTAAACACACTGCTGCAACAAATGGTGGGAACAATAGAAGTGGTTCTGAGGAAACATTACCGGAACGTTCTGCTAATGTTGATGGATATGTTATTAAAAACACCCGTAACAACAAGCAGGGAATATTCCTACAATACTCTAATGAAGTTATAGTGTGACATTATGACATGATGGTTCTAATAGCGTTACCGGAACATACTTCAGCAAGAAAATGTTGGAGCGTAGACGGGTTAGCTGGAAACATCATGAAAACCATGTGTGCGCTTCAATGGGGCAGAAGGCCGTGTGATTCTGGATGGGCAGATTGCTAGCAACAATGACAAGAAGCTGCCATGTGGGGAATCGTGGGTGGCTCATTTCAGCTAGTTTTATTTTGTTATTGACACTATGTCCTGTTTTAAGGTGTTTTGACTGATGTCACGTCGATGCTAATATGGCTGAAATTTGCTAGCTCGCTAGCCAACAACTGAAACAATGTATTTGAGGTACAACAGGTGCTCATTGTGCAAATGTATTTATGTTTAAACGTGTAATAAACATTAGAGACTAAATATAGTTTAAATGTTGTCAGTAATCTAAGCCAACTGTCACGACTTCTGCCGAAGTCGATGCCTCTCCTTGTTCGGGCGGTGCTCGGTGGTCGACGTCACCGGTCTTCTAGCCATCATTGATCCATTATTCATTTTCAATTGGTTTTGTCTTGTCTTTCTACACACCTGGTTCCAATACCATTCATTACATGTTGTGTATTTAACTCTCTGTTTCCACTCATGTCCTTGTCAGAGTTTGTTTGTATATTCGTGTGTTTATGTATTGGTGCGTGACGGGTTCTTGTACCCACTGTTATTTTATCTTGTATTTTGATTATGGAGTTTTGTCAAGTCTATTAAACGACTCCATTTATACCAAGTTCGATTCTTCTGCGCCTGACTTCCCTGCCACCTACACACACGACATCACACCAACCCTATCTCTTTTGTGCCCCATTCCACAGGTTGTGTTGCTAATCAACCCACTCGCCCATAGAAGTTGTGAAGAAGAAAAAAACATTCCTTGAATATTCAGTTAATGTTGATTGAGATATTAATACTAACACATATAACAACAAACAAGAAACATTCCTTATGAAGCTATTCTGTAAGGTTATGACATGATGATCCAGAATTGTTCTAAAAACATACTTCAAAGATAATGGAAGTAGTTCTGAAAACTTTGCTGCAATATTGATGTGTAATGTTACATTATTATATGAAGTTACCAAACTTTTAAAGAAATGGCATTTCAACCTTCTTACATCATCATACATCCTGATATTTTATTAAGGTATTGCCCAAACATACAGAACCAGTCAAAAGTTTGAACGCCTACTCATTCCAGGGTTTTTCTTTATTTTTTACTATGTTCTATGTTGTAGAATACCAGTGAAGACATCAAAACAATGAAATAACACATATGGAATCAAGTAGTAACCAGAAAAGTGTTAAACAATCTGTCACACCCTGATCTTTTTCACCTGTATTTGTGCTTGTCTCCACCCCCCTCCAGGTGTTGCCCATTTTCCCCACTATCCCCTGTGTACTTATACCTGTGTTCTCTGTTTCTCTGTTGCAAGTTTGTCTCGTCAAGCCTACCAGCGTGTTTTTTTGTACTCCTGTTTCATTGAGAAAGATGTTTTCTAGTTTTCCCGGTTTTGATCATTCTGCCTGCCCTGACCCTGACTGCGGTTCTGTACCTTTTGCCATTGCCCTGGATTACTGACTTCTGCCTGCCCCCGACCCTGAGCCTGCTTGTCGCTCTGTACCTTACGGATTCCTCCCTGGACTACCGACCCCTGCCTGCCCTTGACCTGTCCTTTGCATACTCCCTGTTTATACAGTTGAAGTCAGAAGTTTACATACACCTAGGTTGGAGTCATTAAAACTTGTTTTTCAACCACTCCACAAATTTCTTGTTAACAAACTGTAGTTTTGGCGAGTCGTTTAGGACATCTACTTTGAGCATGACCCAAGTAATTTTTCCAACAATTGTTTACAGATTTTTTCACTTATATTCACTGTATCACAATTCCAGTGGGTCAGAAGTTTACATACACTAAGTTGACTGTGCTTTTAAACAGCTTGGAAAATTCCAGAAAATGATGTCATGGCTTTCGAAGCTCCTGGTAGGCTAATTGACATCATTTGAGTCAGTTGGAGGTGTACCTGTGGATGTATTTCAATGCCTACTTTCAAACTCAGTGCCACTTTGCTTGACATCATGGGAAAATCTAAATAAATCAGCCAAGACCTCAGAAAAACAATTGTAGACCTCCACAAGTATGGTTCATCCTTAGGAGCAATGTTCAAATGCCTGAAGGTACCACGTTCATCTGTACAAACAATAGTACGCAAGTATAAACACCAACACAACACCAACGCTCAGCAAGGAAGAAGCCACTGCTCCAAAACCGCCATAAAAAAGCAAGACTACGATTTGCAACTCCACATGGGGACAGAGATCGTACTTTTTGGAGAAATGTCCTCTGATCTGATGAAACAAAAATAGAACTGTCTGGCCACAATGACCCTCATTATGTTTGGAGGAAAAAGGGGGAGGCTTGCAAGCCAAAGAACACCATCCCAACCATGAAGCACGGGGGTGGCAGCATCATGTTGTGGGGGTGCTTTGCTGCAGGAGGGACTGGTTCACTTCACAAAATAGATGGCATCATGAGGCAGGAACATTATGTGGATATATTGAAGCAGCATCTCAAAACATCAGTTAAAGCTTGGTCGCAAATGGGTCTTCCAAATGGACAACGACCCCAAGCATACTTCCACATTTGTGGCAAAATAGCTTAAGGGCAACAAAGTCAAGGTATTGGAGTGGCCATCACAAAGCCCTGACCTCAATCCTATAGAAATTTGTGGGCAGAACTGAAAAAGCGTGTGTGAGCAAGGAGGCCTACAAACCTGACTCGGTTACACCAGCTCTGTCAGGAGGAATGGGCCAAAATTCACCCAACTTATTGTGGGAAGCTTGCAGAACCCTACCTGAAATGTTTGACCCAGGTTAAAAAATGTATAGGCAATGCTACCAAATACTAATTGAGTGTATGTAAACTTCTGACCCATTGGGAATGTGATGAAAGAAATAACATCTGAAATAAATCATTCTCTCAACTATTGACAAATCACATTCTTAAAATAAAGTGGTGATCCTAACTGACCTAAAACAAGGATTTTTTTTTACATGTGAAAAACTGAGTTTAAATGTATTTTGCTAAGGTGTATGTAAACTTCTGACCTCAACTGTATTATTACCACTACATCACTTATATTAATACAGAATCGTAAGTAATATTCTAGTAATTTATGTGAATGTGATAATGCAATAATCTGTGCTCCATTGATGTCTGTTTGTGCAGAGATTGATTAGTAGTGCCTAGGAATAAAAATGTGAACGCTATGTAATTTCAGAAAAGAGATATCTATGTAAAGAGTTGATGCAATTCATCAATTCATCATTCCAAATGAATGAACAGTTGCTGATGCTACGTGTCAGTGTGATCATTTCAAATTTGTTCCCCTTTTAGGGGTATAACATTACAATCGTATAGCTAATAGGCTATGTGTTTGTAGATCGACTGAGGTGAATGATCCCAATGTTTCTAGTGGATTTCCCTTTTCACTGAAATCCTTAAATTATTATCCAAACTATGGCTATATGTCTTAGTACATATGCACATCTACTGTATGTACACCTCACAGCATTCTGCCAGGCAATAATTTAACATGATTTCTGAAATCAATATTGTAGGGAAAATAGAAGTCAAAACGTTTACAGTATGTACTTTACAGTATGCACTTTACAGTATATAATGAAGATTAGCGGAGTAAGAAATAATAGAGGATACTTCATTTAACAGATTTATTTATCATCTCTTTTGCAAGGACAAAGACCACAACCTGGAAGTCAGATGATATTTGTGTTAGTCTCATCCCAGTGGTGTAGTGGCTCATTTTCAGGGAATAACATTCCAAAGCTCCCAAGTTCAATCCCCGCTTGTGACTATCAACAAAATACAGTACAACTATGTTTGTACAATAGTTGTCATGTGATTCCAAATAATTAGGCTTTCTCAGCAAAGTTATTCTTAGATTGTTTTTTTTTTCTTGATAAAGGGCAAATAACTCAAGCATAGATTGTTAATTTGTTTCCAATCTGGCACACATAAACTAGAGGCTATGAGTAATTTGGTGAAAAAAAGAATTGCCCAATCAGCCTATAGGTGGCGCTGCTCTAAGCAGTCTCACTCAAACCCTCATATACACCGCCCAGTTTGATCTAGAGACCTGAAACTATGTATGTAAAAGAGACACAGGTGAGGACAGTTGTCTTACCTCATGCTAAACAAACTTGCCTCAACAAACCTATAAGGTGCGTCTGGACAGACTTTCCTCCATCTTGAAAATGTTGGAAAACCTTTGGAAAACATATTCTCATGAACCATGAGTCCAAATAACTATTCGGTATGTAGGCCCACGGTACAGCTCTTAACTTAGTTTGATAAAAGCTAGGGGATTGGTTGAGATGGCTGAGTTGTTGATAAATCAGGAAATCAGATTTTACTTGTCCATTAAAATCCTTTCTAAATCCACTTCACAATGGCCCATCAACTTGAACAACGCCATGAATAACTATGTTAAGTTTGGCATTAGTATCTTAAAAAATAAGGAAACTATTACCAATTAACTTTTTTTGTATCACTAATGCTTAAAATCATTTTTAAATCTTCTCATGGACTAAAAGTCAGATTCACTCCAAATTTGGTCTTTGGACTCATCACAAGAATCCCTAAAGAGTTTGAGAAAAGAACTATGATGCATTAAAAGGTGGCCACACTATACCAGTAGATACATATTAGCACATAAGCTAATATGCTAAAATGTGCACAACAACATAATTAAAAAAATCTTCTTCTCATGAATAATAGAACCAAATAACACAACACGTGGAATGTAGGCCCATGGTACATGTCTTAACTTAGCTAATTTAGGCCCATGGTACATGTCTTAACTTAGCTAATTTAGGCCCATGGTACATGTCTTAACTTAGCTAATTTAGGCCCATGGTACATGTCTTAACTTAGCTTAGCTTTTCTCTAACTAAGGGATTGGTCAAAAGATGGCGGAGTCCCCACAACGTTCCCACCAGACTTCTTCCATAACATAATAAAACATTCTGGGAACATTTAAAGAACAGACTAAATGTGTTCTGGGAACGTTTCAACATCAGGCGAATGTTTCCTACAATCATCAGCACAACTGAACAGTTTTTGTGTTATGGGAACATTTGCCGAAACCGAACAAATGTTCTAGGAGCTTTAATCGAACCAGTTTTGCTGTGTGTGTGTGTCTATTTGAGTTGCATTTGAGGTTATGTTGGTGCTTTGCATATTTATCTGTGTGCATGTGCGTGAGTGTGCAACAAGATCTCATAGTTTGACCAATTTGACTTTCTCCGAACGTCAAATTTCTAAGTTGCTCTAGTGAAACATTCTTTACTGGGTTGCTCCTCCTGCTATGGCTCCCCCTTCATTAATTCTGAATGGTTAAGTTAAGGGTTAATAAGGTTCGGAATAGGGTAAAAATGTATGAAAAGAACAAGTGTCTACCACTGGGATTGAACACGTGACACTCGGAGCCGGAGCTTGCGGCTTGCGTCCATCTGCCATCCCCTTCCATAACAACATAGCAAAACCCAAGTCTACTTGATGGTAATAAACCTCAATCTTGCCCCTAGAGGCAGGTTTTGAAAGCATCTCCTGACGTCCTCGGGACATGCATGGACGTCCAATTTCGAAGTGAATCTTGAGCGAACTGGCTGGAATGTGACAGTTGATGGCTTATGTTTGAAAGCATGAATATGTGAGTGTTTCTACAGGTGTTGTATGTGTGAGCATTGATGTATGTTCGAGAATTATGTGCGAGTACGTTTGCGTGCATGTGTTTATGTGTGTTTCGGAATAGAGGCTGTGGTTCCAAGCACACCCACTCAGCCGCTCAGTTTCTGATGGCTTTTAACAGAGAGCACTGACTGCACGCCATGACACATTTCCTGTGATAATCATGACTCTCTCTGATGGACGCAGTGGGCTTCGCTGGGAGCACTCTGACATTACACTCCGTGAAAATGTGTTTGGGTGGATGCGGCACATCTTTTCAACCCTAATGCAATGTTTTCATGCACACGCCCTCTCCAACAGCTCCTACTGTACTGTACTGCAGCACAAAAAAAAATCCTTATAGTGTATAATTTAAGAAACACACAAAAAAAGCTTAAGTCTTCATGTGTAACCATGGTGATGAATAAAATTGTCAGCATGTGTTTTAAGGAGGTATCAAAACAATCATCTTCAATCGAAATGTTAAAATAATTTGTTTAGCATTTCATCTTGAGGCCTGTGTTCACTACAACAACAAGAACACAGAGTGCATCATGGCATGAGGCAGCAGTATCGTGTCCATATGGTCCATATTGTGGCCACAAAGCCTTTACTCCGATGTGTATCATTTTCTGCTTCAGTCCCATTGTGACTGAAATGTTTTCAGCCTGTGTGTGTCTGCGTGTGTTTGTGTGTCTGTGTGTGTGTTCTGTCTGTGTGTGTGTGGGGGGGTGTGTGTCTGTGTGTGTGTATATAAGTTGCATTCTAAAAGACTGGATCTGGTGCTTTGAGTGAGCAGTGTGTGCAAGGGGACATTGTGGTGAGCCAGACAAAAAACAGCCGCTGTACTGAGGTTAAACAGGCCCTGTTGTGTAGGGTAGTGGTGGGGGGTCAGGGGGTTGCTGGTGGTTGGTGGACAGTGGATGGCTCATAGTCAACAGATAGCCAGCTATCCATCTGCCTGGGAACACAAAGCCTGTTCTCAGTGTAGCCTCTCTGAGCTCGACAATGGGCAGTCCTCCATGGCCGGACCCCAGGCAGCTGCTGGTTCTTCCGGCCTCATGTCTAGGGAAGGGACAGAGTGCCTGGGGGTGGATGGGGGCCCAGATGGGGATTGGGTGGTGAAGGAGAAAGGGTTAGAGCCAGGGTTGGACAGTTCAAATGGCAGCAGTGTTGGGGAGCAGCCACATCATCAGTCCATCAGAACAGCTGCTGAACAGGTTGTGGGTTCTCCAGCCAGAAACCACAGGTGCCAAAAATTGGTGTGTGCGTGTGTGTGTGTGCACATGCCTCCTACTGCACAGCTGTGTGAATCATACAGAAGAGGAGGAGCGCGTAATCAATAATAGCATCATAAAAGGTATGGAGACTGAAAAGATTTGGCATGGGTCCTCAGATCCTCAAAAGGTTCTACAGCTGCACCATCGAGAGCATCCTGACTGGTTGCATCACTGGTAACTGCTCGGCCTCCGACCGCAAGGCACTACAGAGGGTAGTGCGTACGGCCCAGTATATCACTGGGGCCAAGCTTCCTGCCATCCAGGACCTCTATACCAGGCTGTGTCAGAGGAAGGCCCTAAAAATTGTCAAAGAATCCAGCCCCCCTTGTCATAGACTGTTCTCTCTGCTACCGTACGGCAAGCGGCTCCAAGTCTAGGTCCAAGTGGCTTCTTAACATTTTCTACCCCTAAGCCACAAGACTACTGAACATCTAATCAAATGGCTACCTAGACTAGTCACTTTAATAATTCTATGCACATGTATATATTACCTCAATTACCTTGACTAACCGGTGCCCCCACACATTGACTCTGTACCAGTACCCCCTGTATATAGCCTCGCTATTGTTATTTTACTGCTGTTATTTGTTCCTTAATTTCATATTTTTTTTGTATTTTTCTTAAAACTGCATTGTTGGTTAAGGGCTTGTAAGTAAGCATTTCACTGTAAGGTCTACACCTGTGACAATTACAATTGATTTGATATCACAACAAGCACCAGGCGACTACACAGAAAGATTTTGAACAGGCATAGGGGTGATAATTTACTCCAATTCAATATACAACACAAAAACCTGCGTATAATATCCCTCCTAGGATGTCGAAAAGCCCCTCCACGATTACCATGCCTTTCAACCCGAGAGTCGTTAAATCCATGATTCAAATCCACTTCCTGTTTAGCCAGATAAGTTTCCACAACATCCTGGTCCTAAGACCCACAACATCCTGGTCCTGGTTCCCTTGAGCCTAATCAATGAAGGACCATGGGTAATGGATCCACCGTGTATCCTGTGTCGGTGGGTGAGTCTGACAGGGTGATATCATCGCCCATCATGTTCCTGTTACTTGTCAGTCAGAACCCTACAGGAAGCATTATGCATCTCATGAATGTGTTCTCTGTCAACTTCTCTGGTAAAAAAAAATAAAAACGACAACTTCGTCTCAAAAAGGCCCAAACCCGACCATGATTTATTCCACAAAATCAGTTGGAGACAGTATACTGTGTTTTGTTTCACGCTCTACCGTACGCTCAACTCAAAACAATAGGGACTATGGTGACTCGAGTCCAAGTCATGTGACTCGAGTCCAAGTCATGTGACTCGAGTCCAAGTCATGTGACTCGAGTCCACACCTCTGCTATCATCTGTGAGTCCTGCCGCAAGTTAATATGTAGTCTTTAATGAAGACAGCAGTGTCCCATTATCACACGCACACACACACAAACACACACATCATTAGAAACAACAGATAATTTGTTGTGGAGATTGACAGGAATGTCAGGGAAAAGAGTCAAAACAGATATTTTATTCCTTATCCGCCCAAAGGCACTCATTACCTGTCCCAAACTCCCTTGTAGTAAAAACAATGATTCTTCTGGGGATTCTGTTTGAGATGAGTTTATCCTATTTAATGCCTGCACCATGTCTCATAGAAGGTCCTCCTAACCTTGAACTGACAAGTCGTGTTTGGGTTGATTTCTACGCTTGGCACCTTAAAAGACATATTTTTTATTTTCCCTTTTTTTTTAAGCAAGGAGTCATGCTGAGACCACGGCCTCTTTCACAAAACATGAAAAGCAAAACACAATCCTATGAAACAAGCATATTCTTCAGTATACTGCTCTGCAACATCCACCTGAATTGCCCAATAGGCACCAACTCCACCAACTTGAAGGAGTTTTAGAGATCATTCCATGGTGATAGGCGCAAGAAAAAACAAAAAGCAGTTGCAGATCAAAGGGATCTCCAGCTTAGCCATTCCTGAGTCCGGGTCTGGTAACTTACACGTCTTAAGGTTAACAATGAGGTATGACGGAAGTTTTTGGAAGAGGGCTTCATAGACAAAAAAAGAGCGCAATGCGTTGATCTACAAGACATCACAGGGCCAGCTTACATTCAGATACAAAATGCAATGATGTGTACTGAACCCTATTGCCCGTAATAAAGAAGACACCGTACAAGACATCTAACAACCAGCTGAGAATGTGCAGATAAGCTAGGTTGGAGTGAAATCGAACAAGCACTTGCTTTTGAATGGCAAGAACTCCCTGTTCTTTTCCAATGATTTCTAATATAATATCACATAACAGTTTATATTATTTACTTGATTCGAATTAGCGTACGTAAACGCATGTGGTTTTAAAGTGGAAGGCACCGCAGTGTTGAGCACTCTCTGAATCCGACATCAATCAGGTATTGGCTCTCTGCCATGAGACACAACTGTAACCCATCATAGAGGTCTGACACTTTACAGTGAACAGTGCATGTTCCACTGTGTCAACTCTCCCTTTATTCTGAGAAGGATCTGACAGCTACATTCCTTTCAGAGCCTGTGTGGAGATGGAAGAGGTGAAGTTAAAGAAGTCTACAGTAGGACAGGAATAGTATAATATAGGCTACAGTCTGATGCTGTATATGACCTTTATTCTAAGGGAGTATGTATCAATACTATGAGTATATATACAGTATATATATATATATATATATATATATATATATATATATAAATAAACAGAGAACAAGTTGAGTCACAGAAAATACTGTACATCTTGTCTGTGACTCAACTGGTTGATAATGTATGCTATGGAGGTTTAACTCCCAGCTAATGAGCACTGCTTCGTCTCTGTAGCGATCGTGACCTTCCAGTTCATTGTCCTATCACCAACCATTTGACCTCTGACCTTCTCCATGGCCGATGGTTGATTTAAAAAACGTTCTTGTGACGCTTTACTGATAGCACATGTGTATGATGAGAAACCTAAATTGAGCCTGGTTCTGGTTGTAGGCTATAGAATATCAAACCTAGTTCATTCTTCTCCCTTCCTTGGTTGGCTTGTGATTGTCTAACCCGGAGGGTATTGGGAGAGATGTGCATCGTTGCTAAATTTATCGGCCAGAGGAATGTACTCCTGTATAATCTCCTGAGACCCATGCTTGCGTGCCCGTATGTGTGTTTGTTTGTTCAAGCATGTGTTTATATTTGTGTGTTTGTTTGTGCGTGTGTACCTGCATGTGTGCCTGTTTGCGTGTGTATATAAACAGCATGTGTTTACACACTTACAAGAGAGATCCCATTCTCAATGTGACGTCCTGATAAAAAAATAAGTGTGTACGTGTCATGCATATGTGTGTGTGTTTTTGTGTGTGTGTGTACGTGTGTGTGTGTGTGCGTGCATGCAAATTATGCTATTGCACATGTGTGTGTGTGTGTGTGTGTGTGTGTGTGTGTGTGTGTGTGTGTGTGTGTGTGCGTGCGTGCGTGCATAGCACCACAGTCCTACAACACGGTTGAAGCCTAATCTCCCTGATACCACCATACATGTAAGATAATGCTGGTGAGCTTGAAATGCCTCAGGGCTTATCATCCTCACGCTGCTTTCACTCTCATTGGCCTTTTGTTGAGTCCCTCCCTCCCTCACATTCTCACACACAGACGAACACACACACACACACTCGCAAGTATACACACACCCACGCATACACACACACTCGCACACACACACACGTGCACACACACACACACACACACACACACACACACACACACACACACACACGGTTTTTCATTGTAGCTGTTACTAGCTGTCATATGTGTTGAGGCTCTGTAACAACAACAACAACCATGTATTCAGAATGACTGATGTATTCAGCAGTGCCTCAACAGGATTACTCATATGTCACTACCTGCAGGGCAGGCGATGTGCTGCTGTGCTGCTATGTTGTAGTATTCAGTGTGTGTCTCACTTGTGAAGTAGAGGCAGAAGATGAGGATTACAGCTGCTGATGTGCTAAGTGATAATGGCAACGTTTGTTGATGCTGTTTGATTATTTACTTATTTGCTTAGTGGATAGAAAAAAATTACATGCGGGGAGGATGGGAGGAGAGGAAGAGGACAAAACAAAATCTCTTACTCACTTTGCACATTCTGACTTACTGAATTCCACACGCGCACACTCGCCCACACACATGCATGCACACACACGCTGTTATTATTTTGCCTCAGACACAAACTGACAGACAAGGCTGCATCCCTCCAGGCTTCCTGCTCCTCCTCTCCTCACCTTCTCACTGAATGATATACACCTGTGACCATAGAGTGGGAGCCAGGAAGAAGGATCCTGTCAACATCTGTCAGGTAGACGTCCTGCTGTGACTAAAAGGTCACGCTCAGGTGCCTTCACGCATAAATTCCCTCAATCACTGAAACGGGCTCACACACACGCACGCCCACGCATACAAAACTACATACACATACATACCTATGCACACATGCAACTCCACATACACACGCACAGGTCTGCAGAGGTGCACGCAAGCATACATTCACGAAACTCACAAGCTGCTGTATAAGGCTTGCAGACCTGGCTGCTTTTCCTCCACAATAAGCACTCAAGGGTTTCGGCCCCACTTCTCTTATTCCATCTTTAAATAGGATGCAGATACTAGTCACTCTTCATGTTTCATTTGGCTTCCTATGCACTGCAGCACAGGTGGAAAAGCCTTAAAGGGGAAGGATACTTTTTCTACCCTCAGCACTGACTCAGTACTGTAGTTACACTGCCTAAACCCTTTAAACATAATCACTCTGCTTATGTTTTTCTTTTTTACAGTGCTCCTCGTTAAAGGGGCAAGAGGACCTGAATCCAGACGCTTTAGTGGGCCCCTAATATTTTGAAGAGCCATCAGGAGCACATGGTTACTCCAGTCAAGACTCTGATTCATCTTGATTGGACATTTAAAAGTTTAGTGGGGCCAAAATCCTTCAGTTTTAAGATCCACTCAGGAGATGTGAACTGTGGTTTCTTAAAATGGCCTTGAGTGCAGCTTGATATTAAAATCCTACAGAATTACCTTTAGTAAAATTGATTGGAGGTTAACCACAGATACTCTGACAACAGTGGGGGTGGTATGTACTCTCTTAGAGCAACCTCATATACTGTACTGTATTTGTTCAGTATTCCTGTTACTCAAGATCAAACATACAATATCTGGGTCATATCTTAGTTAGAGTAATTTTTTTTTAAATACAAATTTGAAGGGGTAGATCAGCTTTAATATTGGAGATAGATTGTAGCTTCTGTCAATGTAATTGTCTGCATAATTTCCAATCCTCCATTTGTATTTTTTGTAAATATATACAGTGGAAGTCAGAAGTTAACATACACTTAGGTTGGAGTCATTAAAACTGGTTTTTCAACCACTCCACAAATTTCTTGTTAACAAACTATAGTTTTGGCAAGTCGGTTAGGACATCTACTTCGTGCATGACACAAGTAATTTTTCCAACTATTGTTAACAGACAGATTATTTCACTTACAATTCACTGTATCACAATTCCAGTGGGTCAGAAGTTTACATACACTAAGTTGACTGTGCTTTTAAACAGCTTGGAAAATTCCAGAAAATGATGTCATGGCTTTCGAAGCTCCTGATATAATCATTTACATCATTTGAGTTCATTTGAGGTGTACCTGTGGATGTATTTCAAGGCCTACCTTCAAACTCAGTGCCTCTTTGCTTGACATCATGGGGAAATCAAAAGATATCAGCCAAGACCTCAGAAAAACAATTGTAGACCTCCACAAGTCTGGTTCATCCTTGGGAGAAATTTCCAAACGCCTGAAGGTACCATGTTCATCTGTACAAACAATAGTACGCAAGTATAAACACCATGGGACCACGCAGCCATCATACCGCTCAGGAAGGAGACGCGTTCGGTCTCCGAGAGATTAATGTACAATGGGCGAAAAGTGCAAATCAATCCCAGAACAACAGCAAAGGACCTTGTGAAGACGCTGGAGGAAACAGGTACAAAAGTATCTATATCCACAGTAAAACGAGTCCTATATCGACATAACCTGAAAGGCCGTTCAGCAAGGAAGAAGCCACTGCTCCAAAACTGCCATAAAAAAAGCCAGACAACAGTTTGCAACTGCACATGGGGACAAAGATCGTACTTTTTGGAGAAATGTCCTCTGGTCTGATGAAACAATAATAGAACTGTTTGGCCATAATGACCATTGTTATGTTTGGAGGAAAAAGGGGGAGGCTTGCAAGCCGAAGAACACCATCCCAACCGCGAAGCACGGGGGTGGCAGCATCATGTTGTGGGGGTGCTTTGCTGCAGGATGGACTGGTGCACTTCACAAAATAGATAGGAAAATAGGAAAATGATGTGGATATATTGAAGCAACATCATGAGACATCAGGAAGTTAAAACTTGGTCGCAAATGGGTCTTCCAAATGGACAATAACCCCAAGCATACTTCCAAAGTTGTGGCAAAATGGCTTAAGGACAACAAAGTCAAGGTATTGGAGTGGCCATCACAAAGCCCTGACCTCAATCCTATAGAAAATTTGTGGGCAGAACTGAAAAAGCGTGTATGAGCAAGGAGGTCTACAAACCTGACTCGGTTACACCAGCTCTGTCAGGAGGAATGGGCCAAAATTCACCCAACTTATTGTGGGAAGCTTGTGGAAGGCTAACCAGAAACGTTTGACCCAAGTTAAACAATTTAAGGGCAATGCTACCAAATACTAATTGAGTGTATGCAAACTTCTGACCCACTGGGAATGTGATAAAATAAATAAAAGCTGAATTAAATCATTCTCTCTACTATTATTCTGACACTTCACATTCTTACAATAAAGTGGTGATCCTAACTGACCAAGACAGGGAATTTTTACTAGGATTAAAAGTCAGAAGTGAAAAACTTAGTTTAAATATATTTGGCTAAGGTGTAAGCTTCCGACTTCAACTGTAACTATAGGCATAAAGAGGTACTAGAAAGCCTTCTAGTGTGGTAGGAAGGAGTCCTCGTCAAAAACAAAAACGGTAACACTTTACACTAACTTGCCCTATACCTGTGTAGCAACGCTGTAATTACAGTAGCAACATTGCACAAGTTTTTTAGCTTCAAAAATAGAGAACTGCTGTGTCATTGAGACACACATATCTTGAATAGTTTCTGGTCGTGTTTCCAGATGTGCAAATGAACTCTTCAGTCCACTCATTCCTGTGGAACAAGCATGGTCAGAACAGTACACCCTGCTATTTTATATTCAGGAGTAGCAAACCAAAGAAAAAACTAAAACAGAAAAATGTATTTTGAACAATTGACTATAAAACAATGAATGTGTATTCAACACAGCTGTTGCAGTGCACAGTCATTTCAATACATACAAAATAGCCCATGGGTATGGGAACCGGGAACAGTGTTAATGCACAGTGTTTTCAGATGTGGATAATGGCGGTAATATGTGCTCTTGCCTCCTGCTCCTCCCATTGGTTTTTGGGCAGAAAACAACAGTGAGTGTGAGTCTCCCTCCACTGCGCTACACTGTGGCTGGATGTTAATTACAATGATAATGGCTCCTATCTGCCAGCTGCCAAACCACAGCCTGTTTTTTATTCCAGTTTTTCATTTCGTGAAGCAGGCGTGGGAGGACAGCCTGATAGTGGCTGTTGTTGTTATTTTCTGCTGCGAACAACAGTTGCATTGATAGGAATGAGTCCTAATTAAAATACTTTTATTAATCATGCAAATTGCCGCCGCCTCGAAAAAGATGCTGCTTTCACAGACTGGCAACAGCGATGACAGCCACTCCCAGCTCCCCTCTATAGCACTGCAAGCCAGTGCTGTGATGGCAGGAGCCCATAGGCATGCCGTGATGGTGATTATGGATGCTTTGCCTGTTATTCTCTAATGCAGAGTGGAAGTTTCTTTCAGAGTGTGCCTCCAGTTCAGTCAGTGATTGCAGCAGAGGTGTTTGCTCGCTGTCTAGACTGGGGGCGTGATAATAATGGATTAACAGCATTTATAGCCAAGCGCTTTCCACTGGGTCTCCAAAGCACTTTACATCACATGGGGGAGCTGACCCCATCCACCACCTGGTTGGAATAGCTAGACAAATCATTAGTCGTAACACACCCAATACTGTCAAATGTAACCTTCATTTAACTAGGCAAGTAAGTTAAGAACACATTCTTATTTTACAATGACATCACGGCCATAGTTCAAAGCCAAACCCTCCCCTAACCCGGACGGCGCTCGGCCAATTGTGTGCCGCCCTATGGGACTCCCGATCATGGCCGGTTGGGATCCAGCCCGGGATCGAACCAGGGTCTGTACTGACGCCTCTAGCACTGAGATGCAGTGCCTTAGACCGCTGCACCACTCTGGAGCCCGTAAGGAGACTCTTTGGTCTTCAACATAAGTTATTGTGTTTGTAGCAGGAAGAGAAGCAACAGTTGGCCAGTGGACTAATAGTGGCACAACTACAGCACTGCGTCAACCACACATTCAGACAATCTGTTCCAAGTTGCCTCTTCCTTCAGCCTCTCTCTGTGAAAACAGTCTTATTGAACACCCCTCAAAACTCCCGCAATCCACTATCCTTCCACTCTCATATTCAACCAAGCACACTGACATCACACTGTCCAAGGTACATTTAATTAACTAATGCCAATCTCCAACAATGGTGAGTGCTCCTGCTGGGGCTAATGTGTCTGTGATAGATACGTATAAAGGCCTCATCTGCCCAACCAATCCGGACACAATTAAGACAGTAATTGTCCGCAGACACAGCGAACAGAATAGCCCCACTCCGGAAATGAAGCTACTTTTGAAAGCATAAAGAAACAGAGAGAGAGGTCTTCATGCGACGCTAGCTGCTATCTCCTCACAGGCAGGGAGTAATATTCCTCACCATGGCAACAAAATGGAGGCCTTTCGTCATGCTTAACCAGCCATGGTAATCTGGGGAAACTTGGGGAAACTTCCGCCGCACCTTCAATAATCATAGGGAAATTCAGCTTTTTGTGTCATTTTTTGCCGTCACATGACTTGTACAGGCAGGAGAGATGATTGTGTCGAGTCCTCCATGTGTAAGCTGAATGAGGCAGCTAGTCTCCTACTATCTGGTGCATTATGAGTTTGGGAACAGACTCATTCACGACTGGGTTTTAAAGTAAAGCCCCTGCTGCTGACAGAAAGATATTGCTCAATCTGTTCCAAAAACAGGGCAGTAAATCTAATGGGACTGGGAGCTCACCAAGATCCACACAACTGTTGGGTATTGTCAGGGGCGGACTAGGACCAAAATTGGCCCTGGCATTTCTAACACATTGGACCATTGCATTCATTGAGTCCCCAATTATTAACCAGATAATGATCATTTTGCACACACACAAACAAGATATATTTAGACAGGCAGACGAGGCTAAAACCGTGCCAGCACATCCGGCATTTGCCCGAAATGCCAGATGGCCAGTCCGCCCCTGGGTATTGTTGTGAAGTCTGGTCTAGAAGTAGAACAAATCCCTGTCCTCACCCCAACCCCAGAGGTTTAGGCAAAATGGTTAGGTCTTACCATAAACACAGTATTTAATTAACAGCTAACACAAGCCAAAATGTTAATGTGTCGTCTTTATCACCTTTCTATTGGACTACCACTCAGGATGTATTTACTGCAATGCATTTCATTGCACAGTTCACACAGTATCCTGTGCATATATGATGAATAAACTTTGATTTGACTACCAGAGTAGTAGCCTTGCAGGGACACTGCACTGCTGCTGATCGTGCCCTCCAACCTCTCTGTGGGTGTGTGTGTATGTGTCTCACAGGGTTTAGGATAAAGGAAAGAGATCAATCTCAGTGTCTCTGTGATAATTGAAAAAGTAATTTTCTTCATTCATTCACATCTCACATGGCCTTTCCATCACTTCCCTAACAGTGAGAAGCTTTGAACTTTGACCACAATTAGATGCCAACGTAAGAGGAATGTACATTCCTAAGCAGATAGCTCAAAGAAAATCCTCATAACTTCACCCACACTGTCACATTTGGCATTAAAGGCCCTTAAAACGAACGGAAATGGGTTTGAACGTTCACTAAATAATGAAGTCGGACAGAGACAATATAGATGGCATCATTTGTTTTCTGAGACACTCCATCGTGCTATTGTTTGTGTTTATTTGAACCCATTATGAAGTGTGCTTTTCTCTCACCTTTCGACATCTATCTACCCTTTAAATCACCTTCTCATTTATTCAGAGAAACATGTCAGTAGCAAAACAATCAATGTCTCAGCAGATAACTGGCAATTAAATGAGAAGGAAGTCACAAGGTCGAGCACAGTTCTTAGATGGGCACCCCAGTGTGAAATTGGTTGAGTTAATTTTCTCAATCCAAGTTGCTGTCATGGGCCAACCCACACAAATACACTATATATACAAAGGTATGTGGACACCATGCAAGGGGAAACATGTAGGAGCAACAACGGCTCAGACACAAAATGGTAGGCCACACAAGCTCACAGAACGGGACTGTCAAGTGCTGAACCGTGTAATTAGTAAAAATAGTTTGTCCTCGGTTGCAACACTCACTACCAAATTCCAAACTGCCTCTGGAAGCAACGTCAGCACAATAACTGTTCGCCGGGATCTTCATGAAGTGGGTTTCCATGGCCGCGCAGCCACACACAAACCTAAGATCACCATGCGCTATGCCAAGCATCGGCTGCAGTGGATTAAAGCTCGCCTCCATTGGACTTTGGAGCAGTGGAAATACGTTCCTTGGAGTGATGAATCAAGATTCACCATCTGTCAGTCCGACGGACGAATCTGGGTTTGGAGGATGCCAGGAGAAAGCAACCTGCCCGAATGCATAGTGCCAACTGTAAAGTTTGGTGGAGGAGGAATAATGGCCTGGGGCAGTTTTTCATGGTTCGGGCTAGTCCCCTTAGTTCCAGTGAAGGGAAATGTTAACGCTACAGCATTCAATGACATTCTAGATGATTATGTGCTTCAAACTTTGTGGCAACCATTTGGGGAAGGCCCTTTCCTGTTTCAGCATGGCAATGTCCCCATGCACAAAGCGAGATCCATACAGAAATGGTTTGTCGAGATCGGTGTGGAATAACTTGACTGGCCTGCGCAGAGCCCTGAACTCAACCCCATCGAATCGGAATGCCGACTGCGAGCAATGTCTAATCGCCCAACATCAGTGCCGACCTCCCTAATGATCTTGTGGCTGAATGGAAGCAAGTCCCTGCAGCAATGTTCCAACATCTAGTGGAAAGCCTTCCCAGAATACTGAAATCTGTTATAACAGCAAAGAGGGAACCAACTCCATGTTAATGCTCATGATTTTAGAATGAGTTGTTCGACGAGCAGGTGTCCACATACATTTGGTCATGTAGTATATGTTCTCACAGATTGTGGATTTCTCTTCCAGCACACTAGCTGCAAACCTTTTATTCTTCTGATTCAACTATTCTTCTTCATATTAGCCACACGAAAGACTGTTGTCGGAAACAATGATTGATTCATGGTCATTTTGTGACTAGATCTCAAACATGTGTTGTCATATTTTCAGAAATATGTCCAAATATCATAACAGATGCCTGATAGACAAACCAAAATGGTTACTCATACACCATGTGAAGAAGTGTCAGGTCAGGAGAAGACTGAATCCAACCTCTTAGATATAGCCATCATAGAGAACAGAGACTTGTCACTGGAGTTTTTCTTTCACACATTCTGCCTTGTGTGGTGAGCTGGTGGTTTGTGGTCCAGTTGGTTAAGCCCTAAGTGTTTTTCAGTGTACAGTATGTTCTCTGGTCAATGAAGTGGAACACATGACAGGAACACATATATGGAGTATGAAGGTGGGTGCAGAAAGACAGGTTAGACTGACATTGGGTGTCCCTGGCCTAAACTGACCCGTCTGCCCTCTGAGCTCTCTTAACCTACGCACACACATGCACATATACACACTTGCAAGTACACAACTACACAAACACTTATTTTTATTGGTTTATTTTTTTACCCTCTTTTTCGCCCCAATTTCCTCATATCCAATTACAATCTTTTCTCGTCGCTGCAACTCCCCAACGAGATCGGGAGAGGCGAAGGTCGAGTCATGTGTCCTCCGAAACATGACCCGCCAAACCGCGCTGCTTAACACCCGCCAGCTTAACCCGGAAGCCAGCCGCACCAACGTGTCGAAAGAAACACCGTTCAACTGACAACCGAAGTCAGCCTGCAGGCGCCCGGCCAACGCTGAGCCAATTGTGCGCCGCCCTATGGGACTCCCAGTGACGGCCGGTTGTGAACGAACCCGGGTCTGTAGTGACGTCTCAAGTACTGTGATGCAGTGCCTTAGACCACTGGGCCACTCGAGAAGCCCTCACACACACTTCTAAGGCACATTCTGTATAAGACACACATTGATTCATTACTTTCACAATGCTTCTCTGTTGCCTCAGTGACAATCATACATCACAATCTTCAAGTGGAGAGGCTGGCTGAGTATAGTAGTTAAGAGGGATTATTTGGGCATAACTCTCTAATGAGGGCACTGAAAGTTTAATTAGATTAGATTTACATAAGAAGAGCTAAATGATATTGCCCACATGTTTCATTTGGGTGTAATTATGGTGGCAGGTTCTGGAGATGTATGGGTGATAGGAAAGCAGAAACTTCAATGTTGTCTTTTTTGCTTAGATTGAAAACAAGCAGGAATTATTACATTTGGGGAATTTCATATTAGATATTCTGTTTTTAAATTGTTCTTGAATGTCTCTTGATGGTAGTTATTCCTCATGATGTATCACAATTGCGCAGGGAGAAACATAAAGGAGAGGACATATTTAGGCTATTCCTCACTCCAGAACGAATTGAAAATTGTTACCGATATTGCGCATACTTTTCAATTACCTTGTAATAACACTCTATTTGTTGATTTAGCCAATGACCGTTTCAACGACCCGCCTATTGGGTCTCTCTTTGTGCCATGGGTGGAGACTCCAAGAAATTGACGTTGTCACTGAACCGTTGCTCAACACATTCCCGACTTGCTTGGAACAGAGGGCTCCAGAACGAGCAGGCGAACACGGGGTTTAAGAAAAGTTTATGCTCGGAGTGCTGCGCGCAAGAAGGTCCTGAAACCGGCGATTTAATTGCGGAAGGTAACCAACCTGTCAACACATTGGCGTTCTGGGGCGTCGCTTCAGTCGCATGCTGTAACCTAGTGGAGTATATTTGAGATAATGTCATGTTTTGTAGTGTTCGGAAAGCGAATGTTCTCTCTTCCGATCAAAGATATTCGAGCAACAGTGTTTTCTCCAACAAGATGCTGTGATGTGTTGTGAATAGGTATGGTAGCCTATTGATCAGATGTAGTTTATAGCATTATCAATACCACGTGACATTCCTTGCCAGCTACTGAGACTGATATGCTCCCTCTGTGTCGTGTTTGTCTGGCATCTTTTATTGTGTCCGTGAATGTAGCCAGCCAACCTTCCTGACATTCATTCCTATGATACGTAGCAGATGAGCGTTTCAGTCTTGCCAGATGTGGTACATTTTGTTTCGGTGGAATAGGCTACACATTGAGCTATATAATTGTTACCAGAATTGTCTCACACTTCTGCAATATTGCTGTTGCTTTTGAATCGACATTCTTTGGCTGTGACATGGGTGTACGCAACAACCCATCGGTGTCGGTGCTAGGAGAAACTTGACTGTTTATTGATAGCAACTCAGGAATAACGGTGCATGCACCTCTATCTCCAAATAGGGATGCATGCGAGTAGAATAGCCTAGGCATGACTAGTTTGGTATAAGTAGCCTAGACTATTGTTTTAGCTCATTCTAAAACCTGAAACTCACCCTGTTGTCAATTCACCAAATATTTGTGTGGTTATTGCAATATGCTCAGTCTTACCTTACCGTATGCTACAGTTGTGTCCTCATGTGCGTTGTGCGTGACCACCCTGACGATGCACTCAGGGTCATTGAAATTACAGTAGAAGTTATTTTGTAGTGGTGTTTGTTGTGAAAATCGATACGTGAGTGAGTCGCATAAGTGCCACACCTATATCAAATTCTCTCACGAGGACTCATGGTGAGCGTCAGTCATGTTTCCAAATTGTAGACTAGGCTACGTGTAAAAGGGATTGGAGTTCTTGCTCTTAGGGAAAATCAATGTTTAACTTTCTGTTTCGGAGTCAGGGTTGCCAGGTCTTAATAACATTTCTAGCCCAATGACCCATCAAAACTCGCAGAAAAAGCCTGAAAACTAGCACATTTTTCTTCAGAGCAAGACAGGAGTTGCCACATTTATACAATAAACCCTTTTACCATACCAATAATTATTGCAATTGTAATTAATTAATTCAATATGTTGCAAGAGAACAGATAAGTTGCCCTTATTAAACTAGCCAAGGGTGTATGGTATATGGCCAATATACCACGGCTAACAGGCTGACTACACCACTCGCGTTGCAAAATACATTTAGAAATCTATATTATTAAATTATTGCACCCACACTGCTCGCGTGTGCCAACGAGTGTCTGCGTTGCCAAGGGCTAAAATAGAAGTCAGTTCTATTTGTGAGGCAGATCCCGCTGCAAGTCCTGCCTGTCCCATCTCCTCATTGGTTTATAGAAGCAGGCACCTCCCATCTGCTCATTGGTTATACCCACGTGGGTGACTGAAAGATGAACGAGGTCAGGGGCGGTAATGCACCTAATTTATGAAAGTTGCCAATCGCAATATAAAGTCAAGAGAAGAAAAAGCCTAGGAGGAGAGATGACTAGAAACGATTCGGTTGACCGTTTTATGTGTGGATTCATTTTCGGAGTAGAGGACCTTGTGCATTTCAGGTAAAATAACAACTCAATGTTTATATCCCAGGAAAAAATAGCAAGCAACGGCAATCTAGCTAAATAAGACAAATTAGCTAGCAAGTGCAAGCTAGCTAGCTAAATTGCCATAAATGTTTAATGCTTTTCGACCAGTCCCCAAATTAATGTAATTGGTTCAGAGTTTGTTTTGATATTTTAACCTGCGTGACGTGATCGCGTTTGGTGGAGAGGGACACAATTAATTTATGCACGATGGCGTACTTACGCAGCCCCTTTGGGTTCCGTGTAAGGGCTGTTCTTTAGCACGATGCAACAGAGTGCCTGGATACAGCCTTTAGCCTATCATCAGTTATAAATGGCCCATTTACGAGATTGAATTGTTGTCATTTCAATAGGCATAGGCTACAGACTAAAATCTGGGTTTATGATTGTAATTCAACTTTGCCATGGTTTGCTTAGATACAGCTAGCCTATTGCCCCTGACAGGCCTACATATTATTTCAGATAGTTTACAGTAACCTGGCCATGATATAAGCAAGATGTAAATTGAAAATTTTAGCAGCTTGCTTAGTTCAAATTAACATACTAATTTATTCAACATTAATAGCTTGGCGATTTCGAAGTAAGGAGTGCCTGTGTTTCCCAATAGCCTGATGGAATAGGCTACTGAGGATGGGGTCATAATTTCAATCACTGAATTAAATACTAATAATATGTATATGATCTGAACTGCATGTCAACAACAGCCAGTATTTTTTTTTAACCTGTAGCCTAATCTGACTGACTGTTACGGTCAATATAATGTGTTCTAACAACTGATCGGCAATTGCGATAGAGCTTTTATAACTTCCAAGTTAATGAACTAAACATGGTCATTTAATAATTGCATAATAACACAAGGTTACAAAAACAATACACTGAAGTTATAGGCTATTTATTAAATCTGTTTGCCAGCTCCAGGTAGCCTACACAATGGTAGCCTGCAGTAGCCTACAATGGCATGTAAATTAATAGGCTACTTGATGGCCAACAGATGCAAATGTATCATTCTCCACATTTAATGTCAGTTTCATTGAGGATTTTTCCCCATAACAGAAGCACACCAGGGAGTTCCATAACTTCCACTTCAAATTTCCACTTACCTATAAATGACAAGTTAAAGAGCCTACCTATAACTGGTAAAAAGTTGTCACGATGTGCAGGTGTGCTGCTGTCTCCTCTCACTCACATGACTCAGCCAATAGTGGACTAAGCGGAATACTGCAGTGCTCTCTCAACACACACATACCCCTGCTTCATTTCCTGATAGTCAGCAGCAGCAGGTCACAATGAATAGATTTGTATTTTTTTGAAGAGAAATGCCATGGCGGCCACCTTGCATGTAGTAGTACCT
The DNA here is from genome assembly GCF_045791955.1 of Oncorhynchus clarkii lewisi. NCBI lineage: Eukaryota > Metazoa > Chordata > Actinopteri > Salmoniformes > Salmonidae > Oncorhynchus > Oncorhynchus clarkii. Next base: position 68,611,362 of record NC_092158.1, on the reverse strand, counting down.
CAAAATCCTGCAACCTACGACCAATACATTTTCATCCCCGACAGCGTTTTCAAAGTAGCCCAATTTGAGGGAATACTACAGACTTGGCAACCCTGTTCGGGGCATATGGAGTGAATGGAATTGGATTGGATTTTTGGTGTATTCTGAAAACGCAACCTGGTCTAAGATCATTTCATATTATTCTGTGTGTAAATCCAAGACACTCCATTTAGTTTGATGTGTTGTATGGTATGTTACAAATGTTACTAATTACAATTTGTATTATATGTTACGAATTTGCAAAATGTACAATATGTTAAGAATTAGCTAAACATATGATATGTTACGAATTCTAGCTAGGTGGCTAACTTTAGATAGCTGGCTAATGTTGACTAGGCTAGGGGTTAGCGTTAGGGGTTAGGGTTAAGGTTAGGGTTCAGTTTAGGAGTTAGGGTAAGGGGTTAAGGTTAGCGTTGAAACTATTCCTTTGAAGTTTTTCAATACATTTTAATATTTGTAGAGACTTAAGTAAATACCTGTAGTCAACTTGTGCAATACTTTAGGAGATAAAGCAGATTGCGTACTTCATTTCACCTGTCACGTTATTTTACATGATCAAGATTACGTAGTTCCCCAGAACAGTTGAGCCAGTCGAGTGTTCGTTTGTAAATAGCACCAGGGGAGAAAGCGGAAGCAGGTGAGTCAAGCTGTGTAGTGACAGGTCGCGTTTAATAATGAAAGTCAAGTGTTTTTTTCCCCTCTTCAATAGAGTGATCAGGGACTTGCAACTATAGTTTTCCTTCACAGAAAATACATTAGTGCAACACATTCGGCAGAAAATAGCTTCATTTTCATCACATGGCAACCGAAGTGGAGCACTATTCGGCTGGTAGGCACACAAGTAAATGAGCTTACAAAGAAAAAGCAAGTTATTTTTTGCAAAATCGATGCATAGCCATCATATTCCTAATGTTTATCATAGAAAGAATGTAGCCAGCTACATTTTCTAATGTTTTGCTTAAAGATAATCTTGCATTTATCCAAGAAAAGTTGTCTGGCTACACTGCGAAAGTACCGGAGAAAAGTAGCTACATTTCAGTCATAGCGCTGTCTGCTGATAGAATGCCTGTTCGTGAATTCTCTTCCGAGTGGAGAAGGGCAACTGAAGCAGAAAATTAGTCTGATGCCAAACAGAAATTACAATAAGAAGCATTTTACGCCTGCATTTACAAAACCCCGCAAAATATGCATTAAAAAAAATCAGTGTGAAAAACGCAGAATTTTGCGTTAACCCAAACCCTATATTTAACTTGCTAGTTCATTTAAGTTTCAGAAGTCAAATCCATTTGATTATTTATTTCTACAGCTGCCACTATCTTGATTTTCTTAAAAAAAAAATATCCTCTTCGTTCTCGGCCCCTCTTCTCCTCCCTATCTTCTCTGAGCAGAGCAGGGAGGCCCGTTGCCCTAGAGACTCCAGATTCCACAAAGACGCAGGGTGTACACATGCTGCTCCAGAGCCAGTACTGTTCTTCCTTCAGACAAGCATGCGTTAAAATGTTGTTAATTTGCAAGTGTCTCGTTCACATTCGCTTTTACATGTCCAAACTCACCAAAAATTACATTCGGTAGCTCCTACCTATATATGTATAACTTTATGAGCTGGATTGCCTGTTTTGCAATTTGTTTATTTTCGTTTGTGCTCGTTAGCATATTTAGCGATCAGCCTCCATGGAAATTCACTATTATTTGTGCTAATTTTGTTAGCATTCTGGTAATAGATGACCAAGAGGCTTTTTTGGGGGGGGGGCCGGTAATACCATATATCCCAGTATAAGAGAAGGACGGTATGATGCTATGATAATCTGGATACCACCCCAATCATAGGTTAAGGGAAGGGTTAGCTACAAGGGTTAAGTTTAGGGTTAGGGGAAGGGTTAGCGAACATGCAAAGTAGCTAAAAAGTAGTAAGTACTTGAAAAGTTGCTAAAATGCTAAAGTTGTCCATGATAAGATTCAAACTCGCAAACTTTACTTGCTAGACGTTTGCATTATACACCCACCCACCCTGGCCAACCACCCTTTTCGATCTGTTTTATGTAACCATACCAAACGTAACATATCATACTAATTTGAGTACCTTTATTTAACTAGGAAAGTCAGTTAAGAACACATTCTTATTTACAATGACAGCCTACCGGGGAACAGTGGGTTAACTGCCTTGTTCAGGGGAAAAAACAACAGATTTTTACATTGTCAGCTCGGGATTCAATCCAGCAACCTTTCGGTTACTGGCTCAATGCTCTAACCACTAGGCTACCTGCCAATTTTCATTGACTATGTTACATCTAGTCTATGAGATCAGGCTGGAAAACAAGTTGCTAAAAGAGCTTGTGACAGTGGATGCTCTGCTTTGCTTTCTACAAGCCCCTATCAAGCACCTATCAACTGCCACCGCTCACTCCATCTCTCGCGGACCTACTACGGCCACTTTAGTCGTTAATAATTATCCCCTTGTGAAAATAGGGTATGGCCATTTTCTTGTCCAAATGCTATAAAATTGCTGTCATTCAGTTGCTCATTCAGCAGCTCTCGTTTCCCCCCTCATATTATGCCTGTGATATATAGGCTACAGCATTTTTCCCTCTCCTCTTTTTTCTTCTCCCCATAGACATTTCCATGTGGCAAACTATTCCTCTTGTTTGAATTACTATCATAATGGTTTTCCTCCTTTCCCCACTTATTACATCTTCACGTGCTTCCTGGTCGGCAGTAGCCTTTGAAGACAGTAAGCCAGGTTGCTATGGGTGCTAATGAAATCTAATTTCTAACTGGTTGGTTGGCAACTGACGTCAAACTTGGGCAGATCTCAACACCCATGATAGTTTTCAGGTTATCAGGTGAATCCAGTCGTCCGTATTTCAATACCTAGATGGCTGAATGCTTATGTGAAGTGTCCAATATAGCCTACCACATCACAAGATGGATTATAGCCTAGTTATCTAGGGACAACCTGAGCCAACTGAAGCCAGGATACAGGTTTTACCTAGGTGACTGACATAATGTGTTTGTCAGGTGGAAAATTGAACCAACTGGAAGTTCAAACGTAAAGCTTTTAAAGCAGTGGCTGCATCTTGTTGCATAAGCTATTCCTTCCATCTTCCTATTTCTCTCCACTGCTGATCAAGGCTTAATTTACTGGGAAACTATCAGAAACATGTCTATAGTCCCATCTTGCCCTCTATTAAGTGGAGTTTCATATTGCCTTCCGCCATTTCAGTGTAAAATGCAGCCAGAGTCTGTGTATTGCTTTGATCAGTGGTTACCAAATTGCTTACAGCACTTTTACAGTTGTCTTGCAGTGTTTGTTGACACTGTTGTTGAAACTGGCCATCAAAATCACTTCTCTTCAGAGAGGTGTGGCGTCTTGCCCATGTGCCAGAGACCAGGAGGAAGTCGTGCCAGGGTCCCAGGTTCACACAGGTCCACAGAGACTGTCAGGGGATAAAGTTATAATAAGGTATTTGAGTGAGCAGGAGTCCGTGTGTGTGTGGGGGGGGGGGGGGGGGGGGGTTGATTTCTTCAAACCAAGCTGCTTACCTATTGCAGATTCAGTCTTCCCAGCCTGGTGCAGGTCTAGAATTTTGTTTCTGGTGTCCTTTGACAGCTCTTTGGTCTTGGCCATAGTGGAGTTTGGAGTGTGACTGTTTGAGGTTGTGGACAGGTGTCTTTTATACTGATTACAAGTTCAAACAGGTGCCATTAATACAGGTAACGAGAGGAGGACAGAGGAGCCTCTTAAAGAAGATGTTACAGGTCTGTGAGAGCCAGACATCTTGCTTGTTTGTAGGTGACCAAATACTTATTTTCCACCATCATTTGCAAATAAATTCATTAAAAATCCTACAATGTGATTTTCTGGAATTTCTTTCTTCATTTTGTCTGTCATAGTTGAAGTGTACCTATGATGAAAATGACAGGCCTCTCTCATCTTTTTAAGTAGGAGAACTTGCACAAATGGTGGCTGACTAAATACTTTTTTGCCCCACTGTAAATACATTTTAGGTCCCCATGAGGGTAGAAGAACTAAACGTGTGTGTGTGTGTTCGTCCGTCCGTCTGGCGTGTTGGTAGTTGTCTCGTGTTGGGGTTTAGTTTGTTAGTTAGTACTCTAATTATACTAGTAACAACAGTATGTTGTCACATCCGTGTGTGGTATCTGCAGGTTTGGCTGGTGTGTGTGTCTGTTGTACGTACGCGCTTAAAGGTGGGTGAGTGTGGCGTCAAGTGTGTACTAGCTACATCTGTGGATTTGGTGTGACTGAGTATTTGTGTGGGTGTGATCTCTGGCCTGGGTGTGTACAAGTGGTAAATCTGTGGGTTATGCAAAGGGATTGTTTCATACAAGGCTTCTTCATTACTAGAGACCTGTGATACGTGGTTGGATGGTGGGAATAGCATGCTCCTCCCCTTCACTTCATCTCTCCCTGCAATATATACTTGGCATGACCAAGTGTTATGCCGCCTCAACATGTGGGAGCTTTGTGGGAGAATGATCTTAGGCCTCAATCAATGGACTCTTCTTTCATTTCTCCAATAGCTGTTGGGGTCTTCTGATGGTGGAATAGCATCAAAGCAATGGGCGGGGGGCTTCAGGTACTGTAAACCAGATGGCTATTGTCAACAACATCCCTCAAAGGTCAAGGAAGATTCACTAGGTCAGGTTCAAAGTTGAACTCAACTAGAAACAACGCCAAGGCCTCCAATTTAAAAAAAATAACATCCCAATTAAAAAACAAACTCATCAAAGCGAAGATAACGTCCGTATGAGCACAGCTTTAGCCCTGTAAGTGCAGCTCTGCAATGGTCCTTAGGGTATTGCTCAATTTAAGGATCACTTTGCCTTTAAAGCGGCTGAATGTCAGGAGCATACTAATTGCATCAAATGGGAAGGAAAGGCACAGTGTGAGACGAGTTCTGCGTGCGCCTCAGTGCCAGAACTGAAAGACTATACTTAATCAACAACAAAAAATACATTGCAGACACTTTTAAGGTAAGCCGCCATTCAAGATGAAAACGAAGGCCCCTTCCTCTTATGGTACCTCTGAAATCATGAGCCCAGATTTAAAGGGACTATGTCAGTGGTTGCCATGGAGAATTTCAGCACATTCCAGCCGCAGGTGTGAGTAAATGTGATTGAAATTGGACCACTCAGAATTGCTTAGAAGTGAAACCCTTCAAACAAATTCACACACACAGCCCCCCTTCTCTCCCCTCCTGTCACTCTCTCCCTTACCTACACACATTCCAACTATCCATCCAACTGCTGCCAGCAGTGTAAGAGCGCTAGCCAACATTATCTTTCTGTTTCTTTCGCCCATATCATCAGGGAAAACCTGCAGACGGAGCCTGACACGCTAAAGGCGCTTCCCCTGTGGAGCCTTTCTGCTTATCCCCTACCAGCTGCTCACGTCGCGATATCGCCGACCCCCTTCTCCCCCCACCCCCTTATTCTTCACACACCCCTCAGCGAAGCTTCAGGGATATTGCAGCCCCACTACTGCCTGCCAACACGCCCCCCCCCCCCCCCCCCCCCCCCCCCACCTCACCCAAGCCCTCACCTCCCTTGACAAGCCCCCAAACTCTCCATGATTCATCTGTGGAGTATGTCAATTCTCTCCCTGAGTGAAGCGGGTGTAATCGTGAGCGGCAGATTCATGACAGTGTCGGTTTAATAAGTGTCCTCTTGTCGTCAGGTTTGGACCATGACAGTGACAGTATGATAGGTGTTACAGTTGGTGTAAGTGGTGGTGAAAAGGAAACTGGGTTGTGTGCACGTGAGTGGAGAGTGCTTTGCTTTGCCTGGAAGATGAGGTTTATAATAGACAGGGTCTGTTAAATATGCCGTGCTAACCGTCAGGGGTGTTGGGCGAAGGTTTGATGTTCCGCAGGGCTCAGGCTGACAACAGTGTCTGGTCCTTTCAGAGGAGACTGGTTTGAGGCAGTCAGCCTAGCTAATCTCATTCCCCCCGCCATAGTGGAAGTCCATACTCTCTCTTTGTCTCTCGTTCACTCTCTCTTTCTCACTCCATCTCTCCGCTCCAACCCATCCAACCCATCCCTCACCATGCTGGAAGTGCCTACCCTCTCTACCCTCACACATTGTCTCCAGCTCTCTCCCTCCTCCATTCCTGCTGCTTGTACTCTATCTGTCAGGGACCTGTGAGAGAGATGGCAGGTTACACCTGGAACAGCTAGTCCTATAGTCTCCTACTGAGAGTGAGGTCTGCTCTGGTCCTCTTCCCTGCACACTGTGTGTGTGTGTGTGTGTGTGTGTGTGTGTGTGTGTGTGCGTGTGCGTGTGCGTGTATGTTCGTGTGTGTGGCCTTGTCTGTAGAGGGCACACATTTGAGGGCACACATTTAGGTAGGTATATGTGCTCTGCATGCCTGTTATTATGTGTGCATGTATTTTACAATGCGTTTGTGTATGTGCTGCTCAGTGACAGAACTGGCAGTGGATACTGGATATGACCACTGTTGTCAAAAGCAGGTGTATTATCCCTATGGTTATGTAAGGCCTAATTATTATACAACCTGTCAGTTTGGTGTATTTCTATACTTCCCCCCGACCAGGATTTCTCCCCCGTGCTCCGAGCAGTATTGTCCCACATCTACTGTTGTCGGAACACTACACTACACTGCCCTCGATAGTCTGACCCAAATACTCTATGTATTCAAAACGACACTGTTGTTCAAATACCTTGTAGAACATTCTAGTGCTTTGCATAACCACTTAACTATGCACTTTATACACCAAACCTAGGTCTTTTTGCAATAGTCTGAACACTCCTGATATTTTAAACATTGTTCTGCATATAGTTTAAACACTATACAAACACTATACACAGTGATTTAAAGAGTGACTGAGCGCACGGATTCTGCATGTTTTTCTGTTGCTCATTAAGATTTTAGTCTTGGGGGTGTGGTTCGATGTGGCAGTTACTTAAGTTTGCCCCTCATTGGACACCATAGGAACAAAGCCAGTATCACTTCCTCAAAATAGTCAGAATGATTCTACGATAACTCAAGCAATCTGTAATTAATTTGGATGTTTTTGCCGAGGAGCTTTTAGTTAGCAATTTTACTAGCTAAGGTGTTTGGTGCAGTATTTCTCAAGTCAATGTAAACCAATTATGTAAACCAAGGTTGATCTGCTGTGCTGCTGGCCAAGTCTGTCTCACTGTCTGTGTGCAGCTGTACGATTGGATAGACCACAATCACTGCAACTGTTTATCCCATGGTAGTCGGCAAGTCGGTATTGTCGAAATCAAAACCCAACCGTTAAGTAAGTCACGACTAACTCATGTACACAAATCTCACAAAACTCACTTTTGGATTATACTGACCTTATGACAAAAATGTAACTACTTGCCAATTTCTAGTCAATTTTGGCATTGGAATAAATGTCACATATGTCATTTTCAACTAGAGAAGTTGTTTTTTTGAGTTCAGTTCTGCTTTAAAGAGTGCACTACGTAGTGGTCTTAAGAGGTAACTGTACCCTTTATTCTGAATACCACAAGGTAGTTCTAGTGCTAAGACTTCACACAGCATCATACTGAAGACATGACACTCTTGACACTCAACTTGACATCTCACTGCAGTCAAAACACTGCTACTACTCGCACTAGTCAAAACAACACCAAATGGTTTAGAAAGAAATACACGCAGTAGTGAAAATGCTGCTTTGCGCACAATAGTTAAAAGCAATTTCAGGACTCACACACCATCAAATGGCACCTTAACAAGAGTCATCTTCAATTAATCTTTAAAGGAGAGATGTGGTTGATTATTTCAGCCTCTGTATTTACGACACAATTTACTGAGCCAATTCCCTCCCCCTGTTTCTAAGAATGCTTTTCAATTTATTTCTTGACTTCCCCTCCACCTTTCCTCCTTTGTGTTTACACATTGATTGTTTTGACATAAGCCTTCATTTATTTGAATTATAGGGGATGGCAACCTAATTGAATTGGCACATTGTGGTATAATGACGGTAGCTCAAGGAACAGAACAATGAGGCGCTCTAGTCAACGTGCATCGATTGGAACATGAAAAAAAATTGACTGAGTCATCCTAAATGGCTCGCAAACAATCCACTTTAGCCTTGAATTACCAATGTTGTCTGTATATTTGATAATTTCATTGAGGATGCCATCAACGCCACAGGCCTTTTTGGGTTGTAGGGTTTTTATTTTGTCCTGTAGTTCATCCAAGGTAATTGGAGATCCAGTGGGTTCTGGTAATAGTTAATAGTTGATTCTAAGATTTGTATTTTCATCATGTATATGTTTTTGCTGTATGTTCTTTGTTATAGAGCCAAAAAGATTGGAGAAGTGGTTTACCCATACATCTCCATTTTGGATAGCTAATTATTCGTGGTGTTGATTGTTTATTGTTTTCCAATTTTCCCAGAAGTGGTTAGTCTATGGATTCTTCAATTACATTGAGCTGATTTACAGTTCCTTCTTTTCCCGTAGTGTATTTATGTATTGTTTTAGTGATTCACCATAGTGAAGGTGTAGACTCAGGTTTTCCGGGTCTCTATGTTCTTGGTTGGACAGGTTTCTCAATTTCTTTCTTAGATTTTTGCATTCTTCATCAAACCATTTGTCATTGTTGTTCATCTTCTTCAGTTTTCTATTGGAGATTTTTAGATTTGATACAGAAGCTGAAAGGTCAAATATACTGTTAAGATTTTCTACTGCCAAGTTTACACCTTCACTATTACAGTGGAATGTTTTGTCCAGGAAGTTGTCTAAAAGGGATTGAATTGGTTGTTTCGTAATTGTTTTTTGGTAGGTTTCCAAACTACATTCCTTCCATCTATAGCATTTCTTAATATTACTGAGTTCCTTTGGCTTTGATGCCTCATGATTGAGTATTGCTCCGTTCAAGTAGACTGTAATTTTTGCTGTGGTCTGATAGGGGTGTCAGAGTGGGTTAACTGTGAACGCTCTGAGAGACTCTGGGTTGAGGTCAGTGATAAAGTAGTCTACAGTACTACTGCCAAGAGATGAGCTATAGCTGTACCTACCATAGGAGTCCCCTCGAAGCCTACCATTGACCATGTACATACCCAGCGTGCGACAGAGCTGCAGGAGTTGTGACCCCGTTTTTGTTGGTTATGTTGTGCATATGGGGGAGGGAAGGCTGTCACCTCCAGGCAGGTGTTTGTCCCCCTGTGTGCTGAGGGTGTCAGGTTCTTGTCCGGTTCTGGCATTTAGGTCAACACAGACTAGTACATGTCTCTGGGCTTGGAAATGATTGATTTTCCCCTCCAGGATGGAGAAGTTGTCTCCATTAAAGCATGGGGATTCTAGTGGGGGGATATAGGTAGCACACAGGAGGACATTTTTCTCTGTTAAGATCATTTCCTTTTGAATTTCAAGCCAAATGTAAAATGTTCCTGTTTTGATTAATTTAATGGAGTGAGTTAGGTCTGCTCTATACCAAATTAGCGTACCCCCTGAGTCCCTTCCCTGTTTCACACCTGGTAGTTTGGTGGATGGGACTACCAGCTCTCCGTAACCTAGAGGGCAACCAGTGGGTCCGTCTCCTCTATACCAGGTTTCTTGTAGGATGACAATGTCTGTATTTCTGATTTCTTTGATGAAGTCCAGGTTCCTGCTCTTTAGGCCAAATGCCTCAGGCCTTGGATATTCCAGGATGAGATAGTGAAGGCTTTGTGTTCCATAAAGTGTCCAATGTTGTTGGTCGTGTGGTTTGGCCTCAGGCCAGTAAGTGTGAGCAGAGCCTGCTGAGCATCTGGTACATGCCATTGGCTTGGGCTAGTGTAAGAGTGGGGGTTGGGCCTGTTTGCCCGCTCACGGCCTGGACATATGTGTGACTTCCATGTTGAGGCCCACTTTGCAAGGGTGCGGTGCATGGGGTGGGCAGGAGGGGCATAGATCTGATCTGAGGGGGCCTAAATGGGGTGTGGGCATGGTTGACTTTGGGGTTATTGATTAGTTGGGGTGGGTGTGTGTATGTGGCTGGTGGTGTTGTGGTCTGGATGTAGGTCCTCTTGGCGTGAGGGGGGGATTATTTACAAATACTCTTTGGTAGTTGTAAACCTCAGAGTCCTTGTCTAGTGTCTAGTATCCTGAGTTTCCACCCCTCGTTAACACCCCCTCTCTTAACAGAGGGGTAGTGTGCTAATATAGCACTGTGCCATGCCAGGGGATGGTCTGTGTGGAAGATGAGGTTGACCTGTACCTTAACAGAGGGGTAGTGTGCTAATACAGCACTGTGCCATGCCAGGGGATGGTCTGTGTGGAAGATGAGGTTGACCTGTACCTTAACAGAGGGGTAGTGTGCTAATACAGCACTGTGCCATGCCAGGGGATGGTCTGTGTGGAAGATGAGGTTGACCTGTACCTTAACAGAGGGGTAGTGTGCTAATACAGCACTGTGCCATGCCAGGGGATGGTCTGTGTGGAAGATGAGGTTGACCTGTACCTTAACAGAGGGGTAGTGTGCTAATACAGCACTGTGCCATGCCAGGGGATGGTCTGTGTGGAAGATGAGGTTGACCTGTACCTTAACAGAGGGGTAGTGTGTTAGTGTAGCACTGTGCCATGCCAGGGGAGGGTCTGTGTGGAAGATGAGGTTGACCTGTACCTTAACAGAGGGGTAGTGTGCTAATACAGCACTGTGCCATACCAGGGGATGGTCTGTGTGGAAGATGAGGTTGACCTGTACCTTAACAGAGGGGTAGTGTGCTAATATAGCACTGTGCCATGCCAGGGGATGGTCTGTGTGGAAGATGAGGTTGACCTGTACCTTAACAGAGGGGTAGTGTGTTAGTGTAGCACTGTGCCATACCAGGGGATGGTCTGTGTGGAAGATGAGGTTGACCTGTACCTTAACAGAGGGGTAGTGTGCTAATATAGCACTGTGCCATGCCAGGGGATGGTCTGTGTGGAAGATGAGGTTGACCTGTACCTTAACAGAGGGGTAGTGTGTTAGTGTAGCACTGTGCCATACCAGGGGATGGTCTGTGTGGAAGATGAGGTTGACCTGTACCTTAACAGAGGGGTAGTGTGCTAATACAGCACTGTGCCATACCAGGGGATGGTCTGTGTGGAAGATGAGGTTGACCTGTACCTTAACAGAGGGGTAGTGTGCTAATATAGCACTGTGCCATGCCAGGGGATGGTCTGTGTGGAAGATGAGGTTGACCTGTACCTTAACAGAGGGGTAGTGTGTTAGTGTAGCACTGTGCCATACCAGGGGATGGTCTGTGTGGAAGATGAGGTTGACCTGTACCTTAACAGAGGGGTAGTGTGCTAATATAGCACTGTGCCATGCCAGGGGATGGTCTGTGTGGAAGATGAGGTTGACCTGTACCTTAACAGAGGGGTAGTGTGTTAGTGTAGCACTGTGCCATACCAGGGGATGGTCTGTGTGGAAGATGAGGTTGACCTGTACCTTAACAGAGGGGTAGTGTGTTAGTGTAGCACTGTGCCATACCAGGGGATGGTCTGTGTGGAAGATGAGGTTGACCTGTACCTTAACAGAGGGGTAGTGTGTTAGTGTAGCACTGTGCCATACCAGGGGATGGTCTGTGTGGAAGATGAGGTTGACCTGTACCTTAACAGAGGGGTAGTGTGTTAGTGTAGCACTGTGCCATACCAGGGGATGGTCTGTGTGGAAGATGAGGTTGACCTGTACCTTAACAGAGGGGTAGTGTGCTAATATAGCACTGTGCCATACCAGGGGATGGTCTGTGTGGAAGATGAGGTTGACCTGTACCTTAACAGAGGGGTAGTGTGCTAATACAGCACTGTGCCATACCAGGGGATGGTCTGTGTGGAAGATGAGGTTGACCTGTACCTTAACAGAGGGGTAGTGTGCTAATATAGCACTGTGCCATGCCAGGGGATGGTCTGTGTGGAAGATGAGGTTGACCTGTACCTTAACAGAGGGGTAGTGTGCTAATACAGCACTGTGCCATACCAGGGGATGGTCTGTGTGGAAGATGAGGTTGACCTGTACCTTAACAGAGGGGTAGTGTGCTAATATAGCACTGTGCCATGCCAGGGGATGGTCTGTGTGGAAGATGAGGTTGACCTGTACCTTAACAGAGGGGTAGTGTGCTAATATAGCACTGTGCCATGCCAGGGGATGGTCTGTGTGGAAGATGAGGTTGACCTGTACCTTAACAGAGGGGTAGTGTGCTAATATAGCACTGTGCCATGCCAGGGGATGGTCTGTGTGGAAGATGAGGTTGACCTGTACCTTAACAGAGGGGTAGTGTGCTAATACAGCACTGTGCCATACCAGGGGATGGTCTGTGTGGAAGATGAGGTTGACCTGTACCTTAACAGAGGGGTAGTGTGTTAGTGTAGCACTGTGCCATGCCAGGGGAGGGTCTGTGTGGAAGATGAGGTTGACCTGTACCTTAACAGAGGGGTAGTGTGTTAGTGTAGCACTGTGCCATGCCAGGGGATGGTCTGTGTGGAAGATGAGGTTGACCTGTACCTTAACAGAGGGGTAGTGTGTTAGTATAGCACTGTGCCATGCCAGGGGATGGTCTGTGTGGAAGATGAGGTTGACCTGTACCTTAACAGAGGGGTAGTGTGTTAGTATAGCACTGTGCCATGCCAGGGGATGGTCTGTGTGGAAGATGAGGTTGACCTGTACCTTAACAGAGGGGTAGTGTGTTAGTGTAGCACTGTGCCATGCCAGGGGATGGTCTGTGTGGAAGATGAGGTTGACCTGTACCTTAACAGAGGGGTAGTGTGTTAGTATAGCACTGTGCCATGCCAGGGGATGGTCTGTGTGGAAGATGAGGTTGACCTGTACCTTAACAGAGGGGTAGTGTGTTAGTATAGCACTGTGCCATGCCAGGGGATGGTCTGTGTGGAAGATGAGGTTGACCTGTACCTTAACAGAGGGGTAGTGTGTTAGTGTAGCACTGTGCCATGCCAGGGGATGGTCTGTGTGGAAGATGAGGTTGACCTGTACCTTAACAGAGGGGTAGTGTGTTAGTATAGCACTGTGCCATGCCAGGGGATGGTCTGTGTGGAAGATGAGGTTGACCTGTACCTTAACAGAGGGGTAGTGTGTTAGTGTAGCACTGTGCCATGCCAGGGGATGGTCTGTGTGGAAGATGAGGTTGACCTGTACCTTAACAGAGGGGTAGTGTGTTAGTATAGCACTGTGCCATGCCAGGGGATGGTCTGTGTGGAAGATGAGGTTGACCTGTACCTTAACAGAGGGGTAGTGTGCTAATACAGCACTGTGCCATGCCAGGGGATGGTCTGTGTGGAAGATGAGGTTGACCTGTACCTTAACAGAGGGGTAGTGTGTTAGTATAGCACTGTGCCATGCCAGGGGATGGTCTGTGTGGAAGATGAGGTTGACCTGTACCTTAACAGAGGGGTAGTGTGTTAGTGTAGCACTGTGCCATGCCAGGGGATGGTCTGTGTGGAAGATGAGGTTGACCTGTACCTTAACAGAGGGGTAGTGTGTTAGTGTAGCACTGTGCCATGCCAGGGGATGGTCTGTGTGGAAGATGAGGTTGACCTGTACCTTAACAGAGGGGTAGTGTGTTAGTGTAGCACTGTGCCATGCCAGGGGATGGTCTGTGTGGAAGATGAGGTTGACCTGTACCTTAACAGAGGGGTAGTGTGTTAATATAGCACTGTGCCATGCCAGGGGATGGTCTGTGTGGAAGATGAGGTTGACCTGTACCTTAACAGAGGGGTAGTGTGTTAGTATAGCACTGTGCCATGCCAGGGGATGGTCTGTGTGGAAGATGAGGTTGACCTGTACCTTAACAGAGGGGTAGTGTGTTAGTGTAGCACTGTGCCATGCCAGGGGATGGTCTGTGTGGAAGATGAGGTTGCGGATGTTCCCATTTTTATAATAGTCAGCAAAAAAGTGACTCTTGATTTTCCATAAGGAGCTTCATTTTGTGATCTTTTCTTGCCTTATCATTCTTTACATACACAGGTTACTGTATTTTAATTACCTCTGAACAGCGGGAGGCGCTTCTAAGGCCTCTCCATTTGGTTGGAGTACACTGTGTGACTCTCCTGCCATTGTTGGGCTAAAGGGCTTTGACACCTCTCACTTGACACGTCAGTGCTAATTGAAGTTGTATCAAGCTTGGCAGCCTTAATTTAGCATTCAGTAATCATAAAGTAATGTATTTTCTTCTTGGCTTTTGGAAATAAAATATAGCTTCAGACTAAACATTACTCACTCAGTTGCAGGTTGTATGGTGTTTTCGGGTTTCTGTTATTTTCAAGCTCATTTGCTGTATAGCGTTGGAATAATACTCTTTGGTAGTTGTAAACCTTCCAGGTGATTACGTAATTCTGTCCAAAATCAGGTTGGAGGTTTTGAGTTTTGATTTGGATTGAAGGTTAGCTGTAGAGGGTAGCATCCTGTATATATTCCTGACAAAAAAATCAAAGTTTATCTAACTCTAAATCTATATTTTTTTAAGAACATGGGGGAAAATGCAGGAGCTCATCTGATCATGACCTCTCTTTCTCTCTCTCTCTCTCTCTCCCTGTTTCTCTCTGTCTGTGTGTGGAGGAAGAGTTCACTCAGTGTGCGGATTATTTCTCCCATGAGGCCGAGGGGGGGAGGAGAGCCCCGTCTGTCAGATCTGCCCACGTTGCCTTGCGGTTACCGTGCCAACCCCTTGGGTCGGAGGGTGGGAGGGAGGGTGAGTGAAGCAGGGTATCTGCAGGCTGTCAGGTCTCTGCCAGGTCTCCCCGCGACAGGCCAGACCAGACCGGCTACATCTCCACAACAGCCAGCGTCTGTTGTTTTCAGGTTAATGTCTTATTCAAATGGCCTTTGCATACACTGGTCTTGTAGTCTACCGCACCCACTTCTGTTCTCAATGTGTGTGTGTGTGTGTGTGTGTGTGTGTGTGTGTGTGTGTGTGTGTGTGTGTGTGTGTGTGTGTGTGTGTGTGTGTGTGTGTGTGTGTAGGCCTGCTGAGCCATACAGAAGTCAGGATGACTGGAGGGTGTAGGAGGGCCCAAGTTTTGGCCTACAAGCATCTCTCTCTCTCTCTCTCTCTTTCTGTCTTTCTCTCGCTGTCTCTCTATCTCTCTCTCTTTCTCTCTCACAATCTCTCACTCTTTCGTCTTTATCTTACCATCTATGACCCCCTTCCCCCACTGATGCACTCTACCTGTCTCTTCCCTTTTGTCTTCCTGTCCATCTCTCGCTCCCTGTCTTTTTCTCAGCTTCTCCCTCACTCTTAAAATGTTTCTCTCAGAGGTCTACTTATCTCTCTTTATCTGTACTGACCCTTAGTCTAGGAATGGCCTCTTGTCCCACTGGCTTTGTCCATATGTGACCGACCAGCTCGATGCGGTCCTATGTAGCACTTTTTTTTTTTACATTGGATAAAAGTAGATACTTAAAGCTAGGAAGTGTATGCAGTGCCTTGCAAAAGTAGAGACCAAAGATAACCCTGAAGGAGCTGCAAAGCTCCACAGCGGAGATTGGAGTATCTGTCCGCAGTACCACTTTAAGCCGTACACTCCACAGAACTGGGCTTTACGGAAGAGTGGCCAGAAAAAAATAAGCAAACATGTTTGGTGTTCACCAAAAGGAATGTGGGAGACTCTCCAAACATATGGAAGAAGGTACTATGGTCAGATGAGACAAAAATGTTGCTTTTTGGCCATCAAGGAAAACGCTGTCTGGCACAAACCCAACACCCCCCCCCCCCCCCCCCCCCGAGAACACCATCCCCACAGTGAAGCATGGTGGTGGCAGCATGTTTTTCATCGGCAGGGACTGGGAAACTGGTCAGAATTGAAGGAATGATGGCACTAAATACAGGAAAATTCTTGAGGGAAACCTGCTTCAGTCTTCCAGAGATTTGAGACTGGGACGGAGGTTCACCTTCCAGCAGGACAATGACCCTAAGCATGCTGCTAAAGCAACACACAAGTGGTTTAAGGGGAAACATTTAAATGCCATGGAATGGCCTAGTCAAAGCCCAGACCTCAATCCAATTGAGAATCTGTGTTATGACTTAAAGATTGCGGTACACCAGCGGAACCCATCCTACTTGAAGGAGCTGGAGCAGTTTTGCCTTGAAGAATGGGAAAAAATTCCTGTGGCTAGATGTGCCAAGCTTATGGAGAAATACCCCAAAAGACTTGCAGCTGTAATTGCTACAGAAGGTGGCTCTACAAAGTATTGACTTTGGGGGAGGGGGGGAGTGGATAGTTATGCATGCTCAAGTATTCTGTTTTTTTGTCTGTTTTTTTTGTCTTGCCTACCAATTTGAAGGTGCAAAATATTTATTTGTGAAACAAACAAGAAAATGTTTCTCACAAAAAAAAATTGCATCTTCAAATTGGTAGGCATGTTGTGTAAATCAAATGATACAACCCCCCCCTCCAGAAAAAAAATCCATTTTAATTCCATGTTGTAAGGCAACCAAAATAGGAAAAATGCCAAGGGGGGTGAATACTTTCGCAAGACACTCTATCATACACTGCAGTTGAGGAACAATGGGAAAGTAATTCTGCTTTGAAAGTTGATAAACTTGTTTCCCCATTTTTGAGAAAATGGCCCTTGAATGTTTTGGTACACCTACTGGAGAGCTCTTTGTCTACACCAGTTGAGGCTCCACAGATGAGGAAGGGGAGGACCATCCTCAGTGAATTTCATAAAAATACAAATAGTGAAACATTAAAAAAGTTATCATTTTTTGATAAAACTAAACTAAATATATTCACATCACCAAATAATTGATTAAAACACTGTTTGCAATGAAGGTCTACAGTAGCCTCAACAGCACTCTGTAGGGTAGCACCATGGTGTATATTGACTTCAATACAAAACCTAGGAGGCTCATGGTTCTCACCCCCTTCCATAGACATAGTAACTTCCGGAAGACGTCCTCCAACCTATCAGAGCTCTTGCAGCATGAACTGACATGTTTTCCAAATATCAGAGTATGAATCTAGTACTGAAAGCAAAACGTACAGCTAGCTAGCACTGCAGTGCATACATAACATGTGAGTAGTTGACTCAAAGAGAGAGAAAGACAATAGTTTAACAGTTCTGAACAAATACATTTCTTCCAAAATGAAGGAGAAGTGAGAGCTAGAGCTATCTATATTTTGTTGTATTTTTTCTTACTTTCACTTAGCTAGTGAATGCAGCTAGCTAGTTTAGCCCACTCAAACACTCCGCTAAAACAGAGAGGGATGCTATGTTAACTAGCTGGCTATGGCTATCCAACACTGGGATTCTTCCAAGTCAAGGTAAGCATTTGGTTTTATTAATTTATTGCCACCGCTTTCTGACTGTACACTGTACTGCATGATTGTAGAGGGTTTACGAACACATTTGTTATAGTAGCTATGTTGACTATGGTGTGACGACGATGCAAGCTGTGTGTGGTGGTTATAGTGGTCATGATATGAAGGTTTGGCTTGGAAAGGTTTTTTCGTCTGGTCACAGACAGATGATGTGTTGTGCACTGATGTCCACAAGCGAAGGAAAAAGGTGCGAGGAGGAGAGCACGTAGATAGTTGCTGTTTTCATGTGGATACTATGAAAGTGAACTGTGTTTGCGTGTGATCACGGGTGTATTCATTCCACCGATTCTGTTCAAAAACACTTGTTAAATGGAAGCAAACGGAACGAAACGGGGATAAAAAAATACCTAAATTTGTCCAATAAAAATTCACATTTGCAACTGTTGGACTAATGATTACTCCCTAGATCGGCTAGATGCAGGCAAGAGTGTGCAAGGCGGTATTGAATGTGTCATAAGCTATGTTGTAGCAACCTCATGATGGGTACAGGGAAAATGCAACTGTCATGTAATAGCCTAAACCTATCAATGTTACATTGAGCTGGGTGAATGGAATATGAATGACAGCCATCCAATATGCTGCATCTTGAACGGCACCGACCGCCACTGGTCTACACACATTCAGCACCCATCTCTTTAAGTATTCACATTTGAGGCCATGTGCTAAACAGAGTGAGTAAGGTAGTGTAGTAAACAACCAAACATTTAAAGAGGTGAAAGTAGTAGCAAAAATACACTTGATCTAGTCCTTGGTTTATATCCTAATCCAGTGTTTCCCATCCCTGGTCCTCCAGTACCCCCAACAGTACACATTTGACATATAACGTTAGCTAGCAAGCCAGCCAGCTAACGTTAGCTAGCTAACAGTATGCTTTAACTTGCAATGTAAATTACTTTCTGACTAAACATGTATAATATCTGAAATTGTACCTAACTAGACTTGGATGAACGCTTCTCCCTCTCTGTCATGGATGCCATGGTTGCCTTTAGTTTGAAGAGGTAACCCGAAGACAGGTGTTTTATACAGCCTTCTGTGTTCTCTTTTCGACTCCCTCTGCATATTTTCAATCAAACGTCAGAATTTTCTCAGTCTCCTTAGCTGTTATTCTCTGCTTCCACTGGGCGTTCCACTGATTTCAAAATCGGTCAACTTCTTCCATGACAACCACGCTGTTGATCGCCGCTTCTTCCCCATCACTGTCACCAGAAGACTCTACAACGACTGCTTCAACGAAAATGTGTTTTACCTAAATCAGGGATTTCCTCATCGTCTGATTCATTTTCAGAGTCAGAGAGAGTCAGCATGGCACGATTGTCCTTCAGAAAGTATTCCATCACAACTTTTCCCCACTGATCTTTGTCGATAGTGCCTGTTAAATTCAGGACAGCACTTTTTCAGTTCCTGATGACATCTTTCAAAAAAGACATGGTAGAAAGGATTATCTACACATACAGAGCAGCTCATGTTATAGACAGAAGCATGCTACATGGCATACTAATCTGAACTCATCTCTCGGCATGCCCAGCCTATCCATTATCTCAGCCAATCATGGCTAGCGGGAAGGTTCCTGTCTTTTTCTGTGGCTAAACCTACTAGGCCCGTAATTGAACAATTTTATTTGTATTTACAGATAAAATACAAGTTTGTTATTAAGGCACATGAAAGTTCACATGTTCCAGAAGGCATTTTGATTAAAAAAAACATATTGTGTGTATTTGTCAGTATTCTGTGTGTGTGTGTGTGTGTGTGTGTGTGTGTGTGTGTGTGTGTGTGTGTGTGTGTGTGTGTGTGTGTGTGTGTGTGTGTGTGTGTGTGTGTGTGTGTGTGTGTGTGTGTGTGTGTGTGTGTGTGTGTGTGTGCATGAGAACAAAGCAATGGCGACAGTGGTTAAGAGACATGACCTCAGATAATTCGGTGCTGTGTTTTGTGTGCTTATCAGGGATTTTTGAAGGAAAGAGTGACGTATTGCAGGCCACAATGCCACCCCCTGAGGCTCGCTCTCTCTCACACACACGCACGCACACACGCACACATATATATATATACACACACACTTTTATCTCTATCTGACAGAGCCAGTTTCTCTCTGGTCAAGGACAGCTCCCACATGATCTAAGAAGAAAGGAGGGCAGAAGGGAGAGGTGAGTAGAGTGGAGAGGAAGACAGGAGGAGAAAGAGACAGATCTAGACAGGACAGAGAGAGAGCGGGAGGTAGAGATGATGAGAGGACTTAGACTTGTTGAAATAGAAATGAGGTGGTTGCTAAAGGAGGAAAACATGTTTTGTTCAGAATATATATATATTTTTTTTCTAGAATGTTTTGTGCTAAAATGTAGCATGAAATGTCAGTGGGGAGCATTGCAGTTAGATAGGCACCATTTGAATCGCTGCTTTGTCGCTGTGAAAGAAAAGTAGGGTGTGCATGCGTGTGCACATGTGTACATGCGTGTTTGCATAAGCGCATGTGTATGGTGTGTGTGTTCAGGCAGGCCCCAGTAGTCTATAACCCGTGTGTCTCCAGTGAGAGGATGTGTACCAAGCCAGGCCCCTCCAGTGAGCCCGTCGACTCCTTTTCAATCGACGACTCCTTTCAATTGACGCCTCGCTCGGAATATTGAAAGCCCTGTCTTCTCCAATTACCATCACTGTCTCCCCCCACCTCCTTCACTTTCTCACCTCTTCACAATCTCCTCCTCTCCTCTCTTCATTCCCTGTTCCTTATCTCCTTTGCTTTTCTCTACCATTTTCCTTTCCTGCCTAACACTCTTTCTTTTTACTTTTTCATTCCTCTATTGCGCCATATCCCTCCTTCTCCTATTTATTTTTCTACTCGTTATGTTCTCCCTATCCCTCTTATTTGTCCAGTTCTCCTCTCTCTATCTCACCTCGCTTGCCCTCGGTCCTCACCTCCTTTGAACCGCTTTCCACTTTCATACGCTCTCTGTTGCCTTGTCTTTTGCTCAGTCTGTCGGTGGCAGAGTTGGAATTGGCTGCATTGCTACGACATCATGTAGTGCTTCAGTATGCAAAGCTGAGAAGCTGGCTGGGTTTTCACACAGTGCAGCGACAGCATAATGTCCTCCTGGCATCACACACCAGTGGATGAGGGGCTAAGTAGTCCCTGTTAGCAAACCAAGCTCGTTCATTTGGAAAACCAACCTACATCTTTTATAGGAAGAACTGTGAGTTTTGGCAGTAATAAGTTGCTTCCTGAATTCTGTTGTGCAGCTAAGACACACATTTTTGGAGGCCTCTCTCTCTCCCTCTCTCTCTCTCTCTCTCTCTCTCTCTCTCTCTATGATATTTGAGATCCATTTTCTTCTGGCAAGGCAAGCTAGTATCTTCAAGTGTTTTCTCCTGTGCATGTTATATTATTTTCCAGACACGCTCAATAAGGATTTTGGGGGATTTCCTCTGCTCCCTTCAAACAGAGGGAAAGTAAATTCTACATCCATCCGATATAGAAAATTGGATTAATGTTGCCTGTAAATGAAGGCTCTAGCCCTCTGCCTCCCTCTCCCTACTATTTTTGTCTTCCTCAGTCACTCTCACTCTCTTTCTGTCACTCTTTCCTCTCTATTCTCATCTCCAATTTTCACATTCCATCTCTCTTTCACCCCTCCCTCTCTCGTTCTTTTCCCCTCTAGTTCATTCTTTCTATTTCATCTTCTCTGTGTATATCTTTTTCTGCTTATTTGTCAGTTTCATGCACCCCTTCTTCCTCTCATCTCATCTCTCTCTCGCTCTCTCTTTCACCCCCCCCCCCCCCATCTTTCTCTCTCTCTATCTGAGGTCTCTGTGGTTGGGCTCTGCTTTCCATCCCGTGGGCACAATTCCAAAGCGAGCCGTTTAGACGCTCGGCTGATTTATTTTAACGCCTAGTGTGTAATCGCCACAAATTCACCCGGCCCGCCAAGAGCCAGAACTCTGTTTTTCTTCTCTTCTTTGGACTTCTCAATCCTTCTCTTCATTTCTCTCTCTCTCTCTTCCTGTACTAATTTCAGAGTCCGTCCCCCTCTTAGCCGAGCCTGGCAGGGATTGGTTTGTCCTATCCGTTTATCTGTTCCTCAGGGCTGTGGTAGGGGGCTGAGGGTAAAATGCAGGGAATGGGGGAACTAAAAACAACACTTCAAGGGAAACCTGGAGTGGGAGAAAACAAACATTTGGCCGCCTCATCTCGGTCCCTGAAGCTTTTTTTCCTTGTATGAAGGAGGACTGGATAGATGTCTTATCCGAGTGTGGAGCGTGGATAAAAGGTTCTGCCACAAAAAGGATGTTATCTGCTGGGTAAAACGCTCGTCTCCCCATATCGCACAATCAAAGAAGAGGCTAGCTGTGGTTGGTACCAGGGGGGAGTAGCGAAACAAAGCTGGGGATGGAGCTTGAGATGGAACTTGAAAGTCCTGTTTGGAGGGTCGTTGTGAAACTCACACCACACCGCATTCCCTCACAATGTTCACAATGTTCTTTTCCCCTTTCTACTTTAAAATGACTGAGTTGATTTTGGCATGTTATTTGGAGCATGCTAGCAGGGGTCCGTGCAATTTTGCCAACAAAATTATATTTGTAAGCCATATTTCTGGTTGCGTACTGGACTCTCACATCCTAGTTATCCATAAAAGGTATTCAAAACCTGTGTGGAGAGAAGGATGTGGGGAAAACCTGGTATAAAACATGTCGGGCAAATTGGCACCCATTTACTGATATAACTAGTAAATAGAGCTGCTATAAGTGGTTATGGCCAGGGCACAACCTGTCCCCCACCCTGTCCCCCCACAGTCCTCCAGGCACTGCACTGTAGTGAGGAAGTGCAATAGAGCATTTTGATTATTTGGTTTACTGTAAAGCCTGGCTTTCTCACCCCGAACCTCATCCATTTGCCTTTTTTTCCCTTCTCGTACTGCTGAGTCTGATGTTTCTCCTACCAGTGACCTTTGAACCCCTATAGACACTTTCTGCCATGTCCAGGCTTTTGCTCTACTGACCTTGACCTGTGAGGGTCAGCCCTAGCGGTGCCATCCACACTATCTATCTAGCATTGGCTCCACTGTACCACAATGGCCTGAATTCTAGTCTGTGTCCATCCCTCGCTGCTTTTCATTTTCATTTCCTCAGCTTTAATCAACCTACAGTGAGCTAGCCACACACAACCCTCCCACTCATACTGTTTAAAGTCATCCTCCGTTGGCTCGGGGATCTCTTCCCATTTACTCGTAGCACAGGAAGGCATGCCAAAACGGATAAGGGATCTGATGAGTGAAGATAGCTCAAGCCCTCCGCGTTCCTCTCTCTGAAGACCTGATGCTTTGATCGTTCCCCTCCGTCAGCTTTGGGCCCAACCTTCTGGGCCTTTAAACCATGCTTCTCCCTCGTTCTCATTAACTGGCTTGTAAATGCACACGGACATATCCTCAAGTGCATTGACTGATACACACATAGATGCCGACACGCACGCACGCGCGCACACACACACACACACACACACACACACACACACACACACACACACACACACACACACACACACACACACAGACTATAGACTAGCGTGGGAGCTGCAGACAAGGCCCACTCATTGCTTGCAATTATACTATGTCAGCAAACTTGCTGCTAGTGGCTAATGACTCACTCTGTCCATATCGGTGTGAGATATCCTATAATGCTCATAGCGCCGACAGAGCGAGAGAGAGAGGGAGAGAGAGAGAGAGAAAGAGAAAGAAAGAAAAAGAGAGAGAGAGAGACTGGAACTTATGATGGTGGTTAGGTTAGCATCTTCTTCCACTCACTCTGTGCTTAGTTAAAATCCTACAGAGGGGACAGAGCAGAGGGGACGGGTGGGAGGGGGAGGTTAAGAACAGAGGGAAATTCCTTCCTCTCTACTTTTAACACAACAACACACCATACCACAGCTGCAATGTCAGCCCATTGGGGAAGGAAGGCATGAGAGGACAATGTGAATAGTATGGTATAAATTAGATGACATATTTGTTTTGTTCAGGAGACTATTACAGAATAAGCTACAGTCCAAGTTGGAGTACATGTGATCATTATGTACTGTATGTTATGGTTTGGGATGACTGCCCATTTGGTAGAAGGGAAGAGACCTGTGGTGGAATGGTAGGATGAGGGTTGTAGTCAGACTGCAGATGTGTTGTGTTTGCAGTTAAACTGGATGTTTATTTTTCAATATGTTTTGATTTTATTTGAGAGTTTAAGGCTCCCTGTCAAATCATCAGCTTACGGTCCGCTGAATGAGACGCTTTTGAAAGGGAGAGCTTAATCACTGTAAGGGTTTATTTCTATTGGCTCTCGTTCAGTCTCAATAGAGAAACCTTCATCCCTCAACCTTCCCAAGAGCACTTGATATGAGCTATTGAACTGGCAAATCACATCCAGAAACCAGGTCCAGAGGATCCATTCCAATGTCGACAACAACAACCAAAAATAATCGGATAAGAGAGCCCTTTGTCAACGTTTACAGACTTAGACACAATAACCGCTTCAGAGGACCTAGACTGGTGTTACACTTAATAGTCTGATTGGGCTTCGTCATGGTCTTCCTCACTCTCACTGTTTTCATTTCAGCACGCTGCTGCGGTGCACACACAGGAGCAGGAGTTTAGTCGAATATTTCCCATCTTCTTGAATCCTTGACTGGATATGTAGGCTAAATCATTTGGCTTTAGTTAGCCTGTGATTGGGTGCGCTTCTATCAGTGTCCGTATGTGGGAGCACACGTGAGAATGAATGTGTGGCCATGAGTACATTTCATTTCCACTATGTAGACTGACACCTTTATTTACTGTGTTGATTCGTGACCAGCTGTAGACGTGTTCCTGATATAGACTCCTCTGTGCAATTCAATAATACGTGACTCTCCTCACGCTCTCTCTCCGTATTTATGCAGCAATTTCATATTTCACCAGGCTCTGATACCTCCGCATGGTCACTATGCAGTCGGGACAGAAAGAATTCCAGGTTTGTCAGAAGCAAGTCGATCAAATGAATCACGTCTTGGTCAAAAACCACGATCGTGCCTCAACCATTTAAAGTGTTTTTTCCCGAATGAACAGACAGCCAGACATTGGATTGGATATGGATGGTGCTGTAAATGTCATCCCCTGCCTGATCTGATCCAGTAGAAATGACAGCGAGACTCCGCGACCTTCAACCTCCCTTGTTTACTTTAAATGCAGGAAGTGTTGCTCCCCCTCAGGGCGTCAATTACATGCACGTTGACATACCACAGTGTACTGTACACATACGCAATCACTCACACACACACACACACACACATTCACACTAACACACACACTTACTCTTGCGCACACAAACAGACACCACAGCGCCCCAGCGTGACACTCACAGAATCCATCATGGATATTAGCAGGGGGTTCGATTTCTCCCGTGTTTATGTTTCATCGTTCTCTCATCATTCCCCGGGATCCCCATTCCTGCCGTCAGATGTCCTGATGTTCTGTGGCCTGACAGCCTCCATCCACCAGAGAGAAAGCAGAAGCACTATCGATCCCTGCCTTGCGTTCCCATTGATTTACCTGCAGGCAGCACTTTCTGGGTCTTATGGATTCAATAGGATGCCATTCGGCCTGTAATAAAGACCACCTACAACAAACAAAAGCATTTTGACTGCTCACTGTGAAGGTTATTAGACTTTTTTTTTACTCTGAAATGAATGTATTTGCATTCGTAATGATGTCTGATGTAGCAATGGGCATTTTGGACTGTTGGAGTAATCTTGTCATTTACTCGGGTACTCAAATGAAATGAAAAAAATATATCATAAAAAATAAATATGTGTCACATATCAGTTTGAGAACAATGTAAAAAATATATATATTTGAATTAATGAAGCTGCATACAAACATGGTCTCTTGAGTAAGGCAGCTCCATAAATGCAGGTGTTTCAGCCTAGCTCAGTGCTTTCTGTGGTGGTGGGGCAGCCAGTGGAAAATACGGTGTCACGACTTCCGCCGAAGTCGGTCCCTCTCCTTGTTCGGGCGGTGTTCGGTGTTCGGCGCTCGACGTCACCGGCCTTCTAGCCATCGCCCATCCACTTTTCATTTTCCATTTGTTTTGTCTTGTTTTTCACACCTGGTTTCAATCCCCCAATTACTTGTTCATTATTTAACCCTCTGTTCCCCCATGTTTTTTTGTGAGTGATTGTTTTGTATGTAGTGAGGTCTGTTTATGTGGGCTCTCTTTTGTA
Organism: Oncorhynchus clarkii lewisi; assembly: GCF_045791955.1. NCBI lineage: Eukaryota > Metazoa > Chordata > Actinopteri > Salmoniformes > Salmonidae > Oncorhynchus > Oncorhynchus clarkii. The sequence continues at coordinate 68,585,777 of NC_092158.1, read as the reverse complement.
TTGCATTTGATTTATGTTGTGTAAAGTACGTTTATTTACTCATACCTGCTGTCCTGCGCCTGACTCCTAACCAGCTACACACAGACCGCATTACATAGGGGTTGCTAATGTTCTCTAATTGCACCGTGATTGGCTCAGTGTTCTGTCACACATGGGGGCACTACGTCACCGCCAAATCTACGAAATGAACTGTTTCGCTGCCATACAAGGCTCAGCTGATAGCCAGGTGTAGCAGTGGTAAGGTGTTAGGACTGCTGTTGGGACAGCTTTATGTAGGCCCTAACAGTTTGTGGGTCCCGTTTGTCACCTTTATAGTGCAATTCATGTATTGTTTAGTGTTGTGTTGTGTAGTGGCTTTGCTGGCATGCATCCCAATTTTTTTGTGGAGGGGGGTTTGCCCCACCAAGATTTACATGCTAAAATCGCCACTGAACATGAAACATTCAGAATAATCCATTTCCTCTCCAACAACATTCTCCCACTCAGAATTCTACACGGATGAAGTTATTGACGAGTGTGTTTATTTTATTCCTGTATCTGACTTTTGAGGTTCCGTTTTTCGCAATAAACTTGTTTCAGTGGACCATAGCTTTGGCCTCGGCTGAACAGACAGCACAGTCTGAGGCTTGTGTTTTCAAAAGCATGCTTGGCTGAATATATTCCAGAAAGAGTTTTCATGCCGTTTAATTTGCATTTTATGTTTCACACTGTTGCGCTGGTTTATCCCTCTTTCATTTGCTACTGTTGAGTGTACCTCATTTCCTTTCCAGAACTACATGTCCAACGGCAGTTTACCAAACCAAACACAGGCTATATCGTTCAGTATCCGCTCTTCCATACTCTGATTCTCAGCACCCCCATGTAGACTATTTCTCGAAACTATGAATAGCTTAGCTTGCAGACTCATAACGAGCGAGGGAGGCGTTGATAAGACAATGATGACGGGAGTCTCGTTAGGCTCAAATACGTTTTTGCATTCGTTAATTAGCGAGCTTCCTAGAGATTAATTCCCTCTCCGTGTCCCATGTGCAGAACTTGTCAAGATGAGAGGGATTGTTCTATTCGCCGCCTCTCAGGATCACCAGTCACCGCCATGCTGGCACATATCCGTCATCCCAGGGCCGCTATGCGACTCCCTCCCTCCGCTCAGCACTGCTAATAGCAGCAGATTACTGAAGACTGAAGATGAAAAGGCTTTCAATTCCCCACAGAGATGTGTGTGTGTGTGTGTGTGTGTGTGTGTGTGTGTGTGTGTGTGTGTGTGTGTGTGTGCATGGCAGACTTGGTTGTCCTGTTGAACTGAAACTGCTGTGCTGGGATACACGCAGGAGATAAGAGGAGGTCTTTTCTTTCAGCATCCCCTCCCCACACCTCATTAGCGAACAAGGCTTCCAGGGAACATCAAAGGCACAACCATCACACACAAAAGAAACGCATCCCGAATCCCAAGGATTTTTATTGTCTAAATTTAGATTCTAAAACCGCTGTTGAAATGACGCCAGCCGTCATGAAATGACGGTTTTCAGAAGGGGGTGATAATAGGATTTTTCACTTTCGATCATCACCCTGTAGCTCTGTTTTCCTCAAATCTTTGGTGGCTGTTTGAAGTTGCGGGAAGCGATGCGACTGCTTAAAGCCACACTGTCTGTCTGTCTGGTGTCTTTGAATTGAGCCACCAGCTTCAGGACCTTTTGACGTCTTTAGAACAGAAAGCTGCAGTTGTTGTTGTTTGTTTTGCCTACGTTAAGTAACCCATTGGGGGAACATTACGATTCTTGACAAAAAGTCGGAAATTGTTTTTCAGACTTCATTGAAAAGTAGAGAGGTCTCCTCTTGATGTCACCTCAGTCTAGTGGCTGAGTCTGGCTGGGAACTGGAACTGGGCGCAGTCGGAAGAATGGCCAACTAATGAATTCATGACACCATCGTGACAGGATCCATTTGTTACCTGGCCTTGAAACGTTTGGCCCGATGGTGTCTTTTTAGTAGAATCTCTGCCGTCGGCACAGCGCTTGCCAGTGCAATTTAAGATTAGGAGAGAGGGAGAGAAAATAAGTTGTTCCTCATTGGGGGCATGTGAGGTTAGGCATGTCCCTTTTGTGATCCCGAAAAAGCAGTTTTCAGATCTCAGATTCGACCTGTATCCTCCTCTCCCTTGTGCTCGGGTTCCTTGTGAGCTGTGCCCACTTATGTGGCAGATATGAGATAATTAGCCGAGGCGTGTGAGGCAACGCTACTACTCTTACCGGAACAAAGTCTCCGGTAATTACGGGGAAGAAATAATTTGCTGTCCTTTTGGTCCGCTTCATTTATCCTCTAGCTTTGTAGTTTGTAGCACACTAAGTTCTTATGCCAACTCATTATTACAGAAATATATTCCGAAAGCTCCTTTGAACAACCAAACTCATCACTTTTATCGTGCTTGTGTGAAGGGCAGTTCTTTTGAACTAACTTTTTTTTATTTTTTAAAGTGAGAGCAAAAAGTAACTGGCAATAACGTCTTGGTTAGTTGGTCTAATATAATAGACCACGATTCCTCTCTATCTGGTCGGTCACATCATTCCATTGAAATCAATAGAAAGTTCACCACTAGCGAGGATAGTTTTTTTTGTCATGCTCAAATCATTTGTCACCCTCTGCGACTCATTTGGAGACTTACTTATGACATCTGGCCCTTGGCTGCGCTTTAAAAAGACACTGCGTAGGGCTGAGCTACGGCACAAATGAGCCGAAACCCTGCTGTTACCTCTGAGTTTGAATGCTAGTCCATGTTGCTCTCGTTCACATGGGGAAACCATGAGTGATGGTGCGACGTTGACATACTACTAATTCCCAATATCCTCCTATCCTATTCTGTGAGTGCACCATGTTTAATCACCCTCGTCGATCTCCATAAGTACATTAGTGACATCATTTCCGTTTATGATCACCCGCCATCCTACGGTGATCAGTCTGTATTGATTGATGAGTATTCATATTAGATCAGCTACCCTGTGGAGTTTAACTGCTGGAGTGTAGCCACTTGCAGAGGATGATGTGATTCAACCAGACATGTTGTGTGCACTTGAATAGGTAGCGTAAATCTCTAGGAATATCTCTAAATGATCATTCCAAGTCATTTAGGATTTTTAATAATCAGAAGCCTGAATGTTTAGAGTGATACACCCCACTCAACAGAAGTTTGACCCACATATGTATAGTTTCCCGCTACCCTACCTGTCTAGGCCTACATCCTGTGCAACTGTGCCTGTCATGGCTTAGTGAACTATCATTTCCCATAGGACCTAAAGGGCACTTCCTGCTGAGCACAGTATGTAACCTCAGATTTACTAAAGACTCTTCAGATCCCTGAGCTCCCGTACATACTATACCCTCTGACTCAGCAAATACCTTATAGGAAGATAAGGGACTGCTGCTTGGTTATAGAGTCTATAGAGGTACGCGGGGGAGAGGAGGGGAGCAGACAGCATTAAAGAGTTGTTAGAGAGGGAGATACAGTAAATACTGCAGAGGTTTTGCAGTTTGACTCAGCAGATACTATTCTCAGAGAGAAATGGGGTTGGATGGGGAGAGAGGGGGAACTGAGTAATGGGGTTGGATGGGGAGAGAGGGGGAACTGAGAAATGGGGTTGGATGGGGAGAGAGGGGGAACTGAGAAATGGGGTTGGATGGGGAGAGAGGGGGAACTGAAAAATGGGGTTGGATGGGGAGAGAGGGTGAACTGAGAAATGGGGTTGGATGGGGAAAGAGGGGGAACTGAGAAATGGGGTTGGATGTGGAGAGAGGGGGAACTGAGAAATGGGGTTGGATGGGGAAAGAGGGGGAACTGAGAAATGGGGTTGGATGTGGAGAGAGGGGGAACTGAGAAATTGGGTTGGATGGGGAGAGGGGGGAACTGAGAAATGGGATTGGATGGGGAGAGAGGGGGAACTGAGAAATGGGATTGGATGGGGAGAGAGGGGGAACTGAGAAATGGGGTTGGATGGGGAGAGAGGGGGAACTGAGAAATGGGGTTGGATGGGGAGAGAGGGGGAACTGAGAAATGGGGTTGGATGGGGAGAGGGGGAACTGAGAAATGGGGTTGGCTGGGGAGAGAGGGGGAACTGAGAAATGGGGTTGGATGGGGAGAGAGGGGGAACTGAGAAATGGGGTTGGATGGGGAGAGAGGGGGAACTGAGAAATGGGATTGGATGGGGAGAGAGGGGGAACTAAGAAAGGGTGGTTGGAGCAAAGAAAGAGGTGGGTAATATTCTGTAAAGTCAGAAAAGGAAAACATACAGTTGCCTCTGTATAATTTGGGGAAAGAATGTGAGGGAGAAGATATTGCTTGTAAAGGCTTTACATATCAAAGGCTTCTTGTATACGTTTATCCCTTATACACAATATCTTCTCTGAGTACGGTTACATGCACACAATACTGGTATTATTGTGAATAGATCAATGTAATAGTTCAATTAAAATGTTTACATGCTCTGCAAGAAGAACCATTTTCCTAATAATCCTGTTTACATGGGTACATCTGAAATCAGGCTACCTGATGGCTCTTTGATAAACACAGAAAATTGCCAATCAAAATAAACGTTCTACCACATGTTATTTTTGAGAATAATATTTGATTCTGAGTGCTGGCCACTCAAAAATGTGCAGTATTGTCACAAAAACCAATGCCACAGATGTCAACATTTTTAAGGGAGTGTGCAATTGGCATGCTGACTGCAGGAATGTCCACCAGAGCTTTTGCCAGAGAATTTAATGTTAATTTCTCTACCATAAGCCGCCTCCAACGGCGTTTTAGAGAATTTGACAGTAGGCCCGACCGGCCTCACAACCACACACCACGTATAACCACGCCAGCCCAGGACCTCCACGTCCGGATCCTTCACCTGCAAGATCCTCTGAGACCAGCCACCCGGACAGCTGATGAACATGGGACCAACATATTACATGTTAATTTTACATGTTCAGTATATTTTTTACCACGCATAATGGTGAAATATTCGCTGGAATTTTGTCACTCTAAACTGGAACTTTTTCGTCATGTAGTCTCACAGCCGCATCTTTTTGCTGTAAAATGGACAATAAAGTTGCATTATATTCCACTGGGCACTCGCAGATTGATTACCAGAGCCAAATAGTTTGAAGTGTTTTTGAGGAAGTCAGGGCTTGTAGTGCAGCGTTGCTAACATTGTTTTGACTGTTAACATTCATGAATTTTGACGATGCTTATACGCTAACTCGTCGCTGTGCAGAAGTAAATCATGGATTCTTGTGGATTCTGTCACCATGGCCTTCAGACAACTCAGGTAAGGGTAATTCGACCCAAATATAGATCTGACCTGAACTATCCCTTTAAGTGACATTTGAGCTGCTGTCAGGGTGATGGTGACAGAAGGGTGTTGTAAACACCTGAATGATTTAGGTAGAGAGGACAAAAGCAAAACTCTGCACAGCATCCACGCTCCAAACTAATTTACAGATCAGTGTGATGGTTTCTCTGGAGCTCAGTTTGATGGTTTCTCTGGAGCTCAGTGTGATGGTTTCTCTGGAGCTCAGTGTGGTGGTTGTGTCTCCACTGGAATACTTAGGTCAGCCTGACATCAAGGTACAGCATGTTACTCTAACTTACTACCTCTACATCACAGCAGCACTGTCAGTCACCAAACAAGGGACCACTTCCTAACATGCAGTCAGCTCCTCACAGGTCTAGGAACAGAGGGTGAACAGAGCAACAGGGAGGGGACAACAACAGCACTAGCACCTTTTCAAAGGTCTGAGAACAGTGGGAGAGTGTCAGTGAGTTTAGAATAACAGCAGCAGCAACTTTTCACAGGTCTAGGAACAGTGGGAGAGCATTGGGTAGGGAACAACAGGGCCAGCCCTATACATAAGCAGCATAAGCTACCGCTTAGGGTCCCACACTTTTTTTGTGGGGGGGGGGGGACTCAGTCGTGGTCTCAACTTACTTTTGAGAGTTTGAATAGTAGAATACACAAGGTGCAGTTTATAAATTTGGTTGTGCATCAGCAGTTTTTCTCTTGTAATGTCAGTCACTCAATTAGCCCATGTCAGCAAAGATTTTTTAGATTGGTAAGTTAGTCTAGCCAGCTATCAAAAATGTGTACTAATCATGGTCAAATTATCGACTGGGCATGTAGGGCACATGCCCAGGGGCTCTGACCTCCAGGGGGCCCCCATTGATTTAGTTAGTCACTCTCTCTCAGATATCATAACATAACTTAAGTCATAGCACAATGTGTAGAATTGCAGGAAATTAACTCACTTTTTTTTTTCTCTGCACCTTCAAGAGTGGGGCCACTAAATTGTTTTCCTGCTAGGCGGGTGGGGGGAGCAACACATTTTCACTTAGGGCCCACAAAATGGTAGGGTCGGCCCTGGGGATCAACAACAATAGAAATAGAATTAACAACAGCAACAGCAGAAGCTTTTCACCGCTCTGAGATCAGTAGCACAGCATGTGGGGAAGGAAAGTTGGGAACACTGGCTGGGTTTGTAATTGGAGGCTGACCGGGGGGGAGTGACAGTGTCATCAGATCCGCTCCAGGAGTTTGGCAAACACGGCGTATCTGCAGCCGACTGTGATGCCAAATAAACGGCCGCTGCTTTCATCTGCATGGCCCGGTGTGTATAGCGGTTAGAGAGAGAGAACGAGAGAGACTGTCATCTCATTATCAGATCCTGGAGATGAGTCAGCCATGGAGAGACGGGATGACCGTTGACCTTGTCTACACACACACACACACACACACACTGTCAGTCACACACACACACACACACACACACACACTGTCAGTCGCACACACACATCCACAGTGAAGTATAAGTACCCAGGACCCGTGAGTCAGCCGTCAATACATTTGTGTGTCATCAACATCAATACGTCTTACACACATGCAAACACATCACACGCACTCTGTTGACCTGCAATCGACAAACGCACACACAAACGCACACTGCCAAACTTGCACAGACCCTTAAGGTCGAATAGAAAAGGGTAGATCTGCTGGTGTAGCGTTGTTCAGCTGTGCGTCGTCCAAAAACAACCTCCCTGCGCCTCAGATCCCTGGCAACAGCAGCCTTGATGTACTGTGTGTGTGAGTGAAAGAGAGAAGTGGATACAAGAGATGAATACAAGAGAGAAGTAGAAACATACAGGGAGCGAAGCCAATAGTTATTGATACAGCAAGCGGGGGACTTGTAAAGGTGAAAGAAAGAATGGGATGGAAGAAAAGGAAGGAGAAAAAGAGACTACGTGAATATAAACCATGACCTTCACTGGGACAATGGACAGAAAACAGGAATTTCCTCTCTTCTGCTCTTTCCTGCCCAGGTTATTTCTGGCCTTGACCTATGGGGATGCACGTCTATACACACACACACACACACACTTAATACTCTTCAAAACAACTGACCGAGATTAAACCCAGCAGTACGTGGTGTGTATAGCCTACTTTAAGTAGTATCACAGTTGTATTCTAATGTAAAAGGAAATACAAAAATCTCCTTCTCTTTCTAAATCACAGAGCAGGGGCAACAGACAAGGTTTTTCCCTTTGAACCAACCGAAGCCTTCAGATAAACTGAATGAACAAACAGACCGTATTCGTTAATGAAGAAGAGTAATATGCTAACTGTGTATTATTTCATTATGTCAAGGCAGTTCTGTAAAAATACATTTTGAATTCCACCACGTTTTTAAGTGCTTTTTAACGAACTAAATACCATCCCTGGCCACCGTTAGCTCTGTGTGTGTGTGTGTGTGTCGATATGAGACCCTCCATGGCCAGTTTGATTAATGACTTGAGGAAAACAGGCTGTGTGGCATCATAACAACAACAATTAAAAAAGCAATTTCCCAGAAGCCTTGTGTGTCCCCAAGCGACAGTGAGAGAGTGGTGGAGTTGGTTTTTATCTTTTCCAGAATAAACGGAGCGAGAGGGGGGGGAGAGAGAGAGAGAGAGAGAGACTTTAGAGAGGAACAGTGGTTAGGAAAGAGGAAAAAGAGAAAAAGCATTTGGTGGAAAAGCAATTTTTTGTACAGAGGGTTGAAGGAACGATTGAGAAAATACAACATAGAGAGTTTAATGGTGTGGCTAAAAATGAGCAAAGAGATTAGGTGTCCACGGAGAGAAAACAGGAGGGATGGATAGAATGAGAGATGGGGAAAAAGAGGTTGCGAGAAAAAGGTGTGTCTGTGGAGATTACAGAAACAAACTTAAGAATGACAGGAAAAACGGCTTCTGCCAGAAACACCCTTGTGCTAAAGAGAATTGTCAGTTTGTCTTAGACAGTGGCGGTTTCTAAAGGTTTCATATCGAGTCCTCACATTCCGTTTTTTCCTCTCAAGGTGCCGCTGAGGTAAACATTGAACGGTAAACATGAGCGAATGGCTCTCTGAAAGCCCGTTATGACAGTCCAGAAGTCCAAATCTGCTTTTTTTATGAGTTATGCTTCTGTTTTCATGTCACCCTGCTATTTTGTGTCAGACAGACAGGCTTCATTGTCTCGTAAGTGGGGGTGCGGATCGAGGCCCTCACTCAGTAGCATTGGCTCTATGGGAGATTGTGTGGTTGGTGTGGAAACTGGAGGTCTTTCATCCACCTGTCAGTCACGCGGAAACACTTCATTACATCGTGAAGGGGGTGATGATGAAATGTATGAGCCGTTTTCCATGCCTGGAGAAAAGCAGTTACACTTTGCTCATTTGTTTTGTTCTCCGTCTGCCTTGCAGTCAGTTTAAGCTCAGTTAAAGAGTCGTATTTGTCATAATTTCTTAGCTAGTTCTCATTTGGTATGGAGAAAATGTGGTTTATATATAGGCTAGCATATTGGGTTTTAGATATCTCGCTTTGAACAAGATCAGCATCAGATACATGGACAGTGGACATACACACACACACACACTCATGTTGCGCTCCACACAATCACACATTCCAAGTAGCCTAGATCCCTCATCATGTATTTATCACTTTGTTTTATGTGCTGTTCAGTAAGTGGTTAGCAAATAGATCTGAGCTATTTGGCAGAATGGCCAATTCAGACATGGATTAGCCCAGAGGAGAGCAACAAACAAAAAAGATTTCCCTCCCAAAATTAGGGTCAATAATTGATTTAGCTCCTTCCAGCAAGTACTTTGCAGCTATTTACGTCATCAACAAACACGCAGAAAACCTCTCTGTTGTCTCCTGGGGAGTATTTGTCACAAACAGCAGGGGACAAAGCTCTTTCCCATAATGCATTTGGATTATTTCTCTGCAATACCACCGCCACCCTCCTCCCTCTGTCACTCATCTCCGCCATTGGCCTAATTATAGTCATGAATTAAGCATTGTTTGGCAAACGGAAAGTAGAAACCAATTCAGGGAGAGACCACTTCTTAAATGTCACCGTCTCTCCCCCCGTCCCGTCCCCCGATGCAGTAGTTTGGGTCGGGCTGTACCGTAGGGACGGGATAGGGAGTCTGTCCCATTTACGCCACTCTCAGTCCTTACTGTCGTGCTGCACAAACCCAGTTAGATTTTATGGGGACGCACAGACTTATTTTCGATTTCATGGGGACACTTCATATTATATCGACAGTACTGTGACATTTTACATCATTTGGAGTGTCATAGTTTAGTTGTGTCTCACTTTCATGTCAGCATTGGACCAACAAATAAACAGCCAAAGGTGTTTTTAGAACTCTTCGGTTGTTACCAAGCGGATCATATTCTAGTTAGGTATACAATGAGTTAATACAGTAGATGCTCCATTGTTCTTCCTTGAGGTATCCCGCAGGAATAAGGGCATTGTAATGTATAGTTGCTCTGGATGCATTTGTTTTAGTTTTTTTTCCTTCAGATTTATTAGCTCTCCGATGGTCGTTTTTCCCATGCATGTCATTTAGCAGACGCTCTTATCCAGAGCGGCTTACAGTAGTGACTTCATACATTTTGGTGTTTATTCGTACCGGTCCCCCAGGAAGAGTAGCTGATGCTTTTGCAGCGGCTAATGGAGATCCTAATGAATACCAAAATACCAACCCACAACGCCGGCGCTGCAAGGGCCATGCTCTACCAACTGTGCCACACAGGACCATGATTCATGGCCTAATGTTCTCTCTTTCTATTTTTTTCTCTCTTCCAGAAAGTTCTCTCCAAAGGCCAGTTTTGAGACTGGACAGTGATGATGTCCATGCAAAGTAAGTATTTTGTTGAAGACTCGCGGGCATCGTTTAATCTGCAAAGAACTGTCCTTGATGAGCCAAAGTTTGGAGCAGGGTGCTGCTGTACCCTAGAAACACACTGGCAAGCGTCCGCAGAGTGGCTGAGCATAAATATAGTGTCTTGAGGGAAACAACGGACCACTGGCTCTCAGTCAATCAATCACACTATTTCTACGGCCCGTTTTACGTATCCACCCTGTCACAAGGTCAATCCAGGGTCGAGGATTGGGAAAAGTGATAATTAGACACTGTGTCACTCTTCCAACCTGTCCCCTCTTTCTCTGCTCTCTCGATCGCCCTCTCTCTACCTACCTACCTCTCTCTCTCTCTCTCTCTCTCTACCCCTCTCTCTCTCTCTCTCTCTCTACCTCTCTGTGCTCTCTCTCTCCCTCTCTCTACCTACCTACCTCTCTCTCTCTCTACCTCTCTCTCTCTCCCTCTCTATACCTAAATACCCCCTCTCTCTCTCTCTCTCTCTCTCTCTCTCTCTCTCTCTCTCTCTCTCTCTCTACCTCTACCTCTACCTCTACCTCTATCTCTCTCTCTCTCTCTCTCTCTCTCTCTCCCTACCTATCTCTCTCTCTCTCTCTCTATCTCTCTCTCTCTCTCTACCTCTCTCTCTCTCTGCTCTCTCTCTCCCTCTTTCTACCTACCTACCTCTCTCTCTGCTCTCTCTCTCTCCCTCTCTCTACCTACCTCCATCTCTCTCTCTGCTCTCTTTCTCTCCCTCTCTCTACCTACCTACCTCTCTCTCTCTCTACCTCTCTCTCTCTCTCTCTCTCTCTCTACCTCTCTCTCTCGCTCTACCTCTCTCTCTCTCTCTCTCTCTCTCTACCTCTCTCTCTCTACCTCTCTCTCTCTCTCTACCTCTCTCTCTCTACCTCTCTCTCTCTCTCTACCTACCTATCTCTCTCTACCTCTCTCTATCTCTCTACCTCTCTCTCTCTCTACCTCTCTCTCTCTCTGCTCACTCGATCTCCCTCTCTCTCTCTCTCTCTCTCTCTCTCTCTCTCTCTGCTCTCTCTCTCTCTCTCTCTCTCTCTCTCTCTCTACCTCTCTCTCTCTCTCTACCTCTCTCTCTCTGCTCTCTCTCCCTCTCTCTCTACCTCTCTTCGCTCGCTTCTCTCTCTTTCTTTCGCTCTCACTTCTCTCTCTCCCTCTCCTCCCAGTGAACGAGGCAGAGGGCTCGGTGAAGGTGGCCGAGTGGCAGCAGACATACTACGCCCACGACTCCGGGATCCAATCAGGTGCCACCACCGTGCGAGATGACGAGGGCACAGAGTACAGCGCCAAGAAGTATGCCGTCACCACCACGTTAGTGGAAAACCCTACAGGTATAAGTTATCTCTATCTCTCTCTCTCTCCCTTTCTCTCATTTTCCCACTTCCCCCTCTCTCTTCCCACCCCCCCCTTCTCTCTCATTCCATTGTTCCCTCTCGCTCTACTTGTCTTTCAGTCTCTCTACATCTCCTTCTCTTTCTGTACAAATAGGTCAGCACTTACTCATTCAATGTCATAATCATGCTGTGATTCACTCACTCGCTCATAGGCCGTCACATACGTACACGGGCCAGTTTGGACTGGCTTCATGTCTTAAAATAGGCATGGTTCTTCTGAAAAACTAGGGACTCACTGACTAGGGGCTAGAACCTCTTTCAAAATATCACTAGTTTGAAACACTATCTATGGATAAATCTATCCACGTATCCGTTGATCTCCCCCTTCTCCCTCTCTCCTCCCTCTCTCATCCCTCTCTCATCCCTCTCTACCTCCAGAGGTGGAGGCCCAGTACACCCTGACGCGGGCCCAGCGGGTGAGAGCGGCCATGTTCCCAGAGACCCTAGTGGAGGGCGAGGCGGTGCTGTCCACTCAGACTGACCCGGGTCAGCAGACCAACGTCCAGCGGCTAGCTGAGCCCTCGCAGCTCCTCAAGACCGCCATCGTCCACCTCATTAACTACCAGGATGACGCCGAGCTGGCCACTCGCGCCGTGCCCGAGCTCACCAAGCTGCTGGCCGACGATGATGCGGTAACTAACATCTAAGAGTAAAAAAAAAAAAAAAACGTTGTTATAAATCCCATTTTCACAAAGCACAGACGTTAACATTAAACAACACTATATCCAACGTGCTCCTATTAAAAACAATCTGAACCTTCAATCAATATTAAGAGGTTAGTGATGCAGCTAATCAGAAGTGGAAAAAGTACTCAAGTAAAATTCTCTATCAAGATATCTTGATAGAAAATGACTCAAGTAAAAGTGGGGGTCACCCAGTAAAATACTACTTGAGTAAAAGTCTACACGTATTTGGTTTTAAATATACTTAAGTATCAAAAGTAAATGTAGTTGCTAAAATGTAAGTCAAGGGTCACACTCCAACAATCAGACATAATTTACAAACAAAGCATTTGTGTTTAGTGAGTCCGCCAGATCAGAGACAGTAGGGATGACCAGGGATGTTCTCTTGATTACGTGTGCAAATTGGACCATTTCCTGGGAAAATGTATGGAGTAAAAAGTATCTAATTTTATTTAGGAATGTAGAATAGAATAAAATAAAAAGTTGTCAAAAATATAAATAGTAAAGTACAGATACCCCCAAAAACTACTTAAGCAGTACTTTAAAGTATTTTATACCACTGCAGCTAATCAAATTGAAAATATGGCCTTTGATTTCTAGATTAAAGACCTTCCAATGGATGACCTTGCCCCCCCCCCCCCTCCCCCCTCCCTGCCTGCTGGGAGCAATCTTTGATCAAACTCAATTACACTGTTTAAACAAATAGGCTGATTTGGAAATGATTCAGCCAGTAACTATTGTAAGAGAAAAGTGTGTACTGTGTACAGTGCCTTCAGAAAGTATTCAAACCCCATTACTTAAAATGGATTAAATTGCAACGTTTTGTAATGTCAGTGGAATTATCTTTTTAGAAATGTGTACAAACGAATTAGAAAATGAACATCTGAAACGTCTTAAATCAATAAGCATTCCACCACTTTGTTAAGGCAAGCCTAAATCATTTCTGTAGTAAATAAAACGTTGCTTAACAACTCACGCACGTTGCATGGACTCACTCCGTGTGCAATAATCGTGTTGATCATGATTTGTGAATGACTACCTCATCTCTGTACCCCTACACATACAATTATCTGTAAGGTCCCTTAGTAGAGCAGTTGAATTTCAAACACAGATTCGACCACTGATCACTCCACCCATCAACCACCGAGGAGCGTGCTCTCGCAGCCCCGGACAGGTGATATTCTGCCCAAACGCTATACCCCATTGGCTTTCAAACCTTGTTCCTGAAGCTACCCAGTGCTTAATTTGGGAAACCAAGTGAAATCTGTTCCCGAACATCAATAGTAACATGTTTTTGCAAACAAAACATATTTCACTAAACTGTTGACAGCCTGTCTGCGCGCTCAGGAAAGGAATAAAGGAGAGAGTGGAGGAGATGGAAATGCATGATGGTGAGATATTCTGTATAGCTGAAGGTAATGTGACTCTCAATTAATTATGAAAATATATTTTTTTAAATCCCTATTATTAGGCTATTCAAAATCAGGCTAAGTGTAAACCGCCCTGCACAAACAATGAACCAAGAGCATCACCTAGGGCTGGCTACATGTTCTCTCCCAGACTCATGGATAGACATTTTGAAGAGTAGCAGTCCACCCAGTATGTATAATAATATGGTCCACACTCAAAGGCGATTATTCAAATTAATTTAATTTTGGAGCATAAGCTAGGCCAATTATGTACCAAGACATCTTAAATCAGTGTTTGTTTTATGTTTTTCTGCCATGCGTAATGTGCACTAGGCTGTGTGTTGTATAACGGCACAGTCATCATTTTTATTTGATTGAATTTTTTTCGGGCTTGGGCTCATAACCTATTCGTGTTTTGAATGAATCATCACCTTAGAAAGGCTGTCCAATTTGTTGTGTTAGGCTTTCAAACAACATCCACAACAATCATGTTTTACACTGTTTCAACCTGCTGTTGAACTTCTTAGTTCAAATTGATCATCACAGTGGGGTGAGTTTTAAAAGTACGATAGGCCTACTGTTTTGATGATAACTGTTTGATGTGCTTTTCGAAGCACTTTCATGGGTGTCTGAGTGGTTAGAGGGACAATGGAGCCCTGAGTACCAGGCCATTAGGACCTGATGGTAGATGGCAAAATTGGGTACTACCAAAAGCATGTTCAGAGTACATAAAAGGAGATTAATGTGACTCAACAGTCACATGGAATTTTACTGTGGTCTTGACTCATGACTGCCTGTGTGGCGGTAATATGGTCACTGCAACAGCCCAAGTCCTTCCTAGCTCAGTTGTCAGAGAGGAAGGACACCACTCAGGGATTTCACAATGAGGCCAATGGTGGTTTAATGGCTGTGATAAAAGAAAACTGAGGGTGGATCAACAACATTGTAGTTACTCCACAATACTAACCTAATTGACAAAGTGAAAAGAAGGAAGCCTGTACAGAATACAAGTATTCCAAAACATACATCCTGTTTGCAACAAGGGAATTAAAGTAATACTGCAAAAAAAATTGTCAACGCAATTCACTTTTTTGTCCTGAATACAAAGTGTTATGTTTGGGGCAAATCCAATACAACACATTACTGAGTACCAATCTCCATATTTTCAAGCATAGTGGTGGCTACATCATGTTATGGGTATGCTTGTAATCGTTTAGGACTGGGGAGTTTTTCAGGATAAAAAATAAACGGAATGTCGCTAGGCACAGGCAAAATCCTAGAGGAAAACCTGGTTCAGTCTGCCTTCCACCAGACACTGAGAGATGAATTCACAGTTCAGCAGGACAATAACCTAAAACACAAGGCCAAATCTACACTGCAGTTTCTTACCAAGAAGACAGTGAATGTTCCTGAGTGGCCGAGTTGCAGATTTGACTTAAATCTACTTGAAAATCTATGGCAAGACCTGAAACTGGTTGTCTAGCGATGATCAACAACCAATTTCACAGAGCTTGAATCATTTTGAAAAGAATAATGGGCAAATGTTACACATTCCAGGTGTGGAAAGCTCTTAGAGACTTACCCAGAAAGACTCAAAGCTGTAATCACTCCCAAGGGTCTAGAAAGTATGTAAATTAGATAAATGTGCAAACCTTTCTAAAAACACGTTTTCACTTTGTCACTAAGGGGTATTGTGTGTAGCTCGGTGATAAAAATGTTTCTATTTAATCACTGTTTATTTCAGGCCATAACACAACACAATGTGGAATAAGGAATGTGGAATAATAACTGGTATGAATACCTTCTGAAGGAACTGTCTCTTGTACTATAGAAGTACTATTATGTCCTCAATAGTGACATTGACTCTGTCACTGTTGTGTGCTGTCCCTCCTCACACTTGAGCACCGTCCTGCTGACTAGCATTGATCCAGTAACATGCTTGACTAGCTCCTTGTCAAGTGTCAGTTGTGCAGAGGTGAGGACGGAGTCAGGCGCAGGACACAGAACTGAGTAAAAGAACGTACTTTACTCTGAAAAATAAACAGCCAATAAATCCACGCAGGGATAACAAACTCCAACACAAAAGACTAACACAAAACCAGGAACAATCACGCACAAAACATAATGAGAACCAGAGGGTTAAATAGGGAAATAATAGTAATGTAATGGGAACCAGGTGTGTACAATCAAGACATACAGTGCCTTGCGAAAGTATTCGGCCCCCTTGAACTTTGCGACCTTTTGCCACATTTCAGGCTTCAAACATAAAGATATAAAACTGTATTTTTTTGTGAAGAATCAACAACAAGTGGGACACAATCATGAAGTGGAACGACATTTATTGGATATTTCAAACTTTTTTAACAAATCAAAAACTGAAAAATTGGGCGTGCAAAATTATTCAGCCCCCTTAAGTTAATACTTTGTAGCGCCACCTTTTGCTGCGATTACAGCTGTAAGTCGCTTGGGGTATATCTCTATCAGTTTTGCACATCGAGAGACTGAATTTTTTTTCCATTCCTCCTTGCAAAACAGCTCGAGCTCAGTGAGGTTGGATGGAGAGCATTTGTGAACAGCAGTTTTCAGTTCTTTCCACAGATTCTCGATTGGATTCAGGTCTGGACTTTGACTTGGCCATTCTAACACCTGGATATGTTTATTTTTGAACCATTCCATTGTAGATTTTGCTTTATGTTTTGGATCATTGTCTTGTTGGAAGACAAATCTCCGTCCCAGTCTCAGGTCTTTTGCAGACTCCATCAGGTTTTCTTCCAGAATGGTCCTGTATTTGGCTCCATCCATCTTCCCATACATTTTAACCATCTTCCCTGTCCCTGCTGAAGAAAAGCATGCCCAAACCATGATGCTGCCACCACCATGTTTGACAGTGGGGATGGTATGTTCAGGGTGATGAGCTGTGTTGCTTTTACGCCAAACATAACGTTTTGCATTGTTGCCAAAAAGTTCAATTTTGGTTTCATCTGACCAGAGCACCTTCTTCCACATGTTTGGTGTGTCTGCCAGGTGAAGCCTGAAATGTGGCAAAAGGTCGCAAAGTTCAAGGGGGCCGAATACTTTCGCAAGGCACTGTAACAAATGGAAACAGAAACGGAAACAGCAGCTAGAAAGCCGGTGACGACGATCGCCGAACGCCGCCCAAACAAGGAGAGGCATCAACTTCGGCGGAAGTTGTGACACTCCTAGCTCTCTGTGGCTCTGGCTGTGCTTGTCAAGGTCATGACTGAGCCCATTAGATTGGACACAGATTAGGACTACAAATCCTCTCTAGGTTGATATTGTCATTTAACATAATTTCAGGTGTCCTGAAGTGATTCAGTGTACAACATTGCTTGAGTTGAGGCCTATGTGGTCAGTTCTGATTGCGATTGAAAGTCATGATGGACCCAGTCCTGCTCTGTCTTCTACTCACAATTCAAACTCAAGTCGTGGTCTGTTCCTAAATCTTGTTATCAATGACCATGTTCGATGTACCAATGAATTGCCGAAGTGCAACGTTTTAAAAAAGCCATAATCCTAAAGAAGTGTGCAGACCTAATAATGGGTCCCAACCCGAAGCCACAATTTTGCATGCGCAGAAATGAACAAATATGCAACGTCTCATTCCCCACAGGTGGTGGTCAACAAGGCGGCCATGATCGTGAACCAGCTGACACGGAAAGAGGCGTCTCGCCGGGTGCTGATGCAGTCCCCCCAGATGGTGGCGGCGGTGGTGCGGGCCATGCAGAACACGGGAGACATGGAGACAGCCCGTTGTGCTGCCAGCGTCCTCCACAGCCTGTCCCACCAGAGAGAGGGCCTGCTCGCCATCTTCAAGTCCGGGGGCATCCCCGCCCTGGTCCGCATGCTCAGGTAGGAGAGGAGGGAGGGATTAGTGGGTAGATGGGAGTGGAGAGATGGAGGGAGGGAAGTGTCGACAGATGTTTGGATAGATTGTTGGTAAATGGTTTGATGTGAAGGAGTAGGTATGGATCAGTGGATAGAAGGATCGGTAGATGTTTGAATACTTGTATGGTTAAAGTGGAGAATGGACTGGTTGGGGTGAATAGACATGGATGGATGGATGGATGGATGGATGGATGGATGGATGGATGGATGGAGTGATGTATTTATATTTTTATAGGCATTGTAGGTTGGTGGTTTGATGGGGAGTGAATTAGTGAACGAAAGAGAGAGAAAAAGCAAGAGGGTGAAAGAGAGAAAAATAGATACGGTAGAATTCAGAATTGTAAGGTAGAATTCAGTGTTAGAAATAAAGGGATTTAGGCACACACTGTTCTGGCCTGTCTCTGCATCTGCAGTTGTGTACGTGCTGTGTGTGCTCATTTGTGTGTGCGTGTGTGTGAGTGGTGTGTGTGTGTGCAAGCATGGGCGTGTGTAAGTGTGTGTGTGTGCGTGCGTGCATACATGCTTATGTGTGTGTATCCAATCCACCATGTCCACTACTGCCTGAAGGCTAAGATATTAGCATATCACATTATTACCCATCAGAAATGAGGTGTCATCCTGTGCTCATTAACTTGGCCAAACTGGTTTGCACATCATTTCAACCTGACCACCAGGCTCATTTTAACCTCACGATAAGTGGTGACCATTTTACATTTCTCAGGCAGAGCGTCCCTTTATCTCTGTTCACACAGTATAAACCCTGTATAACAGTCTAGGGGGCATCAGACAGAAACTAAATTAAGACATTTAATTAATTCAGAAACAAAATTCACATAAATACAAATGGAAAAACCTCCCTGTACAAGACTGTCAAATAGGGACTTAGATGCAGATTCATGAAAGAGAAATGTGTTTTTTTTAATGATACAAAGAGCAGCAAGGGCAAATTTTAAAAAACAAATTAAAGCAAATGAAATTCAGAGGGAACTAATTGGGAAAAGAAAGGTCATGCTAATTTCTCTCATACCTCCCTCTCTTCATCTGGTCTCTGCCTCTCTATTTCCCTTCCTCTCCCCTCTCTCCCTGCTTCCCTCCCCTCCCCCCTCCCCTTTCCTCTTCCCTCAGTTCTCCCATGGAGTCAGTGCTGTTCTATGCCATCACCACCCTCCACAACCTGCTACTGCACCAGGAGGGAGCCAAGATGGCGGTGCGCCTGGCTGACGGCCTGCAGAGGATGGTGCCCCTGCTGAAAAAGAGCAACCCCAAGTTCCTGGCCATCACCACTGACTGCCTGCAGCTGCTCTCCTATGGAAACCAGGAGAGCAAGGTGCGTGGTGGGAGGTGGGGGGGGGGCGTCTTTGGCGTGTATGCATGGGGATCATCATATTTGGCATAGTGGTATTGGCACGGTGTGTGTGTGTGTGTGTGTGTGTGTGTGTGTGTGTGTGTGTGTGTGTGTGTTTTGGCGTGTATGCATGTGGATAATGCTTGAGACATCATATTTGGCATAGTGGTAACGGTCTACCTGCATCTCTTCACTGCAGTCGGGGGGGAGTGTGTATATGTGTGTGTGTGTGTGTGTGTGTGTGTGTGTGTGTGTGTGTACTTGCAGGTCAGGATTATGCGTGATCCCTTTTAGTGCCACCTGCAGCTGCACTGCAGGGGAGCAAGGGTGTGTGTGTGTGTGTGTGTGTGTGTGTGTGTGTGTGTGTGTGTGTGTGTGTGTGTGTGTGTGTGTGTGTGTGTGTGTGTGTGTGTGTGTGTGTGTGTGTGTGTGTGTGTGTGTGCATGAACACAGACACGTACACTGTACATGGCCTTACCACTGGCTACCTTCAGCTGCATTGCTACAGAGTTTGGACATTACATTACATTGCATTATGAATTGTCTCAAATATGATTGTTAGAATAATAGTGTCTTTAATACCCTCTATTACATCAGTAATATGCTGAATATTAAGTGAATATAATTCAATCAAATACACATACTGCTATTATTATTCAAACAATCATATTTGAGACAATTCATAATGCAATGTAATGCAATGTCCAAACTCTGTAATGATATTTCATTGTATTTGACAGTGTTTTTTTCATTGTTATTCCTCTCAGCTTATCATCCTAGCCAACGGGGGCCCTGAGGGGCTGGTCTTCATCATGAGGAACTATAATTATGAGAAACTGCTGTGGACCACCAGCCGTGTGCTCAAAGTTCTCTCTGTGTGCCCTAGCAACAAGCCCGCCATAGTGGAAGCTGGTGAGTGTGTGTGTGTGTTTTTGGGGTGGGTGGGTGTGTGTGTTATGTGTGTGTCTGTACGTATGTGTGTGTCTGTGTGTGTGTGTGTTGTCTCATCCTATCCATCAAGGAGTCATCTTTAACCTCCTCTTTCATCCTTCCAGGGGGCATGCAGGCCCTGGGACAGCACCTGACTGGCTCCAGCCAGCGCCTCACACAGAACTGCCTCTGGACCCTAAGGAACCTGTCTGATGCTGCCACTAAACAGGTCAGGAAACCACAGAGTCCATTTTGAATCACCATAGACCGTACCATAGACTAATACAGAGAGTCTATAAAGACCAATGACTGTATATACAGTATGAATGAACAAAGTCATCGATCACATGACACCCTTTATTCCTATGTGAAGACTCCATATTGCATTGAAGCCAAATTAAGTTGGTTAAGATGGCGTCTTACGGGGGGGACATACCATGCACAGTTTGAGCTCCTCCAGAAAGTGACATTGCAGGCAAGCTCAGTGCTGCCCCATTTCATTGAGTAACTCCAGTTGAAAGCCGACCAGGGTACTGCTGGCTGCCATTCACAACTAAACCATCCTTATCTTCTGTGTGCGATTTTAAGATAATTGGTACAAGGACATACATCTGGTATATTAGAAAGGCAGCTATTGGTGCCATGATTGTCTTCAAAAATGTGAAGATTGACCATGTGGAGGGTCATTTTTTCATTCACAATAATGGGAGATCCTGTTTTCTGCTGACAATCCCGTGGTCGGCCTTGAAATTCTTTGGTTTCAAAGAGGCAGTCGTTCTCCCCTGATGAAGAGTTCTATCGAGTTCTACAGAGACAGTAACATAGTTGGAGTTCTACAGTAAAACATATAATGAACAAACAAAGGACAGACAAATGAAGAATTCTCGACCCGCCTCTCTCTCTGTCTGTAGGAGGGTCTGGACGGCCTGCTGCAGGTGTTAGTGGGACAGCTGGGTTCGGACGACGTCAACATGCTGACGTGCGCCACGGGGATCCTGTCCAACCTCACCTGCAACAACTCCCGCAACAAGACCCTGGTCACGCAGTGCGGCGGCGTCGAGGCGCTCATCCACGCCGTGCTGCGGGCAGGAGAAAAGGAGGATGTGGCTGAGCCCGCCGTCTGCGCCCTGCGCCACCTGACGTCACGCCACCAGGACGCTGAGCTGGCCCAGAATGCTGTGCGGCTGCATTATGGTATTCCTGCCATTGTCAAGCTGCTGGGGCAGCCCCACTACTGGCCTGTGGTGAAGGTGAGGGGGGAGATAGTTGGTTGGGGAGGGGATGGGAGTGGGGAAGAGGTGAGAAAAAGGTATACTGTGCTTGTTTTGTCTGTCTCGTTGTTTTGTCTGTCTCGTTGTTTTGTCTGTCTCATTGTTTTGTCTGTCTCGTTGTTTTGTCTGTGTCGTTGTTTTGTCTGTCTCGTTGTTTTGTCTGTCTCGTTGATTTGTCTGTCTCGTTGATTTGTCTGTCTCGTTGATTTGTCTGTCTCGTTGTTTTGTCTGTCTCGTTGTTTTGTCTGTCTCATTGATTTGTCTGTCTCGTTGTTTTGTCTGTCTCGTTGTTTTGTCTGTCTCATTGATTTGTCTGTCTCGTTGATTTGTCTGTCTCGTTGATTTGTCTGTCTCGTTGTTTTGTCTGTCTCGTTGTTTTGTCTGGCTGGTAGCTCCATTACTGAACTTTGGTTAAGTTGAAGGTGAGGGGTGAAAGATCAGAGAGTGAAGTTTGCAGGCTGGTTGTGGTTGTTTTGACTGACCAGTTGATCTTTTGTTTATTGTTTTGTCTGGCTTGAGTGTTCGGTTGTTTTCTTTGGCTTTCTGTTTTGTCTTTGTGATTGTTTTGTTTACCTAAATAACCGGTTGTGGTACATCCATTTTATTTATGTGTCTATATCCAGCAGCTGCAGTCAGATTGTAATGATTTCTCATTTAACGGGTGCTTGAGTGAGGTTAAAATCATTACATACAGCCACCACTCATTGTCCCCTTCTTTGCAATGTGTGATGCACTGTACATATTAATACATGTTTTATTTTTTTGACTTGAATTGGAAACAACATGGCTGTACTATATAGGGCTCTATTTCATTTGCATTGCGGAAGTTCAGGTTTACAGCGTTATTGAATGTTCCCGCTTTAGTGGAGACTTTATTCATAGTAAACACTTCATATGTCGGTCCAATCGGAAATGACCTTCACATTTCTATTGAGCCCTTCATTTAGTTGGAACTGTTGTTTGACGATTGTAGTACTTTAATAAAGGAGGACTTTTAAATGAAAGCAGGTCAGAGGGGATGTTTTGGAGAAAGTGGGACCTGCATATGGGAAGACGTTGTCCACTGTGCGAGATGTAGTGCAGGCAGGGTACTGGGCTGTACCCTGTGGCAGGGCACAGGACGTGCTTCCCATAATCCCGCTGGGTTGCTCTGGAGACCATTCGGGCGGCCTCAGACAACACCCGCTGGCTCCCACTGTCCCCTCTCGAGCTTTTTGTTTTTGTTTTGGAGAAAACGAGGGAGGGAGGGAGTGAGAGAGAGAACATACACAAAGATGAAGTCAAATAGAAATGGCTAATTTGGGTGAGGGAGAGAGAGAAGGGGCTGCTCACAGGCAGTAAGTGTAGCATGCTTCACA
Organism: Oncorhynchus clarkii lewisi; assembly: GCF_045791955.1. Taxonomy (NCBI): domain Eukaryota; kingdom Metazoa; phylum Chordata; class Actinopteri; order Salmoniformes; family Salmonidae; genus Oncorhynchus; species Oncorhynchus clarkii. Next base: position 68,563,257 of record NC_092158.1, on the reverse strand, counting down.
CAACAACGTCACGGTGAAACAATGATAACATCGTCTGGGATTTGCAAGGCCTTCGATGTCATTCTTTGTCAATGAAAACAAGATTGGTTGGATTTTTCTCTGAATCCAGTGGCTACCTTGTAAATTCATATCAATGTGTTATTGTTGTCTGTTTCATCAGGGAATAGTGCACACCCATCTTTGACAGCATGTGGATTTAAGGATAGCAAGAGAGTTAAATGCTCAACTTGCCAGAATAACCACTCTCACAACGAAATAAATCAAGCTAAAATGTCAGCCTAGTATGAGGGTAAACCAACGTCTAACATTATTAGCTATGCTGTTGATATAGAGTAGTTGTAGTAAAATGATAGTAGGCATAATAGTAATATCAATAGTAATACAGTATAGCAATAGTTGGATACTAGTAATATCAGTGGTACGTTATCATTGTTTTAATGCCATCTTTACTTTATGAGTGGTAGTTTTCCTCTCTTGTGATCTCGACAGTCAACTAGTATGATAAGGAAGGTTACGTTCCCTTCCCCCTCCAACCCCGCGCTGCAGTCTCTGATCTCCTCTGATTCGCTCCCAGCAAGCAGCATCCGTGAAGCACGCTTGAGTTCATGCCAATCGGATCAGAACACTTCAATGGTCGAGGGTATGTGTGTGTCCTGCTGTCCTGCTCTGTCGTTCCCATGGGCACTGGTCCACAAGAATGGCCCTTTATTTTTACCCCGATGTGCACTAGCCTCTCTGTGTGTCGTGTTTGTGTCCCAATAGTCCATCTGCGTTCTTTCCTTGTGTCCTTTCCCTCAATTCTGATCTGAAAGTATTTGATGAGGGAGTGAAGGCAGTGTGGTAGGCACCTCTCTAGTGTTTTCACCTGCCATTGGTCTTAAAGGACAGAGGAAAGTCATCCATTTAAGAGTATTTGTACCCGCTTTGTGTGTGCGTGTAGGCCTATGCATGTGCACTTGGCAAGTGGCCATGTGTGACTTCACGACTCCAGTGACACATGTCCCCCATCTGTAGCAGCAGGTAAACATTGACATCTCTCATCCTTTACTTCAACTGACAGAAAGGTGTTTGGGTTTTCTAAGGCCTATTGGCAGCCAGCTATCCATGTATTTGCAGCCAGCTACCCATGTATTGGCAGCCAGCTACCCATGTATTGGCAGCCAGCTACCCATGTATTGGCAGCCAGCTACCCATGTATTGGAAGCTTGTTGCTGATTACTTGAACATGTATACAATACTTCCCATTTAGGGGCTATTAGGCTTTCTGAGTTCATTATCTCTGATTGACTTGTATTTAGTTACCACACACACACACACACACACACACACACACACACACACACACACACACACACACACACTGCTCTCTCCCTCACACACACACACCTCCTCTGTCTCTGCGTCCTTCTGCTCTACGTCAGCCAAAAGGGTTGTCTGCACCATGCTGTGCCTAATCACTCATTTACACCTTCTGAATTTAAACCTCATACTGTATGTGTGTGTGTGCGCGCGTGTGTGTGTGCGTGTTCTTGTCTATCCAAACTCAAATGAATGAGCAGAGAGAGCCGTATAAATATGTATGCTGGAATGTGCACGTGTTTATGTTCATCTGTGACTGCGTACACATACATGTTCTGTGCACAAGCAGGATCTAATCTTTCATTTACAGGTTGAATTAGCCAATCGTTCCGCCCTCTCCCTTTCTCTCTCTCTGCACGGTGTGGAGGCAGACGCAACGGGCCATGCCTGCATTTTCCTCCTGATCTGCACTCCTCGCTGACAGACAGCAGGGGATTTGTGTGTGTGTGTGTGTGTGTGTGTGTGTGTGCGTGTGTGTGTGTGCATTGGCGTGTGTGGAGGATTAGGCAACCAGACCTCCATCACAGAACACGCCAGTGGAGGATTCTCAATCCAGCCGGAGCTCTTTTAATAAAGGGGATGTTGTTATTTAATGATGTGAAATGAATGAGGTTTTTAAAAGGGGACTATATAAGATGTTATTGGCCCCTGTTGGGGCTAGGGGTCTGGGTATGGGAAATGGGAGGAAACAGGGCAGGGTTATGGTAAGCCAGACCATCATTTCAGGAGATGGCATCTCACGTTCTGTTAAATGTGATTGCAGTTACATTGCTGCAGCATCACTTGCACCGTCGCACATATAGGTGTATATCTTAGGGTACGTATGCGTTCTTTCACATGAGCTCCACACTGCCGTGCCAAGTCCTTAATAGATGTGTACTGTATGCTTTCATACATGCACTCTCATAATCATGCAGTATATCATGTATTTGTGGACAAGGTGTTGTAGCAGTAACAGAGATAATATTGGTGCCTTTTCCATACAGCTACGTTCAACCCGCCCCCTCTCTTTCCCATAGGCCACGGTTGGTCTGATCCGTAACCTGGCGCTGTGCCCAGTCAATCAGGCCCCACTGAGGGATGCTGGAGCCATCCCCCGATTGGTCAACCTGCTGCTGAAGGCTCACCAGGACACCCAGAGACACGCCTCCAGTTCTCAGCAGACGTACCAGGTCAGCCACGACACCATTCAGCACATAAGACTCACTGTCACAGGAATGACACTGTCATAATCCACAATGATAGAAGTTATGTCACCTTCACCACAAATATGCAAGTCACTCACAGTTACAGCACATACACAGAGTGAGTTGCCGCCATTGCAACCCACATACCACGGATGAATCCACTCCATTACTTGCTAGCCATATCACACAATCACCTCAGCCAAATGCAGAATTCAAATATGCTGAAGCCCCCCAAGGCAACATTCTTTCAACACTCTGCACATCAAATCACAAACATCCCAAGGCTGCATTCTCTGTGTTTGAAACAGTTCCTCACACTGTAGAAATAGTAGGTTGTATTTCAGACTCGGTAAAGGGGTGCAATGCGTCACACAGGGGTCCCAGCAGGATTGTCCATGTGGTCACCGCCATGCCCCAGCTCCAGCACACGCCCCCATCCCAGAACTCTCCAACCCAGTGTTGGCCAGCGGCCTATGGGGAGACTCAGTGACAGAGATCCATTTCAGTCCACTGGCCCACTTTGAACTCTGAGCTGCACAACAAAATGCACACGTATAGACAGAGAGCTGTGGTTTGAGGGAAAATAAGAAGAGTGGGCTAAGTTTGTGAGAGACGACCAGGGAGTTTTTCCACTGATTCGTTGTCTGTAAATAGTTTACTTAAACTTGAGGCAGGATACGCACACATACACACCCTCTCAATTTTATGCGGTTTTGAAGCCATGGGGAGCTTGGCCAAATGATTTGGGCTACAGTGTTCTCTGTATGATACAGTGCTCTCTTAGTGTCAAAGTTGTATTGTTAAGATTGTCAAATCAGCTTACATGAAGTAGATCAGACACACACACACACACACACACACACACACACACACACACACGCGCAGTGTTAAATGATGAAAACAAACCCATATATCAACTTATCGTCACAGAGGATTTCACAAAGTCACACACATACACAGTTCCTAACTCTCTTCCCCACTCTCCACTCAGGATGGTGTTCGTATGGAGGAGATAGTGGAGGGCTGTACAGGAGCCCTGCACATCCTGGCTAGAGACCCCGTCAACAGGGGAGAGATCGCCAGCATGCAGACCATCCCACTCTTTGTACAGGTCTAATACATGAATGTCTAATACATCTAACACACTAACACAACTCTGTTGGTGTTGTATGCACTTGTTTGAGAGAGAGGAAGTGGAAACATTTGTGAAAATAAGTGAGTGTGTGTATTTTCTCTCCATCCGTCCGTAGCTGTTGTACTCGTATGTGGAGAACGTGAAGCGTGTGTCTGCGGGGGTGCTGTGTGAGCTGGCCCTGGACAAGCAGTCTGCGGAGATGATTGACGCAGAGGGAGCCTCCGCCCCGCTCATGGAGCTGCTGCACTCCAACAACGAGGGCATCGGTCAGTCTCTTCATAAACAGCAGCTTACGCTTTAGTGGATTTTATACAGCGCTCTTTTTTAAACAAACACTTGGGCTTTCAACAAACATTCATATATCTGTTCTTTAAACAAAGACTTTCAAAACAGTCCCATGTACGGTGCATTCGGAAGGTATTCAGACCCCTTGACTTTTTCCACATTTTGTTACGTTACAGCTTTATTCTGAAATTGATTTTTTTTATTTATTTCCCACATCAATCTACACGCAATACCCCATAATGACAAACTAAAAACAGGTTTTTAGACATTTTTGCAAATGTATTCAAAATAAAAAATGGAAATATGACATTTACATAAGTATTCAGACCCTTTACTCAGTACTTTGATGAAGCACCTTTGGAAGCGATTCTAGCCTTGAGTCTTCTTGGGTATGACGCTACAAGCTTGGCACACTTGTATTTGGGGAGTTTCTCCCATTCCTCTCTGCAGATCCTCTCAAGCTCTGTCAGGTTGGATGGGGAGCGTCACTGCACAGGTATTTTCAGGTCTCTCCAGAGATGTTCGATCAGGTTCAAGTCCGGGCTCTGGCTGAGCACTCAAGGACATTCAGAGACTTGTCCCGAAGTCACTCCTGCATTGTCTTGGCTGTGTGCTTAGGGTTGTCTGAGGTCCTGAGCATTCTGGAGCAGGTTTTCATCAAGGATCTCTCTATATTTTGCTCCGTTCATCTTTGCCTCGATCCTGACTAGTCTCCTAGTCCCTCCTGCTGAAAAACATCCCCACAGCATGATGCTGCCACCACCATGCTTGACGCTTGGCATTCAGGCCAAAGAGTTCAATCTTGGTTTCATCAGACCAGAGAATCTTGTTTCTCATAGTCTGAGAGTCATTATGTGCCTTTTGGAAAACTCTAAGTGGGCTGTAATGTGTATTTTACTGAGGAGTGGCTTTCGTCTGGCCACTCTACCTTAAAGGCCAGATTGGTGGAGTGCTGCAGAGATGGTTGTCCTTCTGGAAGATTCTCCCATCTCCACAGAGAACCTTTAGAGCTCTGTCAGACTGACCATTGGGTTCTTGGTCACCTCCCTGACCAAGGCCCTTCTCCCCCGATTGCTCAGTTTGGCCGGGCTCTAGGAAGTGTCTTGGTGGTTCCAAACTTCTTCCATTTAAGGATGATGGAGGCCACTGTGTTCTTTGGGACCTTAAATGCTGCAGACATTTTTTTGGTACCCTCAGATCTGTGCCTCAACACAATCCTGTCTCGGAGCTCTACAGACAATTCCTTCGACCTCATGGCTTGGTTTTTGCTCTAACATGCACTGTCAACTGTGGGACCTTAAATAGACAGGTGTGTGTCTTTACAAATTATGTCCAATCAATTGAATTTACCACAGGTGGACTCCAATCAAGTTGTAGAAACATCTCAAGGATGATCAATGGAAACAGGATGCACCTGAGCTCAATTTCAAGTCACATAGCAAAGGGTCTGAATACTTATGTAAAATAAGGTATTTCTGTTTTTTTAAGTGTTAATAAATTTGCTAAAATGTCTAAAAAACTTTTTTTGATTTGTCATCATGGGGTATTGTGTGTAGATTGCTGACAATTTAAAAAAATGTAATCCATATTAGAATAAGGCTGTAATGTAATGACATTTGGAAAAAGTCAAGGGTCTGATTATTTTCCAAAGGCACTGCCCATACAAATAGACACACACACACACACGTGCCTCTCCTACACTCTTAGAAAAAAAAGTGCTATCTAGAACCTAAAAGGGTTCTTCAGCTGTCCCCATTGGAGAACCCTTTGTAGAACCATTTTTGGTACTAGGTAGAACCCTTTTGGTTCCAGGTAGAACCGTTTTGGGTTCCATGTAACCAAAAAGGGATCTCCAATGGGGACAGCCGAAGAACCCTTTTGGAAACCTTTTTTTAAGAGAGTGTACACACTAACCTCCACACTTTCCCCCCTTCTCTTTCTCTCTCTCTCTCTCACACACACAAGCATATGCACACAGACCACAACCAAATATGACATCTTTCTCTATCTCTCCCTGGGCTCTCTCCATCTTCTTTTAATAATGTGTGCTGACTAATCAAACATGATATCTCTGCCTCCCATCTCTCTTTCCCCATCTTGCTTTCTCAATGTTGTCCTATGTACACATTAGCATTTTGGGTACTCATCATAACTGTCATAGCATAGAGGCAATGACAAACAACCTCTTGATATCCCTCCCTCCCTCCCTCCCTCCCTCCCTCCCTCCCTCCCTCCCTCCCTCCCTCCCTCCCTCTCCCTCTTTCCATGTCTCCCCACACCCCTCCCTCCCTCCCTCCCTCCCTCCCTCTCCCTCTTTCCATGTCTCCCCACACCTCTCCCTCACAGCCACCTATGCAGCAGCCGTTCTCTTCCGTATCTCGGAGGACAAGAGTTCTGACTACAGGAAGCGTGTGTCCGTGGAGCTCACCCACTCACTGTTCAAACACGACCCTGCAGCCTGGGAGATGGTAAGCCTCTGCCTCTGACGCCGCCTATAGCCTGGGAGCGATCAGTACAAGGATCAGTCAGTAGTGGCTGGCCCTGTTTGAACACCTTTAAGGTTGATCTCAGTTGTCTATAAGGGCTTGACTGGCTTACACCCTTGGATTGCTTTAAACCAATCCAATATTTCTCAGATCAGTCATTGCTTCAGGGGAGAACTGTATCAAAATCCAAATACACACAAGTGGACACGACACAATCGATACCACTCAGTAATCAATCTGTATGTTTACCTTTCCTGCTCGCATTACCATAAGAATGAATCGCCAATAACTAACTCTATCTAGTGTTTGTACATCATTTCAAAACCTGCATGCCTAATGCGCTAAGTATCTCCGAGCCCCACACATCGCCACAGGCTTCCAAAGCTCAATGGATAATTACCGCCATCGAGGCTCACCGATTGGATTAGTGGCAGATCTGGCATAGGTTTTAATCAATCACATCGAACTGGTAACCTGCTGACTCATCAGGTTGTCAAGGGGAACAGAGACAGGGAGGCCCAAAGCAGACAGGTCTACTGTTTACGCTACATCCACCATGAGGAAGTATTGAACTCCAAAGGGATAGATTTACTGACTGGGCGTCGTTGGCACCAGATGTAAAGTTAACGTCTGCCTCTGTCGTTTTTTTAGAAGGGCATTATCCGATAAAAGTATAGTATTGAAGTTAGAATGGTACATCTTTACTTTAATATTTTCTCAATCTCTCTCTTTCTCTCCAGGCCCACAATGCTGTACCCATGCAAGCTGCATACTTGGCGGATGGTGAGTGTGGACCAGTCCTATCCTACAGTACAGTACACCAACGTAACACCACTTTTGTATTCTATGCTAGATGATAAACCAGGTGGTTCAAGCCCTGAATGCTGATTGGCTGAAAGCCGTGGTATACCAGACCGTGTGCCATGGGTATAACAAAAAATGACTATTTACTGGTCTAATTGCGTTTGAAAGCAGTTTATAATAGCAGTAAGGCACCTCAGGGGTGTGCGGTATATGGCCAATGCACCACGGCTAAGGGCTGTATCCAGGTACTCCTCGTTGCCTCGTCCGTAAGAACAGTCCTTCACCATGGTATATCAGCCATATACCACACCTCCTCAGGCCTTAATGCTTAAATATACTACTGCAACAAACATCTTACATTACACTACTGCGTTTCACCAAAAAATGTCAAGAGAGAGATAGATCGACGAACCAGAAGAGAGAGGCAGAGAGGATTTGACACACACGGATTGAAATGGATTGACACCCACACACACACCAGAGTCAGACCTCATTTAGGTTAAGTGCCACTTGATTGGTTTCCTGTCAGTGGCTGTGACAGTGGACTGTGTGTACCAGAGGGTGATCATTAAATCAACGTGCAAGCATTGTCACAGCAAAGTCTGCCCTTGTCTCACTAGTCACGCACACACACATACTTGTACATGATTGGGGGGAAAAAAATCGCAAATAATTGAGTTTCTCTCTCATGTACACACATACACACACACACACACACACACACACACAATAGTGAGCATCAGCGAAGAGGAGGAAAAGGAGAGGCACGTGTCTATAGAGAGCCGGAGCCAGGTCTCGTCCTTTTCCCCCTCAGCAGTCCTTCAGGCCCTGGGAGTGTGGGGGACCCCTGCTGTTTATATAATGCACTCGGCCCTCTGGCCGTACTCCAGAGATTGTGTGTGGGTGTGTGTGCATTCATGTGCGTTCATGTGTGTGTTTCTCTCTGATGTGTCTGTTCCCGCCATGTCCTGGAGAGGGGGGAGGGTGTCAGGGGGCGTGGTAATGGGGGGAGGAGGGGTACACTGTAGGATGTCAGCAGGGATGTCATTAAATTCACAGAGGTACCTGTCTATTTCCCCTCTGGTCACAATTTCCATGTCATTTACATTTCCATTAACTGGCCATCTATCGTCGTCAAGCGATCTCCCGCACTCTATCCCGCTCTCTCTCTCACTCACACACACACACACGCTGCTGAGTTGACACCCACACTCTCTTTTCCACTGCACGGCTAATGCTCCTTCCTGTGATTGCGTAACACTTCTGTATAGAAAACACTGGCACTCTCTCTGTCTCTCTCTGGTGAATTTATATTTTGTTTTTCCCCCCTAGCTCTGTCGGTCACTACTGTCTCTTTGCAGTCATACAGCGTCTTTCTCTTGCTAATCTTAGGTCTCGGTCATATGTCCTAGTTGTGAATCTCCACTCTGTCTTCCTCTCCTCTGGTCCATCCCTCTCTCTGCATACAGTAAATCCTCCTCATTTCAATATCTTTAATTATAATTCTGAACTCTATCCCTCATATATCCCCCTGTGTGTGTGTGTGTGTGTGTGTGTGTGTGTGTGTGTGTGTGTGTGTGTGTGTGTGTGTGTGTGTGTGTGTGTGTGTGTGTGTGTGTGTGTGTGTGTGTGTGTGTGTGTGTGTGTGTGTGTGTGTGCGTGTGTGTGTGCGTGCGTGCGTGTGTGTGCCTGCGTGTGGTACACTAGTCACCATCCTTCCAGAGCACTGTGTGTCCTTTCGATGCTGACGCTTAATCCATAGCGCAGTGCTCACATTATTAAACAGGGTATGAAATAGCATTAATGGAATAGAATAGAGGTGTGAAGGTGAAGAGATGATTATTCCTGTTCTTCTTTCCATCCGTCACAGGAAAACGTCTGCTGATGGGAGCAAAGCTAATTTCTGTCTGCCTGTCTAGTAATTTGGATGCTTGCAAACTGTCTGTCAGTGTCAATACTCCAAATAAGCTTGCCTCTCTGTTTGCCTGGGTATTCTATATTGTTTGCCTGGGTATTCTATATCGTTTGCCTAAGTATTCTATATTGCCTGGGTATTCTCATTTCTCTCTCTTTCCCTCTCTATCCCTCATCTCTCTGTCCCTCCTTCCCTCAGAGCTGGATGGAGGCTACCCCCCCTATGGCTACTCTGACCTGGGCATGGGCGGGATGCCACTGGAAGCAGAGATGCATGAGCAGTACATGCCTGAGATGGCCTACGATCCCCGACAGGCCTACCCAGAGCCCCTCTAACACACAGGGCCAGGTCAGTGATGTAGATGCTACCCAGAACCCCCTTTAACACACGGGGCCTGGTCAGTGATGTAGATGCTACCCAGAACCCCCTTTAACACACGGGGCCAGGTCAGTGATGTAGATGCTACCCACAACCCCCTTTAACACACAGGGCCTGGTCAGTGATGTTGATGCTACCCACAACCCCCTTTAACACACAGGGCCAGGTCAGTGATGGAGATGCTACCCAGAACCCCCTTTAACACACAGGGCCAGGTCAGTGATGTAGATGCTACCCACAACCCCCTTTAACACACAGGGCCTTGTCAGTGATGTAGATGCTACCCAGAGCCCCCTTTAACACACAGGGCCAGGTCAGTGATGTAGATGCTACCCACAACCCCCTTTAACACACAGGGCCTGGTCAGTGATGTTGATGCTACCCACAACCCCCTTTAACACACAGGGCCAGGTCAGTGTTGTAGATGCTACCCAGAGCCCCTTTAACACACAGGGCCAGGTCAGTGATGTAGATGCTACCCAGAGCCCCTTTAACACACAGGGCCAGGTCAGTGATGTAGATGCATACACACACCTACACAGAGCTCCTCTAATGCACAGACTCAGCCCGTACTTTCCCCCAGTACACACATACACACAGACACTCACACGCCCAGAATGGCTGTAAAACACAGCTCTGTAGGGCCTCCCGCGGTGGTTAAGGGCGCTGTACTGCAGCGCAAGCTGCGCCACCAGAGACTCTGGGTTCGCGCCCAGGCTCTGTCGTAACCGGCCGCGACCGGGAGGTCCGTGGGGCGACGCACAATTGGCCTAGCGTCGTACGGGTTAGGGAGGGTTTGGCCGGTAGGGGAATCCTTGTCTCATCGCGCACCAGCGACTCCTGTGGCGTGCGCGCTAACCAATGTTGCCAGGTGCACGGTGTTTCCTCCGACACATTGGTGCGGCTGGCTTCCGTGTTGGAATGGCGCTGTGTTAAGAAGCAGTGCGGCTTGGTTGGTTTGTGTATCGGAGGACGCATGACTTTCAACCTTCGTCTCTCCCGAGCCCGTACGGGAGTTGTAGCGATGAGACAAGATAGTAGTTACTAAACAATTGGATACCACGAAATTGGGGAGAAAAAGGGGTAAAAAAAAAGCACAGCTCTGTAGTTATATAGTACACTAATATAGTATATATATATATATTATATAGTACACTAATGAATAACTCAGCATACCATAATTGCAACATTTTAAGACCACATGAAACATTGGATTATGTCTAAATAACTGCCTCTTCCATTGAAGGCACGAAATGGAAAGGGTGAAATTGGCGTGAACACCATGGAGGGACAGCTGAAAGAGGATTTCACCACAAAGGGAAACTCCTATTTCATGGGGAGACATTGGCCAATCAGGGGCTGTTGTCAGAAAACACAAGAAAAAGAAAAGAAAAAAAACAATAACAAGAATTTAGTGTTCCTCAAAATGAAAAGTTGCTTTGTTACAGTTAATGTGGAGGGAAATTGAACATTAACTTGTAGATGCTGTGTTGGTTTTAGGCGTTTCCTTGCATATTTACATTGCAGATTATTATTATTTTTCTTCATGTGTATAATTTACATGGCGGTATGCAGAGCCACATACAGTAGTCCTCAACAATAACCAGTAACATTGAGTTCAGACAAGAAGTCCTGTTCGCCACGTTATGAGACCAGTGGCTAATTGAAACAGCAGCGGTCCCTGTGCTGCCTATAACTGTCTATCAGTTCAGTCCAGTCTATGATCCAGACTGCTGCTGGGTCTGAGGCTCCGAGACACGCACCCTCTCCCCTGAATGTGTGTACACAGCCACTCTCTCCCAGCCGAGTGGTCTCCCAGGCACACTAAACTACAACTTCAGCTGGTGCGGTTGGTTCACCTCTCTTCCTGTGGACCCGGTCTTGCTCACCAACAGTTATAGACACTCAACCGACACAGTATACACATGCATCGCGGTTTAATACATTGTGCTTCAACATAAAATGTGTGTATGATCCAAAACGTCATGTCTGGCAGGCCCGCACCCTTTTACAGCTACTACAACTGACGTTTCCTCAAAGTATGTACGGTCGTTGTGGAGGAAGTGTTTTTTTTATGTCTTGATTTTTTTTTTTGGGGGGGGGGGTGGTTCTGAGGTAAGAGGCAGGGGAAGAATGCCAAAGAGATTTATTTTGTGACGATGATAATCATATAGCTTTCTGTTTATTTTCTATTTTGATTGGGTGGGGGGTTGTGTGGGGGGAAGCTGTAATCGTGGTCCTGTTTGTAAAGTGTGTGTTCTATAGCGACCCCACTGCACATTCCTACCTTCCAAACGATAGAAAAGGCCAAGGGAAACGAGGGATGATAGAAGGATGATGTTGATAAGCGAGGAGTGTACCGTACGAATGAAGGGGAAATTAACACTATGAATATGCATTTTTACAGAACATTTTTAGTTTGAAACTTTTTTCAAATAAAACAAACTATATTAACTAGCCTGTCTCCTGTGTATTTGTATGGCTAATTGGATCCTATTTAGCCCTGAGGTCATTGTTGCTTTCACTCACTGTCAGTCAAGCAAGGTCCAAACCCCAGACTATAAAAACCCATTGCATACTGGTGGTGAAGAATCCAAAGGAAACTCTGTCTCACAGCGCCCTCATGTGTCCCTAAAAGGCAGGATATCTGCCCTCTCAGAGTACCACATTCGGGTTTCGAATAGTAATAACAACCCAAAGCTTATGATAAATACACTGATAACCAACCCCTATTCATCTGTGCATGTAACAGAGGGAGATCGTACCGGATAAAACTCACCCACGGCTGGAAACGGTGCCATTGAATCGGAAATGGGTCACGGCTCCACGGTAACCTCCATTACTGTGCGTCACACATGCCAAGTGAGAACCAGTATGAAATAAAGTGTATAGAGAGAAGGTAGAGATTCAGCATTGATTACAGGGATAGGATTTCCCGGACAACATAAGAGAAAGGAGGCAGTCTGTCTGTGTGTGTTTGTGTGCGTGTGTGTCGACTTCATACAGTATAGGCATACTGCCACCAGGTGGTTGTTGTGGTAGTTCACAGCTGGGCAGGGTGTCTGACATTTCCATCTCACACAAGACTCCTTCACTATTTGGAAAGCATGAAATTGAAGGAAAAGGTCTATAGTGCACCCCAGAATATGAAGATGGGTACAACTAGAAGTTGCCCTCTTGCTTACTAAAGATAGTGTTTTAGTTACACATAATGCAGATGCTTAGATGATGTGTGGTGTAGTTTCTTCCAATCCTCCCCCAACCTTGCATTCAAGAACAAGATTATCAGCCAGAATGATTGTTGCTGTCATAAGAATGTATAAATTGCCTCATGTAAACACAGCATCATTCGATACCATTACAGAGAAGTTATTCTAGCCGGCCTCCATTTTGATGTACACTCCAAGATCGTGGATAAATGAAGATGTCTTAGTCAGGCAGTTCACCAATGGAGGTGATTCCAATCATGATTCCAATCATGATTCCAATCATGATTCCAATCATTCCAATCATTTTCCCACCATACATTTTTACCATAGGGGATTTTAGAAACACTTAAAAAAGGGCTGTGTTTTATGTAGGCTTACCCTGGCCTGACGTTTTGATAACCATATACATTTCTCTCGGACAAGGTGACTTTTATCATTATTTTCTGCTCTATTTACTCTCAGATTCCAAAATGCTAATTACTATCAACGTAGTATACAAATCCCTGCAAGCTCCTGCGTGTCATCTCTAGCTGACACCTTTGCTAACAGGTATCGTGTCAATTTAAAACTTGCACAAGACACTTCACAGAATTGTCCGGACTTGCCAAAAGCCCTGAGTGATGCCAACTTTAATCTTTGGCATACTCTAGGAATCAGGACCTTTTCAGACCTATTTCATCAGAAAACCACTGCACTGAAATCCTTTCAAGAGCTCTGCAGTGAATTCAATGTGCCAAGATCCCATTAAAAAAAAAGATATCTTCAAATTAGACATGTCATTTCCTCATTTACTTCCAAGAGGAGGTTTAGAGCTCAGCTGAATGTTGTTGAAGCCCTTCTTGTCACAGCACAATCCATTAAAGGCAAAATCTCCTATATCTATACTCCTTTCTGAGAAAGGAGGCTCCTCCTTTACTCCTTTGAAAATAATCTGGGAAAAGGACCTTGGTCTGACTATCAGTGATGAGTTATGGGCGGAGGTTTGCGACAGGGCATACTGCTCCTCTACTAATGTAAAAATGAAAGAATCGAATTACAAATGTTGTACACATTTTATTACACTCCAATGAGACTCCATAGAATGAAAACAGACATTTATCCTACCTGTAAAAGATGTACCTCTGAAAGTGGAACCTACAGTGGGGCAAAAAAGTATTTAGTCAGCCACCAATTGTGCAAGTTCTCCCACTTAAAAAGATGAGAGAGGCCTGTCATTTTCATCATAGGTGCACTTCAACTATGACAGACAAAATGAGAAAAAAAATCCAGAAAATCACATTGTAGGATTTTTAATGAATTTATTTGCAAATTATCGTGGAAAATAAGTATTTGGTCACTACAAACACACAAGATTTCTGGCTCTCACAGACCTGTAATTTCTTATTTAAGCGGCTCCTCTATCCCCCACTCGTTACCTATCTCAATGGCACCTGTTTGAACTTATCAGTATAAAAGTCACCTGTCCACAACCTCAAACAGTCACACTCCAAACTCCACTATGGCCAAGACCAAAGAGCTGTCAAAGGACACCAGAAACAAAATTGTAGACCTGCACCAGGCTGGGAAGACGGAATCTGCAATAGGTAAGCAGCTTGGTTTGAAGAAATCAACTGTGGGAGCAATTGTTAGAAAATGGAAGACATACAAGACCTCTGATAATCTCCCTCGATCTGGGGTTCCACACAAGATCTTACCCCGTGGGGTCAAAATGATCACAAGAACGGTGAGCAAAAATCCCAGAACCACACGGGGGAACCTAGTGAATGACCTGCAGAGAGCTGGGACCAAAGTAACAAAGCCTACCATCAGTAACACACTACGCCGCCAGGGACTCAAATCCTGCAGTGCCAGACGTGTCCCCCTGCTTAAGCCAGTACATGTCCAGGCCCGTCTGAAGTTTGCTAGAGAGCATTTGGATGATCCAGAAGAAGATTGGGAGAATGTCATATGGTCTGATGAAACCAAAATATAACTTTTTGGTAAAAACTCAACTCGTCGTGTTTGGAGGACAAAGAATGCTGAGTTGCATCCAAAGAACACCATACCTACTGTGAAGCATGGGGGTGGAAACATCATGCTTTGGGGCTGTTTTTCTGCAAAGGGACCAGGATGACTGATCCGTGTAAAGGAAAGAATAAATGGAGCCATGTATTGTGAGATTTTGAGTGAAAACCTCCTTTCATCAGCAAGGGCATTGAAGATGAAATGTGGCTGGGTCTTTCAGCATGACAATGATCCCGAACACACCGCCCGGGCAAAGAAGGAGTGGCTTCGTAAGAAGCATTTCAAGGTCCTGGAGTGGCCTAGCCAGTCTCCAGATCTCAACCCCATAGAAAATCTTTGGAGGGAGTTGAAAGTCTGTGTTGCCCAGCAACAGCCCCAAAACATCACTGCTCTAGAGGAGATCTGCATGGAGGAATGGGCCAAAATACCAGCAACAGTGTGTGAAAACCTTGTGAAGACTTACAGAAAACGTTTGACCTCTGTCATTGCCAACAAAGGGTATATAACAAAGTATTGAGATAAACTTTTGTTATTGACCAAATACTTATTTTCCACCATAATTTGCCAATAAATTCATTAAAAATCCTACAATGTGATTTTCTGGATTTTTTTTCTCAGTTTGTCTGTCATAGTTGAAGTGTACCTATGATGAAAATTACAGGCCTCTCTCATCTTTTTAAGTGGGAGAACTTGCACAATTGGTGGCTGACTAAATACTTTTTTCCCCCACTGTATATGCATGTATTTTGGAGCTGTAGAGAGATTGCCAGATTTTGGCAATCTATACATACTGCTGCACAGTAAATACTAGATGTACAGTTTGATATGACCCCATGTATCTATCTTCTTAATGACCAGCAGGACTTTGTTCTTGGTCCTGACAGAGAAAATGTGTGACTATTACTTACTTTGCTAAGAAATGTATTCTTCTATTGTGGGCCTCTAATACTTCTCCTACATTTAAAATGTGGATTGACCAGATTGTTGACTTTCTCCCTCTTGAAAAGCTCACTTATGACCTCCACAAGAGACAGCCCAAGTTTGATAGACTCTGGTCTCCACTACTCAACTATATTTCAAATTGGACAGAGTGAATGGGGGGATTAGGGAAATGAGCAGATACAGGTTGTGTAAGTTGCTGTAAAAACTAAAAACTAATTATTTGCTTGTCGTCTCAGCTAAGGCTGGAAATAGCTAATAAGAACCTTCATAGTGCTGCTGCAGGTTTTTATATATATATTACTTTTTTCTTTTTTAATAATTATTCTTTATATTCTTCTTTTTATTATTATTATTATTTTTTTCATTTTCATTATTATTTTTAGTTTTATTTATTTATTTATTTTAGCATTTAAAAAAAAATATACATATTTTTTATATATTTTTTAAATAAAGTCTGTCACATCTGTGAATGTGGAATGTGGTTTGTTGGTTGATTGAAAAACACTTAATAAAACTTTAAATTGAAAAAAAAAAGTGAAAAAAGTTAGGTAAATATACTACATCTTTATCAATGTTAGAATTTCTGAAATAAATCATTTAATCAAAACCATTAAATTGTACAACAGGTGCTATTTTTTTTTGTAACAAAGTTCTGTATGTCAATCCCAAAAATTATACTATAAATACAGGCAAAAAACAAATGCAAAATGGTCTCCTTCTCCATTCCACAGAAATCACAATTATAGTCAATATTCAGCTTGAATCTTTCCAAAACATGTTTCACAGGATAAATTCTATGTAACATTTTAAATAAAATTTCCTTTACCTTGTTACTTATACAATATTTGTTAGCAATTTTCCCTGCTTTCCCCCCACTGTATAGCACCATAGATATGCGATCAAAACAATCTTGCTGAGGGAATTGTAGTATCACAAACAATATTTCTAATCTGTTTATTACTACATTTATCTTTGATGTTAATATTGCAAGTGAATATATTTTAATGTAAATCTATATTACTTACATCAACCACAGAGGAATAAAAAAATAAAAAAATACAACCCCCCTTGGAATCGCATAAAAAACAATTGCATATTATTTTGGGGTTATTGGAATTCTAAACTTGTCAAGAAATTCCCCATATGAGAATAGATATCCATCCTCATTCAATAACTGACCAACCAAAATCATTTTATTCTCAAACCAGTTACGAAATAAATTGACTTATTTTTAAATCGTATATCTTTGTTGTTCCATAGAAAGTATCTGTGAAAGGAAAATGTGTTTAAATGCTAACATCCAAGCTAAAAGGGCCTGTTTATGGAATGTGGCCAATTTTACTGGAATTTTATCAACATCATAATTACATCGAAGCAAAAATCAAGTGTTGAAATCCTTCTTCTCCAAAACGCCACTGTTATTTTTGACTGTCTTTTTGACTGTTGTTTTTATTTCTTTACTTACCTATTGTGTAACTAATACATTTTTGCACTGTTGGTAAGTAAGCATTTCACTGTACCTGTTGTATTCGGCGCACGTGACAAATAAACTTTGATTTGATCGTCTGCATTTGAATATGATGACGACGTATTTTATTGACGCCACGAAGCCATCTGACTGACATCTGATAGACCAAATCAACGCGACTTTGAAAAACCCATCTCGACACTTGATCCCACATACTCGGCTCATTTTCCTCCCATTGGAAACGACATGATTTTTTTTCGACAGGATGTGGTATATCTTAGTAGAACATCTTTGGTAATATTGCTGTCGCTAATATTGATTATCACAACGGGTGATTGCATTGGGAATTCACTTCCTGGATCTACTCGTTGGTGCCTTATTGTCCCCTCCCTGCTCCGCAGATATTTCGCTTCCGCAGGGCGGGGGCAATAGGTAGACCAGAGTGGCTCCGCCCCGAATAAATTAGGGTATGGGGTGTCTCGCTTTCTTTACCATCTCTGGTACACTGCAGTGTACATTTTCCATCTGCACACTTCCATCTTCATTGCTTCAGCAAATCTGTGCTGCAAGTGAAGGCTGTGAGAGTGAATGCAGGAGTGAAATAGCAATGGCCAGCTGTAAATGTATAATACACTTGAGATGAAGGAACTACCGAGAACGAAGAAACAAATATGAGTTAAAACGTCAAATATCAAACGAATGGGCTGCTAAGAAACTCAAGTAAGTGAAGCAATCTAGCTAGCCTGATTAAGCTAACTTGCAAGGGTTGCCAACTCTGGCAGGTTAACTCAGCTAGCTCGCTACAGATCCTGTCGATCGCTAATAATGACACATTAGCCGAACATAATAGCCATTATGAGCTCGCGCCATGTATGTAACTTTTATATAGCTGTGATTCAGGATAGGATGTATCGTAGCCATGCTTTATTACAAGATGCTAGCTAGTTGAGCTGTTGTGTATGGAGCTAGCTAGTTATCCTTTTGCAGCAGGGCCGCCGCGATGGCTTCAAGTTTGAATGTTAATTGGTTAACTAGCTAACGTTAGTTTGTCAGCTTGCTAATTTACCTAACGTTAGTCAAATAATTGTTATGTTAACTATTGGCTAATCTGACCTAGCTACCGATGACCAGGTTTATTTGGAGATTTCACACTATTGGATTACTTAGCGCTATCTACAGTCGGCTCATTTACATTCCACAGCAGCACTGACCAAACGTTAGATATCTGCGAGCTAGATAGGCCAACTTGCTAATGAAATGAAGACGTCATCAATAACAATGTCACATGAGCCCAGAAGGTTATCTAGGTACGTGGTTTAAAATATATTACTGATAATAATAAGGGAAGCCGTCAAATCAAAGGGGACCACCTCTACTTAGCTAACTGTGCTAGTTGACAAATTCATGCTAGATAACATTATCAATGGATGAGACTGAAATGTCACTGGATGAGACTGAAACATGTTTTAATGCGTTATTGCAGGTGGTGACAGTTTGTATCTGAGAACCCAGGCCATCCACAAGACTTGTTCAGTGGGTCAAGATGCCGATTCCTCCCCCTCCCCCTCCACCCCCCACCTTCAACCAGGTAAGAACTTATTGAAGCATGGAAGGTGTCACCTGGATGCAAAATTGTTTCCTGTGCAACGGTGTGGGTCTAAGAGAGAACTGTATCAATCAAACCTATGATAGGGACATATTTAATGGGTTTGAGCCATGATGTAGGCCTAGCTCCAAACCATGATGTAGGCCTAGCTCCAAACCATGATGTAGGCCTAGCTCCAGTGTAGTTCATATGAATTAGTTGTCCAACCAACTTGACAACTCGTAGGTCCCTTTTTCAAAGGGATTTATATTCACTGGTGTTGTGAAGCTGAATTTGTTTCACCTTGTGCGGAGAGCACTACTGAAATCTGAAAAAAGCTGTTCTTGTGGCCTGTGGTTGTGCGTGCTATCCTCACCCTGCCAAGCCCAATCAGAGGTTGTGTCACAAATGGCACCCTATTCCCTTTTTATAGTCCACTGCTTTTGACCAGGGCCCATAGGACTCTGGTCAAAAGTAGTACACTATATAAGAAATAGGGTGCCATTTGGGATGTACGCAGAGCCCTTCTGGTTTAGTCAAGTGATTAGCGCTGCTCACTCGAGTAATCATCCTCAACATCTAATTCCCATAATGACAGGGGACCAACCAGGCCAATGCAGACAGGGATGCATAACGCTATGGATTTATGCAATGGACAACTAATTAATGACTTGATGTGAAGGACTCACGAAATGGTAATCTTTTTCAAATGAATTGTGCTGTAGCCCCTATCAAGAACACGTTCTACCCGGCTTATTCCCTTGCACCAACTGTGGCTTTCTGCAAGCTGCTACCTGTCAGGCTATGTATAATCTCGGTTAGTTACGGGCAAGTCCCAAATTTGAAAGACGCCTGTGAAATCATGACTTGTCCAAAGCACCCGATCTAATGCGTCTCGTTATCTCATGCATCCCGTTGTATCATAACAGATCTACTGTACCGTTCATGTTGTCTGTCCACGAGAAATGAGGTTATGTACTCAGTCTGTTCTCCGGTAGCATAAAGTGTGCTGTGGTGAGCTAAGTAGAGGACTCTCTCTCTCTCTTCTCTTTCTCTTTCTTTCCTTCCTTCCTTCCTTCCTTCGCAGGGCAACACCACCCCACCCAAGCTCAATCGAGATGAGGCCAAAGGCAGAGGAGCCCTGCTCGGTGACATCCACAAAGGGGCCAAGCTGAAGAAGGTCGGCGTGGTCAATGACAGGAGCGCACCTATCTTAGAAAGTAAGGCCACAGCACCAGTAAGGTTCACCCTGGTGTCTCAGATCTACTATTCTGGTAGCACAGAACTGATGAGGCTAGGGTAGTGCATGGAGCACACT
Source organism: Oncorhynchus clarkii lewisi (assembly GCF_045791955.1). NCBI lineage: Eukaryota > Metazoa > Chordata > Actinopteri > Salmoniformes > Salmonidae > Oncorhynchus > Oncorhynchus clarkii. The sequence goes on along the minus strand of NC_092158.1, from coordinate 68,543,182 downwards.
CACTGGGGGTCAAGGTTTATTTAGCAGGAGTGAAATGGGAGACCATGAGGGTAATTATGCATATAATAGGTTACTATTGTAATGTATGTAATTTAACCTTGTTTTCCCTGTCCAGAGCCTAAAGGAGGTGGTGGTAGTAGTGGAGGCTCGTCAGGGGCCATTCAGCCAATGGGAGGGCTTTTCCAGGCAGGTGTGCCTAAATTACGACCAGTCGGAGGCAAGTATTTAATATCCTAACTGCTATGATGTCACTTACAAAGATTTCTCCAAAAAATCTGGACCGCTGAAGGAGTTGTCTGTCAAACTTATATTGGGGGGAGGGTTTTGAACAGCAATTTAATTCCCTTCCATTATATTTATTGCTGGCAAGTTTGAGAGCAAGCTAGTTCGTCAAAGCACGATTGCAATAGGTGAAAAATGAGCACTGGTTTTTGACTGTGTAGGTAGAACAGGCCGTCAGGTTTCAGTGTTGTCATAGGGCAGGGCTGTAATAGATCTGACACAGGCACTGCTGAAGGAGATTTGCTGATTCACAATAATGAGTTCCCTAACCTGCACGTCTGCATTGGTCTTAGATTTCATCATATGAAGGGCAGTGCCTTACCATCTGTCAGGGAGAAAATATTAGAAAATGGATTATGATGACTAAAATAACCTAATAATACACTACCGTTCTGTTGTAACTCTGCACTGAGACGTGTCCTCATGTTTCTCTGTTCATGTATAAATTCATCTTCATGTAAATTGCTGATGACGTGACATTTTGTATGGTGCAGATGGTTCGGTTGGCAGGTCATCCTTGACGCCTCCTGGCACGCGCCCCGCTGCTCCTCGTCCTCCTGTTCGCCAGGACAGCACAGAATGCTCAGCCCAGCAGGCCTCTCCCCCGGAGCACTCCCGATCCCAGAGGCCCTCCCTCCCCGACCTCTCCCGCCCCCTCAGCGGAGGCAGCCCAAACAGTGGCATGAAGCACAGCTCCTCCGCCCCTCCACCTCCTCCCCCTTTTTCTCGCCGGGGTAATGCACCCCCTGCACCGACTCAGAAGGCGGCACCACCCGCCCCCTCCTACAACCGGGAGAAGCCCCTCCCTCCCACGCCAGGACAGAGGGGGACTTCCCCGGTGCCGGCCCGCAACAGCGCCCCTCTGCCTCCTTCTCCCAACATCAACCGGCGGCCCCCGACGTCAGGGGGCTCCTCAGCTTCCTCCTCTTCCTCCTCTCTGGGTCCACCTCCTCCCCCGTACCGCCAGCCCATGACCAACGGCCCCTCCAGCCCGGCTAACGAAGCCGCCCCGGAGCTACCTCAGAGACACAACTCCCTCAGCAAGAAGCCGTCGCCCGGACCTGGACTCACTCCAACCCGGGGGCAAGCTCCACCCCCGCCGCCCTCCCCCTCCCCGCCAGGCGGACGCCCCCCCCCTCCAGTCCGTGAGCCCCCCGGCAGAGGGGCAGGTATGTTCCTACTAGTGCTCTCCTTGTTCCTCTACCTGTAATGGAGCTGTGGGTTAGGGCCAGCTTTAATGCGTTCTACTGTTTGTGTTATGCATAGTTCAGTTACATAATTCGGTCACATTCTCACTGTGCTGTGTCGCACTATATTTGTTTTTTAACCTCTATCTCCTCTTGTCAATCACCTATCATAATGTGAGGCAAGCGAGGAGACGGGATTTGTTTATTAGTGTAGAAATGAAATGAGTGTGGAAAAAGCTGTGGCAAGGCGTGGCACTACAGTCAGTATGGTGGCATGTCATGACAGGCCTACAGTGTTTTTCTAGCGTTCCTGTCTTGCTGTTGTATTGTAATGACTGACGGTGAGCCAGTGTGGCTGCTCTGTTATTCCTTAATGACCATATCGTTTGTCTGTACAGCTCCACCCCCGCCTGGGTCGACTCAACGAAACGGTGGTCGGGATGCTCCCCCTCCACCACCCCCCTACAGAGGTAGCCCCTCAGAACCTCATAGCCGTGGCAAGCCCCCCCCTCCTCCCTCCCGTACCCCTGCCGGACCCCCGCCCCCTCCCCCACCTATCCGCAATGGACACACCTCCATTTCCCGCTCCTTCGTAGGTGAGTCGTCTTCCTCATACCACATCATCTGACCTCAAATTCGGTTTCCCTCTACATTAACAATCACCTCTCGTTTTGTTAGTCAATCTACTTCGGAGTCTTTTGGAATGTATAAAATGTTGCAGTCCTAGTAAGTATTGAATCTGTAAAAGTGAAGGGGAAACAATACATTTTGAGTTGGGTAAAGGGTAAACTGGCTGTATTTTATTTGTTATATAATTTTTAAAAATTATTGGCTCCTTCGGCTGGATGACTTTGATCAGTACTAAAGAGAGGATTGAACTATCATCACTTCACACTCTTCCCTACTGTTCTTTCCGTCCTCTCCTCCCTCTTGACCTTCAATGGCCTTGACCACCAACCCTGACCTGAACGGTCATCTTCCGAACCTTCTCTCCCTACAGATGACTTTGAGTCCAAGTATTCTTTCCACCCTCTGGATGACTTCCCTGCTCCAGAGGAGTACCGGCACTTCACCAAGATCTACCCCAGCAAAGCCAACAGAGGTGAGGGCTCACTTATCAGTGTGACACAATATGCCAATAAATAATATACACACATGTTCTGGTGCAGAGTACAACACATGTTTACATGAAAGGGATAGTAATATTTTCCCATAGGCCTGTAGTTTATTGTAACAGCTTTTTATTGTTTTGACGGTGTCTTTGGCAGTGATGAGGGGAGCTCCTCCTGCACCGCCTGTGGGAAGGTGAACACTGTGAGACCACTTCTACTGTACAGGAGACAAGGGTTATACACACACACACTACTTTCTCACATAGAACCTACAGCATATAACATATACTGACATGCTTCTCATTTGATAACATTCCATTTCACTTAAGCTCCATAACCATTCACTCACACGCTCGCCCTTGAGAATAGCCCAGGAATTTATGCAATGGCAGTCATGCTCCATTTTGAAGGTGGAGTTGGCAGCTTACTTATACCATTCCCAGCATGTGTCCGCGCGGGTGAACTTGCCCTGGTTTGTCACAAAGGCATTACTTACCCATTGATGGTGTTTCCAGGCTCGTGTGTGTGGGTGGGGAACACTTTGACACGGGTATGAAAGACATTCACTCCCATACCACACAGACTGTTGCGATTGTCAAAATGGAGAAAAGAAAATGTTCTCCACGTATATGCACTGTGAGAGCCCACATCACCATGAAACGGGAGTGACACCCAGTGACTGTACAAGCCTGGCTCTAAGTGTCTGAAGGTGATTGACTTTTTTGGGACCACTGCACCCCTTGCTGATGTAGGGAACTGCTACTGTTTGAAAGTTCTCTCAGGTATACGGTTTGTGGAACAGAGAACTGGAGATGACGAAGATGATATTGGAAAGGCATTATTAGATAAGAGATTCTCTCCAAAAGTGCCAACTGAGTCGGACCTGAACTGGGAACAGCACATATCCCCCCCCACCCACCCATCCTTTCTCCCTGCTGCAAGGCTGTCGTGGTTTCCCTTATGAATGGTGGAATGGACTGATCAGAGCAATAGTTTCATACGTTCTCTGTGATTGTTGTCAGTAATCAACACCTGTGACCGTGGCGATCGTTGGTTTGTGAAAAAGTCTTCCTGTTTAGAATGATGATGCACATGTATGGGATCTTGCAGCAATCTCTCCCTCCCTTCCTCTACGCAGAAGAAAAGACAAACCAGATAGATGCATGTTGTCTGTCTTGACAAAATGCATGAGGGTGATCTTGTTAGTTGTCCTAAATGCACAGCAGAAAGTTATTATGCCTTCTAACATTAGTCTGGGCCACTGAAACCATTTCACGACAACTAACTCATACGAACACTACAACCCTCACTAGTTTAATGACCGAGCCTTTCAAATGCATTGCATGCTACAGGATGCTGAACCAGTACATTGACACTAAAATACTCAACCCGAACCCAGGCAACGAGTCGGAAGCAATCCAAGAGTGTATTGTTCAAAATTGATAGAGAGAAATTATGTTGAGGGGAAAGTAAATGTATGCTTGCAAATACAAACCTTTTCCTGGAACTCTGCAGGATAAGGTTTGTTGATACCCACAATAGCCACGTGGTGGCAGTATTTGATGATTTTCCATAGGGAGACATGGGACCTACAGTATATGCTTGTGATGCAGTACCCCTTCAATTTGTCTTTGTATGTTTTTTTTTAAATATAAAGTTGTATTATGGATTTGGCCAATGTTGAGCGAGAGGGCAGTACAGACCTGTATGTATGTCTGTCTGTGTAACAATTTTGAGATCTTCTGCTGAGGGTCGAATGGACAAACCAATGACAAAGGCCATGTTGTTCAACTCAATCATAGTTGTCTACGTTCTGTCTTTGAAAGAACAAATCTAATGTAGTCCTTACATTTCTTTGCTTAATGCACTTGTGACCACAAGCCTGAAACAAATGCACGTTGTTACACAGGGAGGTGAACCTTTAAGGCTGGTACCTGTAATTTTGTTCCTATTGTTTGTGTGTTGTGTGGGGTTAGTCTTGTTCCTTATTTTAAAACGGCCCTGCACCGTGACCGAACCCCCTTAAACTGTCACTCACTATTCACTTTTTATTTCAACCCTTTGCTGGTCTTTTGCCTTATTATTCGCTGTTGGGGTCAATTCAGGATTTGTAAAAAAAGAAGAAAACAAAGCTAATCTAAGTTTATACCTCATATGGGTAATACGGTAGTCATGGCTATTGTTCTACTTTTAATATGTATAAAGCTTGTTAAATAGTGAATAAAACGGGGATAGATAACGGCAGGCTTTTGTCAGAATCCAGCGACAAACTGTTAGTCATCTGCCTTCAGTCCCCCTTTTAGATATTCCCTCTCTGTGTCACAGAGGGCCTATGTGGCCATTCAACAGGAGCAGTATGTACTCACATTGAGAGAACCTCCTTGTTCGTGTCTTCTTCTCATCCCCCATTTCATACTTTCATACTTAGCTTAATCCAGGCCCTGGTTCCTTCTGTACATTTCACCCTTCTGCGTCAGACATGTTGTACCAATTCAATTAAAATGTCAGTGATGGAGAAAAAAAAAGTCTACTTTTCCTGTCTCTGTCCAGTCCATTGTCATCTGTTATTAGTGACGTTATGTAATAATGTGCCACAGGTTTTGGTTAAAGGGATAGTTCATCCACATTACAAAATGACATTGATTTTATTTTAGGGGGTAGATGGCTTGATGGAAGCTACAATGTAATTGTCTGCATCCATTTAAAAATATATATTTTCCTTTGTTTCCCTAATTGGAGTAAACTAATGGACAACAACACTTATCTTATACACAAGTATGTGGACACCACTTCAAATGAGTGGATTTGGCTATTTCAGCTATACCTGTTGCTGACGGGTGTCCAAAATCGAGCGCACCGCCATGCAATCTCCATAGACAAACATTGACTTTCAATGTGGCACAGTCATTGGATGCCACCTTTCCAACAAGTTAGTTTGTCAAATTTCTGCCATGCTGGAGCTGCCCCGGTCAACTGTAAGTGCTGTTTTATTGTGAAGTGGAAACTTATAGGAGCAACAATGGCTTACCAACAAAGTGGTAGGCCACACAAGCTCACAGAATGGGATCGCTGATTGCTGAAGCACGTAAACATAGTCTATACTCGGTTGCAACACTCACTATCGAGTTCCGAACTGCCTCTGGAAGCAACGTCAGCACAAGAATTGCCCGTCGGGAACTTCATGAAATGTGTTTCCATTGCTGAGCAGCCTCACACAAGCCTAAGATCACCATGCGCAATACCAAGTGTCGGCTGGAGTGGTATAAAGCTTGCCGCCAGTGGACTCTGGAGCAGTGGAAACGTGTTATCTGGCTGGAGTGATGCATAGAGCCAACTGTAAAGTTTGGTGGAGGAGGAATAATGGTCTGGGGCTGTTTTTCATGGATCGGGCTAGGCCCCTTAGTTCCAGTGAAGGGAAATCTTACCGCTGTGCTTCCAACTTTGTGGCCACAGTTTGGGGAAGGCCCTTTACTGTTTCAGCATGACAATGACCCCGAGCACAAAGCGAGGTCCATACAGAAATGGTTTGTCGAGATCGGTGTGGAAGAACGTGGCTGGCCTGCACAGAGCCCTGACCTCAACCCCATTGAACACCTAATCACCAAGCCTAATCACCCAACATCAGCGCCCGACCTCAGTAATGCTCTTGTGGCTGAATGGAAGCAAGTCCCCACCGCACTATTCCAACATCTTATGGAAAGTCTTCCCAGAAGAGTAGAGGCTGTTATAGCAGCAAAGGAGGCCCAACTTCATATTAATGCCCATGATTTTGGAATGAGATGTTCAACAAGCTGGTGTCTACATACTTTTGGTCATGTAGTGTATTTACAATTTACGGACACAATGCATTTTACAATAGTTATCTGGTTGTTTTTAGTCCCACCCTTCAACCCCTCCCGGCTATCTCTTAACACCATCCAGTTTTGATTTCTATGTTTTTCAACTGTGATGTTTCACAAAAGTTCTGAACCTTTCTCATAGTTTCTACAGATTGTAAATTCAAGTTTTTTGGGGGGCTAAAAGTATTATATTATTGATTGACTGACTATGACTTTTCAAGTCACCCATCAGTGCTATTTGCAGAGTTACCTGCAGGTAAATGTTGCAGTTCTTCAGTTATTCCTGTAACCTGTGTCCAGAAACAAGCTACATATGGACAACACCAAAACAGTAAATCTGCAGAGCTGGGATGGTTGTATTCCCCATATACAGTGCATTTTAAAGTATTCAGACCCCTTGACTTTTTTACACATTTTGTTAGGTTAAAGCCTTATTTTAAAAATCGATATGACACAGTTGTCACTTTTTTGATTTCTTATATTAAACTTTTTATTTAGCACAATTTCCTTTAACCAATTTTGGTCTTTAATGCAGGGCCGACAGACAAGTTCCTTTTTCCCAGTTCCACCTGCCTCTTCCATTTTTGCAATAATGCTGCAATTAGTTGGTTGTAATTTTGGGTAGAGCAGACATTTCCATATCATTTTGTTAGATGCATGTGTGACAACTCCATGCAATTAGTATATTTGAGTTGAGCCATAATGGTGTATTATTTGTTTGGTCTTTTCTCTTGGATTAAACTGAAATTACAACCAACTTTCCACAGTTTATTTTAAAAATAGTAATATTTTGGAGATAATTACATTTTCAAGTAACCAAAAGTAAGTGGTTGTAATCTCAATAAAGGGGAAAAGGCCATTATTGAACAAGGGGTGAGGCATCGTACTAATCTGTTAGAGAACCCGTTCAGATTTAATTATAACTTTTCTATGACTGAAGCCTTTGGTGAGAGGTCTAAAATTTTAATATTTAATCATTTCTGCCCCCTGAACCATGCTGGTTAAGTGTACCTTGAATTCTAAATAAATCAGTGTCACCACCTCCATGCTTCACGGTGGGAACCACACATGCGGAGATCGTCCATTCACCTACTCTGCGTCTCACGAAGACACGGCGGTTGGAACCAAAAATCTAACATTTGGACTCATCAAACCAAAGGACAGATTTCCACCGGTCTAATGTCCATTTCTCGTGTTTCTTGGCAAGTCTCTTCTTATTGGTGTCCTTTTAATAGTGGTTTCTTTGCAGCAATTCAACCATGAAGGCCTGATTCACACAGTCTCCTCTGAACAGTTGATGTTGTGTCTGTGACTTGAACTCTGGAAAGCATTTATTTGGGCTGCAATCTGAGGTGCAGTTAACTCTAATGAACTTATCCTCTGCAGCGCTCATCATAGCGCTTGATGGTTTTTGCGACTGCACTTGAAGAAACGTTCAAAGTTCTTAATATTCTGCTGTTTCTCTTTGCTTATTTGAGCCGTTCTTGCCATAATATGGACTAGGTCTTTTACCAAATATGACTATCTTCTGTATACCACCCCTAACTTGTCACAACACAACTGATTGGCTCAAATGCATTGAGAAGGAAAGAAATTCCACAAATTAACTTTTAACAAGGCACACCTGTTAATTGAAATGCATTGCAGGTAACAACATCATGAAGCTGGTTGAGAGAATGCCAAGAGTGTGCAAAGCTGTCAAGGCAAAGGGTGGCTACTTTGAAGAATTTCAATGTAACACTTTTTTTGGTTACTACATGGTTCCATATGTGTTATTTCATAGTTTAGGTCTTCACTATTACTCTACAATGAAGAAAATAGTCCAAATAAACAAAAACACTGGAATGTATAGGTGTCAAATGTTGACTGGTACTGTACATAACTTTAAACTTTAACCATGGTGTAAGAAATTCTCAAATTGATGTTCCAGGCGTTTCTAAATAAATTCCAGTCGTACATTATCAAAAGCCTTTTCAAAGTCAGCTATGAATACCAGGCCTGGTTTCCCCAGAGGTTGCAGAGTGTTCTGTTGTGTCCAGTGCTTATATTATCTCCAATCTATCGTCCATGTAAAAAACCTGTCTGATTAGTATTAATTATGTATTATGCATTTTGACAGAATTTTTGCATCCTAACAGGGAAGTGTTAAGGGCCTCGATTTTTTTCAATGGATTGCATCTTTATTTTTACCACTTGGGTCCTGTTTCAGTAGTAATGAAATCAGACTACCTTGTTAAGTATCTGATAACCACTCCTATAAAAACGGTAGATTAAAACATTCTAATAACGGTTCACTGAGTACATCAAAAAAGGGTTGGTATAACTCAACTGCTATGCCCATCCATCCCTGGAGTTTTCCCAGACTTCAAGGCTTTAATTGCATCAAGTTCCTCTAATTTGGCCTTCACATGAGTCTTTCTGTAAAGATGTTAATTTTACATTATTATTAGAAAAACATCCATACAATATTAAAGCTGATTTCCCCCCCCCCCCCCGAAAAAAATAAATACAAATAAAATAATCTTTGGTTAGTGGAGATGGAAGAGACTGAAAGGAAAACATATGCTTAAAGTACTTTGCTTCCTCTTTCAAAATATGGTTTGGTGAATCATGACTGTTCATAATTTGTAACAAGTTTCAGTTAATTCTTTTTGGTAGCATTTATATGTTGAAGATGAAAAAAAAAATGTTTTGTTGAAGATGAAAAAAAAATATATATATATATATATATATTTCCCCCATATTCTATCCGGTTCACTTTGTTTATAATATATTACACTTGATCTTTCTTGAATAAGTTTGTCCATTTCTTTTAGGTTTTCCTCTAACATATTCTGTGCCTCTATGGTAGAGTTGCTATCCATCTGTACTGTTAGTCCTATTTCCTTTGTTAATATGAACTCTTTTGACCTAAATTGCTTTTGTTTTAAAGATTAGTATTGAATTGCATTTCCTCCTAAAGGCACATTTAAAAGTGTTCCATTCAATTAGGATGGCATTGTTAAAGGTTAATTTGTGGAATTTCTTTCCTCCTCCATGCGTTTCAGACAAATCGGTTGTATTATGACAAGGTGGGATATAGAAGATGGTATTTTACCAAATAGGGATAAGTCCATATTAAGTCCAAGAACAGCTCAATCATTCTATGTGTGGCAGCTCTGTGAGCCAATACTGTATGTTAAGTAAAAATTAAGAAAAGAGGCAGTAGCCAAGGTTAAAATGACAGAATAACCCAACAGCACACAGGTGTCATCAGAAGAGGCTTTATTTAGGTGCGTAGTATCCGAGACCAGAGTGAAGGGCCTCCCCATGGTAAAAAGAGCAGATCGACTCCCAAACCCTTAGCCCCTACCTCCTAAACAAGTGATCGGTGCAAGCAATATAGTGATACGTCCATCTAGCCCATCACAGGGCAAAGTGGAGGTCTTACTACATTACCACCTATCCAAATCTCCCAGACCTACACATTGCCTCGGGGTTAAGGGTTGATTTGATACAACTGCTTGGATATAACCTTGGGCTACGTCTAATGACACATCTGAGTTTCAGGAGAGATGACTGTAAACACTGACTTCTGTACAAAAACAAAACCCTACACGAGTCAAGATCCCCCCCCCCCCACCCCAGGCCTCCCAGTCATTTAAGAAAAACAAAACAAAAAACAGAAGAAATATGCTGTATAATTCATCTCAACTACAGTAGCAGACTCCATTTCTGTCTCCATTTACACCCGTTCTCAGATTTACAAAACAAATTAAATAATCTCCTTGCATTTTACACAAAATAGAGTCTCCATATTATTTAGCTATTTACACATAGAATATTTACATTACAGCTTTATCGTACAGGCATTGCCAGGCAGCCCTCCGCGAAGGTCGCGACCCAGGGATCCTGAGAGAGTTGCAGGCAAACAAGTGGTGTCAACGTCACTGGGTCCAGTTGTTCAACTCCATATACTTTCGAAGAGAAAATTCATCAATCAGCATATTAGAAACTATGGTGCAGTACAAGTGGCCATGATGATGGTACTATGCCTATAGAATAAAACGGGCCTTGGTTCTTTTGTTGAGAGTTCTGCGACAATGGCTTTGTTAAATTGCGATAAAAAATGATATTGAACTGAACTATACTGAACATTTTATACAATCACAAACAATTCTCATGCTGAAAATGTGCCCTGAGGTCAGGCAAAAGTGCTTTGTTGTTACAAATTTTGTTGGCCTCCCATCATCTGTACATAAAGAAGGGTTTGTCTTGTGATGGTGAACCTGCGGCCTCAGTCTGAACCCCCCAAAAGGGTGGAATTATCAAGAGCTGTCAATCAACAACTGACTCAACCAATGAGAGAGATCTTTGACGTGGGGAACCAATAAGCCTGCAGCACATCATGGGGTTCAGAGACTTTTCATTCCACCATCACCTGAAATACCACGTCTTCTTGTGACACGGTGGAGGCTTTTGTTCAGAGGTATAAACTCTGGGTTTATTTTAGCCCAGAAGTACTAGTATGAACTAGCATAGGAGTATATTTTCTATTATCCAACTGTCGCTGACTCGTTGAGGGCTGCCGCTGAGCCCATATTGGCTGGAGGGGAGGGGTCAAGAGTTAGGATAGAGGTCACCGGGTTAGATTGTCTCACGTCTGAGTACTTCAAAGATAAAAGGTGGGACAACAGCAGGAACACAGTCTGTCTGGGGGTCAAATGTCAAAGACTTCAGTTCATCAGGTCTAGTTAAACAAAGCCGGCCTTTCCCCATTTGGGCTAACCATCCTGGTTTGGTTAAGTTCAGAAAGGTCCAGTTGGGGAAGGGGGTTTGGTGGCAGTGCAAACTGGACAGGCTTCACTTGGACGTGAAAGCAGAAGCATGACTTGGTGTTGGGGAAACAAAAACAAAAGTTTACTATTCATTCCTCCTCATTTTCTGTACAAAATGGCTGTCCAATCTGCTAGTCGAGTCAGTCCTGAAACCTTGTGCCCTCCTCACACATCAACATGCTCACAAAGTCACACGCACAAGGCTTCAAAGAAAATAGTTCCAGTCATTTTTCTCAGCCGTTTCCAGCAGTCTGAGTATTGTACACAAAATCAGCAGTGGCTCGTGACAAGCAGACCAGGAAGGAGGCTGGAGGAAGCCAGGAAAACACCCAGCATAGCAAGGTTACAAAAATGGCCAGCTGATTCAGCCAATCAGGGTTGAGACCATTGAGGGCAGAGTTGCAATGGAGAAAGGGGGTAAAGGTGGGTATGGGGGCAATCTCCCCCTTTCTCGTCCCTCTCCCACTCATTCGCACTTTCTCTCACATGTCTTTGGGCTCTAGCTTGCAGGACATTTCAAAGAGCAGGTTCTGATTGTCGATGACCTGCAGCTGGCGAACGTAGGCCTTGGTCTGGAGGTGAGAGGGTGAAGGCTCTGCATCCAGAGCTACGAAAGAGAAAGAGGTCAGTTCATTAGTTACCCCCAACAAAACAATTTATACAGTAATCATATTCACCCCCTAGATCAGGGTCCCCCGGGTCAAATTTGGCATGCAGGTGGTTTTTATTTGCACCCCCAATTTCTTAGCACAAATATTTAGGTTGGAGCTGATTTCCTGGTGTTTTTAGACACACACACATACATACATACATACATACATAACAAGTCTAAAAACACTAGGAAATCAGCTCCAAGTTATTTTAAATTAAGCAACCCTTTCCCAAGTATTCCCACTCATAACATAGCCACGTGATTGTATTCAAATCAAGGTAAGATTTTAGTCAAACATATATATGTTTGGGATTCTTGAGGTCAATTTGCAGTCTACATATTATTTGTAATTATATTCAATCATCCCCCCCCCCCCCCCCCCCTAAAAAAAAATTAGGCCCAAGGCTGAATCTAGTTGATGATCCTTGCGCTAGATTGTAGTGTTTAACCCCCAGAGAAGCTGCTGTAGCGTGCAATGTCCTACTCTCACCACCGGATGGCGACAGACAACCCTACTATTTCCACTTGACCTAACAAGAGGATCGCAGCAGCATCTGCTCACGGCGAGCCCACACAACACAGCAGGCAAAGAAACTGGTTTGATTCAGTTCTAACCAACAGCAAAACACTTTTTGTCAGGCAGGCTAACAATGGCCACAAATTGTCCTTTCCCCATTCTGGGCGCAGAAAATCCTCCTTGGATGCGCCATTATCCTCCTCTGTGCCACCATCACAACAGCAGCAGCAATCTATAGGATTAGATGGTCATTCATTAACTCCAGAGCCCAAAGGGCCATTTTGAAGCCATTTCTTTTTTTTTGGGGGGGGGGGGGGGGGGGTTCAATGGGTTTGTGTACGTGGTGTATGCCTGAATGTAGCCTATAGCTGTCGGAGAACACACGGTTAAACATCTCCCTGTGTGCTCTAAGCTCGCTAAGCAGAAGTAACCTATGCTTAATGGAATCAGATGACGGACAGAGGGGGAGAGAGAGAGAAAAAATAAAGATGGGGAGAAAGAGAGGGATAGAAATGACGGGGTAATTCAAAAGAGCGACCCCTGGGTCACCCAACGAAGCACTCCATACAGTCCATTAGGATACAGCGATAATCTGTACCGCTGTAACTAAGCCCTCTAGGATTTACGCATCTAAGCACAGATTCATTATAGCACTGTGTGCAATATAATACAGCCCTAAAAAAGCGTTTCAGCACTTCCTGTAACTGGTCCGACTATCCTGAATGAAGGCTATGGAATATTTCACAGTGATAATAAACCCCATTTTGAGAAGCCCAGAGTGAAAAGAAACACTAGTTTGCTGCTTTCGGGTCGAAGCTATTCAACTTCAGGGTCCTACACGCCACAGTTACGTCAAGTCTCGTTTGTGTTCTTTACATCACAAAGGAGCTTAAACCTTGGAAGCCAGGTGAATGAACGTGTCCTCCAATAGACAGAAGTTGTAACTAGATCTAAAGTTTAAAAAAATACAACAAAAACATTAACCCAGCCCTGGCTTAGGCTCTGGTCTCATGTTTCAAGTTTTAAATGTCACGTACACTAGTACAGTGAAATCCCTGTCTTGCAAGCTCCAAACCCAACAATGCTTTAATCAATAGAAGCAGTAAAAAATAACATAAGGTACAGTACCGTAAATTATTTTAGTGGTGTTTAACATAGTGTGGTGTTTGTCATTAGCCAGCGCACTGTGTCAGTAGTGTTATCATGAGGAACATTCAGATTTTTTTTTTTTTTATATCTAGATTAGCATCTTTCTACATATAATATGCTTGTACAAATGAAGAATATTCAGCAGGTATAAACCTCTATATGTTGTTGTGTATGTAGATAGGCCAAGTTGTTCATGTGCTGTGAAACCTCTCTTTTATGCCCCATGTCAATAAACATACAGAAATAAGAGGGTGGAGATGGCCGATGTTCTACTGGGTTACTGAGTGTCTTTGTGTAGGGTCTTATATTATGTCAGCAATCTCGTGTGTGTCGATTGTGTAACAGCGTTAGCTGGATTTGTGCGACACATCAATGATCTTAGTGTGTCTAACAGTGCCGCGCTTTACTCAAACTAATGAGCGTAAGGCACAGATTGCTAAATGTTTAGTGCACTAGCACGATACAAATTAATTACACTGACTCTTGGGGATGCTGGCTCTAAAAATAGTGGATCAGTCTGTGAGTTATGTTAAGTAATGCTAGATAGACTATGCGATACCAACATTATCGAGTGTTTAGCATGTCATGCTACGTGATAATAATGACATTGAACATTTAACATGCTAGGTTGTGTGATAACCATATCACAGTGTTTTGAGCTGTACTCTGTGCGGTGATAATGTTATTGGGTGTTTATGCACACTAGGCTATGTAATGAATGATCATGTTAAAGTGTTTACCTCGACATAATGGCGTGGTTAGCACGCAAGGTGGTTTGTCAGACAGTAATATCATTATGTGTCGAGAATGCCTGTGTGTGTGTGTGTGGTGGTAGTGAATGGCGGTTGTGTGATTGAACGGCCCCGAGGGCTGTGCTGTTCTAAACAGATGGCAGGGTGGAGCTCGGCACCTTCAAGACTATTCTTAACAGACAGGTGTGCCTGTGGAGGGAGGTGTGGCCATTAATGTTTACCCAGTTGAGAGCTCCTGTATCGTCTGATGCTCCTCACCATCTCCGCAACTTTATGCTGGAAGAGACAGGAGACGCGTGTAGTAAGACAGTAGTCAGGGAATCACGCTGATTGTGCCAAATAGAAAATGCATGCATTTCTTTGGCTATTCTGTCAGGGGCTGAACGTATACTCACCATCTTCTCAAAATTTACAAGCTCCCCATGAAACGACTTGCAACTCTCGTGGAGGAAGGTCAGATCTGAGAGATAAAAAAAAAAAAAAAGAACGAGAGAGAGAGAGAGAGAGAGAGAGAGAAAGGTAAACACAGTGAAGGCAGGGAACAATTAAGTAATGTCTTGTCGACACTCGCCCCAGCGGCTGCCCCCGTCTACCGGTGCTTTAGCCCACAGACGGAGGAGAGGTAGGACCGAGAGAGATGAGCCAAAGAGTTCATCTGTGATCCCTCAATAGGAACTGGAATTTGCGGGTGAAGGGGAGGGGGGCATGTTTAATCGAGTCAGGAGGAATGTTCTGAATGCTGCTGATGGCGCTAGACATGGGGAGGGAGGGTGTGTGGAGGATGGGGCGAGGGAGGGAGGAGGTGAGGCGATACGCTAATGTGACTTTTTTCACCCCTGGACTAAAGATGCTATGAGCGGAGCTTTATGAGCTGCACACTGGACAGCAGGCACACCTTCTCTTCCCGAACACACACACCTTCTCTTCCAAACCGACACACATATTTAAAACACACACACACAGAGCAGATGCACTTTGCTAACCAACTCTCTATCACACAGCAAGCGTATGCATATTCCTCCCGCACTCCCCCACCACCCACCCACACACACACAGAGAAGTCAGATGCACCTTACTCTTCAACACACACACACGCCTGCTTGAACAGTTATTTAACCACAGAGATTAACGGCTAGCATTCGGAACTAGCGAGCAGGGTACCAGGAAGCCCTAACTGGGCTGTTAGGTTACGCACGATAATACACTCCTGCTAGAACATAACATCCATAACATTTAGAAAATACTTCACCTTGTCACCCAGGTCAGAGTGAAATATCACGGAGACGGATGAGAGGTTGTACAAACATTTAAAAGGTGGTACACCTAGAATTCCGCAGAATGTCTCCCCTATGTGGAAGCTAGGTGAATTGCAACAGCAATAGGCTGCATTCAAAACCAATCTCCCCCTCTTCCCAAAGTCATTTACTTTGGTTTTGGTCCACCAGGTTCAAACAGCTGTAAAAACTGTTTTTTATTATTGAAAAGATTTTTCACAGCGATTTAGATAGTACAATGATTCCCTACAGTATTCAGCGCTTGTTTTCTCAAACTGAAATTGGGCAAACAGTGTAGAATATTATTAACCAGGACATGACAGAGCAATTTCTACATGGCCACTTGACCTGGTTTCCACTAGATAAAACACAGCCAAAATAACCTTTCCCGTTTTGACAACAGACGCAGCTCCTGCAGGAGAAATCAATAGATGAATATCACAGAAAATCCCAACACTGGTGGGTAAGTTACTGTGAAACACAAATCATTCCACTATTGCTGCAGACATATTATGGACATTTTCTGATGCAGATTTTTATTTTTTTATCCTATATGTTGCACAATTGAGAAACATTGAGCAATACAAATAGCAATGCTTATGCAGTACGCTAAGCTGCTATCCAGCAGTTATGTGTCCTATCCATAGAGAATGGTGGAGTACTCTAGTGCCCAAAAGCCTGTTTTAGCATTGGCAGCGCCATTGGGGACTTTCACCTTTTTGTAGTCAACTGGGTGGGACTTGCTATGGTTTAGAGCACATATGTCAGAGTCAAGGCCCGCGGGCCACATCCGGCCCGCAAGAAGGTTTTTTACGGCCCCTGGGATGATCTTGATTTATTATTAGAACCGGCCCGCAGCAAGCCGGCAGCCCGCAGATCTTTTACACGCACCAATACTACATTTCCCACAATGCAAAGGTGACGCACCGAGCAGTAGGCTGCTTCATTTCAATATTTATTGGCACAGCAGTCGTCAGCATCACAGTAAAATTAACTTTCAGATACCCATCAAAAATGGCAAAACGGAAGGTGGATACTGAGAACCGGGGGTTTCAAACAAGGTGGGAGTCGGAGTATATGTTCACGAAGGTAGCTGGAAAACCTGTGTGTCTTCTGTGTGGAGAAAGTGTGGCGGTACTGAAAGAGTATAATCTGAGACGACATTATGAAACGAAACACGCGGACAAAAACAAGAATATGGACATGGAACAAAGGCTACAAAAGGCAGAGGAATTAAAACGAGGCCTCAAATCTCGACAGGCTCTGTTCAAAAAAGCCAAATCACAAGGCCAGGCTGCTGTCAAGGCCAGTTTTATTTTGGCAGAAGAGATCGCTAAATCAGCCCGGCCATTTACGGAGGGGGATTTCATCAAAAACTGCATGATTAAAGTTTGTGACGAAGTTTGCCCAGAAAAAAGGCAACTCTTTTTAAATGTGAGTCTGAGCAGAAACACCATTGCCGAGAGAGTAGACCAGTTGTCCATCAATCTAAAAGAGCAGCTTGTGAAAAAGGGAAAAGATTTTATTGCATATTCCTTGGCTGTGGATGAGAGCACCGACATTTCTGACATTGCCCAGTTGTCAATTTTCATCCGCGGAGTGGACTCCAACCTAAGCGTGACAGAGGAGTTTTTGGCTTTACGTCCTATGCATGGCACAACTACGGGGCATGATTTGTATGAAGAGGTGTCAAGATGTGTAAATGAGATGGAGCTGCCTTGGGAAAAACTCGTGGGTTTGACAACCGACGGAGCACCTGCGATGTGTGGACACAGGAGCGGACTGGTGGCGAAGATACGGGAAAAGATGCAAGAGGAAAACGCGACAGGTGAGCTGACAGCTTATCATTGTATCATACACCAGGAAGCGTTGTGCGGTAAAGCCTTGAAAATGGAGCATGTAATGAGCATCATCACGCGCACAGTTAACTTTATCAGAGCCAAAGGTTTGAATCACCGCCAGTTCAAGGCATTTCTGACGGAGTTAGAAACGGAGCATGGTGATTTGCCTTATCACACAGAGGTGCGATGGCTAAGCCAGGGAAAGGTGCTTCAAAGATGTTTCGAGCTTCGTGAGGAGATTTGTCTGTTCTTGGACAGCAAAGGGAAAGACACAACACAACTCCGAGACGAAATGTTTCTGTGTGAAATGGCTTTTCTGTGTGACATTACGAGTCATCTGAATGCAATAAACTTGCAGCTGCAGGGTCGGGATCGTGTCATCTCTGATATGTACAGTACAGTGAAGGCATTTAAAACCAAACTGACTCTGTGGGAGACGCAGATGCGGAAAGAAAATTTGAGCCACTTTCCCAGCTGCCAGACCATGAAAGAGAAGCTCTCTACCAGTGCGTTCCCGAGCACACAGTTGGCTGATAAAATAGGTATGCTTGCCGCTGACTTTCGACGCCGATTTGCTGACTTTGAAGCACAAAAAAGCAGGTTGGAACTGCTCGGTAACCCATTTGCTGTTGACGTGGAAAGCTCACCACCAAACCTCCAAATGGAGTTGATTGACCTCCAATGCAATGATGCACTGAGGGCAAAATATGCGGCAGTGGGTGCTGCGGAGTTCGCCCGTTTCCTCCCCGGCACAATGCCCCAGCTGCGCATCCAGGCTGCTCAAACGTTGTCTATGTTTGGCAGCACATACCTGTGTGAACAACTGTTTTCTTTGATGAACCTGAACAAAACATCACACAGAAGTCGACTTACTGCTGAACACCTCCACTCAATTCTGAGGATTTCTTCAGCTCAGAGCCTTACCCCGAACATTGATGAACTTGTGGAAAAGATGGGACACCACCAAGTATCACCCTCAACCTCAAACAAGTGAACATTACTGTGCAATCACATATTTAGAGTTTTTACTCAGTTCAAGTTTAAAAGTTAAAATTTAATATTTGTTTTCACTGCATGTTACTTCTCCTTAAACAAAGTGTTGTTTTTGATTAATAGATTTTTGCACTTAATTTTTTTTGTATTTCAATCCAATTATATTTTAAAAATATTTCAGTTGAGTGGATGATAGAAAATTGCTATTATTGTTTTTTCTTTGAAGTAAATTTAGCCCACTTTTGCTAAAATAGAAAATATAGTCTACTGATGGTGCCTTGAATACCGGTTTCTTTCATTTAATGTTCATGTTATGGGGATATTTATATAAAGGAAATTTGTCTTTTGTGTCTGTTGAAAATTAAAGATTACTGACAGAGCCATAAGAAAATATTGCTTTATTTATCTGATCATATTGTAATATATTTGTTAGGTTTTCAGTAGGTTCAATTAGGTTCACTAGACTATATGCGTCATTTAAAAATTTTTCAATGAACATTCGAACAGTCCGGCCCTCGTCTTGTAGCTGATTTTTTTATTTGGCCCTCCGTCCATTTGACTTTGACACCCCTGGTTTAGAGGGATAGTTCATGGATTGCTGTACCTTGCTTACAGGGTAAGGAAACCAATGTGTTATTTGGGTGAACTATCCCTTTAAGGGAGGAACCCATAATTCTCACCAGGTCATCAGGATGGATCAGCCAATTAATTATACTTGTGCGCAAACATTCCATAACTGCAGGTGGCAATAAAAAGCCAACCTTGGTTTTATACCTGTTCAAACAACACATTCCAGATGGGAGTATGGACCCTTTCAGTTTGTTTACCAACTCATGAAAACAGTACAAGAAAATTGACGACAACAAAATGGAGACGGCCTCAATGGCGCTGCCTGTGCGCTCACAGACGCCATAATGGGCCAGATACAAAGATGAGTCCTCTATCATTCTCTATGGTCATATTATGAAAAAGTGGAAGCATCTAGCTGTGAAAGCAGTCGACCTGGTAGCCCATAGGAGTTGGTTTCTACAGTATGTACATCGTGTTGAACATTTGTCTTGTTTAAGTTTATGGTCCTTTGTAGCTCAGTTGGTCGAGGGTTCGATTCCCGGGACCACCCAAACATAAAAAGTGTACGCACACATGACTGACTGTAAGTCGCTTACTATTGACTGTAAGCCTTACTATTTTGCATTAACAT
This sequence comes from Oncorhynchus clarkii lewisi, assembly GCF_045791955.1. Lineage (NCBI taxonomy): Eukaryota > Metazoa > Chordata > Actinopteri > Salmoniformes > Salmonidae > Oncorhynchus > Oncorhynchus clarkii. The sequence continues at coordinate 68,523,566 of NC_092158.1, read as the reverse complement.
TTTAGTCATTTGGCAGATGCGCTAAATGACTACGTACATTATATTAGAGCCTGGTACACACAGCTTTCAAATGGAAAACATTCCACACGTTTTTGGTGTCTAAGTGACATTGACAAGAGATTTCATACCCAAGGGGGAGGAGAAATGGACAAAGAGAGCGAGATAACGAGAGGGAGCGACAACGAGACAAGCACACACTAAGTGGAATATACCACACATTAAGAAAGTTGCACACACAGTGTTATGGTGTAGAATAATGTAAGTATATATTGTATGTAGTCTATAACCAATCTATTATCACCGTGATGAATAAGGCTGGCCTGTAGAATAACGGCAGCAGTATTTTGTTGATCCAATTTCTGAACAGATCCAATTATTTGTTGATCTAAAAAGAAATATGAGAACTCCCTTGAAATGATTAGATTTGAAAGAGTGAGGAATGGAGAGCGAGAGAAAAGAGTTGACAAACAAAGCGGGGCATGGAGGAGGGAGGTCAGGGTGGAGGGGGAGGGAGGTCAGGGTGGAGGGAGGGAGGGAGGTCAGGGTGGTAGAGCTCATTATGGAGCTGATCACCTGTGGAGGAGGTGTGTGTTCTCAAAGTAGAGAGATGAATGTCACATGGTTATGTTTAAAGACAGGGTCCCATGTTGAGTTAAGAGGGTGTGAGAGCGGGAGAGAAAGGAAACGAAAGAGAGAGAAAACGTGCCTTTCTTCGATAACGAGGGACTTTTGTTAAGTCGGAGCGGTAGGTTATGAAGTGCCTCAATGCCGATGTGTGCCTCAAGTATCTGCTCATGTGTGTATGTGTGTGAATATGCTGGATGTCTGTGTATGTAAGTGTACGACTGTGAATGTACCGCAGTCTTTATTCATTCCTCAAGAGGATGTAGAAGTACGTTTACATGTAGACTCCAGCATCGGCTGCATCTAACATGAAACAAGTATGATCGTCGCATACTTGTGTTGCCCAGCAGGGAGACAGCATGCTGAGCTTTGTGTTTGTGCAGGGTTGAGGTAGCCTGAGTACCATTCTCTTCGGCTAACATTCCACTGCCATTCCAAATGACAAGGAGAAGCAAGGAGTGGAATGTTAGCTAAAAGAGACTTGTACCCAGGCTAGGGTTGAGGGAGAGATTAACTATGGGTGTTAATTAGCAAGGCGGGGCTCAACGGCTGCCTTCTAATCACACTACACAGCATCGTGTGTGTGTGTGTGTGTGTGTGTGTGTGTGTCTCAGAGATATTATGAGCTCACATCTGGACAACATCTGGGGGGGGGGGGCGCTGTGTTTGGGGGGGTTGTAGATGTTTGTGCCCCTGTTTTCAGCACCACACACAAACACAGTGTAGTGTTTCCTCAGCTGTGTTTTTGTATGCGTGTCCATGGCCAGAGAGAGGCCTTGAGTAGCGGCCCGACGTCACTTATTTAGTCTGTGGTTTGAGCCAATGGCAGCCTGTGTGGATGGGGGGGTGTGTTTCAGTGTATGTTTTATATTAGTAAAGATTTCACTTTTTGCCGATGAACATATGCATTTGGGTAGTGGAGAGAGAGAACTACAGTGTTTGTGTGTATTTACTTGATGTGTGTATAGTGTGTGTCACAGGAGGTTGGTGGCACCTTAATTGGGGAGGACGGGCTCGTGGTACTGGCTGGAACGGAATTGGTGGAATGGTATCAAATCCATTAAACACGGTTTCCATGTGGTTGATGCCATTCCATTTTAAAATACATTATTATGAGCCATCCTCCCCTTAGCAGCCTCCACTGGTGTGTGTGTGTGTGTGTGTCACCTTTGAGCAGCAGTGGTGTGAAGGGGATGAGGGGGGGTCTGAGGCTGCCCATCAGGTCTCTGTAGGACTTGTGGTTCCTGGATGGATCCTGAAAAACAACAACACGCTCACTCACCCTTCACTAAATGTGCCTTATAAATGAACCCATAGCCACATACAGATTGGGGTAATTTACTTTTTGAGGTCAGAAGACCTCTTATGAATCTTGACTGACTGAAATGGAACTTAGCTCAACCCTGATATACAGTAAGCCCATATTATAAGGACTCCCTTAACTGTCCCCTTGGAGACCCCGAACAGCCACTCACCGCAATGCTCTCAAACTGCTGGAACTGCTTCCTGAACTTCCCAGGGAGGCCCTGCCACAAACCACAGACAAATAGTCCCCAGAGTTATAAACAAATCCCTACGCCAGTGTGTTTGCTGACGTGTATGTTGACTGTGTGTGCATGGAGGGGTGTGTATCACAGGAAGTTGGTGGCACCGTAACTGGGGAGATTGGGCTTGTGGTAATTGCAGGAGCAGAATCAGTGGAATGGTATCAAATACATCAAACGCATGGTTGCCATGTGGTTGATGCCATTCCATTCACTCCGTTTCAGCCATTATTATGAGCCGTCCTCCCCTCAGCAGCCTCCACTGGTGTGTGTGTGTGTGTTTTACCTCCCAGGTGAGGCGAAGGCGGCTGACTGCAGGGTTGTCCAGCCCCAGGACCACAGCTAGGAAGGACAGCAGGTCCTGCTGCTGCTTACACCTGGAGTACATACACACACACATTAGATATGACTAGACAATAACACACACTTCACCATAAACTAACACCATAAAACACACTGTTAGGAATGACCAAATAACACTACTTGGCACTAATCTAAACTATTGTCGTGGCCATACACACTATTAAAACATATATCATCAAATTGGCACATAATTCAATAGGACTGACAAGACACCCGGAACTCACAGAGCTGCGATCTTGATGAACTTGCGGAGGAGCTGCACCCTCTTGGGCAGCGACTGGCACTGCAGGATCTCGGTGGCGACCCAATGCTGCACCTCGCTGCATCGCTGCAGTACCAGCTCAAGGTTGAGGGGGCGCCAGCGAGCCTGCTCGCCGTGGAACACGTAGCACACAAACTCCACCTGGACATAACAATGTAGAAACATACAATAAGTCTAGAGCATGGAAAATGTAGGTAGACCACACACACACGGCATAAAAAGTTCTCGTCGCTGCTAACTTTTTGTTGCAATTATTTAGCAGAGGTTCTGCCCAGTTCTCTCAGCTCCACCAATCACAGACCTCATGCACGCAGCTGAAGAGCTCCCAGTCAAACACCACCAGCTGAGTGGCTACCTCCTCAGCACTCATGTCATGTAGTTTACTGTCGCCGGGCGACCAGTGGATCTCCTCAGGTAAGGGAAGCTAAAGAGAAACAACAAAATTGAGGCGTCTTACCAGAGAAGCTTTGGACTAAAACATTGTTGTTTCATCTTCTTGGCATATTTTTTTATATTGGTAACTTTGAGAACTATAAATGAATCAAATGTAAACAATGTTTAGTGCTATCCAAAATGGCCACCAGCCAGGGCTTTTCATTCCTCTCCATTGTTAAGTGATAACTCGTGCTCTAGGACTCACCAGGCTCTCCAGATCGGAGGGCTCGCAGGCAAACAGGTGAGTGTTGACTCCCAGGGTGGTGAAGACGGCCTCGTCGCTAGGCCGGAAAGCGGCCTTCTCTGAGAACAACAACAACACAGATGAGCTCACACATCAGCACACACGCAATGGATTAGTAGAGATTCCAGCGAACACATAACAAAAAGCACACAGAAACATGCCAGAACATCAACAAACTGTTTTCATCTCCATAGAGTCAAATCACTTTTGTCAGCTTAGCTCCAAGCAGTGGTGGGTAGTCATTTGTGGATTTAAATCTAAACCTCCTTTGTGGATGTAAGCGTCGCTGTTCAAACAGTCATGTCAAAGCTTGCATTGTCTGATTGGGTCTTTTGGTTGTTGAAGTGGGTTTTTTTTCCTGCACAACGCAAATCAAACAGTAGGCATGGCGAGAAGTAATCGTAGGTTTAATGTATACAGTATCTGTGTGTGTGTGTGGGCCAGTGTGTGTGTGTGTGTGGTCCTACCCCCAGCAGAGGTGACAGCCACCAGCAGCAGGTTGCCAGGTTGGGTTGGCTGGTCTTCGCTGTACTGCAGCTTCTCCCTGACCAGCGCCAGGATCTCCCCCACGCGGCACGACAGACGGCTGCGGATCGTCACGTACGAGTGGTCCGGCGTGTACACCCTGCAAAAGACTGTGCGTGCGCACACACACACACCCTTTTAAACTTCACCCACATGGCTCTAGCGTGTACAACATCTGTCCCATATCCTCATATCTGTTGGCCTGTATCTGAAGACCTTAAAGGAAAATACCACTCAATAAACAATTAAAAAATGTTTGGTCCACTGTTGATACGGTCCCAATTTTTTTTTGCATGTGAGAAATGACATTTTCAAGATATAGAACTTTCAAAATACAGAAAGTGTCACAGGTATGATGCGTTTTGCATCACATCCTGTCTCACTCACTCTCGTCTGATCCCCGGAAGGCCTCTCTGGGCTGCAGACAGGCGTCGATGCGGCGGAAGTGGCGGAAAAGAGGACGCACCTGCTTCTTCCGAATCTCCTTGTCCTCCTCGGAGCTGCTTAGGAAAACACAGTAGACCGTCTGTCAGTCTATGCATCCTTTCAAAGCCAGCTAGTTTGTATTTGGCTGTGGCGGCTTGTGTGCTACAGTGGGATGGGTCCAAAAGGTCTGTATGTATCGTCGCCTGTAAGCAAGTAGATTGTAATTAATAGGGGCCAGAGTTCTTCCTTACAATGTCAAGGTAAACTCCTAGCCCTATTTATAGGGGAAGGCACCACAATAGTTGCAGTGCAAGAAAAGCCAGTGTGAGCTAGGAGGCTATAGGAGAAACCAAGGCCATTCAAAACAACCTATTACACTAATTAACAGTGATTGTGCAATAAAGGCTTTGACTAAACCAAGAGGTGCGACACAGCAACATCCCGCTGCAATGCCTTTCAACAGCCCCAGAATACCAGAAACGCTAGCAGACTGGTGCTAAAAGAAGAGGCTGCGGGCTCGGTGTGTGTGTGTGTGTGTGTGTGTGTGTGTGTGTGTGTGTGTGTGTGCTTGCGTGTGTATCTGGCTGGGGTGGATGTGTGACTTACGGGCATTGGAGGATCTCTGTCCAGCGCTGAAGCTTCAGCACGTCTTCCACGAGCTCAGGGAACTGACTGAGTTGTTGAACTGCACACAGATATAGCTCCTGAGGCAGAGGAGAGACATGACTTTCAGAGAGCGCGAGTGCACTTTGTGCCTCTGTCTGTGTGTCTACCAGCACTGTGTGGGCAGTTGCAGTTTGTCACAAGATGTGCTGCTAGACAGACTGCATCTACAGTGCTCTGAGAGAAAGGAGCGAGAAAGAAAGAAAGCGAGACAGAACACTACAGAGCGATAGGTAGACGACAGTGGCGACAGAACGGAGCAGTGTTAGAGGCCATGAAGGAAACCGACAGATGTGTTTTTAATGTGAATATAGAAGGAAAGATCGAAGAGGCCAAAAGCCTCATTTCCCAAGGTGTGTTCAGCTGAGTCATTTCCGTCACCATGACAACCCGGGCGGCCCTAACAGGCTGCTGCCAGAATCAACACTCCACACACAGCTCCCACCCAGAGAGAACGCCACAGCACACGGCCTTGATGCCAGGCTGCTTGGATGGAAGAGCAGGTGTGTGTGTGCTTGTAAAGTGTGTGTTTAACACTGACGAGTTGTTAGATCTCACGCCATCGTCCTGCTGGATGTCTGTGTGTATGTGCCCACACGTATGTGCATGTGCGTGCGTGTGTCTGTGTATGTGTATGTGTGCACGCGTATGTGTGTGTGTGTGTGTGTGTGTGTGTGTGCGTTCCATGAATGTGTGCTGGACCAGTACCTTGGGGAAGCTGTTGGACCTCTCGCCCTCTTCCTGCAGCAATTCTCTGTATGTGTCCAGGTAGCGGAAAGCAACACTCAGCACAGCCTGCTTCCTCTCTGCTCCGTCCCAGCTGGGCCAGCCCTCCCCTGCCTTCCCCTCCACACCGAATCTGAACCCAGAGTCAAGGGGGAAAAACGCCACAGAGACCGAGAGAATATCTACTGATCACTGTCATGAGGAGATTAATATTGAAGTTGGGGAAGATATGGAATCATTTGGAGAAAGCTATTTTCTAGTACTTGTTTACTATCCACACCAAAATTATTTATATGCCACACTAGCAAAGGATACACACACACTTTGTAATTCTATCATAGTTGCACAATGTCGGTTACGAGTACCTTCACGCACACACCACACTGACAGAAGGCACACATTAAATTACCACTCACACAAGCACATGCAGGCGCTCAAAAACACCCTGTAGAAACTCTAATAAACTCACTGAAACACACAGCTGTAGAACCATGGTCACCAGACACGCAGATGGAAAAACACAGTATTTCAGTGCAGTGTTCAGAGTCAAACAAGCAACTCGTAATTACAGTTTAGCCAGAGGAGAGCAGAGAGCTGTGTGGTGAAGGCTCAGACACACCCATCCATTGCACGCACACACACACACACACTCCTTTTCCATCCAGCTCCCAGCCACAGCAGGAGGAGAGGAGAGCATCTTAGCAAATAGAGCAGTAAAGAGTTTTGAAGAGCTCTGCACGGTGCAGCACCAGAATTTGTGTGATATTGGGATATTTTTCATCCGGTGACTTGAGGTATACCATCATGCGTCTATGTTGGACTCGCCACCAAAGAGGAGTCATACGTGCGCACGCATGCAGACACGCATGGGGAAACCTGCCATCCTATCCTAAATATAAAGAAGGGACTACCCACCGGACTCCACGGCTACACTGAAGGGGACTATCCCTGACACCCTCCTCTATTTCAGACCCCAATCCAAGTCCACCACAGACCTGTGACCTACAAACTCACACACTGAACAGTATTTATCAATGCCTTGGATGACATTCCAGATCTAGTCATCCTATAGCTATGATCCCCTGTTCACCTGCTTCTCCCAGCTCCAGAAACCGCAACCTAACCCTAAGGCCAGCTGCTGGGTTTATATTGCACTGCAGTATCTCATTCTCTTGGTTTTGTTCTATTGGGTTGAGTTCCATTGCTGGTGTGAGAGTTTGGCCCCAGCTTCCACAGTGGCTTGGAGTCCCTCCAAAGCTCTTCAACATAGCCGGGGTTCTGGGCTTTGATCGCTCAGCCACTACAAGTGTAGTGTGTGTGTGTGTGTGTGTGTGTGTGTGTGAAGGGTCTGGGATGAGTTACTCAGGGAGAGAGACGTAAAGGGAGGAATTCTCAGTGTTCCTAATGGAATGGGAGGTAGCATTTGTTTTCATTTCCAGAAGGAAGCCAAACGTGTTTCCACAACAGAAGATCTGATTAGGGCCAGCGAGACTGAGGGAGAGGTGTGGATGGAGAGAGGGAGAAGAGAAAAAGAATAGGTGGGAGAGAAAGACAGCGGGAGGGAGGAGGAGAGGGGAAAGGGTTAAGAGGTACAATGGAGAACAGGCTGGATCATTGATCATGTGTAAGAACACCCCCCTCCCCTCCACACACACACACACACACTGGGGCGTCTCACTAGGGCCCAGACAAGCTGCATTAAGGGCAGCGAGGCATGCGGACGGTCTTTCCCAGAATGCCTTTGTGTTGCAGTCTCCGTCGAGAGTCCCATTGTCGTCTGGAGGGCCGCTCAGGCCTCTAAAACACACACAGCCAGGGTCTTCAGTGAGGGAATGGAGGTCAGACACACTGAACGGGAGTTCTGGGAGAAAAGGGGGTGTAGTGTCCGTCCAGACTCTGACAAACGCACAAACGTAGACCACTATCCCTTACACACAGACATGCACCGACAGGCTCACAAATGCACACAGACACACATAATATCTAGTGGAATACATACTGTCTCATCACTAAAAAAAGCAAGCGATCATAATGGGGGGGTGGGGGGGGGGCTATCATAATGGAGGAAAATTAGGATTCTAAAGCCAGAGGTAGGCAGGATAATATCATTGCTATAAATATGTTAACTGTAGATATGATATGAGGCTTCTGCCTATCTCTTGGTCAACTGCAGTGTAATAATATGAGAAAGGGAGTTAGCCACGAGGCAGACGTTAAGTAGCAGTGTGGCTCATTGCCAATGAATGCACTACTACTGCGACCCAAATCCCAGCTCTGCGTCAGGGAATGTTGCTCAACTTTACTGAACCCCCTGTGGTGGTGCCAAAACAGAAACACCGTTCCTTGGCTTGGTGCAGACGGGAGCCAGAGGCGTTGTTGTTACTAAGGAGTTTTGGGTTCTTAAACCTTTGGTCGAGCGCTCCTGCCAAGTTACGAGCAACAGCACTGGATAATCTTACTCAAATTGAGCGCCGGCCTGACTGAGTAGCCTAATATAGCTTTGATACTGTAGAAAATATAAATATTCATAAAAATGTAATTTAATTATTATAATATATATATATATATATATATATATATATATATATATATATATATTTTTTTTTTTAATCGGCTAATAAGCAAGAGCTTTTACTTGAACACTGTGTGCATGTTCCATGAAAAACAGCCCTTGCTTTTAACACAGCGGACATCATATGCTAGGCTACTTAACATGTTGCACCAAAAAGACAGAGAACCTTTTCTAAAGCAAAAAAAAAAAAATATACATTGTCCATGTCCAAATTCGGTGTCAAGGCTAGTTCAGTGCCATTGTTTATATTAGCCTAGCGAAGTAGCGGCGTTGAACAAAACAACATTATCTTGGCGCTAACGAGCACTCGGACAGGAAACCAGAAGTGGGCCACCCTTGCCTTGCACAGCGGATGGGAGTGCTCGGACCGAGCCTTCCTGCATCCCAATTCTTCCTGGGGATGTCTGGGAAGGGTGTGTAGGTGTGTGTATGTTTACACATTGGGGCTCCCAGGTCAGGCTAGGCCAGGAAGGAAAGGGAAGGTAAAGGATACTGCTGGAGTAGGACCTGCTGGAACCTGTCTGAGGCCAGGAAGATGGGGTGTGTCAACATGAAGTCATCCAGGAGGGTTTCTGTGGAAACGAGAGAGAGAAAGAGGGAGGGAGACAGAGGGAGAAAGGATAGAGAATGGAGGAAAGGGAGAGGGAGAAGAAAATGGGCAGGAAAAGAGTGTAAGAAAAAGGGATTATGAAGAGGGGATATTGGGAGATAGGAGAGGAAGAGAGAGCGGGAGAGAGAGAGAGAGAGAGAAAAGCATGTTAATTATGCATGGCTGTGCTTCTACAGCCGGTGCAGCTGTATCTCCACTGTACTTGTTCAACCGGTCGTGCCCCAAAAGCTCAAATTTGATTATGGTGTCAGAGAGAGATAAAAAAAATGGATGTCTGAAATCCCTTAACGTCACCTTTGTCTGCTGTTAAATCCCTGGCCCTGGCGCAGCGCAGGGGCTTCTGCTACTGGGCTAAGATAAATCCTGTCTCAGTGAAACCGCCACCTGGTCCTCTGTGCTCCAATTCAGTCTGCAGTCTATAGCTATACACACCAGAGGGGAGGCATATTTATAAACCCTGACTAGGAGTCTCGGACCGGCTGGACTGCGGTTAAATCGCTCCAATCCCACTAAATCAGATGAGATTTCAATGACTCGTGCGGTGTTGTTATCATTATTATTATTATTATTATTATTTCAAAATGACAACAAACGAGACGGATGAAATTGGAAAGTGTAGGCCTATTTCCTCTCTGGTTAGGGGAAAGTTGTTATTCTGGAAAAGCAGTAGACGGAGTGTGGAGGGATTGTTCCCGGTGACAGGATATACTTTCCCTAGTTTACTGCTGGTGTTATGGGGATAAGCAGGCTAGTGGATACTTAACCTCGCAGGGTCAGACATATGAGTTAAAGAGTGTTGTATTTTACAGACAGATATTAACACACTGACCATCAACAAGACACCACGCGCACACTAGGGGTGTGAGGATGTTGACAATATAGGCCTGCAGACGTGTGTTCGGGATATGTAACAACAACAACAAAAAAATGAAGGTTTTGATGGAAATTACTAGAAGCTGCGGCACAAAAAGGGGTGCCCCACATTCCATTACCCAGAGTGCATCATTAAGAGAGCACTCACTAGCCGTGCTAATCAAACTGCCCCCATGCTCAATCCCAGACAGACCGTCACAAACGGAATCCATTGACCTCTGAGGGAGGGAGGGTGTGTGTGTGTGTGTGTGTGTGTGTGACAGAATTTGGCACACGTAGGAGCGGGGCTGGGTCAGTGGAATGGCAATACCTGCTCTGAATTCATAAAGCGTAGAAAGCATGGAGGCGTTGCTGTTCGATCACTACTAGATTAAGACCTGTTCAGACCGCTCGTCTTCCTGGCTACTCTAACTATATTTCAACAGGAAAGAAAGACAAATACTGTGTGACATTGGATATTGCGAAAACTACAGAACCAATTCTCTGCATGTGATTCTATTGCTTGATTGTAATAGAGGCTTCTGATCCACTCCCTTCCTAAAGTATCCACTACATATGGTAATTAGGCACTTCCAATGAATGTAATATATTTGTTGGTGTCCGTGTGTGGATGACATTTAAATATGTGTGCTTGTGTGGTATTTTGCGGGTTCGACTGTGTGCATGCTAGTGTGTGGCTGTGTGTGTGTTAAAACGTGCTCGTTTGTGGGCTAATGTGGGTATCTGTAGTCGTTGCGTGCTGCAGCGAGTGAGTCCACGCATCGTCGACCTCTTGGCAGTACTGGTTTCCCACAGTTGCCTGGGAGATGCCACGTTGAGTGGCTGCAGTGAGACTGAGCCCAGAGAGCGAGAGAGAGAGCGGCAAAAGATGAGCAGAGGAAGTAAACAAAACAATAAAAAAAAGAAGGAGTATGAAAGTCAGAAGACAGGCAAAGCACAGAGAGAGAGGAGAGGAAAGAGAGAGCGAGAACGTGGGTGGCGGGGGAGAAACAAATGGGATGCAAAAGAGAGAGAACCAGAGGAAAGAGAGGAGAGTGCATGAGAAAGAGAGAGAATAAGAGAAAGAAGTGAGTGAGTGGGCGAGGAAGAGTGGTGAAGGCCACGGGTCTCAATCACCTTCCCCATCATTATTCCCCTGGAGCTCTGTGTGTGACCACAGGAAAATAGCACATCCTTTCAACTCTACCTGCAAAGGAACAGCAGGGCGCTACAGAGCTAGCTATGAAGTACAGTATGGCAAAGGAGACCATAGAAACTAATAGAATAGAGAGGACACATTCCCTGTTTGTTTCATGTGTAGCTTACATAATAAAGTCTCATAGACTAGAATGTGAGAGAAGTCATCCTGTTTGACTCATCCAATATGGCTGCCGGGCTCTCGGGCAGGTTGCCACTGTGTTTCATTGGTGAGGTCTGTTCAGGTCATTCACCTTCTAGACGTGGGGGAAGACCCATTGTGACAGTCTCTTGGATCCACACAGTGGTAACAGAGAGAGATGGCCACTGATAATCTCCCTGCTCCACTGTCAAACTAATACAGTGTGTCCAACCCCCGCGACAAGAGAGAAAAATAGCATGTCCCGAAGATGGATCGGTGCATGTAACAGGGTGGGGAGATGGTTTCCCTCTCTCCCTCTCTCCAAAGCCTGTTCTCTCACTTTCTCTCCTCCCGCCACGTATTATGCTGAAGCTTAAAAGTGCAGAAAATCTCTGGCTCAGATTAGAAGTGAGCACACCGCTCCACATGACAGGAGTGGGAGAGAGGAGCACAAATCCAACTCCCACATAAACACAGACACAAAACACATACGCCCCAGAATCTCAAACATGTGCACCCCCACGCACACGTTGTACATGTACACATAAACGTGCGTGCACATTCATACAGAGGTAGATGATTCCAAATGGACACGACACATACAGGCACTTACACAAACTCAACTCATTTACAGATGACAGACTCTCTCATTCAAACACTTGTGCATGAATAGAAAAACAAACAAAACACTCCCTCCCTGCAATGCCCCTGATCTCAGGATCAAAGCCCACCTCCCACTACTGCCCACCTCCCACGGTCTGTGCCTGAATCCAAACGGCAAGAGGGCTGTGGTGATGTGTGTGTGTGTGTGTGTGTGTGTGTGTGGGGCGGGGGGGGGTGAAGTGGGCAAAGCATACAGCCTTGAAGTACACCCTGTCCTTCATCCCCCTTTCTCTCTTTCCCTGCAGGAAGCATAAAGGCTGGGAGGAGAGGAGTGCACACTCCCTTCAGGGGTGGAAAATGGCAGGATGGAGAGATGGAAGGAGGTTGTGGTTCAAGTCACAGCTGTGGGCCACCTTATACCAGGGTGGAAGGGGGGAGGAGATTCAGCCTCATGACAACACAAGGTCTGGAGACCGTTCATAAAGCAGAAGCTGTACATGTGGTTTGGATCTGAACCAGTGGGACTGATTAAAAAAAAAACAAGACATTTACTCCCGAGGTGCTGACCGGTAGAAGCCTCTACAACCACTGTGACCCTTGCTAGTCATCTATGAACATTTGAACACCTTGATGAGCAATCTGTCCTTAATGGCCCATGTACTCTTACAATCTCCACCCGGCACAGCCAGAAGAGGACTGGCCACCCCTCAGAGCCTGGTTCCTCTCGAGGTTTCTTCCTATGGTCCAGCCGTTCTAGAGAGTTTTTCCTAGCCACCGTGCTTCTACATCTGCATTGCATGCTGTTTGGGGTTTTAGGCTGGGTTTCTGTACAGCACTTCGTGACATCTGCTGATGTAAAAAAAAGGCTTTATAAATCAATTTGATATTGGAGAGACAGAAAGGCAGATTTCAGCCCATCCCTAGCTACCAGCCGAACCGAACTAGTCTGGTATGCAGTTATATAAACTGTGATGCGTATCCCGTTTCTATGGTGACCTTATCTCTTTGACTGTACTCTACCTTACTATGCGCATACAAAAACACACACCCTCTCAGCTCTCTCTTAAGTGTTTGGGTTTCAGCATGAAGCGGTCAGATGGAGAGGTAGAGAGTGTGTGTGGGCGAGTGTGTGTACTCTGCATCTGCCTGTTGGCGCTTGTTCCACTAATCTGGTGCATCTTCCCCACGCCAATTCCCATTCTCCACCTCCAAAACACACAGCCGTTGAGATGCAAATGAACACCAGGGCAAATATAAAAACACATACACAATCCTGTGTCGATATGGCAGAGGAAAAATTCTCACACACACACACATATATGCATGGACAATCTGGATTTTATAAGTAACCCGAAACCAAATGGTGACAAACACAGACACACAGCAGTGGTTCCCTGCTGTTCATAGTAACCTAATTCAAACTGCACCCAGTAGCTACTCTGCGGCATCCCCTCCCCAACCTTCCATTTTGGGCAGCGGAGAGACTTGTCTGGCCACTCGCTCCAGTGAGCTTGCAGCAAAGCTCAAATATGCACCCAAGGGCATCCAAGTCGTGGCAATGCCTTTGCCAGTCACATACTTGAAGATTGTGTTTTTTTTAACTGTCTTTTTACTGTTGTTTTTATTTCTTGACTTAACTATTGGTCACCTAATAACTTTTTGTTGTTGAAATTGCACTGTTGGTTAGAGCCTGTAAGTAAGCATTTCACTGTAAGGTCTACCTACACCTGTTGTATACGCCGCACGTGACAAATAAACTTTGATTTGATTTGACTTTCCCACCACAGTGGCTAATGCTATAGGACACATTCATACAGTACCAGTCAAAAGTTTGGACACCTACTCATTCCAGTGTTACTTTGTTAAAAGTTCATTTGTGCAATTTCTTTCCTTCTTAATGCGTTTGAGCCAATCCATCAGTTGTGTTATGACAAGGTAGGGGTGGCATATAGAAGATGGTCTTTCACCAAATAGGGCCAAGTCCATATTCTGGCAAGAACAGCTCAAATAAGCAAAGAGAAACAACAGTCCATAATTATTTTAAGACATGGTCAGTAAATTATGAAAATAAAGAACTTTTAAAGTTTCTTCAAATGCAGTCGCAAAAACCATCAAGCGCTATGATGAAACTGGCTCTCATGAAGACTGCCACAGGAAAGGAAGACCCAAGTTCATTAGAGTTACCAGCCTCAGAAATTTCAGCCCAAATAAATGCATCACAGACTTCAAGTAACAGACACATCAACATCAACTATTCAGAGGAGACTGCGTGAATCAGGCATGGCTACCACAGCATTCTGCAGTGATACGCCATCCTATCTGGTTTGCGCTTAGTGGGACTACAAATAGTTTTTCAACAGGACAATGACCCTAAACACACCTCCAGGCTGTGTAAGGACAATTTGACCAAGAAGGAGAGTGATGGAGCGCTGCATCAGATGACCTGACCTCCACAATCACCCGACCTCAACCCAAATGAGATGGTTTGGGATGAGTCGGACCGCAGAGTGTAGGAAAAGCAGCCAACAAGTGCTCAGCATATGTGGGAACTCCTTCAAGACTGTTGGAAAAGCATTCCTCATGAAGCTGGTTGAGAGAATGCCAAGAGTGTGCAACGCTGTCATCAAGGCAAAGGGTGGCTACTTTGAAGAATCTCAAATATATTTTGATTTGTTTTGGTTACTACATGATTCTATATATGTTATTTCATAGTTTTGTCTTCACTATTATTCTACAATGTAGAAAATAGTACAAATAAAGAAAAACCCTGAAATGAGTAGGTGTCCAAACTTTTGACTGGTAATTGTGTGTGTATATATATCCGGATTTGGAAACACTGCTCAAATGTTTATTATTAGGTCCACAATGTTTACTAGACACTCCCACCAAACAACACTAGGGGTCACACCCCAGATGTCTAAGCCACTGGTTCTCAATCCTGGTCCCGGGGACCCAAAGGGGCGTAAAGCAATATGCCCGCATGGCATCTCTCTCTCTAGTACACCCTTGTGACAGAGCTATAAAATAAGTGCACATGTACAAACACACATGGCTGCCACAGGAAACACCCTTAAATCAACAGACTACACCAACAATGAAAAATACAATGTTTTTCCTCAGTTTTCGTCTTTGCCCTTCAATGCAGCTGCTGTGACCTTTTGGCTGCTTTTCACACGTTTAAAGACCATGTTGGAACTGAAGGTTGGGATTGGCTACTGCAAACATATGCCTTTCCCCCTTCCTCCAACCGCACAACGCTTTTGTTGGAAATGTTGAACTACTAACATTTTGCTCTACACACTGTGTGGTCAGAGCATACTCTCAGCTACTTGCCAAAGCCTCCCCAGCTTCTCCTTCACCCAAATCCAGATATCAGATGTTCGGAAAGAGCTGCATAACCTGGACACATACAAATCAGCTGGGATAGACAATCTGCCGCCATTGTTGCCACCCCTATTACCAGTCTGTTCAACCTCTCTTTCGTATTGTCCGAGATCCTTAAAGATTGGAAAGCTGCCGCAGTCATCTCCCTCTTCAAAGTGGGTGACACTCTAGAACCAAACTGTTATAGACCTATATCCATCCTGCCCTGCCTTTCTAAAGTCTTCGGAAAGCCAAATTAACAAACAGATCACTGACCATTTTGAATCTCACCGTACCTTCTCTGCTGTGCAATCCGGTTTCCGAGCTGGTCACGGGTGCACCTCAGCCACGCTCAATGTACTAAACGATATCATAACTGCCATCGATAAAAGACAGTACTGTGCAGCCGTCTTCATCGACCTGGCCAAGGCTTTCGACTCTGTCAATCACTGTATTCTTATCGGCAGACTCAACAGCCTTGAATTCTCAAATGACTGCCACGCCTGGTTCACTAACTACTTCTCAGATACAGTTCAGTGTGTCAAATTGGAGGGCCTGTTGTCCGGACCTCTGGCAGTCTCTATGGCAGTCCACAGGGTTCAATTCCCGGGCCTAATCTTTTCTCTGTATAAATCAACGATGTTGCTCTTGCTGCGGTTGATTCCCTGATCCACCTCTACGCAGAAGACACCATTCTGTATACATCTGGCCCTTCTTTGGACACTGTTAACAAACCTCCAAACGAGCTTCAATGCCATACAACACTCCTTCTGTGGCCTCCAACTGCTCTTAAACGCTAGTCAAAATAAATGCATTCTTTTCAACTGTTCGCTGCCCGCATCCGCCCGCCCGTCTAGCATCACTACTCTGGACGGTTCTGACTTAGAATATGTGGACAACTACAAATACCTAGGTGTCTGGCTAGACTCTAAACTCTCCTTCCAGACTCATATTAAACATCTCCAATCCAAAATAAAATCTGGAATCGGCGTCCTATTTCGCAACAAAGCCTCCTTTACTCACGCTGCCAAACATACCCTCGTAAAACTGACTATCCTACCAATCCTCGACTTTGACGATGTCATTTACAAAATAGCCTCCAACACTCTACTTAGCAAACTGGATGCAGTCTATCACAGTGCCATCCGTTTTGTCACCAAAGCCCCATATACCACCCACCACTGCGACCTGTATGCTCTCGTCGGCTGGCCCTCGCTACATATTCGTCGCCAGACCCACTGGCTCCACGCGCTCCAGCAGGTATATCTCACTGGTCATCCCCAAAGCCAACACCTCCTTTGGCCACCTTTCCTTCCAGTGCTCTGCTGCCAATGACTGGAACGAATTGAAAAGAAAATAGCTGAAGTTGGGGACTTATATCACCCTCACTAACTTCAAGCATCAGCTATCTGAGCAGCTAACCGATCGCTGCAGATGTACACAGCCCATCTGTAAATAGCCCATCCAATCTACCTACCTCATCCCCATTTTATTTACTTTTTTGCACACCAGTATTTCTACTTGCACATCATCATCTGCACGTCTATCACTCCAGTGTTAATTTGCTGAATTGCAATTACTCCGCTACTATGGCCTACTTATTGCCTTACCTCCTCACGCCATTTGCACACACTGTATATAGACTTTTTCTATTGTGTTATTGACTGTACGTTTGTTTATTCCATGTGTAACTCTGTGTTGTTGTTTGTGTCGCACTGCTTTGCCATATCTTGGCCAAGTCGCATTTGTAAATGAGAACTTGTTCTCGACTGGCCTACCTGGTTAAATAAAGGTGAAATAAAATAAATAAAAATAAAATAATTAACAATACACCTGCCATAGTGGCTTCATGCCTTCTCCAAACCCTCTCAGTTTATCATCATGTAGCATGTACATCTTCCTCTGGCCCTTATGCTGGGGACCATTCTGGAGAGAGTATGCTTCTTGGTCTTGGATTGAGTGTGTGTCCCTTAAATGTAACCTGACAGTTCCCATGCTAGTCAATTCTCTCTCTCTAATACAACTGTTCCCAAATCAGATTCCTAAGCCTGCCAAGTTGATTGGTCTACCATCCCCTGCGATTAGGCCTATCCCTGGGTCAGTATTCAGTTTTACAGGGGAAGGGAGGAAGAAGGGTTGATATTACTGCCGCTGGCTAGCGGCGTTTCCCCCCAATGTGCTCGGGGCCATCTGTGCGCGAGCGTGTGTGCCTAATGTTGCACACCGCATGGCAGAGATAAGAACCACCGCTCCGGTCACATCAAAGGATGTCAAGTGGCGAAGGAGTTCATCAGGATAAGTCATAGTCACTACCCGGCTGGCAAGGCTGCTGCAACCCGACTCCCTCTGGATGGTCAAAACTAGTTGGTACCAAACTGCCAACTGAGAGAAAGAAGCCACTGCACTGATCTACTTGTCATCATGCCACCTGGATAAGCTAGTAGATAAAGAAGTGATGATTAGATGAGAACATCCTTATGATACAGAAGCCAGTTAACAAGAGTATTTTGCTCAGTCTCTCCGTCCCCCTCTTCCTCCCACTGGCTGGCACACTGTCCATATAGTTTATGAAACCTCTATTGAGTCTCTCCCAAGTCTCATGTTCTCAAACAGTCATCTCCTTCCTTCCTGCACTCCCTCTGTTTCTCTTCCCCCCCACTCCTCCTCCTCCTGCTGCTTCCCTGGAAGTGCTGGTTGCCATGTGAACAGGTGCTGTGCTGGAGAGCCTCTTTTCCACGCCGGGCCCACAGATAGACATGCTCCAACCCACTCTCACACACATCCAAGCACACATTCTTATGCAATCACATCAATGCACACATCCATCCAAGCGAAAAAGTACAGAAATGCAAACGCATGCATCCAAGCGCACACACAAAAAGAACATAGAGATTCAAACACATATACACACACACACACAGTAAGTAAGTCAAGTCAATCATCCCTGGAGGGCTCTACTCTCCTCAGTGGTCAAGGTACGTGGGCTTGAGAGGAGAGTGCAGGCATGTAGAGAGCAAGGAGGCAGGGGAGAGTCCGCCGTCCCTCCTCTCCTTATGTAAAAGCATCCAAAAGGAGTGGGCACTAGGCAGCCTCATCTCTTTTAATCCCACTTTCTTTCCATAAAAGAATCATCAGAATCCCTCCCACACAGCCCAACGCAAATCACATTTTCTCTCTGCACTCTGTCCCTTTTCCTCCCGCTCCCTTTCGTTCCACAAGACTTTTCAGCTGCGTGGCTCAGAGTCTCAGAGCTGCCGCCTAAGGAGTGTATCGCTGGATGTGGAGTGCAAAGCAATGAGAGCGTCAAGCACAGCCAAAGTCTAGTTTAAAACATCCCGCTTGGCTTTGTGAATAACTGACGTGGAGCTTGATACGAGACATGTTCCCCCTCTGTGTTTCAAAAGCCAACATCAAACCCCCAAGCCCTCGTCACTCTGCAAGACAAACCAACCATGTTCTGTTCTGCACTGTAAGCAACTGCTACAGCATCTCCAGTGCCCTGACACCCTCGTCTGTATCGACCATAGCTATTTTAACCCATTATTGTACCCATGGGTGACTGGTCTAAACCTCTACGACTTGTTTCGTTCTGTGCTTTTACATGTAATACTATAGTATACTAAGAATGTGTACTGTCCAAATACACAGGGTGTGGAGGGGCAAATGACCCTCTTTGTTATTATGATGATAGTCTTATCCGTCTGTTTTCATTTGGACTATTTATCAGACAATAACAGTGGGAATGGACTGTAGACGTGTGGTTTCCTAAGTTGCATCACACATTACGAGTCAGACATGGCTTCATTAACAGACTGTTTTGATCTTTACTTGCACTGTAACTCTGCGAGACATGTACACCGCTAAAAATTGCCTAACCCTTGCCTCAACACGCATGGTCCTAGAACCAATAGCGTGGGTGGACGAGAAATGAAACCACAAGGTAAACAGGGTTACATAAGAGTGTTGCCATTGACCTCGAAAAGGACGGGACTTTTTAGGGGCTGTCAAAATGCTTATAATCTGTTCTTTACCTGCGGCACTGTGTCTCTCTCTCACACACACACACACAAGCAGAGGGCAGTGACTCAGAGGGTTTATGGTGTTCATCTGGAGGGCCACTCAGCCAACACTGATCTGGGACTGCTGATATGGACAGCCTGGTGCATAGTATCTCAGTGAGAGCACTGTGGTATGGGGTGGTAAAATGTTATACGGTGTGGTGTACTCAAGTCTGTCAGGTAGAATGTCATATAGGAGTGTGTGAGACAGGGGGTCATAAGGTCGGGGAGCATGCAGTGTTTGAGTCATAGTGGACCTTGTTGACATTGTTTCAACATAAACACATTTGCATCCAACACACACACACACACACACACACACACACACACACACACACACACACACACACACACACACACACACACACACACTTCCTAATTAGAAATATTTTGACTATAAAGGCAGGATCAAGATCCAACCTAGATCCATAATCCAAAGATTAATTTCTGCTCCACATGAAAGGGTGGGCAGGTCCGCTTTTGTTAACTAATCCTGGATTAGCCACGCATTTTTTACATATTCTAGAACATCACCATCCAAACAGCAGCGAGCTTGGCCCTCCAAGAAACAGGTTAAACGAGATTAAACATATTTAAACCATCTGGGTTGTAGTTCACTAAGTGTTTATAACACCAACACAGTCCGCTGGAGTGAATTAAGTCAAAGAGCAAAATGAGTCAGACAAATAAAAGTCAAACAGAATAGTGACCTTTTGGGATGGACCAGATGAACTCTCATGAACCCTCTTCAGCCGTACGCCAACCAACTTCCCCGTGTATTTGTCAAACTAAAAGCATACATAAATCAGGTTTAACATCAACCCATGTATCACTAAAATCTCCCATTTTGATTCATTCGGAATCAGATATACATTCTGGAATCACATCTGCTGTTTCAAACATGACTATTGGCTGCTATACAGAGCCAATTCCATCTCTAGCACTACGACGCCACTTCTCTCTTCTTAGGAATGATGCAGTGGAGATTTGTATTTTCCTGTAAAATGCTGTAGGGGGAAATTAACAGAGAAACAACAGCGCGAGAGAGGGGAATTCAAGCATGCTCAGTCAGTTTAACAGGAACATACAGGATGACCCGGGGAGCAGGTCAGCGAGGTCAAGGGGTCATAGGACAGGAGATACACTGGCTTTGCAATGCATAATGGGGGATGGTTGCCCGCAAGCAGAATAGTTCTAAGAGAATTTACTGGAGGTACAATGAACCCTTATGCACTATATGAACCTAGGTAGAGCAGATTCCTCCTGCAACAGAACAACAGGAACTGATGTGGATTATCACTAAAACAGTAGGTCTCAATGTGTCCTCCACACAGTTAATTGCAGGTGTTCATTCTGAGACATTTCCTGATCATATGCTATTGATCTGTTCATTGTTGCCTGTAATAACGCCTGACCAGCACATCGCAGTCGTACTTCATAAATCTGTTGGATTTTCCGGAGAGATCTGTTAGTGTTACAGTGTGTGAAACCCACATCATGCACCAACCAACACAACAGATAAACTGAACAGAATTCAAGGATTGGCCGAGAGGAAAATCTGCATGTTACACAGGAAGCCTTGGCAATCTACCTTGGAAAACTCAGTTAAATACTGTTACTGCATGACTTGTTGAGATAAGCAGTGGAGGGGAAAAAACTCACAATGAGATGCATAGTAAAAATGGACATACTGGAGGCTTCGCTCAAAAGGTAGATATTGACAGTGGTGGTGTCATCTAATGCAGTGTATCACTCACCAACCATCCCCCACAGGATAGGAATAAATCACATTATAACCACTAACCTACTTCAATTCAACAGCATCAACAGCTTGGGAATCTTCTCTGGCACCATTCCAAGAACCCATCACCAGCTCCCTCACATACATATGTTTATGGTTGCTATATTACAATGTATACAAATGTGGGCTCCCGCGTTGCTGTAGGTTGCTTTCTAATTGTAATCCGTTACAGTTACCTGTTCAAAATTGTAATATGTAGCCTAATTTTTTGGATTACCCAAACTCAGTAACGTAATCTGACTCAGTTTAAGATTACTTTTCCCTTTAGAGGCATTACATGCAAACCTCACTGGCTACATTGCGTGAGCGAGCGTTGCAAAATAAAAAATGTACACATACATCATTTCACCCACACAGCTCGCGTGCGTGAACGAGCGTCTGCGTAGCCAAGCGCTAAAGTAGAATTTGCTTCTATTTGAGACGCTCCACGCAAGGCCCACTCCAGAATAAAACACATTGTATCGTCTGCTCTTTAGCTGCCAACAGAAACATTGTCTTTTAGTATGAGAATCATGACCTCGTTTTTAGAAATAAATAAATAAGTACACAAACTCAGCAGCCAATGTGCGAAGACCATCGCTTTCCTCCATGACTGATAGTGAAGCAGCCAGTTTCCATACGAAAGACATGCTGCTACTGTAATGGGCAAGTGCAAATGAGCTCAATCAAAATGTTTTTGTTGAATAAGCGGAACCCTAGAGGCTATACGTTAGAATTTGGACGAGTTTCGTTTTTGGTGTAAGTGTCACAAATGTAAAGCGTAAATATGATTCATTTGGCGAGGTCTTCTTTTCTGAGGTGTGAGAAACATCTGGACCATCCCTTTTAATAACAGGCTTTTATTTTTCTTAATGAGGCCAGACGTTCTTATGTAACCGTTGAATCAGATAATATAACAAGGCAATGATGGGACGGAACCACCGCCTAATCACAAATTCTACAGCCTGAAATAGATCACTGACTGAGTATTTGGGGTTTATGTTATTGTTTGGCGAAAAATCAGAAAATGAGCAAAATCTTAGTTATTTTCAATAGCATATGTTGGCCTATAGACTAGGATATAGCCTAAGCAAGGACCAAATTGTAGTTTGGGGTTCCTGGATGGGCTACATTCATTTGACAAGTGAATTGCTTGGCTAATTTGCAAAAGTGAAACGCAAGAACACCATGACTTGGTGTGAAACAGTTGAGGCATTAGTCAAACCACTGAGTGTGATGATTCACAGGCCAATAGGTGGATGCACTGTGTTGTATAAATGCTGTTGATTGGCAAGGTCAATTTACCTGTGCAGTTGCCATATCGTTTGCCTGCCACACTGTCCAGGAGCGCCAGCGCCAGGTTGTCCGGTGTGTCCGCAGGCAGCGGGGTCCAGCTCGTGTCCAGACTCGCCTCGGAGCTTTGCTCATCGCTAGACAACGACGGGCTCCTAATGTCCGCAGTGGCCGAGGGCCAGCACGGTGCTTCCTCAGTGTCCGGGCTGAACACCTCCCTGGCCGGACCGCTCTCTGGAGAAGTTTCCCTGAAAAACGGAACCACCCGAGACAGGCTGGCTCGCCGCCGAGAAGTGCCAGTGCCAGTCGCCTTCTCACCAAAGCCACCAGCTCGAGTGAGCGCCGTTGTCTGTTTCTTCAAAAACTTTTCCAGGGGCTTCATTCCCGCAGGCATTTTGATACAATACCGCAATAAGGCTTTTTTCGATGGTGATTGATATTAACTGAATACCTCTGCAGGAACTAACGTTGTGACTACATTATACAAGCATCCATGCGTAATTCTATTGACCGGTCTTCGTAGTAAACTCTTGCATGGCGATAATTAACCCATTTGTCAAATCATGATTTTAAAAGAGCAGTGTAAAAATCAGATTTGTGAAGCAGCAGTCTATCGACATGGGCGAAAGCGTGCTCACACACGACTGCACGTTCTGGTTGAGTAGCTTTTATCGCAAAATATCCCAACCTGCTCCACAACAACCGCTCCCTGGCGTCTCCTCCACCTCTGCAGACGTTTCGGGCGCGTCAAGGAACAGTGTTTGTCAGTTTCAAGCAGCGGCCAAAATACACTGGATGACGAACGCAAGGTGCCGAATAAACACACTCTCAGCAGAGTACAATGAGATAAACCGAAACAAAATAAGGATAACAGCGGGGGTTGGTAAATAGGCGCCCCAGTAGCTTTTTACCACCGACAAATGCGACGCGTCTATGCCCGCATGAGGTATCTCTTGCTGCTGGCGTCAATGCAATCTACTGCAGTAATATCGCCAGTGGGAATGGCCTCGTCTCCTCCGTATGTGTGGAAGCTTGTTCAGATAAGTAGCAGCCGTTTCCCTCTCCCCTTCTCCGTTTGAATGCAGTTGTTCGAGCTCTGTGTGGACAAACACACTCCCTCCCTCTCTCTCTCTCTCTCGTTCACTCAAACTCTTCGCGAGTGTGTGTATGTGCTGAATAAGGGACCGCTGCTATATTAACTCGCCCACTCCCTTCCTCCCTTCATCTGCAGTTACAGTCAGTGCTCCTAAGTGCCCGCTGAATGGCAGCTGCTCACCAGGGCCGGCTCTAGGCATAAGCGATATTGGAGGTCGCCTAATGCCACCGGCCGCTAGGGGGACACGACCAACAAAAATAAACGTACATTTTTTGGGGAGGGGGGTCTTAACTTACTGTTTAGCTTTAGAATAGTAATATACACAAGGGGCAATTTCGAAATGTTGTTGTACATCAGCAGTCTTCCTCTAGTTATGTCAGTCACTGACAATCACTCAAATTAGCCCATGTCAGCTAAAAATGTTTTGATTGATAAATTAGTTTACGCAGCTATCTAAACTTGTAGTAACCATGGCTGAATTACCAACCCGGCACTAAGACGTACTTTCAAGCAGAGAAACAGGTGATACTGTATCAGTTGACAAGTCACATAGAAACGGTAATCTTGTACAATGCCGCATGGAGCAGAAATGGCATACAACAACACCATGCTACATTTTTACAATAGCTACTTTACAATACCTCTATTTCTGATGATTTGTCCTACATACTGTATAAGGACAATGGAACTGTAAGATTGACATATTTCTCAACATGCTCACAACCTGCCATTGGATACAAACATTTTTTTATGGTGCATGTCAAGTTAGTCAAATACTGTATGGAAAATTACACTGAGTGCACAAATCATTAGGAACACCTGCTCTTTCCATGAAATAGACTAACCAGGTGAATCTGGTTGGAAGTTAGGATCCCTCATTGCTGTCACCTGTTAAATACACTATAACTAGTGTAGACAGTTGGGAGGAGACAGGTTAAGGAAGGATTTAAAAATAATATTTAAGACATGGATTGTGTATGTGTGCCACTCAGAGGGTAAATGGGAAAGACAAAATATTGAAGTGCCTTCGAGAGGATATGGTAGTAGGTGCCAGGAGTACACGTCCGAGTGTGTCAAGAACTGCAGCGCTGCTGCGATTTTCACGCTCAACATTTTCCCGTGTGTATCAAGAATGGTCCACCACCCAAAGGAATTCCAGCCAACTTGGCACAACTGTGGAAAGCATTGGAGTCAACTTGGGCCAGCGTCCCTGTGGAACACTTTCGACACTTGTAGAGTCCATGCCCCGACCAATTGAGGCTGTTCGGAGGGCAAAAGGGGGTGCACCAAAATATTGGGACGATGTTCCTAATGTTTTGTATACTCAGTGTATGTTTACCATCTTCTATTTGTTCCATTCAGTGCTTCAAAAAAAATATGCTTTGAAATATGTACCTTGTATTTTTTACTGTTGGATTAAATGGTTGTTAAAATAACTAAATGGAGGAGCCCACCTTTTTAGCAAAAAAAAAAGTATATATTATTGTTATTTTGGCATTAATACGTGTCACATATCAGTTTGCAAACAAAGTCAAAAACAAACATTATCTCTTTTTTGCTTTCTTGAGTAAGGCAGCTCCAACATGCAGGTGTCAGTCTAGCTCAGTGCTTTCTGTGGTGGTGGGGCAGCAAGCTGAAAATACATTGCATAGGGGTTGGTAATGTTCTCTAGTTGCGCCGTGATTGGCTCTGTGTTCTGTCACTCATGGGCCGCAAAATCTACAGGGTGTGCTAGAAAATTCAAGCTCCTTGGGTGCTGCCATAGAGTTACATTGGAAGTGCCAATCCAAGAAGGCTCAAGGTCATTGGCCACAGATAAAATTATGTCAAATCACATATCTACTGTAGTTTTGATTGGACTGATCATGTCAACATTATACTTTCAAAATCTCAGTCATCTGGAATCAAGTCAACAATCTGCTGGCAAATTATTTTCAATCCTTGTCATATGAAGAGAAATTACAGATAAAATGTATAAGTGCTCATTGGCCATAAACATTGTACAAGTTGGAAATCGCAAATATAACAATGAGTGGTTTGGAAGGAATCAATGGCTAACTGCAAGCGTTGCAAAGCAATCACTAGCCTGCTATTCAGTGGAGTGGATGTGTGGTCCAAATCTGTGTTTATGGGTCTCTTTTCTAAGTTTAAATGGATAAATATTCACATGCCATGAGCCAGAAAAGGTTGAATACATTGGCCATGCTGTCAATCCAGCATGACTTCTGCCGCGTTCAAAACAACTGGAAACTTGGGCCTGGGAAGACTTCACTGAGTTCAAGACAACTAGGAACTCAAAAAAAACGAGCTCTGACTTGGAAAATACATTTTGAACAGTCCTCTAACTCGGAATTCCAACTCTGGAACTCTGGCCTCTTTTTAGAGCTCCGACCTGAAGATCACAGACGTCATGATTCAACCTTGTTTTTTTCCTAGTTCCCAGTTGTCTTGAAAGCACCATAAATCCTGAGAATGCCAGACTTTGATGACATAATTTGCCCACGAAGAACCGCTGCCCACCTTCCAGTTCAAGTAAGCACATCACAACAAGATGAGTCCAAAAATGTGTTGTATGCTGCTGCATAAATTATGTAATATACCAGGGAGATAAATATACTGTAGCTAAGAAAGTAAGACTAAGTGTATGTTGTGTAGTAAGCCGTTAGTAGCCCATGTGCCTCACCCTAATAATTTGGTCCCTTTCCCCCTCATAACTTAGCCTACTGTTTTGACTTGGTGGTGCACATGTAGCCTATAGTCTGTTTTAGAGAAATATTGTAAGAGCTTTCATTGTCTGTTTATATGCCCCCTTTATTTATCCTATGGTTCTGACTTGGTGTACAGGGAGAACACTGTAAGAACGGCCCGTGTTCTGAATTCTGTCATTGTACATTTCAAAAGCTAGCTCGCTCGTTAATGTCTTAATCGGAATGACGGATTGCCTCTTATCCGCTCGTCGTCCCTTACGCCATTGTTTGTACATCTCAATTTTCAGTAGAAACCACATTTGTTTAAGCAAGTCTGCCATATCAGCTATGTTTTTAACAGTTTGTGGGCATTGTTTGTCATCGTTATAGTGCAATTAATGTATTGTTTAATGTTGTGTTGTGGGTTTTCTGGCATGCATATAAAACATTTCTGTGGAGTTTGCCCCACCAAGATTGGATGTATGGGTCACTACACTAAATGTTCTGATGGTATTTTACTGACAACTTTGATTTCGCATGAACGATGTGTGAAATCCAATGAATGCTCAATCAAAGGTTCGGAACATATGATAGGGTTTAGAGTTTCTACTTAGTTTTGAAAATTCACCACATACTTGTGAAAAAAGCACCAAAAATATATTTTTTAAACGAACATGGCAAAATGTGTAGAATTGAATGGTATTAGCTTTAAAACTGAAAAACCTTCTCCACCCATGGCAAAATGTCTAGAATTGCAGTAAATTATTTCTCTCTGCCGTCAAAAGGGGGGCCACTAAAATGTTTTGCCCATGAGGTGAGGGGGGCCTTCAAATCAAATCTTCCCTAAAAAAGGCCCCCTCAAAAGGCTAGAGCCCTGCTGAAAACACACGTGTGTGGCAGGTTAACCCTTTATACACACCAGTCAAGAACAAGACAGTATGTCAGTATATGTCAGTTGTAGAACAAGACAGTTCTATAAGTCAGTTGTAGAACAAGACAGTTCTAGAAGTCAGTTGTAGAACAAGACAGTTCTATAAGTCAGTTGTAGAACAAGACAGTTCTATATGTCAGTTGTAGAACAAGACAGTTCTATAAGTCAGTTGTGCTGTCGTCTTGCTCTATCTCCTATTTTGTTGTGGATATGCCAATTTGCTCAAATGGCCCATTGTTAATTGTGGGTGGATGGGTGCTGTCTATATGGACAGGTGGCAGTCATAACCAGTGACAATAACAGAAGAACACTTGGTTCCAAGGCAGGCTGTCACACCCTGACCATAGTTTACTTTGTATATTTCTATGTTGTGGTTGGTCAGGGTGTGATCTGAGTGGGCATTCTATGTTACATGTCTAGTTTGTCCAGTTCTATGTTCGGCCTGATATGGTTCTCAATCAGAGGCAGGTGTTCGTCATTGTCTCTGATTGGGAACCATATTTAGGTAGCCTGGGTTTCACTGTGTGTTGGTGGGTGATTGTTCCTGTCTATGTGTTTTCACCAGATAGGCTGGTTAGGTTTTCGTTACGTTCATTACGTTCTTTATTTTTGTAGTGTTTGTATTGATTCGTGTTTTACGTTTGTTTATTAAAACATGGATCGAAATCTACACGCTGCATTTTGGTCCGACTCTCCTTCACATACAGAAAACCGTTACAGAATCACCCACCACCAACGGACCAAGCAGCGTGTCAACAGGCAGCAACAGCAGCGTAAAGAGGAATGGACATGGGAGGACGTTATGGACAGCAGGAGTATGAACTATACTACTTGGGAGGAGATCGACAGGTGGGCGGCCGACCCAGGGAGAGTGCCGGAGCCCGCCTGGGATTCGCTGGAGCAGTGCGAGGAAGGTTATCGTAGAATGGAGGCGGTGAAAGCAGAGAGGCGCTGGTATGAGAAGGCAGCACGGCGACGCGGATGGAAGCCCGAGAGGCAGCCCCAAAAATTTCTTGGGGGGGGGGGCTAACAGGGAGTATGGCTACGCCAGGTAGGAGACCTGGGCAGACTCCCTGTGCTTACCGGGGGGCTAGAGAGACCGGACAGGCACCGTGTTATGCAGTGGTGCGCACGGTGTCTCCAGTGCGGGTGCATAGCCCGGTGCGGTATCCGCGTGTCGGCCGGGCTAGATTGAGCGTCGAGCCTAATGCCATGAAGCCGGCTCTACGCAGCTGGTCCCCAGTGCATCTCCTTGGGCCGGCTTACATGGCACCAGCCTTGCGCTCGGTGTCTCCGGTTCGCCTGCATAGCCCAGTGCGGGCTATTCCACCTCGCCGCACTGGCAGGGCGACCGTGAGCATTCAACCAGGTAAGGTTGGGCAGGCTCGGTGCTCAAGAGCTCCAGGGCGCCTGCACGGTCCGGTCTTTCCAGTACCACCTCCACACCCCAGCCCTCCGGTAGCAGCTCCCCGCACCAGGCTTCCTGTGCGTGTCCTCGGCCCAGTACCACCAGTGCCAGCACCACGCATCAGGCCTACAGTGCACCTCGCCTGTCCAGCGCTGCCAGAGCCTTCCTCCTCTTCAGCGCTGTCGGAGTCTCCCGCCTGTTTAGCGCTGTTAGAGCCTTCCTTCTCTACAGCGCTGCCGGAGTCTCCCGCCTGTTCAGAACTGCCAGTTTGCAAGGAGCTGCCAGGTTGCAAGGAGCTGCCAGGTTGCAAGGAGCTGCCAGGTTGCAAGGAGCTGCCAGGTTGCAAGGAGCTGCCAGGTTGCAAGGAGCTGCCAGGTTGCAAGGAGCTGCCAGGTTGCAAGGAGCTGCCAGGTTGCAAGGAGCTGCCAGTCTGCATGGAGCTGCCAGTCTGCAGGGAGCTGCCAGTCTGCAAGGAGCCGCCAGAGCTGCCAGTCTGCAAGGAGCCGCCAAAGCTGCCAGTCTGCAGGATGCCGCCAGAGCTGCCAGTCTGCAAGGAGCCGCCAGAGCTGCCAGTCTGCAAGGAGCCGCCAGAGCCGCCAGTCTGCAAGGAGCCGCCAGAGCCGCCAGTCTGCAAGGAGCCGCCAGAGCCGCCAGTCTGCAAGGAGCCGCCAGAGCCGCCAGTCTGCAAGGAGCCGCCAGAGCCGCCAGTCTGCAAGGAGCCGCCAGAGCCGCCAGTCTGCAAGGAGCCGCCAGAGCCGCCAGTCTGCAAGGAGCCGCCAGGGCCGCCAGTCTGCAAGGAGCCGCCAGGGCCGCCAGTCTGCAAGGAGCCGCCAGGGCCGCCAGTCTGCAAGGAGCCGCCAGGGCCGCCAGTCAGCATGGAGCCGCCAGGGCCGCCAGTCAGCATGGAGCAGCCAGGGCCGCCAGTCAGCATGGAGCAGCCAGGGCCGCCAGTCAGCATGGAGCAGCCAGGGCCGCCAGTCAGCATGGAGCAGCCAGGGCCGCCAGTCAGCATGGAGCAGCCAGGGCCGCCAGTCAGCATGGAGCAGCCAGGGCCGCCAGTCAGCATGGAGCAGCCAGGGCCGCCAGTCAGCATGGAGCAGCCAGGGCCGCCAGTCAGCATGGAGCAGCCAGGGCCGCCAGTCAGCATGGAGCAGCCAGGGCCGCCAGTCAGCATGGAGCAGCCAGGGCCGCCAGTCAGCATGGAGCAGCCAGGGCCGCCAGTCAGCATGGAGCAGCCAGGGCCGCCAGTCAGCATGGAGCAGCCAGAGCAGCCAGTCAGCATGGAGCAGCCAGAGCTGCCAGTCGACCAGACTCTTCCAGATCTGCCAGTCGACCAGACTCTTCCAGATCTGCCAGTCGACCAGACTCTTCCAGATCTGCCAGTCGACCAGACTCTTCCAGATCTGCCAGTCGACCAGACTCTTCCAGATCTGCCAGTCGACCAGACTCTTCCAGATCTGCCAGTCGACCAGACTCTTCCAGATCTGCCAGTCGACCAGACTCTTCCAGATCTGCCAGTCGACCAGGATCTGCTAGATCCAACTATCTGCCTGGGCTTCCTCTCAGTGCTGAGCTTCCTCTCAGTGCTGAGCTTCCTCTCAGTGCTGAGCTACCCATCAGTCCCGAGCTACCTCTGTCCCGAGCTGTCCCTCTGTCCCGAGCGGTCATTAAGGAGGGTAACCTATCTAGGGACGCTAAGGAGGTGGACTAAAACGATTATGGAGTGGGGTCCACATCCAGCGCCAGAGCCGCCACCACGGACAGATGCCCACCCAGACCCTCCCCTATAGGTTCAGGTTTTGCGGCCGGAGTCCGCACCTTGGGGGGGGGGGGGGGGTACTGTCACACCCTGACCATAGTTTACTTTGTATATTTCTATGTTGTGGTTGGTCAGGGTGTGATCTGAGTGGGCATTCTATGTTACATGTCTAGTTTGTCCAGATCTATGTTCGGCCTGATATGGTTCTCAATCAGAGGCAGGTGTTCGTCATTGTCTCTGATTGGGAACCATATTTAGGTAGCCTGGGTTTCACTGTGTGTTGGTGGGTGATTGTTCCTGTCTATGTGTTTTCACCAGATAGGCTGGTTAGGTTTTCGTTACGTTCATTACGTTCTTTATTTTTGTAGTGTTTGTATTGATTCGTGTTTTACGTTTGTTTATTAAAACATGGATCGAAATCTACACGCTGCATTTTGGTCCGACTCTCCTTCACATACAGAAAACCGTTACACAGGCACCTAATATAATGCTCCACGGATTATTGGGTTGTTCTTTTTCAGCTCAGTGAGGTACGATGGACATGGTAACAAACATGCTGTTATGTTAAAGAATTGAATGAATTGAATAAATTCATATTGCAAGGGCTGAGGCGTCAAAGAAAGAGCATTGCCTAACAGACTGTTTGTGAAGAAGTCAGGGGTTGGATGGAAGCCAATTAATCAATTATTAAAATCACCATTCACTTATTGGATTTAGTAGTTCATTAAATAAATAACTCAGGGATGGATTAATTATTAATCTAAGCGCAGTTTATTTGACCTTATTTTAGAGAGAGCCTTTTCTTAGTTAAGTTTCATTCAAATTTAATTTGCTTTGTTTAAACCGACGTCGGTCGGCCATTTGAATAGTAGTAGTGAAAGCACTATATTGATTCTACTAGAACATCGGATCGCTAGAAGATTGGAAAATAAAGGTCAGTGGTAGTAGGCCTGTGTAGTAGTGCCATTGATTACCACTGGTGTTGCGTGTGACTTCATCACTCCAGTACCTTTGGCTTGTGATTGAAAATCATTCAGGATGTATTTTTGGAATTCCCAATTGAGTGATATTGATTGTGGTAGCCTATTCGATGCCACACATTAACTTATTAAATCATGTTTGTATAGGAAAATGAGTGGAGCTATGAAGATAGAACAACAGAGCGTGAGGCTTAAACAGCAACCAGCAGCCGAGGCACTCATGATGAAATGGAACCTTATCAGGTGTCGCTTATGGTTTCGTCACCATCCCGACTGCAGGAGGAAACTGTATACTCACTCTGAGCTGCCGCATACTCAATACTTTGTTTCAGAGTAAAAATGCGGGATCCGATTCCAGCCACCCACGGCTGACTGATCCAGCTCCATGCCTATGCAAGAGGTCTTTCCAAACAGCGAGCACACAGGTGCCACACAACACATGTCAGAGTAAGAGAGCTCATGGCTGGGGATATTGAAAAGCATGGCTTCTCTTCTCAATAACATGTACTTGGGGCATCGTTACTCTCGCAACCTACTGCATACTAACTCCAGGCTGTTGCCTGGACATTGAGGTAATGTAGAAATATCTTAATAGCTGCCAAACTTATCAGTTCATTTCTTTGCAGCGAACGGCAAGCAGTGTGTCCCTCTATAAAATGTCAAACAAGGCAGTGCCTGGCAGTAGTAGTGAAGCCTACCTCGCACACAACCAACCACAATGCAGTTGAGTTTTTTTAGCTGTGGGATCGTGCATGGATTTGCAAGCCCCCTGAGACAATAGTTCTGATTGTCTGGTCTCCTTGAGGAATGACCTCATCCTTGTCTCTGGTTCCTTCAGCGCAACCCCACTAGCTGTCTCCATTGACACAAGGCACTAGCTCCCTATCTCCTGTCTGCGAGTGACAGGAGGGCTTACACACAGAGGCCACAGCCTTCCGTCACCGCTGGCAATATGCCAGGCTCAGCGACGTCTGTCCCAGAGCTGTAGGGATGTCGATGGGGGAAGGGATGGGGAACATGTGTACTGTGTGACTTGTCTCAGGGAAACCCCTCCGCCTCACATCACTGACACAGGAGTGGAGTCCCCTACTCACTCACACACTCACACTCACACTCACACTCACACTCACTCTCTCTCTCTCTCTCTCTCTCTCTCTCTCTCTCTCTCTCTCTCTCTCTTCTCTTTCTCTCTCTCTCTCTCTCTCGCTCTCTCTTCTCTCTCTCTCAACTGGGCACATACTGTTTGAATCAACAGTTTCCAAGTCATTTCAATGAAATTACATTAAACCATCGTGGAATAGACACTGAATTGACTGACCTTGGAGTTTTGCATTCTATCGTAAAATTCCATGTCTTTTCTTTAAAAGAGAAGGACGGGCTCGTCCTCTTTAAGACTTTGTTCCTCTAAGTTTATTTTGGACTTTTCTCAATAACACATACATTTTCTTACTGCTCTATTTCCAGAAATGCCCTGAATTAATAATGATTCACACCAAACAATAACTCCTGTCGGTAACTATGGAGACTAGGTCTGACCACAAAACTATGATGCAGAGCTATGTTGCGTAGTAGTGATTACAAGCATTGCCCTCAGTCACAAGGTCATGTTACCTAATGAGGATACGTTTTTTTCATGATACTGTACTGTACTTCCACCACAGGGGGCTGCTGGGAGGAGGACGGCTCATAATAATGGGTGGAACAGAGCGAATGGAATAGTATCAAACACCTGGAAACCATGGAAACCATGTGTTGTATTTGTATTTGATGTATTTGATACCATTCCACCTGTTCCGCTCCAGCCATTACCACGAGCCTATCCTCCCCAATTAAGGTGCCACCAACCTCCTGTGACTTCCACATCCATTCAGCCCTGGCTTTCTGTTTCTTCTCTCCATCCTCCTTCTCCACAGGAGGTGGAGTGGGGTATGATATTTGTGCATCTGTAACTTTCTCACTATTCACGAGTCATTCACAAATATACGTAATCATGGTAGCATTCCCATTAATGTAGAAGTGTTTAGAAACATATTCTATTCTTATGTACCATAAAAGTGACTCCCAAAATGACAATACATTATTTACCATTAATTTCTATTGGGCACAAAGTATTCTGAAACACAGCCAAAATAAACAGCAAATGCATCCAACAAGTTTGTAGAGTCACAAGCTTGATGTACTCAGTGCGTGCTATGAATATGGGGCCAAATACTTAACTTTGTACTACTTTAATACACATATAAGTGCATTTTTCACAATACTTTTGATTGTAGATAAAGCGTTTCATACTAGTCTGTTGTGTAGTTTTATTGAAGTCGTATTGAATCGTTATAGTGATGCGTCACTAATGCACTGGTCCAGTCTGAATACATGGACGTTTCTAATTCACACGAACATTTAATACTATTCACAAGATGCAAAGAGAGAGTGAATCATCGCTGACCAAAAGCCTCACAACCACCGCTGTGAATGGTGTGCTGATCTTGAATAACCAGATAGCCTGAAAATGTCTCATCATCTTGTCCTACGCCGCCTGCAGTGCTGTTCCCCCTTTGCTGCCTTACATTTGTCTGGCTATGACAGGTAACCTCCCACTGGGCAATTTCAATGAAATGACGTGGAACCAAATGTGGAATAGATGTTGAATTGACGTCTATGCCCAGTGGGCTAATTCCTAACTTGTCCCTCCAGAAACTTTGCTGCTGTCAAAAATCCACCGATTTAGCTGGCAGGTGCAGCTCAAGTTGTTATCTGATACCTCAGGAGTGCTTGAAAGAGGTATGGCTGCAATGGATAGCTCAGGGAATGTATAAGGTAGCTTCAAGTTACACCAATACTGTCAACTGTAACATATTGTCAGATACCTAAAATGACTCTCTTCACCTTGACTGACCTTGGAGTTTTGCATTCTATCGGGAAATTCCAGCCTTTTATTTGAAAGACAACGATTGGCCGCATCCGGATTTGTTCCTCTAAGTTTTTTTTAAAGACTTTTCTTAATAACAACATACATTTTCTTACTGCTCTATTTCTGGAAATACCCTGAATTTAAAAAAATTCCCACCAAACAATAACTCCCCTTGGTAACTATGGAAACAACGTTTGACGACAAATCTATGACTCAGAGCTATGTTGCTTAGTGGTGATTGCAAGCATTGCCCTCAGTCACAAGGTCTGCCATGCTACTAAATGAGGATACGGTTATCATGTTACTGTACGTTCACATCCCCTCAGCCCTGACTTTCTGTTTCTTCTCTCCATCCTCCTTCTCCACTTCTGCTTTCTCTGTAACTGCCTGGTCTGTGAGACCACTGGGTGTTTCCACGAAGGAATCCCCTGCACTCCCAAAAGTAAGCGCTTGTGCTTTACACTTTATTACCGTACTATGGAGGAAACCAATCAAACGTCTTTAAGGGAAGCACAGAGGAGCTAAAAGGTGAATGAACAGGCTGGGAGGGAGAGGAGCGGAAAGGGGCCGGGTCAACCATGAGGTTACTGGTCATAACCGTCATTTCCACTTTCCACACACTGGTGGAAAATGTCACATGGAGGTTCTGGTATGATCACCAGATTAGTTGTTATGGGAGCACTGCCCTTCCGATGGTGAATGGTTTTATATGGAGCTGAGGTCAGCAAGGTCACAGGGGTCACATATAGACTTTTATTGACACGCAGTTGCCAGAACTATAGGTTTTGAGTTCCACCTAATGTCCTTTACTGTGGATGGTCTGTTTGGTGTGGTCAAAAAAACATTTAAAAGCAAACTATCACTTAATACACAATATTTATATAATTCTGTTTTGTTATGAATGACTGGAATCCCCTTAGAATCCATAATTGCTTTGTTGTCTCAACCAATGTGGTTATAGTGGCACACTTGCTTTGTACCTCAGGACATGAAAAGATATTGAATTGATATTCCCTGTGGCTGAACAACATCGGGACAGACGTTGCCGTGGCGATTGCGTGACCCTATCAGTCAGGGACTGCATTGAATGTGAGTCTCAGCGGTGCTGTGCCTTTCCTCTACAATGTGTCATCCACCAAGATGACAAATGACCTAGCGTGCCTAACGCACTCGCTCCACTCCACTCTCTGCTCTACTGATGGGCGGACATAGTTGGAGGGAGGGAGGCGCACATCTGCGATGACTCATCTGGACAATCCCCCGTCCTCTTTTCCACCCCCCGGCCGGCTGGCCGTCATCCCTCTATCCCCCATACCGCTGGCACAATGCTGTCCTTATGCCATGTGCAAACCCCTTTCTCCACACACACACACACACACACACACACACACACACACACACACACACACACACACACACACACACACACACACACACACACACACACACACCCCATACATAGACAAGTGCACACAATAACATTTGATTTGAAAGAATGTGTATGCGACCAATACAATTTGATTTAATTTGACAGACATGGACATACTGTCGTAGATAAACACTGCATCCAGCATTAAGTAACACAATGAAATACACACACAGAATATACAGTAACACAATGAAATACACACACACCCCTCCCCCTCAGGGCTTCAGGGGCTCACACACACACACACACACACACACACACACACACACACACACACACACACACACACACACACACACACACACACCCTCAGGGCTCCAGGGGCTACACACACACACACACCCCTCCCCCCTCAGGGCTCCAGGGGCTACACACACAAACAAAGCCAGGAGGGAGCCACGCCCCGCCGAGAGATAAATGAGGCCGGTCACCTGAGTGTGTCTGAGGATGGAGATCAGCTGGCTCTCCTCTGGGTATCTGGGAAGAGGGAGGCTGGGGCCCTATGGGGCCGTTCCACAAAAGATGATCCTTAACTCCTCAAACAGGCAGACTCCCCCTTCAAGCACTCTGATATATGGAGCTTTCACTTCTCATTCTCAACACCCATCGCACCCCTTCATCCATCCCTTCACATCCACCCACACATGCACTCCAGAAGTCTATCTGATGCTGCATATTTAGTTGAGAGCTGCTAAATGTTCTGTCTCGGTCGCAAGAACAGACAGAATGTGCCATCGTTATGGCTCTGCTGTTTTGAATTGCATCTCATGATTTCAGCCCGGCTAAGATGAGTCATATTCAGAGTCCTTCAACAGTGAATAAACTCACACATACTGCTCGAGTAGCCTAACGAGTTGTTACTCATCTCTGTTTATTACTCTCATCTTTCTTTACCGGTGCTATATAGAATCTAAAAGGGTTCTTTGGCTGTCCCTATAGTGGTACCCTTTGAATAATATTTTTTGGTTCCAGTTAGATCCCTTTTGAGTTCCATGTAGAACCCTTTAGAAAGAGGGTTCTACATGGAACCCAAAAGAGTTCAACCTGGAACCAAAACGGTTCTACCTGGAACCAAAAATGGTTCTCCTATGGGGACAGCTGAAGAACCCTTTTGGAAACCTTTTTTCTAAGTGTAGGATCTTAATTTGAGCCAGTTTTCTACAACAGGAAATGTGAATTATGTGAATTATAATTCATGGCAAATTTTTGTAAGTGTTGATACATTTTTCAACCTTTGCAAACCAAGTCTGACATTTTAAAGTGGAAATTGCAAACTTTTGAAGCCTTTTTAATCCTTGAATACACTTCTTCAAGTCTGCATTTCCTTCTATGCAGGAAAATTCTCCGCAGCAAAAAAGTGATCAAATGAATATCCTACATCTGTATACTCACACGCCATAGGGTTACTGCTACTGCTACTTAAAAAAATATATATATTGTGTACACTCTATATAGACTTTTTCTATTGTGTTGTTGACTGTACGCTTGTTTATTCCATGTGTAACTCTATGTTGTTGTTTGTTTCGCACTGCTTTGCTTTATCTTGGCCAGGTCGCAGTTGTAAATGAGAACTTCTTCTCAACTGGCCTACCTGGTTAAATAAAGGTGAAATAAATAATAAAACTGGCAGTTGGCGAGTCATCTTGAGGCCTATTCAGTGTCACAACACTAGACTTCAGACCATTCCTACATTGGCTCAAACGGGACTTAGATGTTCAAGAGGGGTCATCAAATGATCTACCTACCGAAACACAGACCTAAGGCTTCATAAAAGACGTAAAAACTTAGTTGACTTTTTTTTTCAAATATATATTTCTGTGTTGGGAAAGGGGTAAACAAAGAAGATAGAAAGAGAGGAGCACCCTCACACTTTACACTCCCTTGCACACTACAGTGTGACAGCCTGAGTAATTTTCTATGCGTCTATATAAAAGTGAGGAAGGAGAGCAGCATCTGGGCATGTGATGTGCTGCCCTGAACATCACTCATTAGCCGGAGCCTTACAGACACATCATTTGTCTATGGATGAGAAATACAGAGCAGCGGAGGCTGCCGTGAATCATGCCTGAGCTTATTGACGTGTCACACACACACACACACACGGATGGGGGTTAGGGGAATGCGTCGTGGTGACATCACCACCCTTGGTGGCAGGGTGCTTTGTTTGGCCTGTAACTGCTACAAAGGGGCGGGAGGACGGGCCCCGCCTCCGCGACGCACACCGCGATGCCGAACAACAACAAGGACGGGGGACCCTGCGTTGAATATACAGGACTGTCAAAGATGGGCCATTAATAATACATGTATGTGCTACTGCATGTTAGTGGAGTTGGCAGGTATCGAGGGGGACACAGAAGAGACTCACTCTCTGGTGGTGCATATGAAGGCCAAACGGGCCGACAACAATACAACCAAAACAGAGCCTTTCACTTCAACTCTTCCCACACAAGTAGAGAGGGCCGGACACAAAAGAGGGAGGGGAATCCATATGCAACACATTCATCTGGCACAGGAGAGGAAGAACGGGGGCTTGGGGTAGATAGTGAGAGAATAAGGGAAAGTATGGGGTGGGGGGGAAGTGGTTTGTGGGTTAGGGGAAAGAGAGGTGTGAGGGGTAACAGGTTTGAGGGGAATGGGGAAGAGGGGGGGGTGAAAAATGGGTCTTAGGGAAGAAAACATGATTGACAGTTAGGGAGAGAATAGGATTACAGCATGATACCTTCGTAACAACCAGCAGTAGAAGAAGGTCTGCATGAAAGAGAGAGAAAAGAACGTGGAAATGGGTTTGTGAGAAAATGTTGGCCAGCTTCGTTGATTGTGTGGGAGGTGTCGTGAAGCCATTTCGTAAAGCTAATTCAAATGCACAAAACATCAATGGCAAGAATAATTCATTTATTTTTCAAATGAGCCCCGGTTATATAAGAAACATGGCTGAGATACCCCCTGGGCCAGAACACAAGCAGCAGTTTAGAACTGTCAATCCAAAACCTCACATGGCAGCTGCCTCCATGAACAACATGCGATGAAATGAGTCGCTCGTCAACTGCATTAAAAAGCATGAGACAGAGCCTGTTATTGGACAGCATAGGTGTGGAAAGAGACAGCATTGTAATGTAAATGCTGAGCGCCTTCATTCCAAATGTACTGAATACATTAGGCCACTTATAATGTGGTTATTAAAGCAGGGGATGAGCAGTACAAACTATAGGCTTACATCCTTAATGAATGAATACCCAAAACGGAGTCCAGTATCTGCAATACAAGTTTCTGTGTGACTCATAATATGGCTGGGTGTTAGAGAAAGAATCTCTTTGATTCTACCAGCGGCCGACTTCTCTATTTCTGACTGTATGCACATAAATATTCACAAGGAGGGTGATTGGTGGTCTGTGTTGGGGAAGCAACTCTGAAAATATAGTTTACCAAGCTACTAATGACTTCACACTGGAAGATGTTAAGTTACACTAAAACTCCCCTTAAGAAAAATATGCTTTTGGTATTTAGGATTTATCAGGAGCCTATTAAAAACAAAAACTGGTTCAAGTAAAAATGTGTCAGGTCTGATGACGAAAATGAAAGGAAATTCTTGCCTACCACACATATTTTATTATATGTTTGCAAAATAAGTAGTGTGTAGTTCCAGTAGTTAGCTACACTGGTACAAGCTAAAAAAAAGTAATTAACTTCTGAAAACACTAACAAGGTTAGAATTTAGTTCAACTACCACCAAGCTACTGGAAAATGTAGTTAAATTACTAGTTGAGCTACATGTAGTTTACCTCTCCCTAACACTGATGATGGTGAAAATATAGTGTGGAGAGTAATGAGAGTCTGGAACGATGAGATGAGAGTCTGAAACACTAAACATTCAATACCTTTCTCTTCTCTCTAATTTACCTCCTGTATATTTGTGCCCAAAGGGATGTGTGTCGAAAGCAAAGTTCACTAAACAAAAGAAGCAAACCACCTATTAGCACATCCTATTAGCTTTGCTTGTCCTCCAACACCTGAAATCTGATGGAATGTGGCCCAAATAGACCTATTAGTTATGGTAAACTAACCAATAAAAATGATTTTGGTCATAATTTCTCCACAAACCCGAACTAACCTTCAAAGAAAGAATGGTTGAATTTTTAACAGTGGGCTTAACGCTGAAACTCTCAGCTAAAATATACATATTATGCCATGAATCAGGATCAAAGTAAACCTCCACAGCGGTCTAGGGAGTTTGAATTAGTTAAGCTTTTAGCCCCTTGGCTGTGCAATATTCCGTTTTTTTTTACCTCATTCAAACACAATTATTGATGTACAAACTTGAGTACCCCTAGGCTTCCCTCAGCTCCTCTCTCCCCGCACTCCTCTTACACCAGATCAGTATGCCTCCCAACTCTCTCAGCTTTCATTTGAAAATCCTTCATAGGGTCTGGTTCCTCTCAATGTTTCTTCCACAAGTGTTTCATTTCAATGCCAAATGTCACCTTCAGTATGTTAACGCCTGGTTTTTGTAATAGATGGCTTTCAAATGACCGTGGAAAGCGCTACAAATACATTTAAATGGATACATTATTCTCAACCCTGCTTGTATGAAGAGAGTCATACCGCATTGGTAAGAGAGTAGATGATAATGCCACTGTGGCTATTTCCAACGTGTACTCTGCATGCCTACATTCCATAGATGTCATGACAGAAACGTTGCAAATTGCTACGACATGGCAGAAAGTGAGATTCTCTATTGGAAATGTCTGCAAAAGATTGGCATAGAGACGGACAGAGGAGCCCTGGTAAAGAGATGGCAGGCAAGTGCATTTCCTTTGTAGCCTGTCCTATACAACGTAGCTAACCAAACCAGGGCTAACCAGAGTTAACTATACAAACACAGCATGCCTTGTCCTCTTATTCAGGTGTGAATCAATTGTGTTCATCTCTTCCTTGAAACACAAACCATATTTTCCACTTGGAAGAATCAAAATCGACCACTGTTAATGTCTCTTGCCCTCAAGCTGTCACTCATCTCTGTAGCTCTACAGCAAGAAGTCTTTCAGTCTCAGTGCTGGCCCCAGCCATTATAAAAATGGGCCATTTTTAACATCCATTAATGGCCCTATTATAATTCAACAGTGAAATGCAACTAATTAAATTGTCATGTGATGGCTGGACTCAAGTCATTTTAACTAGTCAACTGAAAAGGAAAAATTGTGTCATTGAGTATTAGTTTGTAGATGGGTAGTCCTGTGGGGCTCAGTTGGTAGAGCATGATGCTTGCAACGCCAAGGTTGTGGGTTTGATCCCCATGGGGGACAAGTATGACAACGTAGGCACTCAATACTGTAAGTTTCTCTGGATCAGTGTCTGCTAAATGACAAATCATTTGTGAATGATTCAAATGTTTAATCAAATGTATTTATGTATTTATAAAGCCCTTCTTATATCAGCTGATATCTCAAAGTGCTGTACAGAAACCCAGCCTAAAACCCCAAACAGCAAGCAATGTCTCACATAATAGGCCTATGTGAGAGATGCAGTTAGTTAGAAGGCTTGGCACAATGTTGCCATCCAGTGGTAGCTGTTCAATAACTGCCAATCAACCACATGACAATGATCTTTTTCCTAGATTCTGTTTAATGTTCCTCAGTCTAAACAAAACTTGCTCCACAATCAAGAAAACTTGTATATATATTCAAACATCTATGAAACAAACAAGCCCTCACAGTGTTGGCAGGTCTAGTCAAATTAAACATGTCAAACCAATTTATCCTTAAGGCAAAGAAAATAAAACATTTAAAAAACATTCTTACCAGCCGTTTCTAAACAAAAAAACTTTGAATTACAACTCAATTCAGTTTATACTGATACAGGAGGGTTTAAAAAAAAAAAAAAGCCAATTTAAAGTTGCATCAATAACTTGCCCTTTTTGGGCAGACTCACTATAACAGTGTGCAGCCACCAGCACCAACTGAATTACTTTCACAATCATATCTATGTATGTATGTATGTATAACATGCATGTATGTTAGGTTTATTTGGCTGCTTTTAGACAGACAGCCTGTTCTGACCCCCCCCCCACACACTAACTGGTCTTTTGACCAATCAGATCTGAAAAATATCTGATTGTGGAAAACATTCAGAATTTGGCCACCTGGCGAAAGCCTAAGTTAACAGAATTTTCTTTAGGGAAAATAATTTGGGATCAGCAGTACGTTCTGCAAACAGACAAATCATATCCATTTTAGTGGTAGAGTGGCCTCACCAGTCTCTCCACTTTCACAAAAAGACTCCGAGGGGGAAAAAAAGGAAACGGCAAACTTCCAAACAACCATTTCATTTCAAAAGCAAGAGTTAGCCTCGTTTAAAAAATAAAAATAAAAGTATCCATTCATAACCATGTATTTGATAACAAGGTGGTAGTATTTCTGCTTATTTAAACCACAGGCTTTAATATACATTTATCTATATACACTTACATTAGAAAGCAGTAGAACTGTCAAGTACATCAGTTTCAGGCCAGGTTAAATGGTTCTCTGGTAATACAGTATTACGTAAATAACTAAAAGAAACTGGGCAATGTGGAAGGTATAAAGAAAACTCGAAAATAAGTTGTTGAAATTGTAGGGTACTAGCTATAAGTAAGCACCATCTGTATATAGGTTTTTAATCTTTATCTAAAAAGTGTGCGTTCACAAGACTCGAAACCATAAAATAAAAACTAAGACCTACGATGCTGTTGCGAGATGAAATGGGACACTACATATTTATTTGGACAGTGAAGCAACATTTCCCCCCCCCCCCATTCAGCTCTATACTGCAGCATTTTTCTTTGAGATTTAAATGTTTTATACAGTGACTAAAGAATGTCACCATTAATTGGAACATACTTCCATACAAATCTGTTATGTTTCGAAAGTAAAGCACTTTATGCATCTACTACCCCCCATTTGAAGGTGTCATAAGTATTTGGACAAATTCACTTTGTATTAAAGTAGTCAAGTGTAGTACTTGGTCCCATATTCATTGCACGCAATGACACCAAGCTTGTTAAACTACAAACTTGGATGCATTCGCAGTTTGTTTTGGTTGCGTTTCAGATTATGTTGTGCCCAATAGAAATGAATGGTAAATAACGTATTGTCATTTTGGGAGTCACGTATTGTAAATAAAAAGTAGAATGTTTTAGAACATTAATAAGGATGTCTCCATGACTACGGATAATCACGAATAAATCGTAAATAATTACGAGTAAGAAAGTTAAGAGGCATACATATCATAACCACCCCAAAAAATTACTAACCACTTATCGGCAATGGTGAGAGGTTAGCGAGATCTTTGTGGCTCAAACTCTCACTCATCATTATTCAAGATTCATTCATGAGTATCTGTAATCAAGGTAGTATCCACATTAATGTAGAGGTGTTCAGAAACTTGACTACTTTAACACACAAGTGAATTTATCCAAATATTCATGACATCTTCAAAATGTTTGGCGTTCATTTCTAACAAAAAAAAAAGCTAAAATAAA
Organism: Oncorhynchus clarkii lewisi; assembly: GCF_045791955.1. Taxonomy (NCBI): domain Eukaryota; kingdom Metazoa; phylum Chordata; class Actinopteri; order Salmoniformes; family Salmonidae; genus Oncorhynchus; species Oncorhynchus clarkii. The sequence continues at coordinate 68,480,573 of NC_092158.1, read as the reverse complement.
ATTAAAAAAAAAAAAAAAAAAGAGACATTCTGTACTGTCGCCTTGTATGAAACATTTGATCTCAAATCCAAAATGCTGGAGTAGAGGGACATTCAAAGTTTTGCTCCACTGTTCAAATAAATACGTAGGGGAGTGTAAATGTTAGCTAGAAAATGAGCAGGATTGTGGTGGGTGGGACAAACAGCTCTAGCTAACCCATGTAAATGACTTACTATCCCAGTTAGATTCTCTCCATAATACTCACATGACACATTTAAGCCAGTCCTAAACATTTGTTCGAGCTTAAAAACACATTTTTTGCATGAATATACCTACAGATGTACGACAGATTGTTAGAAGGAACAAATATCTACGAATGTCATTGGTGTCGGGTGTGACGTAATGTTTACAGAGGAGTTGTTATCGAGGGCTTTCGTTAACGGTTTTATATGGTTACGTTTTATAGGGTTTTTAAGACCGCACTCCCCTCAGAGGCAAAACACTGGTAGGTGAACCAAAACAACAACCCTTCAGTATTGTGGGCAACCAACCAATGTGGCACCTGAACACACGGCGGATAACATCCCAGATAACATAAAAAATAAACTAATCCGCTCCACATGTGGTGCTGGTCCTCGTTGCAGACTCCGTCTCCATGTCTATCGCTCTCTTCCAACTGGCGTAGCCGTTTGGAACGCCATGCTAGGATCTGACCTCCTGACTGGCCTTCCCACTCCGGGCCTGGAGAAAAGGGAAAATAGCAGAAATGGGACAAATCAGCACAACTGTTCCGTCGCGCGAGCTTTGGATTAGGCTGGAAGGAGGAGAAAAGAATGCATGGTTCAGCAATACAATTGAGCTCACGTCAGGAAACAGCAGAGGGAGCAGCCCCCCGATCCACATCGATGGGACCGCAGAGGAGAAGGTGGAAAGCTTCAAGTTCATCAAGGAGGCTAAATAAATTTGGCTTTACACCTAAAACTTTTACAGATGCACAATTGAGAGCATCTGCCGGGCTGTATCACCGCCTGGTACGGCAACTGCACTGCCCATTACCGCAAAGCGCTCCAGAGGGTGGTGCAGTCTGCCCAACTCATTACCGGGGGCAAACTTCCCACCCTCCTAGACATCTACAGCACCCGATGCCACAGGAAGGCCAAAAAAGATCATCAAGGACATCAACCATCCGAGCCACTGCCTGTTCACCCCGCGATCATCCAGAAGGCGAGGCCAGTACAGGTGCATCAACGCTGGGACCGAGAGACTGAAAAACAGCTTCTATCACTAGGCCATCAGAGGCGGCTGCCTACAGACATAGATTAGGAATCACTGGCCACTTTAATAATGTTTTCATACCTAGCATTACTCATCACCCATCTCATACGTATATAATGTATTCTATACCACTATCTTAGTCCAATGCCGCTCTGACATATGTATCCATTCCTTACTTAGATGTACGTGTATATGTTGTGAAACTTAAATATTACTTGTTAAATGTCACTGCACTGTCGGAGCTAGAAGCACACGCCTTTCGCCTTTAGTAACATCTGCTAAACACGTATGTGACCAATACATTTGATTTGAAAAGTCTTGAGACAGTTATGCAGCTAGGTGTTAGGCATTCATTTGTTTGAAGGTTACCTCTGCACCAAAGCATTTCTCTGGTGGGATTTTGAATCGCGTCTTTGTAGTGTGTGTGTGTGTGTGCCCACTCACATCTCAAAAAGAGACATCAGTTTGAAGACAGTATTATTGCCTGGGGGCTTTTAGGAGGAGCTCTAGGGGATAAGAGGAGCTCGTCTGTCAGAACGAACTGGAGAGCAGAGATCTGAAACACACATTCAGCTGCTTTACTCCGACTCAGAGCCACTGGCCTTACTTCACGTGTCCAAGGCAAAACAACACCATTTGATTCAGACACGGTGCCTACTTTTGAACGAGAGCTCAAAAAACAAAATGAGGGAAGCAAGCACCTTTATGGCAACGTTATGACTTGACCTACAGCAACAGTCTCTGGGATAGGCCTATTCTGTCATCCTCCCCCACCCAACTCTCCAAAACACATTTTCAACATGATCAAAATATTTTAAACACATAATCTTTCCTTTCGTCCTACTCTCACATCGACTCACTCAGTCAGGACTGAGGCAGGTTGATGTCTTGGCGTTTTGATTGGGTGAGTGGGTGAGAGAGGGAAGACTTACCGGTTGTTGGGTCGCTGGGGGTTTGGGGCTCACTCCGGGCCGTACCCTACCTCTGGTGGGGGAGGTTTGACAGTGACGGGCTGGGAGGAGCGCCGGGGAGGCGAGGGTTTGGGCTGGGCTTGCTGCTGCATTGGATCGTAGTACGTCACCCCACCGTACACCTGCGACTGGCCGTACACCTGCGACTGGGCCTGAGGGGAGAGGAGGTTACACGGTTTATGCATGTGTGTAAATACACATTCCTAAATGTTAAGGGTGGAGTCAAATAACTTCTAAATATGCATAGAATTGCAGAGCTGTCAGCATAGTGCAACAGTAATGTGTTGCATTGGGTACAATATATAGCAACATTTGACATGCTGATGTGGTAGCTATGGTGTCTTGAGGGCAGAGGTCTCACCGGCGGGTTGTACATGGGGGGCAGGGTGGCTCCTGCCGGGTAGGGGTAGTTGGTGTTCCCAAAGGTCATGACACCTGGCGGAGGGTAGAAGGGCGGGGCCAGCAGCTGCTGTGGAGGGGGCTGCCCAGGGGACATGGAGACGGGGGGAGCAGCGTAGAGAGCTGGGTTGGGCATGGGGCCACTCGACTGGTGGGGGTGTAGACCTGAGGGGGAGACGGGAGGGGTTCATGGGTGTGACCAGACAGACTTAGGCCCATAAAGTAGCCAACACCATACCAGCATTTCTGGTCAGGAGTGGGGCCGTTTAAAATGGAGAAAAAACAACAACCCTAAACTGAAAAACTTTTGTTACACGCCCCCCCCCCACAATTAAAATCACAGTGCAGTTATTTATCACAAAATGACCATTAAAAAGGTCCCGATCATCATCAAACGGAAAAATAAACATACCTAACGCAACAATGCTGTAACGTTAGGAGATATTATTTTCAAAGAATATAAAGCACTTTGCACGTCTTCCTTGTTAACAGTTGGGAAAATGGCAGAGTGAGAGACAGGGAAGCGACAGTCCTGTATGGCAATACTTAGAGAGGTTAAATTAGGTAATGAAATGCAAACTTTGCCAAGTGGAATTGAGCTACAGTGGCAGTACAGGTGCAATGCTAAAAGGGAAGCACCGTGAGACCCGAAACATTGCTGGCAGCAGCTCAGGACCCTAAACAAGAGACACGGGATCTTCACAAGAAAGAAGTGCGATAAGGGATGGATAAAATAACAGCCCCGATTACAGAAACTGCAGTTAATATGCAGCCATCGAAATGGTAGAGGCTATCGGCTTCAATGCCCTGATGCTACATCTAGAACCAAACTACAAGAAAAAATAACTTTGATGGCCCGGAAGGAGGAATTATACAATGACTGCTCTGCAAGTACAAAGCGTGAGCTCTCAAAACACCACAGATTGTTGAATGTCTGAACAAGCTGTCATACATCACTATCAAGAGCCATCACATTGATGACAAGTGGGACATTAAGCCCCCTGTACTGACCAGAGCATGGAGGAGAGGCACACAGAGAGCATACCATCATTAATGGCAGCCATGACTGGGGTCGATTGAGCGACACTGCACCCTAGCAGTCATGAATAACCATATCTGCATTGTGATTTCATGATTTTTTTCTTGTCGTTTAAAAAAAAAGACAAATTGCACATTTGTCACATCCCTAGTTTGGAGGCACTTGAGGAAACTTTTAATGACGTGAAACACTTATTGAAAAGCACAAAGTTATTAACTAAACGAGTAAGAATAACAATTCATTTGAGTTCAATAAGAGAGCATTTTAGCAATACTATTCCTGAGTTGATTGAACATGTCTTCACTTGCATGGTGATTATACAGAGGTAAGTGAGGTTCAAGAAAGCTTGTCATTGACTTTCCTTTTTGTTGCCAGAGAAGACACAGGCCAAGTTCATATCTATCATCTTAGTTAAGGGTAACTGCTGCCCTCACCACGTTTTCCCTGGGTCCCCTGGCAGCAAGGTGACAGACACTAACCTGGGTGTCCTGGATGGCCTGGGTGGGGGAGGTGCATCTCAGGCTGGACCAGCATACCCTGGGGTGGGAGGGGGGCGGGGCTGTCGCCGTGGGCATAGATTGGTCCTTGGTAAGACACTGCAGGAGGAGACAATAGAGCATTTAGACTCATGTAAGCGCTCTACAATCAGATATATCATTCTACAACTCCACAACCAAACCAAACACACTAAATGGCCTGCTCGTCACTCTCCTATGCCTCCACTCTCCTGGGTAGGCTTTCCACTAGATGTTGGAACATCGGGGACTTGGTTCCATTCATCCACAAGAGCATTAGTGAGGTCAGGCACAGATGTTGGGCGATTAGGCCTGGCTCGCAGTCGGCGTTACAATTCATCCCAAAGGTGTTCGATGGGGTTGAGGTCAGGGCTTTGTGCAGGCAAGTCAAGTTCTTCCACCCTGATCTCGACAACCCATTTCTGTACAGACATCGCTTTGTGCACAGGGGCACTGTCATGCTGAAACAGGAAAGGGCCTTCCCCTAACTGTTGCCGCAAAGTTGGAAGCACAGAATCGTCTAGATAGCGTTAAGATTCCCCTTCACCCGAACCATGAAAAACGGCCCCAGACCATTATTCCTCCTCCACCAAACTTCACAGTTGGCACTATGCATTGGGGGCAGCTAACGTTGTCCTGGCATCCGCCAAACCAAGATTTGTCCATCAGACAGCACTTCAGGCAATACGATTCCACTTCTCCAGAGTCCAATGGCGGCGAGCTTTACGCCACTCCAGGTGATGTTGTTAGATATTTTATGAAGCTCCCGGCGACAGTTATTGTGCTGACGTTGCTTCCAGAGGCAGTTTGGAACTCAGTAGTGAGTGATGCAACTGAGGACCAACGATTTACACACTTCAGCACTCGGCGGTCCCGTTCTTGTGTGGCCTACCGCTCACGGCTGAGCCATTGTTGCTCCTAGATGCTTTCACGTCACAATAACAACACTTACTGTTGACCGGGGAAGTTCTAGCAGGGCAGGAATTTGACGAACTGACTTGTTTGAAAGGTGGCATCCTATGACGGTGCCACATTGAAAGTCCCTGAGCTCCTCAGTACGGGCCATTCTACTGCCAATGTTTGTCTATGGAGATCGGATGGCTGTGTGCTCAATTTCATACACCTGTCAGCAACGGGAGTGGCTGAAAAAGCCAAATCCACTAATTTGAAGGGGTGTCCACATACACTATATATACAAACGTATCTGATGTGGCAATCATGTGTTAAACTATAACAAAATAAGCTACATGGTTTATCACAGATACCCGTGTACCCTAACATTTTTAAGACAGCATTCTAACGCAGCTACAACATGTTGTAGTTTAGTACTGATTCTACCAGAGCCTGGCTCTGAGCCGATGGACAAAGAGATGCCAGCTAGTGTTGTGTTTTCAGTTGTGCCCTGCCTTCTGGTGGTAGTGTGTGGCACCGACTCACTGGGCTCGTAGTAGTGGCTTTCCATGACCCCTATGTGCATAGGAGGAGCGGGCTCCGGGCTTGGCCTCTGGCGCTGGGACGAGTACCGTTTTGCCCGGTTACCAGCTCCCTGAGATGGAGAGAAAGAGGGTGAGAGCTGACCGAACTACTCAAAATGTCAGGTAAACAAACGCCACACTTCTCCTTGAAGGCAACATATAAAACGACAGAAACCCATCTCTGTACATAAGTCACCACAAGTTGGCCTACTCACCAGCTCTTCTATGTTACTGTATTGTGGAGGTGCTCCACCCATGTGCATAGAGTTCGGGATGCCTGCAACGAGACGAAAAAAAGGGTTGACAACACGCAAGCAAAACATATCCAACTACCTGATCCACTGCTGCGGTTTAGATACATCTTATAAGCTTCATGTCAAACCAGCTACCAACGTGTATTTCTGACTCAGGTTTCTGTCCTGACAAAATGTGTACTTGAGGCACTTTAAACCTTGGGTGCAAAAAGGACATTTTATTTCCAATGTATTGCATGATGAAAACCTCCCAGGCTCCAGACAGCATGCAAGGACGCACCACCACCTGCACTGAGTGGATTAGCTGGCTTAAAAGAGCTACTTGTATTCGCACACAGCCGGCACCCCCCATTGCTCCACACTGACTAATGGCCTCATTATGTCAATCAGCCTCACTGAATGGTCACTGACCTACTGACTGGCTGCTGCTTAGCTTCACCAGGGCTGCTGGTGCAGTGGTGACTGAGCTGCTTGTAACAGTGCTGCTGGAACTATGAGAGGATGTGTGTCACTCCATATTACTCAAATAATAATAATAATTTTAAAAAGAGGGGTAGAGCGAGAGAGAGGTAGAACGGGGTAGAGCGAGGGCAAAAGAGAGAAGGCTCACCCCTCATCTCAGCGCGTAGAAACGAAGTTGGGTTCTGGGCCCAGTTCTGTCCAGCCAGGCTTAGTCTGGCCAGGTCCTGGTCCAGCCCTGTGAGTACCGTCGCCTGGCTACTGTCTCCAGCATCCCCCTGGCTCTGACTGGGGCCCTGCCACGGCTCACTCGTCAGTGCCGAGGAAGACACGGTGGAGGCAGGCTCCTCAAGAGAGGCCTGCTTGTCCAGCTCAGTGGCCCGGGTGCGAGTCCTCCTGGCTAGGGAGTACGACTTCTTCTCCACGGGCCGCTCCGGAGCCGGGGAGGCATCGCGGGTAACCGGGTTGTCTGCCGGAGGAGCAGATCCCCCTCGCTGCTGCTCCTGTCGCCGTGGCGCTGAGTCCCTTTCTCGATCTCCCTTGCCACTGTAGTGGCGATTGTGGTAGACGGACTGAGACGTTGTCACTGTCGTGTTGCGCTCGTCATCCTCCTCACTGCGGATCTCTTCCACCACTACCGAAGAGCTGCGCTCCGTATGGGCCCCTCTGTTCCCCCGGCCCCTGGGGCCTCGTTCCCCGTCCATGGGCGGTAGGCTCCGGGTCTGGAGGGGCTCGGCCTTGGGCCGTTGAGACTCCTGGTTTCTGTCATTCCTGTACTGGGCCTGGGGGGGACGGTTGCCCTGGAAGCCCCGGGGTGGGGGGTGGGAGGGCCTGGGGGGGTTGTTGTTGCGCTGGGTGTTGGGGGCTGCTGAGGGGGGAGGACCAGACTGTTGCAGGGCCACGGCTAGGGGAGTGCTACGGCTGTTGGGGTTCCCTCCCTGCTGCCAGGAGGTATGGAAGGGCCTCTCCCCGTCTCCATCCCGCCAGCGCTTGTCCCGGACTGGGGAGGTGCTGTGTCTGCAGGGGGAGGAGAGGAAGCTAGTGAGGACAAGCTGCTAGTAGACCAGCGGTTGGTAAATGATGGTACACGGGCCAGATTATGTTTTGATTCTTTTATTTTTATAAACACTCCAGGCGACTTTTGAACATCTAAAACGAGGTAGAAAGTATACAGAAACTATAATGGACCTATATATTTTCAAATTATTTATCCTTTTCAGACACGCAAATAGCTTTTGACTAACAAATCGGCCCAGGAAAACCTGCACGACTCTGCTCAATTTTTATTTATTTATCTCAGTGACCATCAAGCCAAAAATGATTCCCCACTCCTGTAGTCGACTATTGCTGTTATTTGTGAGATGACATTGTAAGGGGATAAATTGTGCCTGTTAATATAAATTGGCACGATAGACGATACTGGTGGTTAGTGTTACAGGCTTTCAGAGACATGGGAATTTCAACACTGGGTTAGTAGAGTTGAGGGTCAGTAGAGTTGAGGGTCAGTAGTACCTGGGCTTGCGCTGTCTATAGGACCGCTCATTGGAGACACCTCCGTTGCGGATGTCATAGCCGTAGATTGCAACCAGCTCCTCACGTGACTTGGGCGCCTGCTCCTCCTCCCTGAACCTATCGTGTTCCCAGCGACCCTCATCCTTCCACAGCTTCCTGTTACGACCCTTCGGCCTGGAGGACAGGAAAGAAGCAGCAAATATACCAATAAACAGGTTTACCAATGAAACGACACCCGTCTATTACTAGGAGTCATCCATCCTTTGTGTGGTTGTTGGTCACGTTTAGATAGTTTCAGTTGAACGACAAACATTCAATGAATAAAAAGGATAAACTTTCCGTTCCCCCTTACCGTTCCTCCTCCTGTGCGTTTCCTCTGACGTCGTGCTCAAAGAACATTCCCTTACGGGGGATATAGGCTGGGTTATTACGATCCTGGTCATCATCCAGCTTCTGGCCTGGTTTAGCACCTTTATTCTCAGAGTCTTCTGTGCTTTCCTGGTTACACGGAGTAGAATTACTCAAAATGATTGACCAAGAGGCCTATATTTGTATGCAATTCTATATTTGTATGCAATTCTATATTTGTATGCAATTCTATATATGCATGTATGCATTTTCTTTTCAATTAACCATTTTACCTGTCCATCCCCGCTTTGCCGCTCCCCTGCCAGGTTGCCTTTATCTTCACACTTCACTTCTTTACTCAAACCTTTCTCACCCTCCTCTACCTTCCCCCCTCCTTCCTGCAGCTCCCCCTCTGCAGCAGGGGTGTCGGCAGTAGGACTGGGTTTGGGCCCAGCAGCCGGTGGAGGGACCTCCTCCTCCTCCTCTTCCTCCTCACCTCCCTGAGAGAGACAATACAAGACTTAGTTTGCTTCGTGTGTATCATTATCAAGATGCTGTCAGAGAGATCAATGCAAACATCCTTAGAGTCCTACTTATTCCAGTCAAAAGCGTCCATGCATAGTGGACAAATTAAACTTCTCATCAGAACCACAGTTGAGACCTCATTAAGAGGATTCCAGTACCATCATGGACATTGCAATGCATGAGTACATCAATTGAAAATGTTGTATTTGTCTGTATCTTGCATCTAGGGGTTGCTACAGTGCAGAAGGTCTGTGTTCTGAAATACCGGTACCTGTATCAATGGTTGAAACCTGCTCATCTCTTCAGTCCATCCAGGATTTCGCTGCAGCAATTCTGACATTTCACATTGCAACATGTGAGGATTTTGTCCAATTTGTTACAAAAATTCACTGACGAGGGAACAGGTCTGTTGATGTGTGCTTAACTGGACCACATTATGCAGTACATTTGCAGTGATTGGTTGAAATTGTAAGCCCTCTTTTTTTTGTGTGGTGATCAGTATGCGATAATTTGACTGTTTTATGAGGTAATAGTGCAGGATTGGTCAAATTTGCAAGCCCTCACATAATATACTGGGTATTGTTGATTTAGCAACAACAAATGTCTCAAATACTTTGGAAGTTAGATACATCATGATCTTTCCAATCCACTAGTTGGGCTATTCTGTTGGGAGGAGGAGGAACCTTGGGGTAGCCTCATGAAGCCTGCATTACTGAAATTCTAAACAAAATCTGGTTCATCAAATACTATGTTGCCCAGGTTTCCATGCAAATAAAATATATAAAATGACATTTTACCCTACAGCATAACTCTGTTCAGCAGTGGCAACTCACCTCTGAATGGGAGGCATTCTCCTCAGGATCTGCACTTTCATAGTCAGAAAGGACAGCTGCAAAAACAAACATTCAAATGTGTCTGAAACAAGTACATCAACTGTTTAACAGTGGTGTGATCCAAATGGGAAATGCTTCAGATGTGTGCGTCATTCTAGATAGGCCATTGGATTGCGTCACCAAACACTGGCTCACCTTCTCCTACGCCATCTTCACTTTCCTGTTAAGAAAGGATAACACTAGTCAAACAATGTGAATGAATTGACAACAAATAGCAACAGTATGTAGCCTACACACCGTCACGCAAACACGATACCAACCCGTACGTCAATTATTTAGTAGCGGGGGGGAGAGATCTGTGTCACTAGGAATGTATCCTCAATTCATTAGCATACTGGTATTCGGATGACTGACATGCCCAGAGTAAACTGCCTGTTACTCAGGCCCAGAAGCTAGGATATGCATATACTTGGTAGCATTAGATATAAAACACTCTGAAGTTTCTAAAACTGTTAAAATGTCAGTGAGTATAACAGAACTGATATGGCAGGCAAAAACCCAAGGAAAATCCATCCTGAATTGTATTTTATACAGCACAGGCCATTTCAGTGCTTGCCTATGGGAAATACAAATAGATAGGACCCAGATTGCAGGTCCTATGGCTTCCACTAGATGTCAGTCTTTAGAAAGGGTTTCAGGCTTGTTTTTTGAAAAATGAATAAGTAGTTGGAAGAACTACAAGGTGTCTCATTAGAAAAGTTTTGACGCGTGAATTAAATATTGTTTATTTAGATAGAGTACCTGAGGATTAATTAGAAACGTCGTTTGACTTGTTTGAACGGACTTTAGCGGTAACATTTTGGATTCGTTTGTATGCCTGTTGAAAGAGTGGATTACTGAGATTATTGGCTCCAACTAAACTGACTTTTTTGGATATAAAAGGACTTTATCGAACAAAACGACCATTCATTGTGTAGCTGGGACCCTTGGGATTGCAAACAGAGGAAAATCTTCAAAAAGGTAAGCGATTTATTTAATCAATATGTGAGGTTGTGACGCCTGTGCTGGTTGAAAAAGTATTTTGGTGTGTGGCCCTGTCCTCAGATAATCACATGGTATGCTTTCGCCGTAAAGCCTTTTTGAAATCTGACAATGCGGTTGGATTAACAATAAATTAAGCTTTTAAATTATGCATGAAAATACAAGTGTCAAACATGTTTAATATTACAATTTTTGTATTTTGAATTTCGCGCTCTGCAATTTCACCAGATGTTGTCGTAGGTGTCCCGCTAGCGGTTCACGTGCCAAAAGACGTTAAATAACCAGGCCATTCAGTGATTTAAATGATTGAGGGAATTAACTGGAATTATCTTGTCCTATACAGATGTGGAAGCTGAGTCAAGTTTTTCTATTCACAATCCAGACTACAATAAATTACTTCCTAAAGAAAATCCAAATCCAAACCTGGGAAAAAGAGCACTCTTCCTTAGCTAAATGGAGAAATCTAGAAACGGATGAAAGAACGAGATCATGCTCTAAAAACAGCCCTGAAGTCCAAATTAGACCATGAAAGACGTAAACGAGGCAAAAAAAAAGAAAAGTCCTCACTGTCAACTGCGTTTATTTTCGGCAAACTCAACATGTAAATATTTGTATGAACATAAGTTTCAACAACAGACAGAAACTGAACAAGATCCATAGACATTTGACTAACAGAAATGGAATTGTGTGTCCCTGAACAATGGGGCGGGGTCAAAATCAAAAGTAACAGTCAGTAGCTGTTGTGGTCACCAGCTCCATTAAGTACTGCAGTGCATCTCCTCCTCATAGACTGCACCAGATTTGCCAGTTCTTGCTGTGAGATGTTACCCCACTCTTCCACCAAGGCACCTGCAAGTTCTCTGACATTTCTGGGGGGGGGGGGGGGGGAATGGCTCTAGCCCTCACCCTCCAATCCAACAGGTCCCAGACTTGCTCAATGGGATTGAGATCCGGGCTCTTCACTGGCCATGGCAGAACACTGGCATTCCTGTCTTGCAGGAAATCACACACAGAACGAGCAGTATAGCTGGTGGCATTGTCATGCTGGAGGGTCATGTCAGGATGAGCCTGCAGGAAGGGTACCACATGAGGGAGGATGTCTTCCCAGTAACACACAGCGTTGAGATTGCCTGCAATGACAACAAGCTCAGTCCGATGATGCTGTGACACTCCGCCCCAGACCATGACGGACCCTCCTCCTCCAAATCGATCCTGCTCTAGAGTACAGGACTCGGTGTAACGCTCATTCCTTCGACGATAAATGCGAATCCGACCATTGCCCCTGGTGAGACAAAACTGCGACTCGCCAGTGAACAGCACTTTTTGCCAATCCTGTCTGGTCCAGCGACGGTGGGTTTGTGCCCATAGGCAACGTTGTTGCCGGTGATGTCTGGTGAGAACTTGCCTTTCAACAGGCCTACAAGCCCTCAGTCCAGCCTCTCTCAGCCTATTGTGGACAGTCTCAGCACTGATGGTGGGATTGTGCGTTCCCGGTGTAACTCGGGCAGTTGTTGTTGCCATCCTGTACCTGTCCCGCAGGTGTGATGTTCGGATGTACCGATCCTGGGCAGGTGTCGTTACACGTGGTCTGCCACTGCGAGGATGATCAGCTGTTCGTCCTGTCTCCCTGTAGCGCTGTCTTATGCATCTCACAGTACGGACATTGCAATTTATTGCCCTGGCCACATCTGCAGTCCTCATGCCTCCTTGTAACATGCCCAAGGAACGTTCACGCAGAGGAGCAGGGACCCTGGGCTAACAAACAATCTAAAAAACAATTGCAGGGAAAAACCATAGTAACACTGCAAAAAGACTAGAAATCAATGTGAATGAGTCTAACACAGGATGGAGTAGAAATAACAGCCTTCAATTCCTACTTTGTTGACTCTGTCAAGGTACTGACACAGAGCCCCTCCACCGGTTTCTTAAGGGGTCAGCGCTAATGAATGACACAACCAGTGAACAAGGTGATGAGCTCACTAAAGAACTAAAGCAAAATGCGTTTGGGCTGGACTCTACCTTTCTTAAACTACACAGTCACTCTTTAGTCCCATTACTAAGGTCACCAACATCTATTGGTCAGGGGGTGTTTCTAAGGGCCTGAAAGTTGGCTATGATAATAGCTATCTAAATCAGGTGACCATGTTGACATGAGTAACTACAGGCTTATTAGTATACTACCTGTGGTGTTGATGGTTGCTGAAAAGTGTGTAGCAGAGAAACTGATTGCCCACCTCAACAACAGCCCCATCACATTACACTCCATGCAGTTTGGCTTCAGAGCAAAACACTCCACAAAAACAGCCAACTGCTTTCTTTTGGAAAATGTGATGTCCAAGATGGACAAAGGGGTGTTGTTGGGGGCTGTATTTCTTGACCGAAGGAAAGCTTTTGAGACGGTTAACCATGAGGTTCTCGTCACAAAACTGTCCAAGTTCAATTTTCCCCCCCGATGACTCTAGATGGATGAAATCATACCGTGAAGACAGAACTCAGAGTGTCAGAGTGAACAATGGGCTGTCGCCCACTCTCAGCTATGATGTGGGGGTGCCCCAAGGGTCAATACTGGGGCCCCTTATGTTCAACCTGTACATTAATGATCTGCCTGTACTGGGTCTTAAGTTCAAATGTATGCAGATGATACAGTGATATACGTGCATGCAACGAGCAAACAAGCTGCACAAGAACTCACTAGTGTAATGGTCCAGGTTACAAAGCATCTCAGCGACTCATGTTTGCATCTCAATTCCAAGAAGAAAAAAAATTCTGCATGTTCTTCACAATGAGGGCAACAGATGTTACTGTGTCAGAGGAGAAGCTCCAGGTGGTATCTGATTTTAAGTACCTTGGGCTTCATACTTGATTCCGACCTCTTAAAAAGCAGGTGAAATGGTAACTCAAATAACCAAATTCAACCTAGCTAATTTCCATTCATACAAAATTGTTTGACTGCAGAGGTAGCAAAACTGTACTTTCAAATCTCTGATACACACTTAATATACTGCTTGACTAGTTGGGCCCAAGCTTGCTGTACAACATTAAAACCAATTCAGACTGTCTACAAACAGGCTCTCAAAGTGCTTGATAGAAAGCCCAATAGCCATCATCACTGTTACATCCTCAGAAAGCATGAGCTCCTGAGTTGGAAAAAATCTTGTGTAATACACTGACATATGTCTGGTATTCAAGAACCTAAATGGCCTTGTCCCCCCCCACCCCACTTAGTACTTTTGTTAGACAGAAAACCCAAACCCATGGCAGCAGATCCACAAGGTCTAACATGAGGTGACTGACTATATGGTTCCCTTAAGGAAAAGCAGCTTTAGTCAATTGGCTTTCTCCATGAGAGCATCCTATGTCTGGAACACACTGCTATCAAACACACACAACTGCCTCATCTATCACACCTTTAACAAAAAAAAACATGAAGACATGGCTAAAGGCCAATCAGACTTGTGAACATAATCCCAAACTGTGTATTGCCACTTTCCATGTTGTCTGTTGCTTGTGAGGTGTGGAAACACTGTTGCTTTAATGCATTTTGTTTTGTTGCTTTTTGTGCTATTGCTCTGTCTGCATGCTATGTGTTGCCTTTCCTATGTTGCTCTGCATGTGCTCACTGCTCATTGATTGTATTGTTATTGTTCTTAATAACCTGCCCAGGACCTGCTGTTGAAAATTAGCCGGCTGGCTAAAACCGGCACGGTTTTCTAAAAGTTGATTAATGTACACTGTCCCTGTAAAAAAAATTCAGTAAAACCACCATTTATTGTGCCAAACATGGATTCCTCACATCACTAGGGATTTAGATTAATATCAACAAGCTTTGTGGTAGTGGCCATTCAAAACCAGAGGGTGAAGTCAAGATTATTACTGGTCAGGAAAAATTACTAGGTGAGGCATGACTGGACGCAAATATTGTAACGTTATGTAGCTAACGACGTTAATTTGCACAATTTAACAGTCAGATGAAATAACCCAACAACATCAAAGCTCCCTGTGGCTTTAGTAAACATTAGTATCTAGCTACTACAGTAGTTAGCACGTTACTGTCATAACGTGCGCCAACGTTAGCTAGCTTATAAGCTTAACACACTGATAGTACAGTAACTAGCTAAATTAAAATACTTTCCTCTTGCTAACCATTAGCTAACGTGTTACCATCGCGGTAAACGTGCTAGCTAGCGTTACCAAACAAAGTAAGCTAGCGCAAACGAACGGGCTTGTCTAGTTAGTTCACGGTTTGGCCCTTCACACGTTTCCCGGCTAAACATGAGCGAGTTGGTTGATTTATGAGCAACATTAGCTGAACGCAGCAAACGCAAAACATGGGGATGCGGTTTGGCCTAACCACTGGACAACTATCCGCGCGGTACTGTTCCATTACCATAGCCGGCTGACTTGTTGACCCAGCCATTAATTATAGTAGTGAGCAGGCTAACGTTAGCTAGCCAACTAATCAAGTACTATTAAATCGATCGGCTTTGCGTCTCGAGAACAAGACACTCACACACTCGGATTCAGCATCGTTTTTCGGCACCACACGAACAGCTGGTGCCTCAACTGGCTCAGGTTCCCGTACTCGGGGCTTTGTCGTTGGCGAAAGGGACTTTCCACTTTCCGATCCCGAACAAGATTCATCGTCCTCCTCGCTATCCTGGGACGCGCGCCTCCTTCGCCGTCGCCGGTCCGCCATCTTAGAAATCATATAAAGGAAACCGGAAGAATGCCAGGAATTATGGGTGAATGTTAGTTACGCAATTCCGCCTTAGCCTCCTCGAGCATTTTTTAATCAAGGCATTTCAATCTCTCTGGCAAGTTATCGTTTCAATTAGAAAGTGTCGTTAATTGGTTGTTGAAGCATTTTTGAACGATTAAGTCAGTATGACGACACCTGTGAACAAAATTATAAATCCCCTAAAATCTGCTCAGAGTTGAATGAATATGAAGTATTATCCAGAGACATATTGATATTCACATTCACTCATACCTAATTCCCATTATGGTCCAGTGCTTTCAAATGAATTGTATCTCCTACATTTATAAAATCAGGCACAGACACCACCCAAAAGAAACGAAGTCATGTTCATGGGCATAAAGCATTTTTTTAATTACAACATCTTGTTTGAAACACAAACCATAAGTGCTGCTGAGGCGCTTTCAACACATCTCACTCCTTATGACCAATGTTTTTTTCCTTTTATCTCCAACAGGTCTCCTTTCTATAGGATGCAACAGCAATCACATACAGATGGGAGACAGTCTTTCTGCTCTGTTCAAATATGAGGCATGTCAATATGAATGACAACGTCAACAGTTTGTAGAACTTTAGCTTCTTTTCTTGGGAAATTTTGTGGGTGAAGTTGCAGAGGAAAACTGTCCTCAAATGAACCCAGTGGGACTCTAGAGGAGACAAACATCTCTGCTCTTCCTGGATAGTTCACACCAGCCTCAGTCTTCTTCCAAACCAGCCCTACTATGAACAAACAATAGGATCCGCTCTGCAGTCCAGCAACCATGACCAAACTGTGGCACAGTGCATCTTTTGATTTTAGGGGATTGTGGCATGCAATTCCCCCACCCCGTCTGTAGTACTCTCCCAAATAACAAGGCAGACGTTCACACAGAGGGGTGCTGCCTGGCACCAATCCAGCCGGTGTCTCCTCTCTTGAACTCAGCCGGAAAGGACAGATTTATTTATTTTCGGCAGGTCCGGTGGGGAGTCTGCTTTTTGGGCACCTCTACTCGACAGCGGCTTCGCTCGTCCAGCCAGGGCAGGTCAAAGATCCTTCAAGGGTGAATAGAGAAACACAGGGGTTTAGTTTAGGAAGCAAGCACTCAGATTGTATTCAAGTGATGTTTGGCTCAGTGTTATTTAAGAACCAGTGCGTATGACTCAACTCACCGTCTTGACAGCTTTGGCAGAGGTCGGCCAAACACCACCACTGGAAGGTGGGGGGTGATCATGAGGGACTCCACTGAGGAAAGAGAAAGAACACCTTCATAAGTGATGAGTCCAAGACCCTACTCAGTATTTCAACTGACTACATTTAATCTCAACAGACATTAATAATGGGATAGTTGCTTTTTGGCCAGATCTAAAAAATACAATGTTATTGGTTACATACACATATTTAGCAGATGTTATTGTGGGTGTAACTAAATGCTTGTGTTCCTAGCTCCAACAGTGCAGTTGTATCTAACAATTCAGTGTATAGGTGGGCTTACCATCCTCGGCTTCTGGGTAGAAGGAGAACACTTCTGGCTCACTCTCTTGGATACCCTTCCTCTTGTTCATGCGCTGCTGCAGTCGCTGGAACATCCGCTGCTCACGGATCCGCTGGATGTCCCATCTACGGGAGGTGAATGAAGGAGAGTGAAGAACACAGCAACAGAAGTTCAAAATAAGGGACACAAAAATAAGAAGAAAGGCAGAAGAGGTATGCCAGAGAAACACACAGACTCATAGCAAGAGTTGGTCAGACAAGTAAACAGAGCATAGTGAAAACTCTAGCCCTCCCTTACCTCTTCCTTCTCTTCTCATCCAGTTCATGCTTTGAGTGGCGCTTCAGGAAGACATTGTCATCCAGATTCTGTAAGAGAAAACATGTGGACTTTAGACCTCCTGACCAGGGGTCTAATCTGGACTTCCACCAGCATAGGGCTTCAAACAGAGCGAGACAAGTACCCACCTCAGGGATATCAGATGCCGCCTCCTCCTCTCCCAGGGGCTCCATAAGGTTTTCCTTCCACGAGGGAACTGTGTACAAGAGAGAGAAGGTCATTCCACCACATATGCAATTTTACAAATCCTGTTTTGCACAAATTTTACAAAAGATAAAGCAACAAAAAACAATAATGTGGCCTATTCCAAAATACTTAGGCCCAAGTCTCAGCCTTCTTATGTGCTGTTCATACTTATTTTGCCCGTTTCCCTATTTTTTGGGGATCCAATACAACCACTTCATGACAGTTTATAACACTCACTGGCCACAGGCTCCTCCTTCTTGGGTGAGGGCTCCCGCGAAGTTGGTGACAGGGGAGGCACATGCCAGCGACACAGGTACATGTCTGTGGTGGACAGGTAGTCTAGTTCCTCAGTGGAGGCCGAGCAGGTCCCAGGAGACCCATCCGAAAACTCTTCCCCGTCCAGAGGCTCCTCTTTGGGGAGAAGCGCCTCGTTGTGTGGGGACTGGGAGGCCTTGGCTTGGGCACGTCGTTTGGCTGCCCTGGGGTCCTGGAAGAGGAAACGCCTATTGGCAAGAACAAAACAAACTTTAGAGGAATTGCGTGAGGGACAATAAGGGGCTTTGCATGAATCTACAGTACATAGATATATCTATCCATGTATGGATCTAGGACAGGCCTGGGCCCACGACCTGATTCAACACGGCCCGCGGAATCATGCTCAGATCAAAGAATTTGCGATAGTAACATTTTGAAAAACGTATTTGTTATTCAAATTAAAAGCCCAATGAATACTTGCCTTTGTGTAATGATTTAACTCCCACCACTTGTTGGACATTTATTTTGAAGGCACGTATAAATAACTGCACAAGGACATACATTGACTGACAGGCTGACACACACGCCACAGTCACAAATAGTAGCTAGCTAGAAATTGCGCAAAAATTAGTACGATTTAAAAGAAAGGTAGACAATGAATGTAGGATGTTCTAGCAAGAGTGGACATCAAAATACAGTCATGGCCAAATATACATTTTCACAAAGTCTGCTGCCTTAGTTTGTATGATGGCAATTTGCATATACTCCAGAATGTTATGAAGAGTGATCAGATGAACTGCAATTAATTGCAAAGTCCCTCTTGGCCATGCATATGAACTGAATCTCCCCCAAAAAAATCCACTGCATTTCAGCCCTGCCACAAAAGGACCAGCTGACATGTCAGTGATTCTCTCGTTAACACAGGTGTGAGTGTTGACGAGGACAAGGCTGGAGATCACTCTGTCATGCTGAATGAGTTCGAATAACAGACTGGAAGCATCAAAAGGAGGGTGGTGCTTGAAATCATTGTTCTTCCTCTGTCAAGCATGGTTACCGGCAAGGAAACACATGCAGTCATCATTGATTTGCACAAAAAGGGCTTCACAGGCAAGGATATTGCTGCCAGTAAGATTGCACCTAAATCAACCAATTATCGGATCATCAAGAACTTCAAGGAGAGCGGTTCAATTGTCGTGAAGGCGGCTTCAGGGCACCCAAGAAAGTCAAGCAAGGACCGTCTCCTAAAGTTAATTCAGCTGCGGGATCACCAGTACAGAGCTTGCTCAGGAATGGCAGCAGGCAGGTGTGAGTGCATCTACACACACAGTGAGGCGAAGACTTTTGTAGGATGGCCTGGTGTCAAGAAGGGCAGCAAAGAAGACACTTCTCTCCAGGACAAACATCAGAGAGACTGATATTCTGCAAAAGGTACAGGGATGGGACTGCTGAGGACTGGGGTAAAGTCATTTTCTCTGATGAATCCCCTTTCTGATTGTTTGGGGCATCCAGAAAAAAAATATTGTTCGGAGAAGGTGAGCGCTACCATCAATCCTGTGTCATGCCAACAGTAAAGCATCCTGAGACCATTCAAGAGCAACTTCTCCCAACCATCCAGGAACAGTTTGGTGATGAACAATGCCTTTTCCAGCATGATGGAGCACCTTGCCATAAGGCAAAAGTGATAACTAAGTGGCTCGGGGAACAAAACATTGATATTTTGGGTCCATGGCCAGGAAACTCCCCAGACCTTAATCCCATTGAGAACTTGTGGTCAATCCTCAAGAGGCGGGTGGACAAACAAAACCCCACAAATTCTGACAAACTCCAAGCATTGATTATGCAAGAATGGGCTGCCATCAGTCAGGATGTGGCCTAGAAGTTAATTGACAGCATGCCAGGGCGGATTGCAGAAGTCTTGAAAAAGAAGGGTCAACACTGCAAATATTGACTCTTTGCAGCAACTTCATGTAATTGTCAAAAACCTGACACTTGTGAAATGCTTGTAATTATACTTCAGTATTCCATAGTAACATCTGACAAAAATATCTAAAGACACTGAAGCAGCAAACTTTGTGGAAATGAATGTGTCATTCTCAACTTTTGACCACGACTGCACTTCTTTGAGGTAAAGGGAAAGCTGTGTGCTTAGTGTGCAAAGAGAGCATCGCTGTCTTGAAAGACTACAATTTATCCCAACACTTCCAGACAAAGCATGCAGAGAAATATAGGAATGTCTTCTGAGCAGAGGGCAGGTGCATGAAAAGTTGCTTTCTCAGTTGCAAAAGCAGCAAGGACTTTTCACAAAACTGCATTCAGCAAACGCTGGAATTGCGAGAGCTAGCTATGTACTGTCCCACAAAATTGCTAAACATACCAAGCCATTCACCGAGGGCGAATTCATTAAAGAATGTTTAAATCGACAAGAAAGAGCTGTTTGAAAATGTTTCCCTGTCAAGACGAACAGTGACACGGCGTGTTGAGGACATCGCAGAGAATATGGAACAAGTTGAAAGACAAGGATTTCACCTATTTCTCGATGGCCCTGAATGAGAACAGTGATTCACGTGACACGGCGCAGTTGTTGATATTCTAACAAGTCATAACCCCAGACTTTGAAATTACAGAGGAGCTTCAGTGCAGTCAATGAAGAGCACCACCACATGGAAAGATTTATTGGAGGAGGTTAATAAGTGTGTGGCAAAGCTGGGACTGAGTTTTGAAAAGTTATCCAGTGTGACCACTGATGCTTGCTCAAACTTGACAGGAACAAATGTTGGCCTTTTCAAAAGGATACAAGATCAAGTAGCTGAGTTGAACCCAGATCAGAATGTTTTTTCCTGCATTGCATTATCCATCAGGAGGTGCTCTGTAAATGTATTCTGAAAATGAGCAATGTTGTGGATACAGTCATTAAAGTGGTAAACTTCATAAGCGCAAAATCTTTAAACCACAGGCAGTTTACCTCACTGTTGGAAGACAGAGTCAGGTCATGCAAATCTCTCCTACCACACAAACGTGAGATGGCCAAGTTTGTGGGAGGAGCTCGTAATATGATTCTGGCCCGCAATGGCAAAAATATATTCTAATGTGGCCATCCATGGAAAATAATTGCCCAGGCCTGATCTAGGAAGTATGTCATATCATGAAGTTAAAAAAATAAAAATATTTAAAAAACTGAATGTGGAGCCCTACCGTTTGTGGCCCTTGCCTCCTCTGCCAAAATTCAGCGTTCGGGGTGTATGGCTGCTGTGGCACTCAGACAGCCCCTGCCCCTCTGGTGTCCCTGGCATTGCCGCCTGGTCTTCCTGCAGGCTAGGGATGTGGTTGGGGCACTGGTCACACCCATCCTTCTTACCTAGCTGCAGACGGCGAGCCATGCGCTCAATCCGCGCCATGAGCTGCAGTAGTGAAAAAACGCGCCACATCAGTGGGGCTAAAGTAAGCTTTATACCCCCTTATGATTTGGCATTTAAATAGTTTGTCTTGAAGGGTAGCCTATTCTCTTCAACACTTGAAATTTACAGTCCATAAGAGTACATCAAAAATATATTGAGGCCAATTTAGTTTACTTCAATAACCTTATACACTTCATAGAAACAATGATGTCATAAGTGCTGCACTGCTATTACATCACAATACCACTGGTGGCATTGTGGCGCTGGCCTTGGTTGGAGGTGCAATACCTACTGCTGGTTATTCTGGAAAATTAAATTTTTCACAAAATGTGCTGACCAGGATCGACAATTGAAATGTTATGCATTGTGTTTGCTAGCATACCATTTCCTTCTCAGCTTTGAGGTCATCTATCTCCTTGCTCTTGGACTGGAGCTGCTGTTGCTGTTGTTCAATAAGTTCCAGTTGGAGGAGGAGGATCTGGCGTATGCAGCTGGTCTGTGTAGGGGAGTGACCAGGTCCTTTCCTAATATTCCCTCTTTTGCCATCTGGGCTGTGTTCTGATGACTGTGCCCCCATGATTGATGCAGTAGTAGCCCCTCTGACCTCCCTGCCACACACTGCATCGTCCCAGGGCTGTTTGATAGTGTTGAGCACTGCAAGGTCTGTCTTGCCCATATTGCTGTTTGTCTGTCCTAGTAGTGTCTTGCTCTTGACTGGTGTGGTGCCATCGCCCCCCATTGGTTTGCCCTGGGGAGTTTGGGCTCCAAAGATCACCCAGTTCTCCTCTTGCCCAGACCCAAGCCCAGGGTTCTGTCCAGATCCAGGCCTGCAGGTAATCGGTGCCTGTCCTGGCACCACCTTGGCTTTCCCGTGGAGCTGCTGGCCGCTGCTGTTGTGGATACTGCCCAGCACGTTTGGGACTCCGATGACGTATTCACTTGGCTCCCTCCTCAGGCCAATGAAGGAATCTGGTGTTCCTCCTGCTGGAGCTTTGACCAAATCAATCTTCCCTACTGTGTCTAGCTTATATCCTCCACTTGTGAACACAGTGGATGTCATTGTCGTGGCAACCCCACCACCAGAACCCTTGCCAACCAACGCCCACCAATGTCCTCCTGACAGGGGCGTTGGTGGCACAAAGAGCTTGATCTCACACCGTGGATGCCGTTTCTCCTCAGCAGTGGGCTGTCTAGATGTCCATGCAAGCCTGAAATACAAGGGAGGGATGTCAGATGGGCACACAGTTAATTCAACATAAGGTTATCAGGCATAAACTGTCTAACTAAAATCAAATGTTGAAACAGACAGGAATCAGCCACAATGCCCTCTCTTACATCAGATATAGCCCAACTAAGGAAGCCACTTTGCTAATAACGTTAGCGTTCTCAATCTCTGGTTGCTACTAACTACAATGTCCCTCCTCGCGCATTTCTATACGCCCATGAATAATCTGTACGATATTGACACATGAACCAACAAACTGACACAATAACAACAATCGAGCAACCCGGAGATAAACTGACTTGCATCCCAACAATACAGGCATGCCTAGCAGACGAGGTAGTTAACGTTAGCAAGCTTATACAATCATTAAAGAGTTGAGTTTCGTCGGCTACCCAATGATGTGTATAATTGACCTAGCTGGTGTTTGAAGAAAACATTATGCAGGGACTGGCAATTGCTTGGTTACACGGGAAACAGTTCTAGAATAACAAACGCTACAGCAGAGCTGCAGTCGCTTAGTTGGCCAGCTAACTGGTTAGCCAAGTCCTCCATTTTAGGTCCGCAGCAAAGAGCAAAACAATGACAGCCACTTTGCCTTCAACCAACCCGGTCTCATTTGACGCCATTTTAACTTTAAACGCTTTACAAAGTTACGTTTTTCTCTTGAACGTTATAACACATTGTGCTTTACACTTCTCACTAAAGGCCACCTACCTATTTGATATTCTCTGTACTCATTCGAACTCACCTATCGCCTTGATGCCCCTCTTCTCAGGTCGTTTTAAAATAATGATAATGCGCATGCGTTCCTTGTATGCTCGCCTCTGATTGGTCAATTAGCGAGCGGTTGCGCTGAGCTCAAAAGATTTCCCAATAATAAAAATGCCAAGGCAAATGCATATTCCTACCTAATTTTTATGATTGTTACAATTTGTTGTAGTTAATATATCTTGTACAATCATGCAACCATGATGAAACTGTTATGGTCGAGAGAGTTCTTGTCATATTTTCTCTATTCACACTGGGATTAGGTGCAACCAATTGGCAACTGGCTCAGTCACCACCAATGATTTTTTTATATTTTTTATATTGTGGAACGAGTACAGCTATGGCATTTCATCTGCTTACTTGATATTAGTTTGGGCTCTTCTCTATTTGGGGAGAGGACAATTCTGGGCTCCCTAACTATTGTAAGGGAGTTATGTTTATTGAAGATTAGTTGGAGATAAACCATTACATGTTACCACTTTTCTTGTAAATTAGTTAATATCTCAACATATTCTACAGTAGAGACCACAGGCTGTTTGTTACATTGGTGTTAGTCACTGTGGATCAATGCTGCTCTTTGACCACAAGAGGGCATACTGAAACGGGTGTCAGTCCCACCCATCACTGTAAAGTAGCATTCAGATGCAACACCTGTTTTTAGTAAACTGTTTTTCATAAGCATGCATGGATAGGCCAACTTCAACAGCCAAAAAGTAATAGTCTACTATAATATTTTAACAATAACCTATTAATACAAAGAAACATTCAAAAAGAAAACGGTATGCCTCGTCCTAGGTCGTTTTTCCCGAATAGACTACAGCCTAAGTGTATAATATGGAGATATACAAATCCAAGATTATGTGGCGCTTCTTCCCTCACATGTCTCTCTACCTCTCCTCTGATAAGTGTTTACATTGATGTAGCCTATGACTGGGTGATGCTAAAGTGGGTGATCTAAAGTGGTATTTTCTCCACGAAAATAGCAGAGGATCGGCTCCCACTCAAGTATGCCTGATCGTAACAGCGCCCCTGTCACGTGGACAAGCCCGGTGACCATGCATATCCGCTGCAGTGTTTATTAGTGTTGACACTCCTCTCACGCTCTCCGGCTGGCAGACCCGTATGTTTGAATGTCTGTGCCATCTTACACCCATAACACCGTCCACTGTGTGCCATAGCGCTCACATGAAGCACCGGGACCCTGCGACAAAATATGCACCTAAGGATTATATATATGTTTTACATAATGCTATAATAAAACCCCTGGGTAGTTAAATAGTCTTTACGTTATTTTATTTATGGAATTCTTCTCAATAATGGTAATGAGGTTTTAATGTTTTCTTCTGCATGTCATATGGATGCTGATCCAATGGAGGATAGTGTGAGAAGTTTCCTCTATTTATGTTATTTAACTAGGCACGTCAGTTAAGAAAGACATCTTATTTACAATGACGGCCTACCAAAAGACAAAAGGCCTGCGGGAACTGGGCTGTGATTAAAAATAAATATATATAAATATAGAACAAAACACACATCACAACAAGAGAGACAACACAACACTACATAAAGACAGACCTAAGACAACATGACAACAACATGGTAGCAATACAACATGATAGCAGCACAAAACATGCACAAACATTATTGGGCACAGGCAACAGCACAACGAGCAAGAAGGTAGAGACAACAATATATCACGCAAAGCAGCTACAACTGTCCTTAAGATTGTCCATGATTGAGTCTTTGAATGAAGAGATTGAGATAAAATGTCCAGTTTGAGTGTTTGTTGCAGTTCGTTCCAGTCACTAGCTGCAGAGAACTGAAAAGACTAGGGACCCAGGGATGTGTGTGCTTTGCTGTGGACTGTGCATTATGGCATAGCTTACAATGTTGTTATTTTATTGGAATTAATTAATTATATTATTTTCTTAAGGATATAGTGCATTTTAAAATGAACTTGATGTCCAAACACACTGTGCCTATACAACATGACCCTATTATTTTTTGAAAAAAATAAGGACACATTGGATACGGTCATAAAACACTACTAGCTGGACTAATTACTTAGTATTTTGAGTATGAGACTTGCTTGATTATAAACTGGGTATTTCGAGCCCTGAATGCTGATTGGCTGACAGCCCTGGTATAAGAACTGCCCATAGCCGTGGTATATTGGCCATGTACCACAACCCCTTGTGCTTTATTGCTTAATTAATTACATACCAGAGAAGAGAGGTATAACATTTGCACCATTTGACTATAGTCAAAAATGGTACCTCTCTTCTCTGTTGTCCAACGTCTGCAGTATGGTTGAGCCCACCCATTTACTGCCGATGAGTCACGCGAACAGTAGGTTGGGAGGCGGCAAGCCTCGCTATGTGACCTACTTTTACTTCAGTCACGTCTTCACTGAGATGCTCCAGATACTCAACTAGTCTAAAGAAGGCCAGTTTTATTGCTTCTTTATTCAGGACAACAGTTTTCAGCTGTGCTAACATAATTGCAACAGGGTTTTCTACTGATCAATTAGCCTTTTAAAATTATAAACTTGGATTAGCTAACACAACGTGCCATTGGAACACAGGAGTGATGGTTGCTGATAATGGGCCTCTGTAGCCTATGTAGATATTCCATTAAAAATCTGCCATTTCCAGCTACAATAGTCATTTATAACATTAACAATGTCTACACTGTATTTCTGATCAATTTTATGTTATTTTAACAGACAAAAAAATAGCTTTTCTTTCAAAAACACTTAGAAATGTCCTTGTTTTTGAAAAGCTTCTTTTTTTTGTCCATTAAAATAACATCAAATTTATATATATATATATATATATATATATATATATATATATATATATATATATATATATATATATAGTCCACTACAGTTGGCCAACAGGACTATCATTTTTCTCAAAGCCTAAGTAAAATAATAAAAAGCCTAATCTAGTTTTCAATTGTCTAAACGTTCCATCATCAAAACCGCCACTTGTATATTGTTAAACTCGAATCCCTTAAAAGTCTCAGTGAAGACATAACTGAAGTAAAAGTAGGTCACATAGCGAGGCTTGCCGTCTCCCAATCTACTGTTCGCGTGACTCACCGACAGTAAATGGGTGGGCTCAACCATACTGCAGACATTGGGCAACAGTATAGTCAAATGGCGCAATGCAAATGTTATACCTCTCTTCTCTGGTAAATAATTCAGCAATAAGGCACGAGGGGTTGTAGTATATGGCCAATATACCACGGCTATGGGCTGTTCTTACACACTGGTGGAGTGCCTGGATACAGCCCTTAGCCGTGGTATATTGGCCATAAACCACAAACCCTAGAGGTTTCCTTATTGCTAATTTAAACGGGTTACCAAAGTAATTAGAGCTGTAAAAATACATGTTTTGTCATACCCCTGGTATACTGTCTGATATACCAAGGCTGTCAGCCAATCAGCATTCAGGGCTCGAACCACCCAGTTTTAAATTTTCTTTTGGTAGCCCGTCATTGTAAATAAGATGTCTTTCTTAACTGATGTGCCTAGTTAAATAAAATAAATAGAGGAAACCTCTCACACTATCCTCAATTGGATCAGCATCCATATGACATGCAGAAGAAAACATTAAAACCTCATCACCATTCTTGACAAGAATATCTAATGGTCAATTAGCCTTTTAAGATGATAAACTTGAATTAGCTAACACAAAGTGCCATTGGAACACAGGAGTGATGGTTGCTGTGATGATTCCATTAAAAATCAGCCATTTCCAGCTACAATAATCATTTATAACATTAACAATGTCTACACTGTATTTCTGATCAATTTGATGTTATTTTAATGGACAAAAAATGTGCTTTTCTTTAAAAAACAAGGACATTTCTAAGTGACCGCAAACATATATATATATAGTACCAGTCAAAAGTTTGGACACACCTACTCATTCAAGGGTTTTTCTTTATTTGTACTATTTTCTACATTGTAAAATAATAGTGAAGAACGGATGAAATAATACATATGGAATCATGTAGTAACCAAAAAAGTGTTAAACTAAAATATTTTAAAGTTGAGCTTCTTTAAAGTAGACACCGTTTGCCCTGATGACAGTTTTGCACACTCTTGGCATTCTCTCAACCAGCTTCATGAGGAATGTTTTTCCAGAAGTCTTGAAGGAGTTCTCACATATGCTGAGAACTTATTGGCTGCTTTTCCTTCACTCTGCGGTCCAACTCATCCCAAACCATCTCAATTGGGTTGAAGTCGGGTGATTGTGGAGGCCAGGTCATCTGATGCAGCACTCCATCACTCTACTTCTTGGTCAAATAGTTCTTACACAGCCTTGAGGTGTGCTGTGTCATTGTCCTGTTGGAAAACAAATGATAGTCCCACTAAGCACAAACCAGATGGGATGGCCTATCGCTGCAGAATGCTGTGGTAGCCATGCTGGTTAAGTGTGCTTTGAATTCTACATAAATCCTGACAGAGTCCCAAGCAAAGCACCCTCACACCACCTCACCTCCTCCTCCATGCTTCATGGTGGGAACCACACATGCAGAGATCATCCGTTTACCTACTCTGCGTCTCACAAAGGCACAGACTCATCAGACCAAAGGACAGATTTCCACCAGTCTAATGTATTTTGCTTGTGTTTCTTGGCCCAAGCAATCTCTTCTTATTATTAGTGTCCTTTACTAGTGGTTTCTTTGCAGCATTTCGACCATGAAGGCCTGATTCACGCAGTCTCCTCTGAACAGTTGATGTTGAGATCTGTCTGTTACTTGACCTCTGTGAAGCATTTATTTGGGCTGCAATTTCTGAGGCTGGTAACTAAGGAACTTATCCTCAGCAAAAGAGGTAACTCTGGGTCTTCGTTTCCTGTGGCGGTCCTCATGAGAGCCAGTTTCATCACAGCGCTTGATGGTTTTTGCGACTGCACTTGAAGAAACTTTAAAAGTTATTGACATTTTCTGGCTTGACTGACCTTCATGTCTTATAGTAATGATGGCTGTTGTTTCTCTTTGCTTACATGAGCTGTTCTTGCCATAATATGGACTTGGTCTTTTACCAAATAGAACTATCTTCTGTGACCACCCGTACCTTGTCACAACACAACTAATTGGCTCAAACGCATTAAGAAGGAAAGAAATTCCACAAATGTACTTTTAACAAGGCACACCTGTTAATTGAAATGCATTCCAGGTGACTACCTCATGAAGCTGGTTGAGAGAATGCCAAGAGCATGCAAAGCTGTCATTAAGGCAAAGGGTGGCTACTTTGAAGAATCTCAAATCTAAAATATATTTTGATTTATTTAACACTTTTTTGGTTACTACATGATTCCACATGTCAAATTTAATAGTTTTGATGTCTTCACTATTATTCTAGTCAAAATAAATAATCAAAATAAAGAAAAACCCTTGAATGAGTAGGTGTGTCCAAACTTTTGACTGGTACTGTATATAGCTACTCATGCGCAAACATTCATCTCTCATAAGTAGGTGTGGTTAGTTACAAGATATGGGCATATTGGCCCTCCTCATTCACAAGGTGTAGGCTGTATGCCAAGTCTCTCTCTCTCAAACCTACTGGAAGGTAGCTCTCCAGGAAGAGTGTTGGAACCATTCTATACATACATAAACCGACAGATAGACAAGACAGAGACAGGCAGACACAGTTGATACATCAAATGAAGAAATAGTCCATGCACTTGACCATGCATAAGCTATAACAACTTTTTTTGTATAACTTGACCACTGACATATTTAGCATGGGAGGTCGATGTTTAGGTCACTGTTACATTTTGTAGTTCTGCAACACAGCAACATAACACTACACTACAAAACACAACAGCAATTGAATGGGCTACCGAAACAGTGGTTAGGTGTGTGACCTGAGAATTGAAAAGGTAAATTGGTAGCATGTTGAAAAGTATAGCCTGAATTATTAAAATAAAAATGTAATTAAAAAAATTAAGGTAGGCTGAATTCTCAACCTCATCAAGCTAAAAATTGACATTTTGAATGTGCAATTCCCAATACAGTGTCTAAATTAAGGCTGTCCAAAGTCATCATTTGAAGTGCCTCATAAAACTCCCTAGAAAGGCCAGAACCTAGGACAAAACCTAGCCAGTCCTCTTCTGGCTGTGCCGGGTGGAGATTATAACAGAACATGGCCAAGATGTTAAAATGTTCATAGATGACCAGCAGGGTCAAATAATAATAATCACAGTGGTGATTTACTCCTCAGGAGTAAATGTCAGTTGGCTTTTCATAGCCGATCATTCAGAGTATCTCTACCCCTCCTGCTGTCTCTAGAGAGTTGAAAACAGCAGTATGCTGAACAAATAGAACAAGTAGCCAGTTAAAACCTATAAACCAATCCGTGTGATACTTGTGTGCATTATAAAGGGAATAATAACCTATTAGTAGCTTATGATTCTTCAAATTATTTCACTTATAGCAATAGAACTTGGAGCACAAAACGTGCATCTCCGGATCATCCCCAAATATGGAGTTTGGCAACATGCACTGGGTTTCTTCATCTCATCTCTGGGACAGATCTTATGGAGCTGCTGGCTGTAGTACAGACCTTTACTGGACACCAAACTTTCCAACCCCAATAGATGAGATAGGCTTTTCAGGTCATGCTGTCTGGGAAACTAGCTGATGGGGACATTGGCTCTCCAGGCCAAGGTCACCCCTGCCCAAATAGGCAGACAGTGACAGGTAGTAAGAGATGGCTTAGATGATAAGGAGGTCACAATTAAAGAGACATATAGCATTACGAATATAGGCCACCTATCTCCCTGTGCTTATTTGTGGTCACACATGTGCTCATTATGCACAGGTAAAAGACATGACCGACATTCCTGTTTAGATCTATTTTTGATAATGTGTGTTCTCTTATGTTAATCAATTTAGTCAATACATAACTAATGTTGGTTTGGGGTATTTATGGTGGATTGTGTTTTTTAAGCAAACCTTTTGTATTTGATTTCCAGTTGTTACACTTCAAATGTTATACATTTATTTAAGTGATAATGCCCGAGAAACCGGTGTTTGGAGGATATATTTCTGCTTCGAGGGCATTATCACATTATACAACGGGTTACCAACATATTCAAATGATGATTATTTTGATGAATTTATTCATACTATTTCATCCTTCCACAATATATAATCTTGACACAAATCTGGGGTTACTAAGCAAACCGGCTGGTCACGAGTCAGAGTTCAGTCTTTTTGATTTGTGTCTATGGACACGACCCAGTCGTTCGTTCTAAATGTTCCAATTGCCATACTTGCTGGCAACATTCTTATCCCTTGCTTGCTAGCTAGCCAGATATGGCTAACTTACAGTCACGTCACAAAGTGCAGCAAGAATAACAGCAAAGTAGCCGCATTTGCATTTGTTTAAGCTGTTTTCTAGTGACACTTATTTGGATAGGTCCATAGCAATTAGCTAATGAATCGCGATTTCGCCTGGCATAGAAAATGTGGTCACTCATCAGGACACTGTCGTTCAGAGGAGCTAGCCAACAACACAGCTAACACAATCACTTCAAACTGAAGCTGGAAAAACTACAGTAGCTGCGATTCGTTTCGTTTTACAATTTTTCAATTGACATTTATTTGTATATATCCATAAAAATTGTGCCACCTGATTCATGATTTAGACTGGCTGAGAAAAGCTGCCTGCCTCTCTGTCTCTTCCCAACTCGTTCATTACTATGGGACAGCTGGAGGTCGAATTTGAACATTGAAACAATGTTGCAAATGTCAGAAAGATAAATATCTGCTGTTGAAAACTAAATGTTAGTCTAAAAGTAATGTAAGCTAATGTCTTGATGCTTTTTATAGTGGAGATCAAGTTTATAAAATGCCTGGCTGGGCTGATGAGACAGTGGATTGTGCAGTCAGATGGAACAGAGTAAATAAACATTTTAACTTCATAGATTTAGCCGGTGGTAATTTGTGGAATAGACACCGGCTGGAATGCGGTTTTAACAAATCAGCATTCAGGATTAGACCCACCCTGTTGTATAATGAATCATAATGCACTGTCAAGACTTCTGTGGGGCTTAATCGTGGGTCTGATATACAGTCTCCAAAGGGATCATCATCAATCTATAGAAAATAATTAATTGAAGGCCAATTATTTAGTCACAAATTTGATGACTTGAGAGTGGACTTGATAGAAAATAAAATAACTTGAGACTTAACTTGGAGACTCAAGATTCGGGAGTCGACATTGACTTCAAACTGATGGCTTGAAATTATTTTGCCAGGTTTTGTAACATTTTGTCACTCATGTTGTTGCACAAAGTCTCCATGGATTACTCTCCACGCAGCATCATCTTTGTCCATCAACACAGGACAGGTGAGTTTGCGAGCAGATTTCTGATTTGTAAAGCCATAGGATCCGGTGCAGCACAAACGTCAAATTGTAGGGAGAGAGGATTGCCATAATAACTCACCATAGGCGCGTCTCTCCAAACTCCTGCCAGTAGAGAGAGCGTTTTGCTTGTTTAAAAGTTTGTGGTTGCTTTCACAAGTAAAATAAATGCATATGTGGTAAATCTATATTCCATCTAATCCTACAATAATTGTTAGCGTTTCATCATTCCATCCCGGTAACTTTTATTTCAACACGTTTCATG
This sequence comes from Oncorhynchus clarkii lewisi, assembly GCF_045791955.1. Classification (NCBI taxonomy): domain Eukaryota; kingdom Metazoa; phylum Chordata; class Actinopteri; order Salmoniformes; family Salmonidae; genus Oncorhynchus; species Oncorhynchus clarkii. The sequence continues at coordinate 68,448,901 of NC_092158.1, read as the reverse complement.
TTTGATTCCATACATGTTCATTTAGCCTACCGTTACTTACCCTCTGAGTGGGGGCGATGTTTATTGTGCACGTGAACATTAGCAAGACCCACGAGGTAGAAGTTCAGTTTATTTCAATTCAATGTATCCTTTGTTCATATTTCATGGGCTATGCCAGAATTCCGTGTGTCTGTGTCCTACTTCTGTCATTCTGGTTGTGCGTAATAGGAGTATGTGGGCATAGAAATAGGCTATGTGGGCTGCACGCCATGCTTTGGAGTCAGTACGTTGAATAAGATAAAATCATTGTTCCATGCATGAATGGTGATGAAATATCATTAGTAATCATAATTATAATGTAACAATGGATGTGGAATATGCATTTTACATTGTAGAACTAGTTTATTGGTTGTAATTGCCAATTGGGTAATTGTGTGGTCCTGGGAGGGGCCAAGTCCCTATACAGTGTATTCGGAAAGTATTCAGACCCCTTGACATTTTCCACATTGTGTTACGTTACAGACTTCTTTTAAAAAATCCACTCATCTACACACAATACCTCATAATGACAAAGTAAAAACAGGCTATTAGACGTTATTGCAAATGTATAAAAAATCAACTGAAATATCAAATTTACATAGGTATTCAGAACCTTTACTCAGTACTTTGTTGAAGCACCTTTGGCAGCAATTACAGCCTCGGGTTTTCTTGGGTATGTCACTACAAGCTTGGCACACCAGTATTTGGGGAATTTCTCCCATTCTTCACCGCAGATCCTCTCAAGCTCTTTCAAGTTAGATGGGGGGCGTCGAGGCACAGATATTTTCTATTGTCTCTCCAGAGATGTTTGAACAGGTTCAAGGCCAGGCTCTGGCTGTGCCACTCAAGAACATTCAGAGACTTGTCCCGAAGCCACTCCTGCATCGTCTTAGTTGTGTGCTTAGGGTCATTGTCCTGTTGGAAGGTGAACCTTCGCCCCTAGGCTCTAGGAAGAGTCTTGGTGGTTTGAAACATATTCCATTTAAGAATGATGGACTCCACTGTGTTCTTGGGGACCTTCAATGTTTTGGTACCCTTCCCCAGATCTGTGCCTCGACACAATCCTGTCTCAGAGCTCTACGGACAATTCCTTCGACCTCATGGCTTGGTTTTTGCTCTGACATGCACTGCCAATTGTGGAACTTTTATATAGACAGGTGTGTGTGCCTTTCCAAATCATGTCCAATCAATTGAATTTACCACAGGTGGACTCCAATCAAGTTGTAGAAACATCTCAAGGATGACCAATGGAAACAGGATGCACCTGAGCTCAATTTTGAGTCTCATAGCAAAGGGTCTGAATCTGTGCTGTGCAGTCTTGCCCTTTACCTGTGTCTACCCGTGTCCCTGTTTTGCCTGGAACAGAGGTTATTTATTTTGGGCTATTGCCAGTGTATATTTTGTATGATATGGTACTTTCAACATGGGATCACCAAGACCTGTAAATAAATCTACACTCTTAGCACTTCAACCTGCATTGTCTTCTGCTGATGTAATTCTCTTAGGACTGCTACAAAGCCCATATTTTACAATTACATCATTGAAATGTGTTGTAGCCAAAATAATGAAAAGGGCTGCCTGGTAGCCTAAAAAAAACAGACAAGTCGTTGCATAAATACATACAAAAAATATTTGACTTGAGACTTAGAATGCACGACTTCGATTTGATTCGAGACTCGACCCGTTTTACTTGGGACTCGACTGAGACTAAGACCTTGTGACTCGAGACTTGCTTGTGACTCAAATAATAGGCTGGCCGACCATTAAACACAGTTGCGCGTAAAGACACTAATATAGCATATATCGAGTGAAGGTTTTAATTGTCTGCACGGTACACAGTGAGCAAAGAAAGTTCCAACAATATTGTTCCACATTTCCGTTTTGAATGCTTCAATAAGCCTGACCAATTACTAATAGCCTAATGATGGTCCCACGCACACTATTGGATACAGCTATTGTATCTTATGGAACAGTCTGAAATGGTCGGCTGTATATTGTAAACACATACAGCAAATAACAGGATAGAAAAGGTTCTGTTTATTTATTCAACAGCTCTTTCCTCTCTAACAGAAGTTCGCAGTGATCTGTGTCTTCTAACTGCGCATTTTATCTCCATATCTTCCTTCAAAGACTCAATCATGGACACTCTTACTGACAGTTATTGCTGTTTTGCGTGATGTATTGTTGTCTCTACCTTCTTGCCCTTTGTGCTGTTGTCTGTGCCCAATAATGTTTGCACCATGTTTTGTACTGCTACCATGTTGGGCTTCTACCATGTTGTGTTGCTACCATGTTGTTGTCATGTTGTGTTGCTACCATGCTGTGTTGTCATGTGTTGCTGCCATGCTAGTTGTTGTCTTAGGTCTCTCTTTATGTAAAGTTGTCTCTCCTGTCATGATGTGTGTTTTGTCCTATATATATATATATATATTGTTTTATCCCAGCCCCCGTCTCCGCAGGAGGCCTTTTGCCATTTGGTAGGACATCATTGTAAAAAATAATTTGTTCTTAGCTCACTTGCCTAGTTAAATAATGGTTAAATAAATACAACATATATATATATATATATATATATATATATATATATATATATACAGGCTTGACAGCTTACCACGGATGTAAAAAAAACATATATATATATATATAATATATGTATTTTTTTTATTTATACATCCGTGGTAAACTGTCAAGCCTGTAGGCCTAATTGACTCGTGCGCGCTCCCTGCTGTCTCGTGGTGGCTGGCCAGACAAGTAACGTGATGAGTAAACGTGACGAAAATTTAACACAGTTCTCTAATCGCCCACAATTCTCTAATCCCCCGTCTATCCGTTAGCCTTGATCTACTCCTGTCTACCAGAGTTTCAGAATGAATTACATCCGCTCATTAACTTGTCACAGCATACGCATCACTGTAGAGAAACCTCCCTAATGTACTCATGGGTCTAAAGAGCCATGGCAATAAATAGTCTACTGGATCTGTTTTTCTGCATACAGTAAAACAGTTCCTAAGAATTCCAAACCAACACCCATGAAGTCTTTCCATATAACAAGTAAGACAGCAATAGTCACCGGTGGAGCCACGTGCGCGTGGTATGCATCATTGGACATATGCAGTATATACAGACCAGATGCAAACGGATAATCAAATCAAATCAAATCAAATTTTATTTGTCACATACACATGGTTAGCAGATGTTAATGCGAGTGTAGCGAAATGCTTGTGCTTCTAGTTCCGACAATGCAGTAATAACCAACAAGTAATCTAACTAACAATTCCAAAACTACTGTCTTGTACACAGTGTAAGGGGATAAAGAATATGTACATAAGGATATATGAATGAGTGATGGTACAGAGCAGCATAGGCAAGATACAGTAGATGGTATCGAGTACAGTATATACATATGAGATGAGTATGTAAACAAAGTGGCATAGTTAAAGTGGCTAGTGATACATGTATTACATAAGGATACAGTCGATGATATAGAGTACAGTATATACGTATGCATATGAGATGAATAATGTAGGGTAAGTAACATTATATAAGGTAGCATTGTTTAAAGTGGCTAGTGATATATTTACATCATTTCCCATCAATTCCCATTATTAAAGTGGCTGGAGTTGAGTCAGTGTCAGTGTGTTGGCAGCAGCCACTCAATGTTAGTGGTGGCTGTTTAACAGTCTGATGGCCTTGAGATAGAAGCTGTTTTTCAGTCTCTCGGTCCCTGCTTTGATGCACCTGTACTGACCTCGCCTTCTGGATGATAGTGGGGTGAACAGGCAGTGGCTCGGGTGGTTGTTGTCCTTGATGATCTTTATGGCCTTCCTGTGACATCGGGTGGTGTAGGTGTCCTGGAGGGCAGGTAGTTTGCCCCCGGTGATGCGTTGTGCAGACCTCACTACCCTCTGGAGAGCCTTACGGTTGTGGGTGGAGAGGTTGCCGTACCAGGTGGTGATACAGGATGTATAGTAACCACACCAGCCCAGGACCTCTACACCCTGCTTCTTTACCTGTGGGATTGTCTGAGGAGGGGGTACTGATTAGTATTTCTTTCTATAATCAAGCCCTTTTGTGGGAAAAAACGCATTCCGATTGGCTGGACCTGGCTCCCCAGTGCGCCCCTGCCCAGTCATGTTAAATCCATAGATTAGGTCCTGATTTATTTATTTCAGTTGACTGATTTCCTTCTATGAACTGTAACTAAGTCAAATCTTTGAAATTGTTGCATGCTGTGTTTATATATTTTTTCAGTATATACTTAAATATTATTTACATATAAATACAAAAATATCCAAAATGTGACCAGAGGACAAAGTTCAGAAAGTATTTCAAAACCCACACAAAGTAGGCTATTTGATTGACAAGGATTATTACTTCTGCAACAATGTAAAAATTCAAACAACCATTCAGGGACTATTTAAAAAATGTAGGTAACCTGTCTCAATAAGATTTAGTACAGACCAGGCTTGACACAAAATGTAGAAATAGTAGCCTACTTCGACAACAATTCGGTGAATGCAACAAGTATTAGATAGAGATAAAGAGAGAATATACAAAACAACTTTTCAGAGACAATCAAATATTTGTAGGACAAATTCAATTTTCACACTGTCACTTTAATGTTTGCATTTAGCCTACAACATATCATGGAACTTCTGGAAGCACGGCCCCATCCTGCAAAATGGCACAGAACATGTAGAGCACCCAAAGGAGGTTTCTACATATCTCTCACTCTTTGCCCTGCATCCACTCCAGATGTGCACCCTCTCTTGCGCCCTTCAGACTTCCCCTGCTTTCAAATGAGTTACAACTCGGTCCACACTGCCCTCTTGGCTCCCCTCCTCCTGCCACTGTAGCCATATCACAAAGTGAATGCACAAGCTGCTTTTTGAATGCCTTTAGGGACCAGCACCTGTGGTTTCTGGGAAGGGGCCTTTGCAGGGTCCCCCACATAATTATGATGGCAATGTTGAGCATCCCCCAAAGCACATACTTACACCATTTTCTGCCTGTGTGTCCAACATTGCAATAAGTCCTCAGTCAAGATGGTCAACCCCGCCCATTTTCTTGTTGTAATCCATTACAAGCTCTGGAAAATATATAAATTCCTACTACTTTTAAAAACAACTCCAAAACACCTGCCACTGTCAATTTAGGGCCAGGCTGTGTGGTGCACAGGTGAATGGTGGGACTTGGGGTTGACACAATGCATGGAAACGTAGGCTCCACTCTCAGGTGTGCTCTCCCTCTTCCCCTCCCTCCTCCTCTCCCTCTGCTTTGTACTCTCCCTCTACTTCGTCCTCTCCCTCCTCCTCTCCTCTCCCTCCTTGCTCCACATCTCTATCCCTCCAATCATCTCTAACTCCTATTCCTCCCTGCCTTTTGCTGCTGAGCCCTGACTCTCCACATCACTTACCTCACTTTCACTGACCTAGAGGAACATGGGGTATTGTGTGGAGATTGATGAGGGAAAACACTATTTAATCCATTTTAGAAAAAGTCCGTAATGCAACAAAATGTGGAAAAGGTCACTTTATCTGCACCTAGCAAACATATAACCTAAGCCCAACAGATAAAAACAAATGACTCTATCCTTGATTTCAGCCTAGATGTTGGAACATTGCTCCGGGGACTTGCTTCCATTCAGCCACAAGAGCATTAGTGAGGTTGGGGGCTGATGTTGAGCGATTAGGCCTGGCTCGCAGTCTGCGTTCCAATTCAACCCAAAGGTGTCCAATGGGGTTGAGGTCAGGGCTTTGTACAGGCCAATCAAGTTCTTCCACACCAATCTCGGCAAACCATTTCTATATGGACCTCACTTAGTGCACGGTATTGGCGCAGTGTAGGGGGCTCCTGATTGGCGCAGCGGTCTAAGGCACTGCATCTCAATGCTAGAGGCGTTACTACAGACCCTGGTTTGATTCCAGGCTGTATCACAACCGGCCGTGTTTGGGAGTCCCATAGGGCGGTGCACAATTGGCCCAGCATCATCTTGGTTGGGGTTTGGCCGGGGTAGGCCATCATTATAAATAAAAATGTGTTCTTAACTGACTTCCCTAGTTAAATAAATAAGAAATTGGAATACCATAACAGGACAGGGCTTTCCCCAAATTGTTGCCACAAAGTTGGAAGCACAGAATAGTCTAGAATGTCATTGTATGTTGTAGAGTTAAAATGTCCACTGGAACGAAGGGGCCTAGCCTGAACCATGAAAAACAGCCCCAGACCATTATTCCTCCTCCACCAAACCTTACAGTGGGCACTATGCATTCGGGCAAGTAGCGTTCTCCTGGCATCCGCCAAACTCAGATTCGTGCATCAGACTTCCAGATGGTGAAGTGTGATGGCCAGAGAACGAGTTTCCACTGCTCCGGAGTCCAATGGTGGCGAGCTTTACACCACACCAGCCGAGGCTTGGCATTACGCATGGGGATCTTAGGCTTGTGTGCGCGGGTGCTCAGTCATGGAAACCCATTTCATGAAGTGCCTGATTAAAAAAAAGTAACTGTGCTGATGTTGCTTCCAGAAGCAGCTTGCAACTCGGTAATGAGTGTTGCACCCGAGGACAGGCGATTTGTTTTTTTTTGTTTTTTTGAATTTTACCCCTTTTTCTCCCCAATTTCGTAGTATCCAATTGTTGTAGTAGCTACTATCTTGTCTCATCGCTACAACTCCCGTACGGGCTCGGGAGAGACGAAGGTTGAAAGTCATGCGTCCTCCGACAACCAACCAAGCCGCTGCTTCTTTAACACAGCGCACATCCAACCCGGAAGCCAGCCGCACCAATGCGCCGGAGGAAACACCGTGCACCTGGCCACCTTGGCTAGCGTACACTGCGCCCAGCCCAGACAGGAGTCGCTGGTGCGCGATGAGACAAGGACACCCCTACCGACCAATCCCTCCCTAACCCGGGCGACGCTAGGCCAATTGTGCGTCGCCCCACGGACCTCCCGGTCGCGGCCGGTTACGACAGAGCCTGGGCGCGAACCCAGGACTCTGATGGCACAGCTGGCGCTGCAGTACAGCGCCCTTAACCACTGCGCCACCCGGGAGGCCGATGACAGGCGATTTTTACGTGTTACGTGCTTCAGCACTCGGCGGTTCCATTCTGTGAGCTTGTGGGGCCTACCATTTTTTGGCTGAGCCGTTGTTGCTCCTAGACGTTTCCACTTCACAATAACAGCACTTACGGTTGACCGGGGCAGCTCTAGCAGTGCAGAAATTATACAAATTGACTTGTTGTCACTGAGCTCTTCAGTAAGGGCATTCTACTGCCAATGTTTGTCTATGAAGATTGCATGGCTGTGTGCTCGATTTTATACACCTGTCAGCAAAAGGTGCGGCTGAAATAGCCGAAACTACCAATTTGAAAGGGGTGTTCACATACTTTTGTATATATAGTGTATTATTGTTAGAAAAACAAGGGCATTCGCATCCGTTATAGTAATTTAAAGAAAGGCAGTTGACGGCTGCTATAGGTTCTAAAGAGTTTAAAGGAAGTTATTAAAAAAACTCTAAATAACCAATCATTTCCATTCTCAGATGTTAATAAAACCTCCCAGACAAACTTTCAAGAAACCAGAGCAAAACGTTCTCAGAACCTCCCTGCAACCTAAAAATAAGTTCACAGAATATGTCCTGAACATTCAATTTTACCAGGCAGGAAACGTATGGGTTCGTTCACAGAACCAATTGGAAACCACAAACATACGTTCTCACAACTTCCAATGAACCAAATGTGCTACTGTAGCTGCGTATAATGGGAAATAAATGAGATCTTCATTGGAAGTCGCAGAATTGGGCTAGGTGATCTTTACATGTACCCACAGCAGCACAATGTGGGGGCATGAGGACAATGTACACAGAGTAGAATAGAGTGGGGCGCTGTAAACAGTCTGGCAGAAATGGTGCGCATTATATGCAGGCATATCATGTTCCTTTTGATCCTGCAGAGTTTTCCTATTACAAAAACACGGGTTATAAAATGGTAATAAGTAAGATGTTATGATGCTGTCTGCAATTATTCTTGGACAGTTTTATTTTTGTATTCTATACCACCATCACCCCATTCCCATCGCGTGCAATGCTGCCAGAAAAGCTTAATAAAAGCTAATCGTTGTTATTGATCATATTACGATGTTTGAAATGCAATGTTCCTCGCTTCACAAAAGGTTGCATTATTATTTTCGTTGTATCAAGTGAATGTCTGTGGTCACGTCCACATTCCCAACAGACATGAAAAGGGGCGCCCTTTGTGAGCCAGTATATAATGACACGTCCAATTAGATCCAAATTAGACGCTATTTGAATGGTCGATGGAACTTTGCCATGGCTTTGCGCATTTGGTTATATTAAATATTGTGCATATGTCTGTCCTATCCCCTATAGTTAAAAATGGTAGCGTTAAAATATTATTTTCTAACATTTTTCGTAGCCATTTTAGTAGGAGTTACCATCTCCATGTGCGCAGGGGGTTTAAAAGAAAAGCTGATGTGTTCGGAGAAAAAGTGTGTCACTGGGACACGAGGCACTCCCCGGGGGTCACATGGTCCCGTTTTCAGCCCCGTGAGAGCAGGCATGCAGTGCGTCCTCGTTCCTTTCCTAAGGACAAGGGAAACTGAGAAAACCAGACCGGCTTGGGAACTGCGGTCAGACCTACACGGATAGAGCCAGTGACAGCATAGAAGCTTTTCGTAATTGTTTTCGCTGGCAGTGCTCACAGAGAAGTGTTTCACATTACGCGGGAACTTGCTCGATAGCAGCTGCATCCTTTGGTAGTTTATTAACCTTGGTTCTTAAGTATTGTAATGAGTATTCGAACTCAAATAGAGCTTTTATTATAAAGAGGAACATAATGACATCGTTATAACAGAGAAGAGGACCTTCTTTTTGCCAAGAACCTAGCCAGAAGGGAATTTATCCTTTCCTAAACTGTTTTCTATTTTCACCGATATCTATATGAATGTTTTGGAGCTCAGGATGGCAACAACAGCAATGGACACAAATAACAACAATACAGGTAGATATTCAGGATTATCATGTTGTGCGTGTGTAATGGGGTTATGTGTTTTACGCATATTGTTTTGGCTACCTGGCTTGTTGGCAGTCTGTTGAAGCTCTTTACATTTAGTTGTTTATCAGTCCGTAATGCTTAAATCAATGATGAGTTGAATTGTATTGATGTACACCTGTCGATTAAGTAGAGACACTTGTGTATATGGAACTTACGTGGCTGATGGAATCATCCTTGTGATGCAACACTAGATGGGGGAAAGTTCAATGGGTACAGTTCTCCTCATGCCAAACCTCAGTCCATGGCTGATGAGGCTTGAAGTAGGCCTATTCCTCATAGTGTTTATTTTGAATTCTCTGATGATTGTGTGTTATCATTACTGTAGCCTATATATTTTACCCCAACCGTTCTTCATAATTGTCATTGTCAAGGTCGAATTACTGGCCACAGTAAAAGCAAAATTAAGAAATGTTGTATCGTGGAGTTTGTAATAGCCTATAAGTTATCTGTACATTTCATTAAATAAATATTTAAAGTACTATACATTGTTTGATGGTGTACGCGTGGTAGGTAGAACATCATGGTTTGAGACACAGTGCTCTAAAATAGTTCGGGGGGAAGTAGGTCATGTAAGGTGGACGGACATCCCTTTGATGCAGACATCCGCGCATGTTTTTTCCCAATTCACATGGCCCGCCAAGCTAGCCATGTGCGTTTTGTTTTCATTCACCGTTCTCCACCAATCTCCATCGGTATAGAGAGCAAGCTCATTGCATAATTTCTCGTCAGAGTCCCATGGGTGAAGCGGTCTTGGATGCCATGTGTGCACTGCTATTGGATAGCTGGCGGGTGTAATTATTGCGATTCGATCAGGACATCATTCAGTCACGTGTTAGATTGAAACGTGGGACACGAACATTTATGTAAGGCATCATAACTTATTGTTGCTGACATAATTACACAGGCATAACCAAATACTTGCAGGGTGATTGGGACATTCCCTCTCGATATCTAAGATGTCCAAAATAATGAGCTTACCTTTATTATATTATTATTAGGGCAATGCGATAGTAGGTCTAATAAAGCATTTATAGGTTCATTCATTTGAATATAGGTTCAGAGAAAATACATTTTCAATACATACAATTATATTGTACAGCTACAACATAGCAAAGTGAAAACATAGATAAATGCCAAGCTTTTCAGCTATATTCAGCAAGTATGTTGTAAATTACATTAGATTATCTAAGGAGTATATTGTGGGAATTGACTGTCTATCAGGTACCATGGATAGCGCCAGGCGGGAGGGAACGTGAGGCTGTCCTAGAAACAGTTGGCGTGTTCCATGGGGGGGTGTATTGCACAGCCAGTCAGTTTGCCAGCCTCGTTGAATAACCTGCTGTTGGAGGAGCGCACGTTGAGTAAGGGCGTGACTAGAATGTATTCCAGCCAGCCTACACTAGTGCTGCTCCTCAAGCAACGCAAGTCTGCAGTCCAACCCGTTTTCATTCCATGGCTCTCCCATGCATAGCTTTCGATGAACTATTACATTTCTTTCAAATACCTCACTCTGAATGTACGTTTACTCACTAAGACTAGTTCAATATTCAGAGCTATATCTATTGATGTGTTTTCTTCATTTCACGTTGACTTTACAAGTGTTGGTTTAACATGGAAAGTTATTGATTTTGATAGAAAAGCAATCTTATCTTCCACTCACTGATTGGTTATTGTGGGTAATACATTATTTGGGGATAGAAAGTCAGGAGGTGGAAGACAGAGAAAAGAGAGTGAAAACATGCAGTGGAGAGAGAGAGGGGGGAGCATTAATACTATAGCACCAGGCAGGACAAGGAAGTGCACGTGTTGTGGTGACACCTGACCCAGTGACCCTATAAGACCTTATGTTCCATTCCACAGTGAATTATGTTTCTCCTCCAGGGCTGCCTGGCTGGCTGGATTCTGAGATTGGAATGTCTCAAAAGGAACAGAACAGACAAACATTCTCTCACTGTTTGTTCAATCAGGATATTGGAATTCATCCAGTTTTAAGTGTCAGGCTCGCAAAACAGAAGTATAGAGTTTGGTTTTTTTAAGCACAAAACAATGATCCCATCCTTCAATAGGCCCCACCCAAACATAGAGTAGGTGGGCGGCTTGCCATCAATGCAGGGAAATTAAATCACAAAGATGTTTTAAGGGCATCATCAATTAAAGCCTCAACAACACAATAAAATGTCCTGCTAATGACTCCTTAAAACAACACATTATCTCCTCACAAAAACACATAATCTCCTAACAACAACACATTATCCCCTAACAACACAATACAGTTGATCTGGTATTAGAGCACAGGTTAATTGGAGTCAACAGGAAGTGCACAAAGTCTTGGGCACATGCTTTGTAGGTTCGGGTTTCGGCAGGGACGCTGTGTGTGGAAAAGGGTGGGGCACACCATTTGGCATTTAAAAAGCGATTAGCCATTCCTGGTAGCCATGTGCATGGCACCCCCCGGCGACCGGGCACGAGTTGGTGTGTGGGTGGCCAGCTGTGGTGAAACGTGATCCTTGAACGGAACTTGTGAGAATTAGCCTTCACAGCTGGAGAAATTGAGACCGCTGGATTAGAACAAGCAGGAGGGAGAAAGAGAATGAAAGTGAGAGAGGGAGAGGGAGAAGAGAAACAGAGTATGAGCAAAAAATAGTACAGAGGGCAGGGGGTGTGGAGAGAGAATAACAGAGTTTCAAGGAGAGTGTAAAGGGAGAGTTGGAGAGAAAGGGAAGTAGGGCAAGTAAAAGTTGTCAGGAGAGTTCCAACAAAGAGAGAGAGAGAGCGCAAGAGTATCTAAATCCACTCGTGTGGGTGGCTATGTCTGGCCAATGAGACTTCACAACAGCAATAGCACTGACTCTGCCATTGGGCAGGATCCAAAAAGAACGTGATCATTCTCCATGCTGCAATGGCTTCTTCCATAATGTCAAGAATGTTCTGTAGGTGATGCTTGCTCACGTGGTACAACCCACACAGGACAATCTTGCCCTTATGGCTTCCTATAAAATGTACTCTGTGGTCAAGGCCTCTGTTTTGGAAAGAGTGGTGACCACCTCTGAACTAGAAAAATAAACGGAAAGCCAGCCTTTCCTGCCAACATTTCCTGGAAAGCAGTGTTTTTTTCCCAGCCACTTGTCTTCTTGGACTCTCCGCAGTCACTCTGTTGCTATGGTTATCATAACATTGCCACGGTTTCCTTCCATAATTGTCCTGGGTAGCTAAGGGAACATTTGGAATGTATAGAATTATACAAAGTTGCAGCCGCTCCCACGTTTTTTGTCAATGAACATGAATGGGCGCAATATCAATGAACATGAGTGGGCGTCCTCTCTTGAACCCTCTTCCTCTTTACCTCCTCTGTTTTAGTTTCCATCGGTCCTCACTGGCAGTTGACTGATGTCCAATGGTTAGAGTGTCAAAGAACAGAGCACTAACTGTGTCCAATGAAATTATCTCACTGTTTTTAAACCACGCATCCATTCTAACAAGCAGTCCTCTCACTCTTTCTTTTGTCGCCAGGGGGCGTAATCTCCTACATCGGCTCCAGTGGCTGCTCACCGAACCGCACCAGCCCAGTGTCTATGTACAGCGAGAACTCCTTCGGAGCCTCCTTCCCTCCCTCCCCCAACGGCTCCCAGGGCTTCTCCAATGCCTACTCCATCAGTGGCAGCTCCAGCTCCTCCAATGGTGATGATGGCAACTCCTCTTCCGGCTCCGGAGGGTCCCCAAGGCTTAGGGGTCGTAATGACAGCAGCATTTCTCGCTGCTCCCCCAGCAAGTCTGTGGCAAGCCTTACCAGTGAGTAGACCCCCATACCAGAACCCCAATACTTTATATGAATCCAGATTGTGCACCCCTATCTGTCATTCCTGGAACTACAGCCTTAAGTCCTCTTTATGCTTGTAACAGAACTGAATGGGATGGTGCTGCTGTGTAAAGTGTGTGGAGACGTCGCCTCAGGCTTCCACTATGGGGTCCATGCCTGTGAGGGCTGCAAGGGATTCTTCCGACGCAGTATCCAGCAGAACATCCAGTACAAAAAGTGCCTGAAGAACGAGACCTGCACCATCATGAGGATTAACCGCAACCGCTGCCAGCAGTGCCGCTTCAAAAAGTGTCTGTCCGTGGGCATGTCCCGCGATGGTACGTACAGCTTCATATGCTAAAACATGACACATGCAGCCACAAAAAAAGGTTTAATAGTTCTACTACACTCTCATCCCTGTTAGGGCTGTTGACTCAACATGTCTCTTTCTCTCTCCCCAGCTGTTCGCTTTGGCAGAATACCCAAGCGTGAGAAGCAGCGCATGCTGGCAGAGATGCAGAGCACCATGAACAGCATGAACAACATACAAAACGAGTTCCAGCTGGCCAGCCTGACTCACAACTCTCCCCCTTCTCCCACTTCCTCTTCTCCCTGCCCGGGTCTGACTGTGGCACTCCAGCCCCAGGCCCTGCCTTTTGCCCCTTCCCCCTGTCCTCCAGTACAAGCCCCTGCTTCCCCTCTGCCCCCACCATCCAACCAAAGCCCGCCACTGTTGGCCAGCTCTCCACCCCTATGCCCCAGTCCTGGGGTGGACTGCACCATAACGGCCATTGCCCGGGCGCACCATGAGACCTTTGTTTACGCCCACGACAAGCTGGGCGATTCTGCGAGATTGCATAACGGAGAGGTGGACAACTGGGGCTCAAATTATTGTCCTGCTGGCTACCACCAGAACAGCATCAACACAATCTACCACCACAACAACAACGTGGCCCTCCAGAACCATGGCTTCCTGGCCATGTCTGACAGACATCACCAGAACAACGGCAAGCAGTTCCACAACAGCAACCTGTTCGGGAGCCACCAAAGCATTGAGACTAGCAGCGTCCCCCAGGGCCAGAACTTCCCATGGAAAAACCACAAGGACATTGTGCTGGTGAGTCACTGAACAGAACAGCAACATAGAAAATATCTTGATGTCAAAGACTGTCAATAATAGTGGCAAGTAGTCATAGCATATAGGAAAATGCTGATTACGGTTCTCCTCGGTCCTCCAGGCATGTCCAATGAACATGTTCCCCCAAGCCGAACCAAACAAGACCCCCCAGGAGATCTGGGAGGACTTCTCGCTCAGCTTCACGCCGGCTGTGCGTGAGGTGGTGGAGTTCGCAAAGCACATTCCAGGGTTCAGTGCACTCTCCGAGAACGACCAAGTCACCCTGCTCAAGGCCGGCACCTTTGAGGTAGGCATCCGTGAAAAGTGTGCAAACAGATATGCAAAGAAACTTCATACAGTGATAAACAAAAATACTCACAGCTGTACTGTATTGAGAAGATACAATGACTCAACACCCACTCACTTTTCCCTTGCTTCTGTTACAGGTCTTGATGGTGCGCTTTGCCTCCCTCTTCAACGTGAAGGAGCAGACTGTCACCTTCATCTCGGGTACCACCTACAGCCTGGAGGCACTGAAGGGAATGGGCATGGGAGGCCTGCTAGACACCATGTTTGAATTCAGCGAGAAGCTCAACTCCCTAGAGCTCACGGCCGAGGAGCTGGGTCTCTTCACCGCTGTAGTGCTAGTGTCTGCAGGTAAGAACGATGAGAATTCTTATTATTTACTTTAACAACCTATTTAAGCAGTTAGAGCTCAAGTACTGTACTTGTCCTGCCAGTAAATCACCATGACCAATGTTCCCACGGGACTGCCGCGCAGAAGAAATAACAGCCCGCGCAGAGAAGCGTGAGATTGAACTTCACTCAACTTTCTAGAGTTTCCCCCCTTAGTTAACATCATCAACGTTTCCATTTACTGTGGGAATTGTGATGGAATCAAAGAAATATTAGCCAAATATAAATGCAACATACCGAAACTAAACAAACTATGCAAGACTTAGTATGCAAAATTAACTATGCAAGAGATTTTGTTGTAGGCAGAACGCATCGGAGTAGGATTCTATTGCATTGACATGCACAACTCAGCCCATACTCTACACAGACCGGTGTGGCATAACCAATCAGAAATGCAGTAGGCCTATATGCAAATAGACCATTGCCATATATGGATCTGTGCCGTTCACTTTGAACTGGACTGTGTTAACAGCATGAGCGGTCAAGAGTAGATGCGCTTGTTTTGAGGACAAAGCAAGAGCTGCATGCAGCCACGTGTGTGTTCATATCCTTTGATAGTTAAGGAGTTATTAGCCCAGTTATAGATCATATGTATTCAGCAATGGGGGAGTGAATGCTTCCTACAAGAGCACAAACCATGTACATTTCTAGACATCTTTAAAGAGGGAGTTGGATAAATAACTTTTTTTTGTCTTAAAGGAGCAGTGTTGTATTTTGAGAGAGTCTTAAATAAGCTAAGTAGCCTATAGGCAGTAGCATCATTTGTCTGATTCTCTGTAATATTTTGGAAAGTGGTTTCATCAAACAACACCACAACATTTTCAGTCAAGCAATGCATGTTGGCCTACATTGAACACCACACATAGGCTGCTACTTTAGGCTGAATGATAGAACAGCCATTTCCATGTTAAAATGTTATGGAATGCATTTTCTCCATTGTTTTTGATGGGAGGCCATTCTCGTAGGCATACATTATGATCAAATAGCCATAGTAGCCTACTTGACCACTGTCTGACACTGTTACTTAAAGCGGATACAGCCTCAGTGTTCCCAGTAAATGCGAGCTGGAAGTTGCACAGAATTTTCACAATGTTGAAATTTGCTCAGCGCCAAAAAAAATTATGGGGAACATTGAATCTTCAAAAATCACTCACTGTTATGGCATAGTAATGGTCTGTACTAAAGTGTAAAGTAGTCTAACGGTGCTCTCTTTCTTCTCTGTCCTCTTTCAGATCGCTCAGGCATCGAGAACCTCAACTCCGTGGAGCTGCTTCAGGAGTCTCTGATCAGAGTGCTGCGTGCCCTGGTCAGCAAGAGCAACCCCTGCGACGCCTCTCGCTTCACCAAGCTGCTGCTGAAGATGCCCGACCTGCGCACACTCAACAACATGCACTCAGAGAAGCTGCTGTCCTTCCGCATCGACGTATAAGATCGCCACCACTGATGACAAGAAAACCCGTCTGGACTCGTCGCCCATCTCCACCTCACGGACAGTGGTGGTTGGGCGGCTAAGGGGCGGGGCAAGTTGGGGGAGGTGACAGGGGATCTGATTCCGTCTGCTCGCTTGCTCCCTTCAGGGACACCCGCCTCCGAGTTGACTGATGTTGCCATCAGGCCAATGACATGACCGAAAGACAGTGATTGACAACTGATAGGGGTAAGGCCAATAGACCCATGGAGATTAGGGAGACAAAGCCCTCTACATAAATTATTTTTGGAGGTTGGGGTGGTCACAGCTCAAAACTGCCCAGAACAAGTGCCCCCTCTACACCAGCCGGAGGGCGCCAGAGACCATTGGTCGGTTGAGCTGAACCAAAAATCAGCAATTGGGCTTTACTACTATGTCCAATTAGGCCTGGTTCCTTCCAAGAGTCTGTTAGATGCATTTTAAAGCCATCTGCTCTGTTTTATCATGGCTGTAAATGATTAGTTAAATATGTGCAGTGTCGTAAACGTAATCATATTCCAAACTGAGTTTGTACAAATTTGTATATATCTAGCTACAAACGTCAATAAGCTTACTTGAAATGTTTGAAAAATGTGTATAATATATATATTTTTTTGTTAAGATGAAATTCTCTAATGCTCATAGTTATAAATGTGTGGGTACAAATGTGTAAAATACAAATTGAGTGTATGCATACAAAAAATAATATCCAGAACTGTATTTCAAAAATGTTTTATGTAATGAAGGCATTATACAAAAAAATACTTATTTTAATTCCTTTGTGTGATCTTTTTCTGTAGTACCGATTTTGTTATTCTACATCTGTCTGTGACTGGGTTGGAGAGACCTAGCTCACCTAGCTATTAGAGGGCTGTGCTATGTAATCAGTAAGCCACAGGTCACCCACGTCACAACACTCACTGAGGATGCTGACACAACACTAAAGTGGGAATAACAGTTCGTACTGACCAATGACCAAGACTGTACATTTGCTTGGATTAGGTCTTAATTATAGAATACATTTCAAATTTGAGTAACCCAGTGCACTTTGACCTTGAGATGAATTTATTTGAAAGGACATGCTGACAGTCATTTTTTTATTTCACCTTTATATAACCAGGTAGGCCAGTTGAGAACAAGTTCTCATTTACAACTGCGACCTGGCCAAGATAAAGCAGTAGCCCCATCAATAGTAACAGATTATTGCTGTACCTCAAGGTCTTGTCTATAATTATTTCACAGAACACACTACAAGCAGGTGTAAATCTTCTACTCAAAACATTTCTCATGTTCCTGTTTTGTTTCCGCATCCTGTCATGACCACAACCACAAAGTAGTGTTCTGCATTGTAGCCAATATTCAAATATACTGTAGCTAACCAAAATGCAGAATTGTTGAGCACTATCTGCCCGGTAATTGTTACCAAGTAAAGGTATGAAACATACTGCATGTAAGACAATAATTTGGTTAGCAAAAGTCAATGAGCTACAGTCCTGCAGACAAATCGTAGGTTAGAAGCTGGATTATGTAATAATTATGTATGGGTAAGAACATTTCCATGGACACAAGGTTCTCATTAATGAGAGCTATTTGTAATATACTGTACATACAGCGCATTTGGAAAGTATTCAGACCCCTTGACTTTTTCCACATTTTTGTTACAGCCTTAATCGAAATCTACACACAATACCACAATGACAAAGCAAAAACAGGTTGAGATTTTTAGCAATTTGTTTTATTTGTAAACCTGGAAATATCACATTTACATAAGAATTCAGACCCTTTACGCAGTACTTTCTTGAAGCACCTTTGGCAGCGATTACAGCCTCTTTGGTATGTTTCTACACGCTAAGCACACCTTTATTTGGGGAGATTCTCCCATACTTCTCTGAAGATAAGCTCTGTCATGTTGGATGGGGAGCATCATTGCACAGCTATTTTCAGGTCTCTCCAGAGATGTTAGATCAGGTTCAGGTTCAAGTCCGGGCTTTGACTGGGTCTCAAGGACATTGGGACTTGTTCCGAAGCCACTCCTGCGTTGTCTTGGCTGTGTGCTTACGTCGTTGTCCTGTTGGGAAGTGAACATTCGCCCTAGTCTGAGGTCCTGAGCGCTCTGGAGCAGGTTTTCATTCAAGGATCTCCGTACTTTGCTCTGTTCATCTTTACCTCGATTCTGACAAGTGTCCCAGACCCTGCAGCTGAAAAAGATCCCCACAGCATGATGGTGCCACCACCATGCTTCACCGTAGGAATGGTGGCACGTTTCCTCCAGACATGACGCTTGGCATTCAGGCCAAAGAGTTCAATCTTGGTTTCATCAGACCAGAGAATATTTTTTCCATGGTCAGAGTCCTTTGGGTGCCTTTAAGCAAACTCCAAGTGGGCTGTCGTGTGCCTTGTACTGAGGATTGGCTTCCGTCTGGCCACTCTACCATAAAGGCCTCATTGGTGGAGTGCTGCAGAAATGGTTGTCCTTCTGGAAGGTTCTCCCATCTCCACAGAGGAACTCCGGAGCCCTGTCAGAGTGACCATCGGGTTCTTGGACACCTCCCCGACCAAGCCCCTTCTCCCCCGATTGCTCAGTTTGGCCGGGCGGCCAGCTCTAGGAAGAGTCTTTGTGGTTCCAAACTTCTTCCATTTAAGAATGATGTAGGCCACTGTGTTCTTTGGGACCTTCAATGCTGCAGACATTTTTCGGTTTTTGCTCTGACATGCACTGTCAACTGTGGGACCTTATATAGACAAGCATGTGCCTTTCCAAATCATGTCAAATCAACTGAATATACCAATGGTGGACTCCAATCAAGTTGTAAAAACATCAAGAATGATCAATGGAAACAGGATGTACCTGAGCTCAATTTTGAGTCTCATAGCAAAGGGTCTGAATACTAATGTAAGTAAGGTAGTTTTTTTATTTTTATACATTTGCAAAAATGTCTAAAGACCTGTTTTTCCTTTGTCATTAAGGGGTATTGTGTAGATTGATTAAGAACATGTTTGTTTATCCATTTTAGAATAAGGCTGTAACGTAACAATTTGGAAAAAGTCAAGAGGTCTGAATACTATCCGAATGCACTATAACTGTTAAACACCTCTATAACATAAACAAGTCATTTTCTGTTTAAAACTGCCCTAGGGAAAGCTAGAGAGCTCCCAGTGACTAGACACGGGTATTACTGGGGACAAAAACAAAGTACAACTGATGCTGATTGATGAGACTACTGTATCACATTGAAGACAGAAAAACAAGATCCCTTTCACTTGCGTCCACAGTGGAGTGGAATCTGATCTATGAAGAGGATTATCAAACCACCCAACCCCAAAGTGAGGAGAACGTAACCTAATAACTGCAGAAGCTGCTGCACACTTGGATCAGAAGTGAGTCAAACCGTTCACATAACCAACTATTCACAGCTGACATTGGCCCCGCCTGCTGCATCCCAGGGAGCCAATTGATAGTCAGCAGGTGAGGAATGAGGAGCGAAGCATGAAGCAGGGAGGTTAACTGTGACAGTGTGAAAAACGAGGGAGAGCAGGCTCTCAAGTTGAAGTGCCAAGTAGCTCAGACAAACTACCAAAGGGCATGTCTTTTCAAGAATACGAGAGCAGGTTGTCAACAGCTTGTACGTTAAGTTACAAAGTCAGGTGGAAAAAAATAGAACGTTGCTTGTGGAAGCCATTGAAGACCCATCTCAGATCTCAGGCCATTTCTCTTCAGGCTTTTGACAGCTTTCAGGGTTGACTTTATCCAGAGCCATAGGCTCTGTCTGTCAACCCATAGATTATCTAACCACATGCTGTCAGACTACGGGGAGCAAAATAATTCAGAGGCCCAGCCACAGGATCTATGCAGTGTACATAGTTACTTCTCTAGTAGTTATACGGGTGCTGATGACTAGAAGAGCATCAACTTTTGATAAAGAAATAAAAGTTGCACTCTTCATTCGTCACAATGTGATTTATTTATTTTTCACCTTTTCTTTAAGTCTAAATATGAAGAAAACCAAAAACATTTTCACCAAAATGGTATGTTATTTATTTACATGCGAGTCGTAATATTGTTACAACAATACATAGACAAGACAACAGATACAGCTAGAAGACAAAACAGAGCAACATTAGATAGAGTCATGAGATATTTACTAGGGATGTGCAGCTCTCCCTTCATGAATGATTCGATACGCATCTAGATAGCTACATGGGCTATGATATGATACAGGAACGATATATTTAAGTCTTAAATGAATCGGTTTGATTAGGGGAATGAATTGATGCGATTTGTTTCTATTTAGTATTTTTTGTCGTTGCATGAACACATTAATTTTCAATTTTAAAATAATATCTTCTAATGATTAGAGCTCAGGAGCTGGGCCTATCTGAGCTGGATCTGTCTGAGATTACTTCTATAAGCTGAGAGTTCCTCTGTTAGTGATTGTGTGTCAATATCAATGATATAGGCACATGAGCTGAGCCATAGGGCAGACTGAGCATCTACCACCCCACTATCATCAGATTAGGGCAATTTATGCTTTTTGTCCCTCCAGTCTTTAAAAACAAATCTGCAATTACCATCACCCACTCATTAACTTGTCATTTTTGCAGATAAAACGTGTTGAGCTTGTACTAACTATGTCAATATTTATCTTCACAAATTAGCATGGCATTTAATATAATGTAGCATTGGATTTTTAACAGTTTCAAAAGCAAATGGTTTAGACCGTTTGGAATTTTATGGAGCTTATCCTGCTCTGACCAATGTATGTGACCATGCGCAGCTCTCAAAAATGATTAAGGTCCTTTATGAAATTACCCCATTCATGTAGAAATGACCAAATACACTGACTGTTTAAAAAAAAAACTACACAAACTATTTTTTATGGTGACCTGAACAATCTAAAAATCGGAATGATTGAAAACTCCAATCAGCAGTTCGATGCAAGGTGTCAAATCCGGTAGACTACACAACTCCAGTAAAAAAACTACTATACATAGCATTTGGTAACAATGTTCCAGCAAATTACATTGGTTGTCACTCAACTAATAAACCCTATGATGACATTGTGAAAGCCATTTTCAAAGCATCTGAATGCTGAAGGTGCCGCGCTGATGTACGAACAGCCTATTAGAACAGGGATAGGCCTACGTCTAGTTGGCGCATGGAGCTGTCTCTACCTGCACTGTGCTCACAATTATCTGACAGTCATACGCAGTTAAATACATAAAAGTTCAATAGCCTACTGAACTAAAGGAGGACACATTAACTCAGTCATAACACATAAGAGGTATTTTTGGAATAAAACAATGAGTGAAAAACAGTGAACTGACGATTGTAACATTTGAATCAGTTCTGACCGACGCACACTTCATTTGGATTGGTTTGGGCTCCTGCAGACCCATGCACTAGTATCTTAAAACATTTGAACCAGGACCGATGCATCAGTAAATTGTTACATTCCTAATATTTACATATTACAGAGGCAAGAGCACCATTTAGTGATCATGGAGAGAAACAGCCACTTCCTCTGTGTAGACTAGAGAGAGGATGGTCAGATGTTCGGACTGGAGGAGAGGAACTCCAGCCACTCAAACAACATGTCTCACATTGTAACGGAATGGAATGTAAAAATCAATATCACTTACATGGTTGTTTGTAGCTGTGGATTTCCAATTTTAAGGGGATCTCCAAAAAAATACTGACCCCAGAGGGTAAATAATAACTTCAAGAACAAAATAATTTATATTTAAGGGTAGATAACTAGAAGGGCAAGGACAGTGCTCCATCTTTGCTAAAAAGGTGTTTGCTAATACAATTTCAATGGGACTCAATACATCAATAAACAGGTAATGGCGATGGACGTTTTACCTGTAGGAAAGCATTGTCGACCAGTTCTCCATCCCTGCGTACAGAGATGAGTGTAGCTGTGCCTCTGGAGGGGTAGCCCTCCTCCACCCTCAGATTACACACACTAGAGGCAGTCTTCAGGAACACGAGCAGTCTCTGGCCTGGACGCCAGTCTATAGCAAACCTACACACAGGAGAAATACTCACATTGTCAAACACAGGTGTTAAAGAATGAAAACATAATCATGTGTCATTGTGTTTGGAATATGAAAATGTCCACAGATACAAATAAGCTCTCACAGACTAATTCTTGCTTAGAAGCGTTGGAGTATAAGCAATATTATGAACATAAAGTGTTCTAGTGTGATTGAGAATGCATTGGAAAAGGTACTCAATATTGGCTGGCAACTTCTACTCACCTTCAGTAGAACTGAGTAGTTCAGAATACTGAAGATATTCTGTCAGGGGTCATTAAAAACAATCTTTGTTGGGTTCGTAGCTGAGCAAGTTATGGTTGTTGAGTGCTACTCCACGTTTTAGTTTGCAGAAATTGCTCAGTTTGAGTGTGTTGATCTGATCGACTGTATACAACTGTTTTACATTGGTTTTTGTAAGTGTGTGTGTCTCAATGATCCCTCTCCAAGAGAGAGGCAGTGGGATATAGTCTAATGGCTGCTTTTAATGCTTCAGATAATGTGGTAATGCCACTTAAACAGCAACAGGATTCGATCTCAGAAAGAAACATCATTCCACATCAAGGGTCGCGCTTCTATCATCACTGACTGATCTTTGTAGGCACTGTGTGCGTACCTGGAATGCAGGGCCTGAATCTCAGCCAGCATCTCTCCCTGGCTGGTGTAGCACTGCATGACCTCCAGCAAGGCAGCACTGAGATGAGAAAGGCAACCCTTCATTGACACCTCTAACAGCCCTGTAGTACCCTGATACACCTAGAGGGAGGGAGAGAGGGACAAAGTGGGGGTTGTGACTAATGGTGGCAAAAACATGTTATTTTCTCAATAGGTCCCAAAAACAGAGAAATAATATAGACAGATATCTTACTTGACTAAATCTAACAATGATTCCCATCTAGAACACAAGGAATACAAAGGGGCTCAGGGGGAGCTAAGGAGAAGAGGTGTAGGAACTAGGATGGAACCAGACCAGGAGCTATGGAAAATATGTGTAAGGACCAGAAACCAAACCAGGAGTGTATTAATTTGTCGCACAGCGTAGCAAAATGTTTTGCAACGGAATCCGATTACTCGAAAATGAAAACTTTAAGCAACTAAAACAAGAGTTTGTATTGGACAAATTCAAGAAGGTCCCTATACATTTTGTTTGGTTCCTAATGAATACCACCCAGGTCGGAGGTCTGCTGTATTGTTTACCTGGAGGTGGAAGTGGTCATCAGGGCTCCAAGTGACAGTCAGTCTGAGGGGCTCCAGCTGGCCAGAGGTGGACCCACAGGAGCAGGGCCTCAGTTCCACACACAGCTCTGAGGACCCCACCGACAGCAGCCTACACTGCATCACCCCCTGCGTCTCCTCCACATAGCCCTGCAGGCTGGTTGACAGGAGACAGAGGTGAGTATGGACTGGAGCAGGGCAGTCAGGTGCACACCCTCATATGGAATTACCAAGGGACTAGGTTAGGGGTTCTGGTTTGATTTTAGACTGGGGAAAATCTAAATGTTTGTCTTTCTCACATTCATTATGAAATGGGACATTGAATGAGAGTTCTAATACCGGAGTGAACAATATGGAAGTGTGTTAGCTCAAGACTAAAGTCAAAGCAAATTAGTGGAGGTGGGAGAGTAGAAATAGGACGTCTCTGCAAGGATGTATGATTGGTGGATAGTGCTGCTTGTCACTCACGCGTCTCTCAGATGCTGCCAGTCAGCCGAGCGGTCCAGAGTGGCGTCGGTCTCCGCCCTCAGCTGGGCCAGCTGCCCCTCACACACACGCAAGGCATTGTAGGCTGTCTGGAGAGACTCCCCCATCTGCAGGCTGAGATCTTTCTATGGGAGAGATGTGGAAAGACATCACATATCCAAAACATGGCAAAGGACTGATATAAAGTAACCATACAAAAGACCATGTCTGTCAAAAGTCTGCAAATTGTGATAGGACCGTTGCTCTCTTTTTAAAAATTGGAAGGTCGCCATACAGACTAAAGGGTGTGTGTGTGTCCGTGAGAACGCATCATTAGTGCACGTATACCTTATTTTCTAGTGCTGTGACCAGGTTTGTCAGTCGGTCCCGTTTGTGGTGCAGTTTGTCCATCATGTCCCGTAAGGTGCTAATGAGTGCCTCCACCTCCTGGACACCCTCTTTATATTCACTCTTCAGGACCTTCCAGCGGCTGTGAGCCTCATTGCCTGTACACAGAAGACCAGTCATTTCCAAAAGTACTACAAAAGGGGATCTCCCCGACCCCTCGGAATACTATTAAGTGGTACTAAGAGGCCATGGAAGTAAGGATATCTTGAGTGGCATTATTGCTGATTATGTGTTGCGTGTGGATCTGTGTGTTACCGGGGTTTGGGGGGCATGGTTCATTAAACAGCTGGTCAGTTGTCTCCAGTCTCTCCAGAAGCTGCATCATGTCATCAAGCACAAACAACTGTCTGCCCAAAATCTTCTGTTTACTACGACTCTCCTGAACAACAGAGACAGTACTTATAAATGTAATTAACGCAATACATATATTTTTCTTTGACCAACTCCAACATTTTGACGAGTTGTTTGGCCAAGCATTTCAAAGTGTCTAAAGTAGGTGAGGTGTTAACCTACTCACAGATAGGTAGGGCACCATCAACACCGCTTCCCCACCCTCCTGATGCTCTGCCCCATCGTACAAATCCAAATGTACATGGTCGCATCTTTCAAGCAACCTGAAAACGATGGTTCAGAGTCAAACTAAGAAAAGCTAGTTAACGTTAGCAGCTAGCTTGTTTGTCTAGATACTCACATATTGACAGATATTTTTAGGGATTTACAATTAACTAGGCTATTATAAGAAGCCTTACCGCGATTCATAATTTGACGAAAGGCACAATATTACGGAATAGGGTTGAAATACATCGCATAACATTATTAAATTTGATAAAAATGCTTAAGGAACTTACGCTTGAACAGCCTCAGTAGCCATTCTGGTTTTCAAAATTCAGCGACGCCTGTTTAACGTGGAATGTGATTGGATAGATTATTGTCCAATTAGGTTGAAAGTAGGTCTTGCGTCATGAAAAAGGGAGCGGCTTCTTTCATAGCCATAAAAGGCAACATTTATAAGAAAATCTATGTAAAAGCATAGAAATGGTCTGCTTTTTCATTTTCCTAGATTTTTTCAAATTTATTTATTATCAGCACAGGCTCCTGACTACCGAACTCAACAGTACTTTAGACATAAATACACGCCACAGTGCTGGTCTTTAACAGGTGTGATTTGTGACATTTCAATCAGGACACTACCAAGCTAGCACATTTGGTTCCTTGGAAGTTGTGGGAATGGAAGTGTTGTTTGGTTTCACATTGGTTCTGGGAACGAATTCATACGTTTCCTGACCGGTAAAACTGAAAGGTTTTAAACGTTCTGAGAACAGAAGTGAACATTTAGCTTGTTCTGAGAACGTTCATTTTTAGGTTGCAGGCAGGTTCTGACAATGTTTTTCTATGGTTTCTGAAAGTTTTCCTGGGAAGATTTACTAACGTTCTGAGGCTGGAAATTATAGGTTATATGGAGGTTTTAGAATAACTTAACTTTCACTTGATATTTTAATAAGACTTCTAATAACACTGCTAGCTCAGTTTTGGGTTAACTGTTTTGAACTCCAAGCACAGATAGGTCACATGGAAATTATTTTGCTTAGGCATCAAACATGCAAAAACATATATTTTTTAAATTGTGGCATGGAGTCAGTGATGCTCAAACCTATGATCTTCTGTTCTCTATCCATGGAATTAGTCCACAGCGCCACCAGGATGGAGCTAGCATGGTGTGTGTATTTTAAGAGATCCCATTTAAAAGGAAACAAGCACTCATTAAGATCAGGTGTTGCCAATTAGTGTGCTCGGCTAACGCACTGAAACACACTTAATAAGACAGATGATAGAGAGTTTTGTTGGAGCTGAGAACAGAATGTACATGTTCTTAGAACGTTACCAATCTTTTCTTTTTTTTTTATAAAAAAATGTTCTTAATGTTCTGAGAACATTAACTTTAAATAGGACTATGAGTAAACGTGCAGAAAAAAAGTTATGCTGAAGTACTGAAATTCTCACTTAAGAAACTTATGGTTCTCAGAATGTTATGTGGGTATCTTGTGCCCAGAAAATTGTGGGAAGGTTGTATGCAAAATAACCATAGAACAACCATGCTCTCACCAAGCTCTAAGAAACATGGTTCTCAGAATGTTATGTGCTAGTTATTCTTTTTAATAAGAGGGAGGGTACTGCTAAATTCATAGACTGTAAAAAATACATTTCAGGACCTTGACCTAGCCAAGTGTGTACCCAAGATATAATTATTCTATGTGTCAGAGGAACACATTGCCTCAGAAAGTAAAGCATTTTGGTAAACTCTGCTGAGAGTATATAGGCCTAAATAAGTATTTGTTAAAATACCAGTGTTTTAGGTTGCTTCTAAGTTATTCCAGGAAAGTTCAATAGCATAGGGTTCCTAGACTCTTCATCGATATCTTTGATTGGAATTTCAAACTCTAGATCGAGACATGATACATAGTGCTCCACCAATGCTCCTTACAGGAAACATCACTGCACTCTATACTCTGTATAGTTTACTCTGTAAACTGGTAATCTCTGTATACCCGTCGCAAGACCCACTGGTTGATGATTATTTATTAAACCCTCTTCGGCCTCACTTCCCCATATCTGAAATACAGTTGGAAGTCAGAAGTTTACATACACCTAAGCCAAATACATTTAAACTCAGTTTTTCACAATTCCTGACATTTAATCCTAGTAAAAATTCCCTGTCTTAGGTCAGTAAGGAACAGCCCTTTATTTTAAAATTGTGAAATGTCAGAATAATAGGAGAGAATGATTTATTTCAGCTTTTATTTCTTTCATCACATTCCCAGTGGGTCAGAAGTTTACATACACTCAATTAGTATTTGGTAGCATTGCCTTAAATTGTTTAACTTGGGTCAAACGTTTCAGGTAGCCTTCCACAAGCTTCCCACAATAAGTTGGGTGAATTTTGGCTCATTCCTCCTGACAGAGCTGTAGTTACTGAATCAGGTTTGTATGCCTCCTTGCGCACACACTTTTTCAGTTCTGCCCACAAATATTGAGGTCAGGCCTTGAGGTCAGGGCTTTGTGATGGCCACTCCAATACCTTGACTTTGTTGTCCTTAAGACATTTTAGCACAACTTTGGAAGTATGCTTGGAGTCATTGTCCATTTGGAAGACCCATTTGCAACCAAGCTTTAACTTCCTGACAGATGTCTTGAGATGTTGCTTCAATATATCCACATAATTTTCCTGCCTCATGATGCCATCTATTTTGTGAAGTGCACCAGTCCCTACTGCAGCAAAGCACCCCCACAACATGATGCTGCCACCCCCGTGCTTCACGGTTGAGATGGTGTTCTTCGGCTTGCAAGCCTCCCCCTTTTTCCTTCAAACATAACGATGGTCATTATGGCCAAACAGTTCTATTTTTGTTTCATCAGACCAGAGGGTATTTTCTCCAAAAAGTACGATCTTTGTCCCCATGTGCAGTTGCCATAGTCTGGCTTTTTTATGGGGGTTTTGGAGCAGTGGCTTCTTCCTTGCTGAGCGACCTTTCAGGTTATGTCGATATAGGACTCTTTTTACTATGGATATAGATACTTTTGTACTGGTTTCCTTCAGCATCTTCACAAGGTCCTTTGCTGTTGTTCTGGGATTGACTTGAACTTTCACACCAAAGTACGTTCATCTCTAGGAGACGAAAGGCATCTCCTTCCTGAGCGGTATGAGGGCTGCGTGGTCCCATTCAGGCATTTGGAAATTGCTCCCAAGGATGAACCAGACTTGTGGAGGTCTAAAATTTTTTTGAGGTCTTGGCTGATTTCTTTTGATTTTCCAATGATGTCAAGCAAAGAGGCACTGAGTTTGAAGGTAGGCCTTGAAATACATCCACAGATACACCTCCAATTGACTCAAATTATGACAATTAGCCTATCAGAAGCTTCTAAAGCCATGACTTCATTTTCTGGAATTTTCCAAGCTGTTTAAAGGCACAGTCAACTTAGTGTATGTAAACTTATAACCTACTGGAATTGTGATACAGTGAATTATAAGTAAATTCATCTGTCTGTAAACAATTGTTGGAAAAATGACTTGTGTCATGCACAAAGTAGATGTCCTAACCGACTTGCTAAAACTATAGATTGTTAACAAGACATTTGTGGTGTGGTTGAAAAACAAGTTTTAATGACTCCAACCTAAGTGTATGTAAACTTCCGACTTCAGCTGTATCTACTGCAGCCCTCATCCTCCACATACAACGCCTGTTCTGCAAGTCACATTCTGTTAAAGGTCCCCAAAGCACACATATCCCTGGGTCGCTCCTATTTTCAGTTTGCTGCAGCTAGCGACTGGAACGAGCTGTAACAAACACTAAAACTGGACAGTTTTATCTCAATCTCTTCATTCAAAGACTCAATCATGGACAATCTTACTGACAGTTGTGGCTGCTTTGTGTGATGTATTGTTGTCTCTACCTTTTTGCTCTTTGTGCTGTTGTCTGTGCCCAGTAATGCTTGTACCATGTTTTGTACTGCTACCATGTTGTGTTGCTACCATGTTGTTATGTTGTGTTGCTACCATGCTGTGTTGTCATGTGTTGATGCCTTACTATGTTGTTGTCTTATAGGTCTCTCTTTATGTAGTGTTGTGTTGGCCTGGGTTTAAAAATAAAACAAATACAATATAAATATAGGACAAAACACAAATCACAACGAGACAACACAACACATGATTTGTGGTTTGTCCTATATTTATATTGTATAATTTTTTTATTTTTAAACCCAAGCCAACACAACACTACATAAAGAGAGACCTATAAGACAACAACATAGTAAGGCAGCAACACATGACAACACAGCATGGTAGCAACACAACATAACAACATGGTAGCAACACAACATGGTAGCAGTACAAAACAGCAGGAGGCCTTTTGGTAGGCCGTCATTGTAAATGAGAATTTGTTCTAAACTGACTCGCCTAGTTAAATAAAGGTGAAATAAATTAAAAAAAACAGTGTTCCACTCATAGAAATATAATGAGTTATTCTAGTTCTGTGGTCAAATTGTAATTTTTCTGTAAAGACCACAGTGGGGGAAGAATGTAGTGGTGGAGGTAATGTATAGAGGAAAAAAAGACAACACAGCAAACACACAAGACAGAAGCGGGTTCCGGTTTTCTCATCTTTTAATAACACATTCATATCTATGCTCTGTTTTGTTTACAAGGAGTTTAAAACAAGTCTTGATGAGAACTAAAGAAATCAGGCGGGCAGAAGTTGAAAGGCCAAGGCCCCAGAGGTGGAGGAGGGCTGGCAGCAGAGCAGAGCCCGATAGATGGGCCTCTCTCTCTCCATGTCCTCCTCCTCCAGCTACTCCGGAGACTGACCAGCTAAACAGGTCCTTTCTTTTCAAATTAATCATTCAAAATAAAAAATAAAAATCTAATCGTTTAGACATCATGCTGCTCTGAAAAGGTTTTACTGAGTGTTATTATGTTGCAGTTCACAGAGAGAGAATCCTAATGCATCCAAACACAAGAAATACAATCCTATGTCATTTGAAAAAGCAAACAGAAAATAAATCAAACAAAAAAAGAGAAAGAATGTTGAGGCTAAAACGTACATCTAATGAAGAACAAAAATGCAATTGGATAATTAAATCTTGTTTATCTTGTTTTTTGAGAAAAACAAATGCTTAAGTTCAATTTTTCCATTTCATAATCCTTTCAAAACAGCTTCTAACAACAGAGAAAACAAAATCATCTTTGGAAGAAGTAAAAGTTTTTATTTTCCTTTAATAGACTATGAACTACAGTATATGGAGATGCAGCTACCCAGTTATTTATTCATTTACTTAATTTTTATTTGAGCATTTTCAAATGTTAAACTTTTTCGTGTCCTTTTTTAATTTGACCTTTTACCAATTTTTTTCCTAAGAGGTAGATCAACAAAGAATTTACATGGTTACAGGTGTCGTTCCCCTTGATTGAGGAAGTGAAAACAAAGGGAGAGATGGAAGAGGGGCAAAGCTGGAGGAGGACTGTGGGAGGAGGAGGGTGGGACACTGGGCCTCAGGACCCCAAGGTGAGGGCCTATGGGGGAGCTGGTTATCTGAAGGGGTCAAGGAGAAATGTGGAACAGGCACAGAGTGTGGTGAATCTAATGAGGGGTAGAAGCAATTTCAGGGCCCTTGGGTTCTCATTCAAGAGAGACCGAACAACCCTGCTCCACCAAAAGAGCCACAAGGGTTTAGTTTCCCATGTATTCACTTTGTTCCAATCCTCAGTGCCCCCTTATCACTCAAACCAACATGTCCCAGGCCTACTAGAGGATGCCCATAATAGACCCAGTCACTCCCCACACATAGTCCTCTCCTGCCCTGCTCCTGCACCCCACTTCACTCTCTGTATCTATTGTTATTTTTACAGTCCCAACTCAAAGCTGTAGAGGTAAAAATTTAAATTTAAAAATAAATTAAAGTGAATGAAAGAAAATACTGTAACATGCACTGTTTGCTCTTGTCTGGTTGATAAAAACAATCTTATGGCTAAGTCTTGAGGTAGCGTTCCCAGTTATGTGTGAGGTTTGTCTCATCTTTGTAGCACACATCTATGATGTTTCGTTTAAGTGAAGACCAGAGTCTACCAATGAGGAAAAAAACATTGTGGTGTGCATCTTTGTTTCAATAATCATAGCCGTCATTACGAAAGCTTGAATCTGTTGTCAATATGCTAAGCTACAAGCTTTGATGGGTAGTTTCAAAATAGTTTTGTCATATTGTTGTGGGTTTGTTTTATAAGTGGATAATCAACAGTCCACATGCCAAATGTTGACCATGAATATAGCTTGTCGACATATCATTCAAATTGCATAAAAAAGGACTTCAGTTTAGAGATTTAGAAAATTTCGTTTGTGGACACAATAGTGAGCCATTCGCTTTGCCACAGACAACGAGCATGGGTTTCATGTTATAGTGCTTCAAAGTGTGAGGGCTGAAGACTGAGCCACTCAGTGAACAGACCAGGTGTCATCCATTACAGATAAAACCAAATTCTTATTCTTTCTCTTTTTGAGTACTAAAACTTGTTTGGCACAGTTATTACTTACATCATGTAATGCGTTACATGTTAGTATTTTGTCTTTATTTAGTAGCTGTTTATGAGATCTGTGCATTAAAAACATGATCAGAAGAAAAAAAGGTAATCAACTATTTTTCCAAACTAAAGCAACGGAAACAAATTGAAAAAAGTATATGTAATAAAACTAGAAACATCTGAACAGAAGTGAGAAAACGAACACAATCGAGGCCAGCGTAAGAGAGGGTGGAGGACTCCGTAGTTCCCCTCAACTCCCAAAAATGAAATGATTTTTTTTAAAAGGTCCTCCTAGTCCTGTGGAGTACAGAAAAGTACAAATAAAATCCTGGTAGTAAGAGTGTGAGTAGAAGGATCTTAAACCAGGGTGGTGAGATAGTGAAAGAAGACTAGAGGGGAGGAGGTTACGTGTGTGATGTTAAGTCCACTTTGACTGGACTATATGGTGTACAGTTGCATTTCCAGTGACCTAACATAAATAGTCAATTCTTGTACATCAAACAAGGGTACGCTATTTGTCTGTCAGTCTCTGACATAGTAGATAATAGTCCCTCCCCCGCTTTCCACAAACGATTGGCCCATCTCCCGTCACTCTTCTACACCTCCCTTACTAAATTGCATCAAGTTTAAAAAGTCCTGGAGGTTCTCGGTCATTTCAATATTTAGTTGTTTACGTTATTCAATTAGTGTAACAGTATTTAACCAGATGTCATGTCCAAATAAAGCTTGCTGTATACAAAAAATAAAAAAAATAAATAAAAATGGCTGCAGTCTGAATAATCCAAAATAGTGTGTCTTGGTGTTTGTGAACAGAGCTCTATGGGTCGGAAAGAGACGGAAACTTCTGAGGAGCATTTACCCCACATGATGATGGAGTCATATGCTCCTTTCATATGCTCATTGCCAAGGAGACCTCTAAACATTTCAAGTCAGCTCTTGCCATGGCGAAACAAGAAGTTGCCGTCTCTTGAAAAAAAATGGAAGCATAAACAGTAGAATAGACTTTCACCTGTCGACGGTGAGAAAGTATGTTTCAAAGCCGCTGGCCAGTCTACTGGATGTGTTTAGTGAATAGCTCAGGCTGTGGAAATGATGCTATCTGGCAGTGTCAATCAGTGACCTGGCACGTTTTACTCTTCGACTTTTCCATCATTTCTCATCATTTTCCCCCCCATAGTTATTTCAAAAATACAAAAGTCTGGTGATCGGTTTCCTTTTACATCTAATGAACAGGTTGAATCTATTTATTTGATGCATTTTTTTCAACTTCCTTGCTTTCTGCTCCCATTTTTAAAAGGCTTTTGAACACTCCTCTGTCTGTTGAAAGACAAACCGAGTCCATAGGTTCTCTTTCTACTTTTTTCTGTTTTTTTTTTTTACACCCCACCACTTCCCCCGCAAAAAAAAATTTAACACTTAAAACCAAGAAACAAAAAAAATCACTAACACACCCAAACCCACACGCGATCACACTCACAGATCTGTGAGTGTGGGGAGGGCTGAGGCTTATTGGTCAGTGCACAGAGCTAATAAATATTCACATTCAGTGTTTTCAGAGCAAGGGGACAGATTGAACGCCCTTCAGTCTTCCATCAACATTTCTCTGGCACAGCACTAAAGATGGACTGCAACATGTAAGTGAACATTCTGCGCATTAAGATGATGTCATCATGAAACAGACAAGAGGGCCTCGGATACACAGTGGTCAAAGTCATATCATGGGAATTCTGCCTCAAAAACCTGTCCTGTCATGCTGTCAGTATTCTAGTTCAGCAGTATAACAAATGATAGCTTGTATGACAAACATATATAATCATAAATAACCTTTTGACCATGTCAAAAACATAATTACCGGGGCCTGATCATAACCCACCCCCATGGTGTGGTATGGACCAACATGTGCCCAGAGACCCTCTTGACTAACAGCGCCATTCCCCATTGGCCAATACTCTGATTTTAAAGACCGAATGCTCCAATCATACTTCAGAAGAGCCAGAGGCTGCCCCCAAAGCAGGCATGACAACACATGACATGGTCCTCTATCACCTAGCCATTGTTGGCTAATTTCACTTTCTCTTCTGGGGCATCACCTCTGGGTCATTCTGATTTTCAAAATAAAAGTCACACAAAAAAAAAACAGAAAAAAATAACCAAAGCAACAAGACAAAACCTAAAAAATGTATTTATTTTTTCTTAAAAAAATAAAAAATATTCAGGACTATCAGCTTTATATAAAACACCAGCAAGCAAAAAAAAAGTTAGGAATACTGAGGTAACAATACCCTGAGGTAGGTTTTTATTTTTAATTTCATTTTATCTAATATTTTCTAGTAACGGTGAGAGCGCCCCATGCTTCTACCCCTCCTTCATTAGGTGGGGTCTGGAAGCGTCACCAGCAGGCCTTCAGCGGAGGGGGGAGAGAGAGAGAGGAAGCCATCCCCACTAACTGTTATTACCTTTCCATCTAAAGGCAAGGACTGTGGATCAACTCACCTGACCCATGCAGTCGTGGTCCTCAAAGACTGCTGTGTGTACTGTTTTTGATTCCATCTAGTCTCCTAACTCGTTTGTGACCTCAGTACGTGTGGGCCCAATCCTGCTTGGTATCAAATTAAACAATGGATTTCGTTTTTGATGTTTTCGTAGATCCAATAAAACGAAATCCAGAACACACAGGGGTTTCCAAAGAACCGGTTTGGGTCTAAATTGGGTCTGAGCATGAAAAAGGCAACGAGCAAAATCAAATAAGACCTCTTGCCTGTCAGTCATTGCAGGACTGCTACACAGTATTTCTCCTTGCCCTCAATTCATTCTCCCGAGGGACTTGGGTTAACTCACATATCATATATATATAATATATATAAAATATGCCGTTTAGGCGTGGGCCGCTCGCCAGCGAGCATGGCTAGCTAGTTTACGGTCGTTCTCGTTCCGCGTCTCGGAGCTAAGCCTCTGCAATAGAACTGCAGGACTAGCCGCGGCCTCCACGCTCTTACTGATCTCTCACTGCTCCGACCACCAGACGCCTATCGGGACCTCAGGAACAAACCGTGTCTCGGAAACGAGGCAGACCTGAGTTTCGAGGCGACCCCAAAAGGCAAGGCGATTGAGCGCAGCATTTCATTACATTTCATGAAGATTCTATTTACAACCTCATATTTTATTTTGTTCTTCTTAGATTTCTATTAAGGAGTCAAAGAGCAGTGTTAACAACTGCGGCCCCTCTGCTGAACTTTCATTGGCTGACGAAGGGTCACTTAATCCATGACCCCGCCCCCACTGCAATGGCTTCCCCACCCCCTCTCCCGGCTCCCGATCACTGCATTCTATTAATAATACCTCTGAATAAACATTTCTATACATATATCTTTATCTTTAAAAAAACCACCCTTAAAATATAGGACTGGCTGGAGATGGTTAAGAGCTCAGTATGGGTTTAGTATCAAGTAGGCT
Organism: Oncorhynchus clarkii lewisi; assembly: GCF_045791955.1. Classification (NCBI taxonomy): domain Eukaryota; kingdom Metazoa; phylum Chordata; class Actinopteri; order Salmoniformes; family Salmonidae; genus Oncorhynchus; species Oncorhynchus clarkii. The sequence continues at coordinate 68,414,111 of NC_092158.1, read as the reverse complement.
GGCCTATCCAAGTGTGATCAGGGAAAGTAGTCGCTCTCCATATGAGGAGAACCAAATGACCCCCATTGGTGTGTGAGAGAGAGAGACCCTCTCTGAAACACACAAGGACGCCTCTACCTACCACCTCCTCCAAACAACTCACCATTCCCAGTCAGTCGCTCTGGCCTGGCATCTGGTCTCTGTTTTCTCTAAGTTTACTTTGCCTCTCTTTTTTTCCTCTCTAAACTTTGTCCTCTCTCAGGTGTTTCCTCTCTCTGACTCAGTTTGACTCGTGTCTCTCCTGTCTATCGCTGGGTCCGTGTGTCGCTCTCTTTTATACGTCCATTCATCTATCCGTTGTTCGTTTTTCTGTCTGTCTGTCCGGTAAGGTCCCTCTGCCCCGTCACTTTCTCTGGGGCCGGGGCTCCTGTGCCAGTCCCTGGGAGGGCCCCATATCAGACAAGACCTGTGGGTGTGGCCCCTGGCGCTCCCCCTGGCGCTCCCCCATGCCTCCCTTCTGCTGCTGCCTGACCTGCGTAAGAATGTCCCTGATCTTCCTTTGGGCCAACTGCAGGAGACAACAACATATGAGTGAGCACGTGAGAAGACTGAAAAGTACTGGAGAAACTGTTGACGGAAAGGATGAGGAGAGGTTGGGGCCTCTTCAAATCTTGGTAGGTTCTATATAGCCAACTCCTATAGGCAGCTTATGAAAGAGAATGAGGACTAGGAGATCCTCACCTGGCTTGCGTAGAAGTGGCCGATGATCTTGACAATAACCTGGTCATTCTCGTCTGGGGTCTGTTCGCGAGGGACCACCACCTCAGCTGCAGTGAGGTTCTGTAGCTCATTCACCTGAGGAATAAAGAAGGTTAGGTTAGTGATTTGCACTTAGATAAAACTAACATGACTGTTTATCTTGATTAGTGGTCCTATGCTCGGTTATTCTAACTCAGGAGAGGATGGCCACAAAGGACATAGAGGAACAGAATTGATTGTAACACAGGGTACAAAAAAGAGAAAGGGATGAAAAGGACCTAGAGAAGACACTCTACACTCACCGTCTTTCCGCCTTTTCCGATGACTCGGCCGGCAGCGGCAGCAGCTACCTTGATGTGCGTCTCCAGCTTCACTTCCTCCTTCGGCCCAAAGAAGTTTTCCTCCTTCAGTTTGCCATAAATCCTGCCCTGAGCCTGAGGTGGCAACAAAGAGAGTTTGACATCAAAAAGTAACTATACCCATGGCTTGACGTGTGACTTCAACAGGGAGGCTAAAAGTAGGGAAACACAGGATGGAGGAGAGGAAACGGATGAAGGATGAGAAGGCAGGACAGGCAAGCAGAGACCACACACACAACAAAAGATGCAAACACCAAGAAGAGGGCTCCCAGTTCTGAACATGATGAAAAACAGAGGCTGAAAAAGAGATTGTCTTATCATGCTCCCATTCTACTGTACCTTGAACTGGGCCTCAGGTGGGCCGGTTACAATGACCATTCGCATCTTGGAGTCTGGAGCCTCAGCTGGGGCAATCTGGCAGGGGAAAAGATATGAAGGTCAACTTAAACCACATAGATAGAGGTCTGTAGCACATGGGAATATGCAAAACTGACTCCTCAGCCTGAAGTCTCCCCACTTGTGCCAGCGAATAGCGAGCTTTTCGCATGGCGCCGACTGGCAAGACGCTTCAGGAGGGCGGTCACGTGTGCTAGCAAGGCAGAGGTCCTGTGTTTGAGCCAGGTATGGGCCGAATCAGAAGGAAGTGTTACCCGCTAAACAAGCAGCGTAACGTCCTTTATAGAGACATGATAAGTACAAGTATCGGTGTCTCAAAAAGTCATTGTTTTTTCGAATCAGTTTCAGAGCGGTGATGAAATGCACTATTTACATCAGCTTGGTGTATTATCTTTCCTCGTTGACCAATTGACATTCACTCCTTGTGTGAGCGAATGTCTGTGTATCCTAGTAAATTTCTCACCTTGATTGATGCTCCAGCGAAGCGGCTCAGCTGTTTTATATGTTGTCCCTTCTTGCCAATAATAGCTCCTACCGCCTGGGCCGGGATGTACACATGGACTGTCTCCTGCTCAGGGGCCTGTAGGGTGACATGAAACAGTTACAACTATATCACAACATGACCACAGCCCAACCAATATCTGACCCCGCTGATCTAGAGGTTATTGCCACACCATAACCCAACCCTGAGACAGACAGAAGTAATGTTTGTGAGAGCTAGCATCAGCGTTTGCAAACACAGCAAACTGCGCTAAAGCTCAATGACTGGAACCCAACTAGCTTAGATAGAAGCCTGTGAACTTACCCCAAAAGAGCCGTAGGGGGATGCAGAGTTGCCTGGTGGGGGAGGGGGCATGGAACCGGAAGGGGGGAAAAGTCCAAGCGCTCCAAGGTTCAATCCGGGAATCAGATGAGTCTGTTGCTGGAGACAAGAAGCAGGTAAGTGCCAAAGGAACTGAACTGAGAGTGCATGATAGTTTGAGTGCATGTGACAATGACTGTATGTGCATTTCTCGCTATTAAAGTCAACAAATACAGGTGGAAACCTAAAGTGCCAGGGCCAGGGGAAAGATCTATGTGAGAGACCATTGTGTTTTGAAGAGAATTGGAGGCCAGTAACTTTATTGAGCATTGACTCACATTCATGGCGGCCATGTCATTGTCATAGGCCTCACGCACTTTCTTCATGATCTCTGTCTCGGCCAGACAACAGGCCTCGATGGGTCCCTTCACTGTGATGGTCCTCTCTGGGTTGTACACGGTCAGGTCCTGGAGTCTGCACAGGTGCGGAGGGAAGGAAGAGAGGGTGGGAGAAGTGAAAGAGAAGGAGAAGACGAAAGAGGGACAGGTCAGGTGGAAAAGGAGGAAGATAAGAAACAGGAAGAGTGGGTAGAATAAGAAAGAAGAAGGGGAGAGGAGCAGAGGGAGAAAAAGAACAAGGAACGCTGTTAATCAACCATAGGTGATCATTGGAGACTACACTAATGAAGAAACCACTCAGTAAATATAGTTCTATTTTTTTACCCCTTTTTTCTCCTCAATTGGTAGTTACAGTCTAGTCCCATCACTGTAACTCCCATACAGACTCTGGGAGAGGCAACGGTCGAGAGCCATGCATCCTCCAACACACAACCCCACCAAGCTATTTTTGACACACTGCTCACTTAACTCGGGAAGCCAGCCGCAACAATGTTTCGGAAGAAACACTGTACACCTGGCGACCGTGTCAGCGCCCTGCACGCCACAGGAGTCACTAGAGCGTGATGGGACAAGGACATCCCTGCCAGCCAAACCCTCCCCTACCCCGGACGAGGCTGGGCCAATTGTGCACCGCTTCATGGGTCTCCCGGTCACGGCCGGCTGTGACACAGATTTGTAGTGACACAGCTAGCACTGTGGTAGCACTGTGGAGCAGTGCCTTAGACCGCTGCGCCACTCGGGAGGCCCGTACAACTGTACAATTAATCAGTCTCAGTCATTAGATATAGTCATAGGTTTCAATCACATGGTGCATGATCTTTCCTAATTGACCGTGGCAGCTCTGCGTAAACATAACCAGGGACCTGTGTGTTTCATGATGTGTGTAGATGTGTGTGTATGTTTTTAGATGTGTGTGACTAACGGGGAGATGGTAATCTTGGTGTCGGTGTCCTGCTCCACTTTTTTCAGGTTGCGCCCCTCCTTGCCGATCAGTCGGCCTACAAAGTTATTGTGAGCCAGGATCTTCAGGGGTACTTCTTCAGCACTGAGAGGATGAGGAGAACACAGTATGAGATTAAACACAGGAGAAAATCCAAATATACCGTTTCCTAACTGTATGCATAAACCTCCACCCCTAGCACAATCGGAGATACCGTTTTTTAATGGGAAAAGTTACAAAATAGCTGGAGGGTCACTTTAAAGTTGTCACACTGTGCAGGGTTGACAGCTGCTTCATGGACACTGCACTCACGTCTTGGTGTCCTTAGCCTCCTGTTGCATGATGTCCAGGATCATACGGCAGGCGGAGGAGCAGCCCTCAGGGGTGGAGTGGATGCTGATTGGCTTCTCAGCTGCGCCGGCATTCTCTTTGCGATGGACGTCAATTCTAGCAGGGACGGAAAACTCAGGAAAGTCCGTTTGACCATACAGTATGGTGTCCACAAACAGGTGGGCGGGGCACTTTTGGTTTGTTTAAATTCAATCGAAAGCCCTTTGGGTTGTGCAACGCTCCCAGTACCTTTTCATACTCACTTTCAAAACATTAACAAAGATGGGATGTTAAGCCTCATATCAGTAATGGCTTTGCTCGGTCTATTCTAGCAACATGTTCTCTTTTAGAGGCCATACCGGTGACTTGCACTTACTTGATCTGGTTCTCTGGTACTCATCTGTTACTTACAGTATATTGGTCAAGTCATATTGGTACTCACTTGCTCTGGGTTTGTTTGGTGATGTTGCGGATGGTGGCACCCTCCTTGCCGATGATGGCCCCCACGTATTGGGTGGGCACCAGGAGTCGGAGGGGGATGTCAGCGTGCTGGTGTTTCGAAGGCATGCCTGAGCCCGGGGAACCTCCACGGGGGCCGCGGGACCCGTAACCGGGGCGACGACTGTTGTCCTGGCCACGTTGGGAGTCGACATCGGACGTCTCATCTGGGATGTAGGAGACGCGCAAGGAATTGTTCTCAAACTCGTAGCCGTTCAGCTTCTGGATAGCCCTGGGAGAAAGAGGTGGATGTTACATTTCACATTTAATCACACATCGACAATATCAACAAAACTAGAAATGGTCGTTTATAAAGATGACAAAAGAGAAATAAAGAATTCCTGTGGTTTGTGTCATTTATCCATGAGATTTTCTGAAAACATTTTTATAATGAGTTTTATTTGATTTTACTGAAAGAAAATGGACCTTGAAAGCCAAATGTCTCAAAACAATGCTTTTCTTAAGTGAAACCTTCTACTATGGCCAAATTCATCAGCTGCATGTGTGTAGTTCATCTTTAATATCTTTGATCATTTTTGTTGCAGCGCAGTGCAATCCCCAACTGCAGTCCTACTATCATACCACTAGAGGTCAAGCGAGGGATATATATATATATACACTAAATATACAAAAGTATGTGGATACCCGTTCAAATTAGTGGATTTCAGACACACCCGTTGCTGACAGGTGTATAAAATTGAGCACACAGCCATACAATCTCCATAGACAAACATTGCCAGTAGAATAGCCTTACTGAAGAGCTCAGTGACTTTTAACATGGTAAAATCATAGGATGCCACCTTTCCAACAAGTCAGTTGATCAAATGTCTTCCATGCTAGAGCGGCCTCAGTCAACTGTCATTTTTATTTTTTAAACGGGTAAGTTGACTGAAAACACATTCTTTACTTATCTATTGTTCACCTAATACCTATTTTTTACTTAAAAATTGCACTGTTGGTTAGGGCCTGTAAGTAAGCATTTCACTGCTGTGTTCGGCACACGTGACAAATAAACTTCGATTTGATATGAGTGTTCAAATATTGAAAAAACATTTGGACATAATTTAGCCCTATACGCTTTGTTCATCTGGTCCTCTGTAGCTCAGTTGGTAGAACATGGTGCTTGCAATGCCAGGATAGTGTGTTTGATTCCTGGGATGTCAAATGTATGCACTCATGACTGTAAGTCCCTTTGGATAAATGCGTCTGCTCAATGGCCTATATTATATGGACACAAAAACATTCAGATGAGCAAGGTGTGAAAGGATATGGAGTGGGTACATTTGTAAGTAGAGATATAGAAAATCTAATGTACTATGGGAGACTTACTGTCTGGCATGTTCCCGAGTTCCATATGTGACGTTGACCACCGCAGTCTCACTGTCTGTGTTCACTAAGAAAAGCAGCCAGAGTGAGAGGAGAGGGGACGAGAGAGAGACACGCAAGGAGAGAGAGAGAGGAGAGAGAGGAGGGGAGATTGCATAAGTCAGAGGCTATAAACCCACCTCCTTTCCATTTCCTGAACAGTTGAGCACTGAGAGTTATTGATATTGATTGACCTATGACAGAGCATGGGATATCCCATTGATCAAACCTGATTCGCTGACAGAGAAGGACTGAGAAGCAGTGATTTACCACTGACATAAAGACTTCCCTCTCGCAGTGTTTCCGGTAGACTGGTATACTCAAGCTATTTCTTAATGAGCTGTATTCACGAAGAGAGGTGCTTGGACGACAGAAGGAATGTCAGAACTCTGATCATAAAGCGCCTCAGAGTAGGAGTGCCTCTTAGATCGTAATGACTAAGATTACCTGGACAGGTAGGACCTGATCCTAGATCAGCACTCCTTTTCTGAGACGCTTTATGAATCTGCTTTTGTTTTGTAGCTCAGATGGATATGTAAGCAGATCCGGTCAGGTCTCAGGGATAGAAAACAGTGAGTGACATTTTTGCGGCGCAAAAGCATTGAGCAAAGTGCAAAGAGTTACTGTGAATCGCATTATAATCTCACCCAGTGAGTGTGTACAGGAAGCCTTATCATTGGATTGGAGATGTTCAGAGCGGAGTCTGACTGGTTGTGAAAAGGACAGAATAACTCTATTTTTCCCCAGAGGTAACTTCAGTATCTTACCTTGTTCGCAGTTCTCAACGGTTCCATATTGGGCCAGCAGACCATCCAGCACCTAGCGAGGGGAGAACACAATTTCATTATAGTTATGTTAAGACATTTGCACCTAAACTGGGCTTCTCCAATGTTCTCTTATTTGTCTCACTTGCTACATCAGTGTGAAGCAGTTCCAGTCCTCAAGGGTCAAAGTGTCTGCATCATTTCAACCTGCCACTTAAGTGATTAGTGTTACTGACTGGAGAGAAATGCTTCCCTGGTCTAAATCAGACACTGATGTCCTGTGTAGCTCTGTTGGTAGAGCATGGTGCTTGCAATGCCAGGATCATGGGTTTGATTTCCGGGACCCCCCATACGTATAATTGTGGCACCCACTACTGCATGTCGCTTGGATAAATGACATATGAGGCCGTCCAGAAGCTTGGTTTGACTTCCCTGCTGTTTCTACCTCTGACATTGGGCCTCTTTTTTTTTTTATTCCTTGCTGTACTGTGGCTCACGTGCAGGGCTATAACATGGCTGGAGAAACGTTACCCTCGTGTGGCCAGCTATGGAAGTTACACGCTGCGCGAGAGCGTCCGTCAGGACGGAGTGGAAAGAAAGAGAGGGAGGGAGAGAGAGAGAGAGAGAGAGAGAGAGAGAGAGAGAGAGAGAGAGAGAGAGAAAGCGAAAGAGCCCCGCCTTAGCAGAGACATGTGGCCTGTCTTCGCCCAGCTGTCAGCGGCAGCGTGCGCCGCTCGAAGCCCACGCCAGCACACACTCACACAGACACACACAATAAAGACACAAATGCACATACGAACACACACGCTCATGCCCGCAGCCATAGTTCATCTAAATGCCTTTTACCCCCTTTACTCACTCATATCCCAGACGGCTACACAGAACATTCTGTTCGGAACATGTTTTTTTCTGATTACTTACCTTTGTTGTAGCAGGGACTAATCTATGCTTTTCCGTCTCCAAGTAAAACTAACTAGTTGAGAGACACTAACGGACCATTGATACATTTTGATATGGTGAAACTATGTCCTGGTCAAACCAGGGGCACTCACCTCCCACTGCAGGTGTGGAGGAATGTTTCTGATCTGGAGTTTCCTGGTCCTAGGAGAGAGTGAAAGAGAGAAAGAGAGAGTGAAAGAGAGAAAGAGAGAGAGCGAAAGAGAGAGAAATACTATTCGAAAATATTCAACTCAAACAATCCTGTAAAACATTTACATATTTTATGCAGTCAAATTGATTTGGTTAAACTATTACCTGTTGTGTGGTTATACTATATTATACAATGGGTGGTTCTAATCCTGAATGCTGATTGGATGAAACCTCATTCCAGCCGGTGTTTATTCCACAAGTTACCACGGGCTAAATCTATGACATCAAAATGCCTATTTACTCTGTTCCATCTGACTGCGTAATCCACTGTCTCATCTCCCCAGCCAGGCAATTTATATACTTGATCTCCACTATAAAAAGCATCTAGACATTATCTTAGATTTATTTTAGACTAACATTTAGTTTTTAACAGCGGAGATTTGTATGAACCTCGCTGTCTGTCTCTCCAACATTTGCAACATTTTTCAATATTGAAATTCAATCTCCAGCTGTCCCATAATAATGAACGTGTCGGGAGTCGGGACAAGACAGACAAGCAGGCTGCGTTTCTCAGCCAGTCTAAATCATGAATCAGCTGGCATCATTTTTTATAGATATAAACAACTGTCAATTGAAAAAATTTAAAATGAAACGAAGTGCAGCTAGTTTGCAATCTTTCCAGCTTCAGTTTGAAGTGATTGTGTTGTTGTCTAGCTCCTCTGAACAACAGCGTCCTGATGAGTGACCACCTTTTTTATGCCAGGCGAAATCGTGCCTCATTAGCTCATTGTTATGGATGTATCCAAATAACTGTCACTAGAATGCAAATGCAGTTACTTTGCTGTTATTCTGGCTGCATTTCTTGACATGACTGTAAGTTAGCCGTAGTTGGCTAGCTAGCAAGCAAGGGATAAGAACGTTGCCAGCCAGTGTGGCAATAGAACATTTAGAACGAACGACTGGGTTCTAAATATATCCTCCAAACACCAGTTTCTCGGGCATTATTACTCAATTAACCATCCAATTCGGAATATTTGTTATTGTAAACCTACAATTTACCAAACTGATCAAACGTCATTCTTTATTTCATTGAATCAGCAGCATGATTGGGTTCTCTGGTTCGCAGTTCAGCATCATAAAATACCAGTGTATCACAGTTTGCCTGCAGCAACTGTGAGAGGAAAGAGCATCGGTGTCACTACTCCATATATTTTATATATGTACAACTCCAATACTTTGAGCCTCTCAACTGAGAAGTCTGTGACCATAAAAAAAAACGATGAGCTCCATTGTACTGACCGCCAATGCTCCATTGAAAGTTATGACAAGCTGTCAAAAAAGACAGACAGACACACACGGTTGGCAGTCTTGTGTTTCAGGCTTAAACATCCTGGTTCAGTACACATGAGCAACGCTGAAAGTGTGTGTGTGTGTGTGTGTGTGTGTGTGTGTGTGTGTGTGTGTGTGTGTGTGTGTGTGTTTCTCAGCTCATCAGCATCTGCCAGCTTGCATATCCCGCTGCCTGTTGCTGGCCTGGACTCAGAGAGAGAGAGAAAGAGAGAGAGAGAGAGGGAGAGAGAGAGTCAAACTATTACGGAGTATAGTAGAGGGAGAGAGTGTGTGAGGTTGGCATTAAGCGAGAGTGAGTTGACTGCAGGGGAACGCATGCGAGAAAGGGACAGAGTGTCACAAGGTGCAAATAGGAGTGAGAGAGAAAGAACTGGAGCAGGGGGAGAACAACTGCCATAACAACATCAAGGTTCCCCAAAATACAAGAATAAACAAACAAGCTGAATAACTTATATATTGAACCACTCAGTACCAAAGTAGTACTCACAGATGTATTCAAAGATTTGGCCACAGAGAAGGCAAAGTGGAGGAGATCAGGGGAATATAGAAAGGAGAGAAAAGAGGACAGGGAGGGGTAGCAGGTAGGTATTAGTAGCCTATCCAATTTTCCTGATTTAACCCCTTAGGATCTCTGTCTGGGAGTAGGATGACGTCACACCTAGATGTAAGGTCGCATCTACCACCAGATTTTAGAGGGTAAGCGGATGCTAGATCTGTGTGCCTAAGGGCAACTGAAACACAGAGCTGGGAATTGGTTGCCAGCGTCCTGATTGAAACTCTAGAGGGAGCTCTAATGATCTATGTGAGAGGTTGTGTATGTGTTTGGTGTGTGTGTAGAGGAGAGAACGGGCGCCAGGGGTCATACGGGAGGGGCAGCTCACTGCTCTGCTGGTTTGTAAAGGGTTAATATGTGGCAATCCCCTGGTGACCTCTGAACCCTAGTTTCCACACCCAGGAGAGACACAACCCAATAAAAATTCCCTGCCTCGCCTCTCGGGCTCTGCACGACAAAACACATGGAAGGGCAAATCTAAGCTCATGGGCCTCAGGTAAATGACATTCTACACATATATTACCATAAAGCCACCAAATACAAACACGGCACAGGTTGTTTTCAAGACCAGCAACATTCCGAAAGGTTTCAGGGCATTTTGGGGATGAGGCTAAGATGTTCCTGTTTCCTGTGCAACACGGTTGGATGGTAGTTCAGCAATGGGTTGAATGTGCTGTAACCATTAAGGCACTAACGACTCTTTAGCCACATAGAATGGTTCAGTTACTCGAAGGCCACCACAAAGTCTCGAAAAGAAATCGTTTTGGCCATTTTGGGTAAACTTGTGAAAGCCACCAAATCAACAGCCAAGATCATGGCCGAGCTTCAGGCTTCACCACCCACGGTAGTCTATTTGTGAGGGGGGATGGGTGAGCCTTTGAATTGAGATTTCGGCCTGGTGTGATGGGGGCGGGCTGGTCTGGGGGGTTAGGGGAGAATGTGGGATGGTGCAGTGAGCAGAACTACCAAGGCCACCAAGCTCCTGGTACTTTTCCTCCTCGGCGAAAACCCTTTTTCATCCATCAAAGTCCCTGTCCCGCAAATCAATACATCAATAGAGGTAACCATCCACCCAACCCCCACATCTACATACTCCCCCACCCAACACTTAACTCACATTTGCCCCTTCAACCCCCCTCAACTATCGGCCCCACACCCACACCAACTGTTAAATTAAATGAACCTAGACAACACTGACCGCCAACTCCCAGGCACCTCATTGGCTGACGCCATGACGACAGGGGAGGGGAGGGGAAGATGGGTGAGTGGCGAGGAGACAATATGGTTGCACCCATTCATCTGTTGTTGTTCTTCCCTTCAGGGGTGGTCTTCCCTCCACATGCTCCAGACCTCACATAGCAAATACTCCAAAAGGAACAAACATTTGAAATTCTTGAAAAACAAAGCTCAGCTGAAGCTTAAGGAATGTGTATGTCTGTGTTACTGACTTTGTCCTTGAGGTAGCATCTAACATATATAGCGTGTGGTGGTACCAACAGGACAATGGGAGAAAGATGAGGGGCCTGGACGCTTAGAAGCCTCAAGCTCACAGCTTTGCGCTTGTGGGGTCAAATGGGAAGGGCCTTTAAGACTGATCAGGAGACTCTATTGGTCTGAAGGTGGGGGGGGTGAGACCATAGCATTGTCTCATAGGAGGGGCAAGGAGGAGTTAGTTTACCATGTGAAAGAAAAGAATGGTCAGGGAATATAGGGTGGGGTGGGAGAAGCACAGCAGGTGGGAAGAATAGAGAGAGGGAATATATATATATATATATATATATATATAGAGAGAGAGAGAGAGAGAGAGAGAGAGAGAGAGAGAGCACACTCTATAAAGGACAGACATCCCAAACATTGAAAATGAGGAAGAGTGAAAGTGCCAGGGAGCACGTTTGCTACAGACCTGTGACGAAGAGCGCAGGTGTGTTTGAATGTACGTAAGTGTGTACATGTTGTACAGACACTGTTTGGTTATGCAAGGGAAAATTGACTTGCGGGAGGTTTCGAAAGGTCCTAACTGAATAGCTTAACTCTCTGTCCTCCATTATACTCATGTCATCAATTTTGGTTCCTGTATATCTCTCCTTTGAAGATCTCTCCCGCAACATTTCATTCAAGGATAGGCCTCCACGGCAGGGGTCCCCAATTACATTCAGCCGTGGGCTGATTTCTCCTTGGTCGGGGTGCCGGGACATAGCTCTAAATAATTGATACACTGCAAATTGACCACAAGAATCCTTAACAGATACAGTATTTTACAAAAACACAATAATTTCATGCCTTGGTAACATCGGGGTACGATCACATATCCCTCTACTTACACATGGGAATACTTGGGAACAGATTTCAAAAATTATAATCACTTGGAGCTCACTACTGTAAGTAATTTTGGAAAAGAGAGTGTGCTAAATTACTAAAATGTAAATGTACTTTCAATATAATTTCCTGGCATTTTATGTCCAATAATGAAAATTACATAGATGTTGGAACATTGCTGTGGGGACTTTCTTCCATTCAGCCACAAGAGCATTAGTGAGGTCGGGCTCTGATGTTGGGTGATTAGGTCTGGCTCGCAGTCAGCGTTCCAATTCATCCCAAAGGTGTTTGATGGGGTTGACTGTGCAGGCCAGGGGCCTAGCCTTAACTATGAAAAACAGCCCCAGACCATTATTCTTTACAGTTGGCACTATGCATTGGGGTAGGTAGCATTCTCCTTGCATCCGCCAAACCCAGATTAGTCCGTTGGACTGCCAGATTGTGAAGCGTGATTCATCACTCCAGAGAAGGCGTTTCCACTGCTCCAGAGTCCCATGGTGGCGTGCTGTACACCACTTCAGCCTACGCTTCAGCCTACGCTTGGCATTGCGCATGGTAATCTTAGGCTTGTGTGCGGCTGCTTGGCCATGGAAACCCATTTCATGAAGCTGAGGGTTGCAACTGAGGACAGCTGATTTTTACGCACTACGTGGCTCAGCACTCGGCGGTCCCATTCTGTGAGCTCGTGTGGCCTGCTACTTCACGGCTGAGCCATTATTGATCCTAGATGTTTCCACTTCACAATAACAGCACTTACAGTTGACCGGGGCAGCTCAACAAGGGCAGAAAGTTGACAAACTGACTTGTTGGAAAGGTGGCATCCTATGACAGTGCCACGTTGAAAGTCACTAACCTCTTCAGTAAGGCCATTCTACTGCCAATGTTTGTCTATGGAGATTGCATGGTTGTGTGCTTGATTTTATATACCTGTCAGCAACGGGTGTGGCTGAAATAGCCGAATCCACTAATTTGAAGGGGTGTCTTTACTTTTTTTTTTTTTTTTTACTTTTTACAAAACTCTTTCTGGATTGACTGACCTTCATGTCTTAAAGTAATGATGGTCTGTAGTTTCTCTTTGCTTATTTGAGCGGTTCTTGCCATAATATGGACTTGGTCTTTTACCAAATCTTCTATATACCACCCCTACCTTGTCACAACACAACTGATTGGCAAAAAAACGCATTAAGAAGGAAATAAAGGACTTCCAGCACCGACAGAGATGGCCGCCTCGCTTCGCGTTCCTAGGAAACTATGCAGTTTTTTTGTTTTTTGGTTATTACTGCACTGTCGGAACTAGAAGCACAAGCATTTCGCTACACTCGCATTAACATCTGCTAACCATGTGTATGTGACAAATAAATTTGATGTGATTTGATTTGAAATTCTACAAATTCACTTTTAACAAAGCACACCTGTTATTTGAAATGTATTCCAGGTGACTACCTCATGAAGCTGGTTGAGAGAATGCCAAGAGTGTGCAAAGCCCCCGTCAAGGCAAAGGGTGGCTACTATGAAGAATCTCAAATCTCAAATATATTTTGATTTGTTTAACACTTTCTTGGTGACTACATGATTCCATATGTGTTATTTCATAGTTTTGATGTCTTCAGTATTATTCTACAATGTAGAAAATACTAAAAATAAATAAAAACCAGGCCTCCCGGGTGGCGCAGTGGTTAAGGGCGCTGTACTGCAGCGCCAGCTGTGCCTTCAGAGTCCTGGGTTCGCGCCCAGGCTCTGTCGTAACCGGCCGCGACCGGGAGGTCCGTGGGGCGACGCACAATTGGCCTAGCGTCGCCCGGGTTAGGTAGGGCTTGGTCGGTAGGGGTGTCCTTGTCTCATCGCGCACCAGCGACTCCTGTGGCGGGCTGGGCGCAGTGTACGCTAGCCAAGGTGGCCAGGTGCACGGTGTTTCCTCCGGCGCATTGGTGCGGCTGGCTTCCGGGTTGGATGTGCGCTGTGTTAAAGAAGCAGCGGCTTGGTTGGTTGTGTATCGGAGGACGCATGACTTTCAACCTTCGTCTCTCCCGAGCCCGTACGGGAGTTGTAGCGATGAGACAAGATAGTAGCTACAACAACAATTGGATACTACGAAAATTGGGGAGAAAAAGGGGTAAAATTCAAAAAAAATAAAAAATAATAAAAAATTAAATAAATAAATAAATAAATAAAAACCCTTGAATGAGTATAGTGTGTTCATACTTTTTACTGGTAGTGTATATTTATTTATTCTCTTTTTTTATTTTGCTCAGAAACCTTGGGGGCAAAAAAAAGATCGCCGGCAGGCCGCCTATTGGAGAACTCTGCTCTACAGTATCACCTCACCATTTAATAAACAAACACAACTACAATATTCAAACCTTTACTTTCATACAGACTTTACAAATAAGGAACCACAAATGTAGAAAAAAAAAAACTTCCCGTGCCAAGTTCGGACTCAATTGCGTAACACACACACCCTCAGATAATTTTACATAGGGGTAAAATCTACACAACCATACACACATGTATACACAGAGGAGGTGCGATTTTCACAGAGAGCTGTTACACAGGCATGCATGTCGCCCTGGGTGGCTCGCCTCCCATTCCCATCAGGCCGTCTGTTTAGCATTGGAAAGGTCCCTAGAGCGCCCCCCCACCGGTGGCTCACCGATGCATGATGGGACAGTCTCAGCAGGGCTGGAGGACCCGGCCATCCTCCCGGTGGAAGGAAAAAACAGTGAGGAGCATTCCATAGCCCATAATCATAAACACACACCCAGACGCCCACACATAACACACCAAGTCACACACCCACCAAGCATATTTAAAAACAAACACACCCACTCGTCCGCACATGTGCATATTTGCACATACATCCGAATTAGTATTGTAACAAAAGTCACTTAGGCTCCACACATTCACGTTTGAACACACACACACACACACACACACACACACACACTATGTGTACTGAAAACACAAACACACCCACACCACAAGCATCAAGTGCATACAGACTTTGTAGATGCCCCTTGATTTACAAGATTTACAAAAACCAACAAAGGCACGCCATAAATGTAGGTCTGAACACACTTGCTGAAATAAAAGGGCACATAGATAAAATACTCACGACTATACTAACATACTGTAAACACCTACCAACACAAATACACACATACAAACTGTGATTATGTGATTAACTTTTAAACTTAAGTCAGTGGGTGGTTGGCCTAAGTAACCCTTACAGTCCTTTTCATCTAAGAGTATAACTACAACAGACCATGGAGTTTTGAAAATGGAGGCCAAAATTTGTTTTAGGGAAGATGGCGTAGCCGAAGAATAGCGACAATTACACAACAGCAATACATATACAGTCTACCAAGCAAAGGGGCCCACGACAACTCAACCAACTCAGCGGAATGAAAGAAGTACACACACATGCTAACACACACACGTGCACCAGGGTAGCTGCAGACCTCCAAATCCCACCAAATTAACTATGTGGGGCCCATGGGCAAGGTGAAAGGTCAAGCAGGAAATGGAGCACACAGGAAGTCTCAGTCATGTAGCACCGCTTTGCCTTTTCTTTTTATCCAGAGCTACTTCCTGCCTAATTTCACCCTCTCGGTGGCTTGGCCAATCAGCAACCAAGCTCAGAGGATGATGGGGGAGTAGGGAATGAAATGCAGAGAGGGAGAGAGATAGAGAGAGCGAGCGAGAGAAAGAGAGAGAGAAGAAAAAAACAATAGGCTTCAAAGACAGCAGCTTGCATTCTCTCCCTCTCTCTCTCCGAGCACTGCGCCCCTCCCCCACATGCACACACCCCCACTCCCAGCTAACTTCCTCTCAATGCATGTGGAGAGCAGAGGAGAGGGGCGAGAGATGGAGGAAGGGAAAGGGGTGGGGCCCTCAAAAAGGTGCCTCTTAAAAAATCAAATAAAACAGGGCTACTGATTAACGGCTCCTATGTACACTATTTCTGGCTCCGGGCAGAACTCTTTTGGGTTCAATGTAGAACCCTCTGGGGAAAGGGTTCTACCTGGAACCAAAAAGGGTTCGTCAAAGGGTTCTCCTATCGGGACAGCCGGAGAACCCTTTTAGGTTCTAGATAGGACCTTTTTTTCTAAGAGTCTATAGAGCAGTAGGGTAATGAGATTAAGCAGCGAACTGCCAAAGCCGTGATATATGTTGGCTCTGTACTACTGCTATAAAGCCCTTCAGTCAAAATGCTCACGTCCTCTTCCTATAGCTGTGATTGACCTTATGCGTGTAGATGTCACGTTCTGACCTTTATTTCTGTTGTTTTGTATTTATTTAGTATGGTCAGGGCGTGAGTTGGGTGGGCAGTCTATGTTTGTTTTTCTATGTTTTGGTTTCATGTATTTTAGTTATTACGTATTGTGCTATTTTGCTCCGATATCTCTTAATCCTGTGTTGGATTATTTCACCCGTGTTTTCGGGTTTTCAGTGTTTGTTCCGGAGAATAAACTATCGACTCACTGCACCTGCTCTCTGCGCTTGATTCCACCTACCTTGTGAATACGTGACAGAATCACCCACCAACCAAGGACCAAGCGGCGTGGTAGAAAACAGCGACGACAGCAGCAGCAGCAGCAGCAACAACAACAGCGGCCGGTATCACAGGACTCCTGGACATGGGAGGAGATACTGAACGGAGAGGGACCCTGGGCACAGGCTGGGGAATATCGCCGCCCCAAAGCAGAGCTGGAGGCAGCGAAAGCTGAGCGGCGGCGATATGAGGAGGCAGCACGGCAGTGCGACAGGTACGAGAGACAGCCCCAAATTTTTTTTGGGGGGGGGCACACGAGGGGTGGAGCTAAGCCAGGTAGCAGACCTGCGCTCACTCCTCGTGCTTATTATAAGCAGCGAGATACTGGGCAGGCACCGTGTTATGCGGTTAAGCGCACGGTGTCGCCAGTACGTGCCCATAGCCCGGTGCGCTATGGGACAGCCCCCCGAGAGTGTCATGCGAGTGCGGGCATCGAGCCAGGGCGTATGGTGCCTGCTCAGCGGGTCTGGTCGCCGGTACGCAGTTTTGGCCCAGGGTATCCTGCGCCGGCTCTGCGTGCTGTGTCTCCGGGGCGCTGGGAGGGTGCAGTGCGTCCTCTGCCCGCGCTCCGCTCGTGCCGGGCGAATGTGGGAATGGAGCCGAAGGGAGAGGTGCGTGTAGTAAGCACTAGATCTCCCGTGCTTACCCACAGCCCGGTTCAACCTGTGCCTGCACTCTGGACGGTCCGGGCTAGAGTGGTTATCCAGCCTGGGGAGGTGGTGCCAAGGTTGCGCACCAGAGCTCCAGTGCTCCCCCACAGCCCGGTCCTTCAGGTGCCTCCTCCTAACCCCAAGCCTCCTGAAGGGCTCCCCAGCCTGGTGGTACCTGTGGCAGCCCCACGCACCAGGCTGTCTCTCTGTCTCCTCCCTGCAGGTGGTCCTGTCTGTCCGGCGCCGCTGCCGGAGTCTCCCGCCTGTCCGGCGCCTC
This sequence comes from Oncorhynchus clarkii lewisi, assembly GCF_045791955.1. Classification (NCBI taxonomy): domain Eukaryota; kingdom Metazoa; phylum Chordata; class Actinopteri; order Salmoniformes; family Salmonidae; genus Oncorhynchus; species Oncorhynchus clarkii. Next base: position 68,396,734 of record NC_092158.1, on the reverse strand, counting down.
TGCCGGAGTCTCCCGCCTGTCCGGCGCCTCTGCCGGAGTCTCCCGCCTGTCCGGCGCCTCTGCCGGAGTCTCCCGCCTGTCCGGCGCCTCTGCCGGAGTCTCCCGCCTGTCCGGCGCCTCTGCCGGAGTCTCCCGCCTGTCCGGCGCCTCTGCCGGAGCCTCCCGCCTGTCCGGCGCCTCTGCCGGAGCCTCCCGCCTGTCCGGCGCCTCTGCCGGAGCCTCCCGCCTGTCCGGCGCCTCTGCCGGAGCCTCCCGCCTGTCCGGCGCCGCTGCCGGAGCCTCCCGCCTGTCCGGCGCCTCTGCCGGAGCCTCCCGCCTGTCCGGCGCCTCTGCCGGAGCCTCCCGCCTGTCCGGCGCCTCTGCCGGAGCCTCCCGCCTGTCCGGCGCCTCTGCCGGAGCCTCCCGCCTGTCCGGCGCCTCTGCCGGAGCCCCTCTGCCCAGAGCTGCTGCCGGAGCCCCTCTGTCCCGAGCAGCTGCCTCTCTGTCCCGAGCAGCTGCCTCTCTGTCCCGAGCAGCTGTCTCTCTGTCCCGAGCAGCTGTCTCTCTGTCCCGAGCAGCTGTCTCTCTGTCCCGAGCAGCTGTCCCTCTGTCCCGAGCTGCCCCTCTGTCCAGTGGGGTCATTGAGAGGGGTGGTCATGCTGAGAAAGCCACGGAGGCGGACAATAAGGCGGACTAAGACAATGATGAGGTGGGGTCCGCGTCCCGCGCCAGAGCCGCCACCGCGGACAGACGCCCACCCAGACCCTCCCCTATAGGTCAAGGTTTTGCGGCCGGAGTCCGCACCTTTGGGGGGGGGTACTGTCACGTTCTGACCTTTATTTCTGTTGTTTTGTATTTATTTAGTATGGTCAGGGCGTGAGTTGGGTGGGCAGTCTATGTTTGTTTTTCTATGTTTTGGTTTCATGTATTTTAGTTATTACGTATTGTGCTATTTTGCTCCGATATCTCTTAATCCTGTGTTGGATTATTTCACCCGTGTTTTCGGGTTTTCAGTGTTTGTTCCGGAGAATAAACTATCGACTCACTGCACCTGCTCTCTGCGCTTGATTCCACCTACCTTGTGAATACGTGACAGTAGACAACATAATGTGTAGATTTTATCTGGTATTTACAACTTGATGCTTATTTCATTGCAACTACCCGGTGAATTTGACAATAAAACCTTATTGTTATTTTTTTTATTTTTTATGAATTCATGTTTTGATTTCACATTAAAAAAGACCAGTCTGTCAACATTGACATTGAGAAATAATTTCAACACACAATTTTTAGGGCTACATCCACAACCGGCGTGTTCGAACTTTGTATTCCACAAACGGTGCATTCAGAATGCCCAAAGTTGCAACGTTCGTATCAAACGCTAAATTCAATACTGTTTTTGTTTTGAGCGATAATTCAACATTTCAGCTTAGCTGAATACACCTCACATCCCTACTAGCCCTTCTCTGCTGCCTACGCCCTTCAAAAGAGGTAGCAGTTTTTCTCAGGGACGCAATGGAACTCGAGCCTGAATCTCCACCATAAATGAAACCGAATCCACTCTCACCATACAAAGCTCAAAGGCTCCAGATAATAACTGTTACAACAAGGCCATACAATAGCAAGGGATGTAGCTTAGCAGCACCATAGCTTCTGCTCAGAGAGAACGATAGCGCTAAATGCGAATTGTAATCACTTAATTGAGAAGCTCATTCCAATAATTGGCTCATAAGTGTCTTGATAGGTTGCCATACAACGTACACCCTAAAGCCCCACACTCCTCCTTCAATTGTCCCAAACGATGGTTGGGAGACACTGTTGTTGCACCTTGATTTTATGATATGTTGTTAATAGTAATGAAATAGTAAGACAGATGCAGATATTGCTTACCATTCAATCATACCTTGAGATTTGGTAGTATTGATAGTGATACGAAGAAATATCTATTTTTAAAAATACTTCAAATCCTTCATCTCTAATTTTAGCAATATTAACAAAGTTCAACATGTTAAAGCAATGTTTTTGGTTTCAAGCGGTTTCTCCAGGGCATAGTAAGTTCTCCTGCAATGCAGGACATTTTCAACTTGGAGTGCATTTGAGGTTATAAAAGTCTTCTGAAGTTTGTCATTTCCACTTTGAAATGTCAGCCTTGATTTTCCATTGAGAAAAATGCATCAACCCCTACAAAAATGTCCATTAATTATAATCCACATAATTATTCACATTTCCTGTTGTTGCAGGATCATTTTCCTGCTGTAGCAAGCTGACAACAAAAAAATGAAGATCCTGTATGCACTATACTGTAATGTGTGGGTCAACAGCCTATACATCCGGGGACTGGTGGTCAAGAAAGCTGACTGTGTGTGTGTGCTGTCTTTATGGGGTGGGCTGGGAACCTGCAGGATAGCAGGCCCATGGTTGCAGTTCTAAGCTGATTATGCCAAATGTGTGTGTGTGTGTGTGTGTGTGTGTGTGTGTGTGTGTGTGAGAGAGAGAGAGAGAGAGAGAGAGAGAGAGAGAGAGAGAGAGAGAGAGAGAGAGAGAGAGAGAGAGAGAGAGAGAGAGAGAGAGAGAGAGAGAGAGAACATGCGGACTACTGAAGTAAATTAAAACCACTACACAAAGCCTAGTTCAGGAATTGGTGTTGGTGAAGATGGGGAAAAGAAGAGCAACACTACAAAAACAGCCACCTTTTCACACGCACGCACACACGCACACACGCACACACGCAAATGGTGGGATAGGGCAGTGTGTGCAGTGCAATGGCGATTGCGACCTCCGTGGATCTGTTTGAGAGATATGCAAATTGTAGTGGGCCTTGGGTGTCGGGTAAGGTGGAAGTGATCTGCCTCTCAAAGTACTGCATGATGACAGAAGCGAGCGCTACGGGGCGATAGTCATTTAGTTCAGTTACCTTCGCTTTCTTGAGTACAGGAAGAATGGTGGACCTCTTGAAGCACATGTTGACAATACTCGAGCCAGCTGGTTTGCACCTGCTCTGAGATCGCGGCTTGGGATGCCGTCCGGGCCAGCAGCCTTGTGAGGGTTAACACGCTTAAATGACTTACCCACGTCGGCCACGGAGACAGAGAGTACACAGTCCTCGTGAAGCTGTATGTTTACTTCGTCGTGTTTAGCTCGTCTGGGAGTGAGGCGGCGGTGTCCGCGACGTGTCTGGCTTTCCTTTTATAATCCGTGACTGTCTGGAGTTCCTGCCACATACGTCTCATGTCTGAGCCGTTGAATTGTGACTCCCCTTTGTCCCTGTACTGTTGTTTTACCTTTTTGATTGCCTCACGGAGGTCGTGGATGGTCTGTTTGTGCAAGTCCATGTTCCCAGTCACCTTTCCATGGTTAACTGCGGTGGTTCGCACTTTCAGTTTTGCGGGAATGCTGTCACCTGTCCATTGTTTTTGGCTTGGATAAGTTCTCATTTTCACATTGGGAACGAGATCCTCTATGCACTTCCTGATGAACCCAGTCACCGAGTCAGTGTATACGTTGATACCATTCTCAGAGTTGACCCGGAACATTTCCCAGTCTGCGTGATCGAAACAATCTTGAAGCATAGATTCCGATTGGTCAGACCAATGTTGATCAGTCCTTTTCATGGCAGCTTCCTGTTTAAGTTTATGCCTATAGGTGGGGAGGAGCAGAATGGAGGTGTGTTCTAAATTGCTGAAGGTGTCAAGCAAGGCTGTGGGTAACTGGTGAAAGGAGTTAGGCACAGGAGAGCTGAGATGAGTGGACAAGGTATTTAATACAAGAAAATACCAGTATAAATACTATACTATGGAGCTGGAAAATTACCAGTACCACGAAATAAACGGCGTTAATAACATAACCCGGCAACAATATGCCAGCCGTCAGATACAGCCTTACAATAAAACAAACACGCACACAAACATGGGGGAAACCAGAGGGTTAAATAATTAACATGTAATGGGGAAATTGAAACCAGGTGTGTAGAAAACAAAAGACAAAACAAATGGAAAATGAAAACAAAAATGAACAAGGAGAGGCATCAACTTCGGCCGAAAGTCGTGACAGAAGAAAGGTCGGGGGAGGGCCTTGTAGCTGTCCCGGAAGGGAGAGTAGCAAAGTGCCAGGGTCTATGTTCAGCGTGTAGCACAGGAGATGTGTTGATAGAATTTTGGTGGCGTTTTCCTCAGATGTCCATTATTAATGTCCCCAGCTGTAATAAATGTGACCCCGGGATATGCGGTTTCCAGTTGGCATATAATCCAGTGTAGTTCCTTGAGAGCCGTCACGGTGTAGGCTTGGGGGGAATATACATAGCAGGGATGATGACTGAAGAAAATTATCTCGGGAGGTGATGCGGTCGGCATTTCATTGTGAAGGATTCCAGATCGAGAGAACAAAAGGACTTGAGTTCCTGTACATTACCACAATCACACCATGCGTTACAAGATACAATATACTTTATTGCCATACAACCAATGCGAAGGGAGTTCAACGTTCTGACTGCTGCGGGGGAAAAGTTTTTTTTAAACACCAGAGGGTAGGGGCTGAAAGAGTTAATTGGCTGGAGGGATGGGTGGGGGGTTGTTGATGATTTATTTCCGCACATTTGAATGTGCGCTTGGTGTGCAGAGAGCTCACAGAGGGAAGGTCAAAGCCAGTGATCTTGAAGGCATTTGACACAACCCTCTGTAGTATCTTCTCAATGTGACTGTCCATGTTCCCATACCTAAATATAATGGATGATATGTATGATGGACTGTATGATGGCTGTGTAAAACTGAACCAGCAGCTGACCCTGTTCGTTTTCAGTTGTCTTAGAAGGTAAAGCCTCTGCTGGCCCTTCTTGATGATCTGGTTGGAGTTGGCGTCCCATTTCAATTATGTAAGTGTAAAGGAATTTGAAAGAATCTATCAAGGTTATTGATTGGTCAGTGATTATGACCTTGGGGTTCTTTCTTATCCTGTAGGCTATGGCTATCTCTGTGTTTTTTGAGGCATTGAGCATGAGGTCATAGTCCTTACACTACGTCATCGCCTGAGCCACTTTTTATTTAACCTTTATTTAACTAGGCAAGTCAGTTAATAACAAATTCTTATTTACAATGACGGCCTACCAAAAGGCGTCTGCAGGTGTTGCAATCTGTGGTGGAATGCCAGGTCGACAGCGTCTTCAATGGGCCTATTAGCTCTCTAGGCAAACTGCAGTGGATCCATCAATGGGGATGTGCATGATGTTAAGTAGGCTGGGACATGGCATTGAAACGCTTTTATGGCCACAGAAGTCAGGGCGATGGGGCTCAGATGTTTGAGGCAGGGTGTTTTGGGTGATTTGGGGACAGTGATGATGGTGGATACTGTGGTACTGTACAATGGAATAAGGAAAATGTTACAAATGTCAGTGAACACTGGAGCCAGTTGTTCCACACAGTGGTGGAGCACAGCTGGGGCAAGTTGATCCGGCCCTTCGGCTTTCCTTATGTTCTGCTTTTTGAAAACAGTTCTCACCTCATCCTCCTGTATGGTGAATGGTGTCGGGAGGGGGGGTACGTGAAGTGGGGGGGTTAAGTGTCTATGCACTTGTTTCCTCAAAACGCGCAGAAAACACATTGAGCTTGTCGGGGAGGTCAGGGTACTCATTTGAAGTGGGGAGGATCGTTTTTTTTTTGTAATTTGTCATCTCTTGTAAACGTTTCCTGACTGATCTGGAGTCATTGGCAGTTAATTGTGCTTTCAGGTGTTTTTTGTGGTTTGTTTTGGCCTTCCTTATTGCAGAGCAAAGTTCATATTTGGCTAGTTTGTATTTTGTTAATCATGAAACAAACCCCACCGCCTTTCTTTTTCCGGTAGAGTTTTTTCTTCTTGTCCGCAAGATGGACGGAGAACCCCCACTGGTTGAATGGACGGGGACAATATATCCGGAGAGAGCCGTGATTCCATAAAACAGAGTATGTTCCAGTCCCTGATGTCTCTCTGGAAGGAGATCCTTGCCCTGAGCTCATCCACTTTATTGTCCAAAGACTGAACGTTAGCGAGTAATATAAGGTGGATGGTATGCAAACAAATTTCTGCTCGAATTTCTGGTGAGTGACCACCGATCTAATGTCCAAAAGTTATTTCTGGCTGAAGGTAATAATACAAGAAAAGTTCTGAGAAAATAAGGAAAGAAATAACATGAAAAAAAATGTACACAGCAAAGCTAGCAACAGGGAGACCGTGTCTGTCGGCGCCATCTTGACGGAGATTCCATGCAGTCCATACCAGGATGTTGGTGCCCATGACTCCAGGAAGGCATTTCACAAGACAGGACAAATGAGAGCCAAGGAGCTAACTACTCAGAAACAAGTAGTGGATGTATGTTTATCACAATTCTTTGTGAAATAGCCTTACTACCACCCAAGAAGCTCTCAACAAAACATGGAGGCTTAAATGACTTCATCAACATACAGTGTAAGCAAGGAGCACTGACATGAGACAAGATTTAGGGAAGAGTGTGGTAATCTGAGCCATTTTTTACATTCAGCATCACTCCGTCAAGCGAAATATAGTATTCTTTCTAACAAATATATCTACATATATTTCAGTATGGTGGGTATCCCTGGAAATGATCCGAATTCATGTAAACCTTACAGTTTTTAAAACATAGCTTGTCCAAAAAAAGTGGTCTCTTTGCACAACTTACCCCGGATATGGGGTAAATTGATCCGCAGGACAGAGTAAGTACACATTTCTGTACTGAATGAAATATTATCACTACCTTTTTAAAACCATAACAATCTTTATTTTCCAAACACAATTCAACACACTTTTTTGTCTTTCAATCATTTTAGGCATCTTTTAACACAGGCTTAACTCCTAACAAACATTTTGTACTTTATTTAACACTTTTAACATAGGCCAGGCCCTGTTGTTACCTCATATCCCAGCGATAATTCCTTGGATTACGCCTGGGAAGAAAACACTTCAATTTGGTCAACTTGCCATTGGCTCAACCATTGGCTCAACCAATGGCTCAACTTACCCCATGGTCATTGGCTCAACTTACTCCATGGTCATTGGCTCAACTTACCCCATGGTCATTGGCTCAACTTACCCCAAGGCAAACATGTTGACTATATTAGCCCACACATCTACAAGGATGCACTTTCATGCTAGGCTTAGGACCTCATATTGAAGCGTATAGAGATCCCAACTGAACAATCTTAAAATGATCTACGTTGGTTTAGATGCAAGCATCATGAAACCGCTAACACAATACATTAATTTGGCTTGGTAAAATTTAAAAAAAAATTGGGATCTAACTTGCTTACCACTTTTTCCATGTGGTTCCTTGCTTCATAGACTCCATGAGATCATGACCTCTTCCTAAATAATTGTTCAAATTATAAATTCGGGTGGCTCAACTTACCCCTTTGGCTCAACCTACCCCACTCTCCACTACACTGTATATTTACAACCCTTCCCCCTCCTTCTTCCCCCACTTGACCCCCTCCCACTTAGAATACCTGATAGCTGCCCCCCCCCCCCACCTCCTCTCTCCGCTCCACACGCCCTGCCCTACAACGGGTGAAAGGTCACTCCACTAGCCAGGCAATCAGGAGGCACCGATGCAACATTAACCCTAAACACGCCATGGACACACACAAAGAGTTGGGCCTTTCTGCTGCTATAGCAGGCTGTCTATGTCACTGCCTATAGGGAGTATAATCATATGGAAATGCCCAAAACAAGACATGCTAGCAAAAACAAACACAGGGAGATCTTGCATAGGGAGAGTCTAAATAGGTAGAGTCTGTTGCATGAAGAGAGAACAGAGAGCTGGTGGAAAGACTGCTGCTGTCTATACGATTACAATCTTCACCTGGTTCATTACACTTCAAAAACAGCGGTCAGAAAAAGAGGCTCCAAATTTGCCCGTGTGGAGAGAATTGCTGAACAACAAAAGGGTTGAGAAATAGCATGCATGAGTCTTATTTTCTCAGGGTGCTCTGAAGGTACATATATAGAACTCACTGAAAAAAAATACAGTGTAAAGACTTGGGGAAATAGTTATCATCCCAAATGCTACAACTGTGAACTGTAGTAGGCCTATATGAATAAAAGAGACAGTTCCCACTCGGCACAAATTGGTTGAATCAACGTTGTTTCAGCGTAATTTGTCAACGTATTGTGATGTGGAATCTACGTGGAAAATACATTGGATTTGCAAAAAGTCATCAAAAACGGTTGTTTTGTATGTGAAATTTCAACCACAGAACGATGTCATGATGGTAACCGATTTTCAACCTAGACAAACCTTTTATAAAATATGTTGAATTTCTATCGTTAAAAACAACATCAGATCTTCAACGTTAGATCCACTAGAAGAAGAAAAATAACAAGTTGGGCAGCGCCTCCATTTGGTCTCCCATCTTTAACCAAGCCCTGCTTAACTTTGATTTCCATCACTAACTACTAACAATGTGCTATCATGAGAATGAATTATTGAGAGATCTCTTAATAACTAAATAGATTCACTGTTGCTATCGAAGTCATTCCAAAGGGAAGGTTTAACAGAGCAAATATAACACATATAACAACCATACTCTCTATAAGTCTTACATCATCAACATTATACTACTTAGGCCTATATATACTGAACCAAAATATAAATGCAACATGTAACAATTTCCAAGATTTCACTGAGTTACAGTTCGTATAAGGAAATCAGTCAATTAGAATAAATTCATTACGCCCTAATCTATGTATTTCACATGACTGGAAATACAGATATGCATTTGTTGGTCACAAATACCTTTTAAAAAGGTAGGGGCGTGGATCAGAAAACCAGTAAGTATCTGGTCTGACTCATGCAGATCTCCTTCGCATAGAGTTGATCAGGCTGTTGATTGTGGCCTGTGGAGTGTTGTCCCACTCCTTTTCAATGGCTGTGCGAAGTTGCTGGATATTGGTGGCAACTGGAACACGCTGTCGTACATGTCGATCCAGAGCATCCTGAACATGCTCAATGGGTGACATGTGAGTATGCAGGCCATGGGAGAACTGGGACATTTTCAGCTTCCAGGAATTGTGTACAGATGCTTGTGACATGGGACCGTGCATTATCAGACTGAAACATGAGGTAATGGCGGCGGATGAATGGCACGACAATGGGCCTCAGGATCTCATCATGGTATCTCTGTGCATTCAAATTGCCATCGATAAAATTCAATTGTGTTTGTTGTCCGTAGCTTATACCTGCCCATACCATAACCGTCTGTCACAACGTTGACATCTGTAAACCGCTCGCCCACACAACGCCGTGGTCTGCGGTTGTGAGGCCGGTTGGACATACTGTCAAATGCTCTAAAACAACGTTGGAGGTGGCTTATGATAGAGAAATTACAATTAAATTATCTGGCAACAGCTCTGGTGTACATTCCTACAGTCAGCATGCCAATTGCACGCTCCCTCAAAACTTGAGACATCTGTGGCATTGTGTTGTGTGACAAAACTGCACATTTTAAAGTTGCCTTTTATTGTTCCCAGCACAAGGTACACGTGTGTAATGATCATGCTGTTTAATCAGCTTCTTGTTATGCCACACCTGTCAGGTGGATGGATTATCTTGGCAAAGGAGAAATGCTCACTAACAGAGATGTAAACACATTGTGCACAACATTTTAGAGAAATACGCTTTTTGTGGGTATTGAAAATGTCTGGGATCTTTTATTTCAACACATAAAACATGGGACCAACACTACATGTTGCATTTATATTTTTGCTCAGTGTGGCATTTGCAAAGTCATCAACAGCTATTGTTTAAATTCAACCCAGGTTTCAACTAAAAATAGACAATACATAAAGGCCTAGGGTTTCAAGCTTTGGTTGATGTCAAATTTAATCTTCAAGTTAATAATAAATATGTTGGATTCTCGTCTCCATTTCATCCAAAGATCTAAGTTAATGAATAGGACTAAATCAAATCAAACTTTATTTTGTGTATTTAAAGTTTGATTTGATTTGATTTAGTCCTATTCTTTAACTTTGACTTTTGGTTGAGATTGGGGACATGAATCCAACATATCAATTATTAATTTGTAGACAAACTGGAATTAAAGTCAGACTAAGTCAGTGGCACAAAATATATATCTTCTTCAAATGTAAATATTTGGTTGCGTTTAAAACCAAACACATTTAAATATCAGTTCTGCTATACAGTAAATAGCCTATTAATTTATGTTCAAGTCTCCAACTAAACCAAAAATAATGTTAAAGAATAGGATTAAGCCAGTGGCTCAAATGGAACTATCCAAGCATTACATAAATCTCCTTTAAATCTTGAAATTGTGTTGCGTTGTCAACCTAACACAATTCAATATGACTTTTGTAAAACAGTAAAGTTAAGGCTATCTTTCAAACTAATTTGGCAGTTTTTATTCAACCTTAAATGAGTAACTCATCCACGGTCACATTTTAAGGTTACTGTGACTATAAAAGTCTTTATGTAATCACAGAAACTGTGCATGTTCAAGACAGCATGCAAAGGTCGCAGGATCTGTGGAGATCTTCACAATTTAAATATCTGTGTAGAATCTCAAACAGCATTGATCACTTGCACTATGTACTTTTAATGTAATCTCAACTACAAGCCAGGTCATTTGGTTGTGCTATTAGATGAAGCGCAGTGATAACATGTTAAGTTGTTATATAAAAATGTCTGACAGTGTATTCCTATTTCAATTTTGTTGTGCTTTTAAATGGTTGAAAGTGCCGTTAGATGACAACCAAAATCAGATATTGTTTTTTTATTGGAATTTAGTTGTGCTTTTATATGGTTGAGAGCATAGTTATAACATACTGGGAATTTAGCAAACTCTGGCTGTCTTTTTGAGTGGGTGAATAAAGGTTGAAATATCATTGATTAATGTCTCAAACAAAAATGTCCCACATTTCCACGTTGACATGACATGGTGTGCCCAGTGGGTTTTGTCAGTTCAAAATCCCATTCTCTTCACACTATGCCCAAAATGAAGGATATGGGCACTTTCCAGGTACGAATCGAAGAAAATGTGGAGCCAAATCAAAAGTCGGAAGCAAAACTGGGAAACCCGAAAATCCTCCATCATGTCTAGGCACTCAAACACAATAAATGGTTGGCTTTTGTTGAAATCTGCACGTCCTCACCAGTCAGTTTCTATCTACAAGCCATCAGACTGCTGAACAGTCAAACTGGACTGACCACCTGCTCTGATTCTTCGCACCATAGTACACATGCGCTCACTCATGCACACACCCACACAGACATACACACACATACAGTACATATACATTCATGCTGCACACACACATCACAACTGCTGCTAGCATACTCTTTGTATACTGTGAAACGTATACACATGCACCCCTTCCCCAATACACGTGTAAATATTGGACTATAAATTGTGCCTTCCTGTATTATACTTATGCTAAAATGTTAATTATATTCTACTGTCATTGACTTTATGTTCCTATTCTTATCTTTTATTATTTCTTATTGTTGTTGCGTTGTCGAGAAGGAACCTGCAAGTAACCATTTCATTGGACGATTTATACCGTGCACTTCCTTACACAAAACTTGAAACTGAAACAGACTACTTGAAAGTCCAAATGAGGATGTAATCTCAAATTCAAACAATGTACAAAGCAAAACAATGACTAAGAGATGATTGGAGCTCTGTGCTCATCAGTGACAGATAGGCTATATGAATGTCAGACGAGCTGACAACTGTTTTGATAAATGATTGATAGAAACGCGTCACATTAATGCAATGCAGAATTATTTGCATGACAAACAAGGGATTGTACACACGCTAGATCACACTTCCAACATGGCAACTGCCTGACGTTGTTAACCGACTAAAAACTCCACTTTTATGGATTGGTCATGCTCGTTGAAAGGTTTCAATGTGCAAATCTTCACAATGTGCCATAAAAGCTTACCAAGATGTTAATTCACATTTTTCAAAGAGCAGAGAACAGAGGGAGGGAGGACAGGAAACAAAAAAGCAGCTTGCAAGTTGACATATTGATGAAAATGAAAGACCCACACTGCTATAGGAGCAGCTATTACGTAGGAGAGAGAAGTAGATAAGTAAATATTTTATGGGGACTATCTAGCGAGCATAAAATCAGAGATGAATATTTAATTGTTAATGGGAAGGTGCAAAGGCAACCAAATATCATAACACTGTACGATCTAGCTGCTAGAGCCTGAAGTGCCAATAATCCTCAGTGTGTCAATCAAAGACAGACATGAACCCTTCTGTGGATGTAATACTGTACTTCATGCTTTAAATAGCTAGAGTGTGCAAGAGAGGGAGGGAGAGAGGGAGGGGGTGGAGAGGAGCGCAAAGAAAGAGTGGTAGGGGAGAGGAAGTAGGAGGCACAAGCACTTGATGTGATTTCTTGAAGTCAACTGGCAGTATGCAGTCAACTGGCAGCATGCAGTCAACTGGCAGCCTGCAGTCAACTGGCAGCATGCAGTCAACTGGCAGCATGTAGTCAACTGGCAGCATGCATGACATGTTCTTTACACAGGCTGAGCTTCAGTGTGCTTGGGTATACCACTGCTTAGAATGAAATAGATGCCAGTACTCATTTGAGGTACTGGAGTCAGATTTTAGAGTCAATATTCTATAGAGTTTGAATCTACATTCAAGGTCCTGGTACTCACTACAAGTGTGCACCTACCCAGCTCAAGCGCAAGTGGACATGTATTACGTAATGAAAAGACAAAGAATTTTTACCTTACAAAGACTACAGTACCAAGAATAGCCGGGAGAGTTCAAAGACTCGGACAACCTCGTTGGCCGAGAAAACCTGCTGAGAGGGAGGAATCTCTTCCAATCAAAAATGTATTGATATGTCACAATACATTTCCTCTGTGGTTGTACAGTACCGGTGGACGGAGGTGATCAACGGGTTTGGGAGAGAGAGGGGCTTGCAGGGCTACCGTGAGGAGCAGTGGTTGAAAGTAGAGGAGTGATTCCCCTGGCACTGACCTGGTCCTGCTCCCTTCACAATTAGTATTTTATGGTTCATGATTAAAGACAGACGAAGAACAAACAAGACAATGTACTAATAACTAACGCCATGTACAGTGAGTGCCTTGCAAAAGTATTTAGACCCCTTGGATTTCTTCACATTTTTGTGGTGTTAAAAAGTGGGATTAAAAATGGATTCAATTGTCATTTTTTTTGTCAACAATCTACACAAAATACTCTGTCATGTCAAATTGGAAGAAATATTATTTTAAAATGTTTTATTAAAAATAAAAGTCATAACTAAGATATAGTCTTTGCATAAGTATTCAGCCCCTTTGTTTAGGCAAGCCTAAATTAGTTCAGGAGTAAACATTTTGCTCAACAAATCACATGGGAAATAAAAGGGGTTGACATAAAAGGGGTTGACATGATTTTTTAAAATGACAAACCCTTCCTCTGTCCCCTATACAGAAAACATCTGTCAGGTCCCTCAGTCAAGTATTGTGTTTCAAACACAGATTCAACTACATAGATAAGGGATCTTTTCGACAGCCTCAAAGAAGGGCAGTGATTGGTAGATGGGCAACAAAAACAAATCAGACACTGAACATCTCTTTAAGCATGGGCCAATTAATAATTATGCTGTGGATTATATATTAAACAAGGCACTAAAGTAATACTGCAAAAAAACAACAGAAAAGTAATACACATTTTGGTCTGAATGCAAAGCTGTATGTTTGGGGCAAATCTATCACAACACATCACTGAGTAACTGCCTACTTATTTTCAAGTATGTTGTTGCTGCATCATGGTTTGGGTATGCTTGACATCAACAAATAGGAGGTTTTCAAGATAAAAAGTGTGATGTAGGCAAAATCACAGGCAAAATCATAGAGGAAAATCTGCTTTACACCAGAGACTGGGAAGGGAATTCACCTTTCAGCAGGCAACGGGAGTTGCTTACTAAGAAGACAGTGAATGCTCCTGAGTGGCCAGTTTGGACTTAAATCTGCTTGAAAATCTATGGCAAGACTTGAAAATGCTGTCTAACCAACATTTTTTTTAAAAAATTTATTTATTTATTTTTTTGAATTTTACCCCTTTTTCTCCCCAATTTCATAGTATCCAATTGTTGTAGTAGCTACTATCTTGTCTCATCGCTACAACTCCCGTACGGGCTCGGGAGAGACGAAGGTTGAAAGTCATGCGTCCTCCGATACACAACCAACCAAGCCGCTGCTTCTTTAACACAGCGCACATCCAACCCGGAAGCCAGCCGCACCAATGCGCCGGAGGAAACACCGTGCACCTGGCCACCTTGGCTAGCGTACACTGCGCCCAGCCCGCCACAGGAGTCGCTGGTGCACGATGAGACAAGGACACCCCTACCGACCAAGCCCTCCCTAACCCGGGCGACGCTAGGCCAATTGTGCGTCGCCCCACGGACCTCCCGGTCGCGGCCGGTTACGACAGAGCCTGGGCGCGAACCCAGGACTCTGATGGCGCAGCTGGCGCTGCAGTACAGCGCCCTTAACCACTGCGCCACCCGGGAGGCCCTAATCCCCAACATTTTGACAGAGCTTGGAGAATTATGGAAAGAATAATGGGCAAATATTGCACAATCCAGGTGTGCAAAGTTCTTAGAGACTTACCCAAGAAGACTCACAGCTGTAACCGATGCCAAAGATGTTTCTAACATGTATTGATTCAGGGAGCTGAATACTATGCGACTACTATATTTTACTTTTTTAATTTCTATTAAATCTTTTTTTTTTAATTCACATTTTTTTTCTTCCACCTTGACATTAGTCTACAGAGTATTTTGTGTAGATTGTTGACAAAATAATGACAATTACATACATTTTATTCCCACTTTGTAACAAAATAAAATGTAAAGAAATCCAAGGGGTCTGAATACTTTTGCAAGGCACTGTAGCTTCCTCTTCTCTGGAGATCCCAAATATGTCATGGGAAGTAACCATTTGTTTCTCATCCCAATGAGTAAGATTTGTTTCTCATCCCAATTTTATCTAAACAAACCTCAATCAATTACAGAAAATGACCAAATCATAACTCAGGTAAAGGATGGTATTTTCTTTGCAATCAAGTGTCCATGGCATTCTAGTTTTTTATTCATTTTTTAAACGCGTTGATTTGAATTTGTCGATTTGCTCCGGTACAATACCCGACTTTCAATCGAATCAGTAGCTTTGTCTTTGAGTCCCATATGTTTCAGAATCAGAAAAGCTCCTCTTCTTTGAAAAGGCATCCATATTAATCGAATATACGATTTTTTGACAAAGCCATAAAAAAAACAAATTGGCTAATAAAGCATTCATAACACATTCATAAGCACTAAAGGAACACGAGAGTTACAGGGTTACATTATAAACATATTATTACACAGATACAGCATGAATATACTATTAGGTATTAATAGCCTAACACTTCATGACAAGGACAATTAATGACCAATGGTAGGTTTAGAATGTTGCCTATACACTTTTACAATATGACATTACTGTTGAGGTAACGTATGTAATTGTTCACTTAACCATTAAGTAATATGCCTACTTAAATTAAACCGCAGCTGTTTCTTATAATATGTATTTACTGCTTATGAGTCAACTATGGATGTTTTCTAAAATAGTGTCAAGGTAAGGTGTTACTGACTATTATGCTGCTTTAAACTCTGCGGATGAGCATGTGAAACAAAAACACCTGGCCATCAAGGTGTGTGTATATCTCTGTGGTGTGTGTGTGTGTGTGTGTGTGTGTGTGCACGTAGAGTCCCTGGGAGCCTCTGTGTTTATGGTGCCATCTCTCTCATGCATCACAGTGCTGCACCACACATGCACACAAACACCGATTGACTGAGGGGAAAAAAATGCTCAGCTGAGGAATGTGGGGCTTCTGCCATGGCAACCAGCAGGGGAGGAAACACAGGTCCTCTCGTACATTATCACGTTACGAGCTCCCCCTTCTTCCCTCCTCCTTTCCTCCCTCTATCCCTCCTCTCACTCACTCACTCCGCCCTCTTCCAGGCTCCGAATTCCACAGTTCCCGAGCCTAAAACAAATCTGGTGAGGTTTTCGATCCTAGCTCATTCCATCGCAGCAATGGCGGATTGACCCGAACCATACACCACAACCCTTGACCCCGGAGTGATTATGAAATGCTGTAGTTTAAGAGTTTAGAAAGGGCCAGAGGGCGTAGCACTAGCAGCAAACAATTTAACTGTTCAAAGGGGCCGCAGCTTCAGCTGAGGTGCAGCCGCCATAACGGGGGATGGGCTTCCCCTGACTTAAAATTGGCTGTGCAGGGTATGTGGAACACAGTCAGCTAGCTACATACTACTGCTCATTTTTCACAGAGCTTCCTCTGGCACTCATATTACATGACATCATACATGCCGATAGGCTACATAGGGATATCATATGTGAGGTTTTACGTAATTGCTTAAATCAAAATGCTACACAAAAACCGACACGTCAACCTACAACCGCCCGAAAGCGGGAGATTGATAGCATCTGATATGCAGGCGTTTTGTTGCATTTTCAGAGCAGTTGAGTACAAAGATGTCGATTATTATAATCCTCATAATAATTAACATTTCCTGTTGCTGCTCAAATTAAGATCCCACATCCGTAAATACACTGTGCACATGAATGAATGATGCGAATCGCAGCCAAGGACCCTCTCCTTCACTGTTGAAATTAGTCTACTCTACAGGTCTGACCTACACAGTAGAGAGCGCATTCGCGCCATTGCCTGGAAGAGGTGGGGTGGTCGTTGCGGTGGTTGGTATAGTGAGACGAAGCTGAAGCCTTTAGTCTGGCTCAAAGTTAATGCCTATCTCCACAATGACCCGTTCGTCATGAGAAGATGGCAGCCGCAAGGTCTCCATTTTGTGTGGCACAGTAGCCTAACAGTACGTTGTAGGTGAGATATTGATCTCCATCGAGTATATTTAGCCATTGTCACTTTATTCACACATAACTTAATATTTATATTTTTGTTATACATTCTGATTCCTGGAAAACACATATATAGTCACTTTATGTCATGTGAATATGGTCAGTCCCGTAGCCTTGCAGTAGGATATAGGTTGATGCTGCCAGCGCCTCGTCGTCTTCCTCGAGCGTCATTTTGTGCGCAACAATGGCCTACAATTTATGCACTGCATGGGTTCGAGAGAAATATATGTCCACTTTACAGCATATAAAGTCAATTAATAACTTTGATTGACATTATTCCATATATTTATAATAGCTCAAGAATAGTCTAAAGGCTACTCGTTTAATTACTTACAGTTTGATCATTAGAAAAAGTTGTCGCTCAGATTTGGGTTGAAGTTACTGAGAAGAGGAGGGTCAAATGTAATAATTTTGGTAAGAGCAGTCTATCTAGGTGGATGATCTTGTATGTATTTCTCTTCCAAAACGATGATATTTCGTTGTCCCTTTCTCGGTAACCCACCCAATTTGACAGGCTCTGCCATATCACCTGAGGCCCTATGCCCACATAGACCTATTGATTTGATATTTGTATGCAATATTAATGCCCAAATGATTGCCAATTAATTTATATTGCTCTAAAAATCAACAATTAACACTGCTATACAGGTTTAAAAGTACTATTCTTTCATAGTTTATCCAATCAACTGATGGTCAAAAGACAAAAGTCTGTAGAAACCTGTAACCAGTTTTTGCATAGGCATAGGAATACTTATCGCCGTAAATTTCCCAAAAGGCAATAAAAGAGAAATGTAGGCTACTTGACTGAGACCATAGGCCTAAACATTCCTCATACATTAGGCTACATGGTCTATAACCTCATAATCAGAACCGAAGGCTATTTTCCTTACTTGTCTCTCTGTCCATATTCCATATTTGCCATGCAGAACCCAGCGGGTAAACAACTGAATCAGACAGATAAGAAAGCTATTCTTCAAATTAGAAGTAGTCCGGATTAGGATGAATGTCTGTTGGTTAATGAGAATGCATATGTTCAGAATATAAACAAAAACAAAACACCGCATATAACTTGCTATGGTTGCAGTTTGAACACTTACAGGGCTCGTAGACACACACGTCTGTAAAGCCGTATTTTCTAGTTCACTGCGAATGACACCACCCCTAGATAAGTCTGAACCATGTGAGCCAGCAAGTAGGTAGCCATCTTTATTGGACAACGCCCAATTACTACAATGAAATACAGTCACATGTGGCAGCGCAGAATATACCAGAACATTTAGGAACATCACTGAGAGCACTATTCATCTGGGCGTCACCTATAGAATAAATTGATATGGATGAGTGTCACAGTCAGTCACCACGTTGAGAATTCGTGGCTAGGTTCCTGTATGGGTAAAACAAATGCTTATAAAGATAATATACTATTAATAACTTACACACAAAAACAAAAAAAACAGCTGCCATTTTATCACTATTGTTTAAAGGTTAAACAATCGGCGTTTTATAGGCATAGTCGAAGACATGCACAATATTGTAAATCTACATATTATGAATGCACGTTTGGCTATATTTCGTTGGAAAGGAAATACTGTTCATTGCATCCTATTGAGAAAGCAAACACTCTTGCTTCTCTCTGTCTGTCAGTGCGATGGCTACACACCTCCCCCCATCGCTCAGCTGCTAGCGCTCGCTCTACAGCCTAGCGCTGCTGTTTGGAGGAAAACCTGCCTTCATTCATAAAGTCTGTAAACTACTCGAGAGTACTACAGCATCGTGGAAGAGGCGGTTCTCCTAGTAGCTGCACCGCCCACCTAGAGAAGCGAAAGGGAGGGGAGGGGGAGAAGATAGAAGCAGTCATTGGATAGAAGAAAGGAGGGAGCGTGTGGCTACAATGTATGCCAGAGAGCACGCCTGACGCATACAGGGGGTATAGCAAGGGTTTGGTTATGCTGGTAATATCGAGCAGTGACACATTTCTGATACCATATGCACTGTTTTCGAAGAGTGCCTTACTTCAGATGAATCATTGCTGCGGTTGACGTGGACGATTTGCTTCCCGGCGCTGCTCTGTCCAGGAGAAGTCATAGAACCACGTAGGCTACTCGCTATAACGTTTAACATGACTCATGGAGCAGAAACATAATAACCCCACATCCGTACATTCGCTTTTCATGTGATGTCGACATGTCTACTGGATCTAATGAGACCGAGAATAAGGGAGTGTTTAAACGGTTAGCCTACATCTTATATGCATTATAGCCTATACATGAATGATCAAAGCCTCATGCGTCCTCATAAACGTGCAAAATGTATTTCTTAATTGCCCATAATACGTCCGAGAAAGCAAAGACAAATCCATTCGATCACACAACGTGTGTCCGTTTTCATCAAAGCATGGGAGAAGATAAACCACGTTTTATTCCAAATAGGCAAGAAGTGAGAGGCATGACAAAACCCCACTAAACGTTCTACTTGAAATGGATGTTATAACCGAGTTATTTGTGTTGATAGCGAGAAAAGACACATACCAATTTAAGGATTATAACACCCAACTACACTCTAGAGTGTAATGGCTATTGAAATATCATTATCAATCAATGAAAAACATCTTATTACGTTTCTTCGAAATCATAATGTAGCATAAAGATGACAACACTATGTTCCATCTGAATCCATACTTTAGATCTTTGTTGTCAAACGTTAGGGGAATCTCACTCATTGATGCAAGCATCATGCCAATGATTGCAAACAAATAATTAAAACACTAAGGGAGAATGCCTACTAGTTGAACGAATTATAGTTAATGTAAGTATTATATAAACTCAAATAAAATGTAAAATTCTGAAGTTTATCTACATTGTTTTGCCAGAGTAACAACTTTAGTGTCGTCAACTCATTGCTGTCTAATGTACACTATGAACAGAACTTCGAAATCTTCCAATTCTAAAACGAGAAATGTACATTTTTCCAAACTACTTTCTTTAAGATAAATAATTCTTCCCCACAAATAATATATAAAGTATTACGCCAAAGAAACAATAAACAATTACATGAAACACACACTGGTGAACATTTGTGTATTTGCATATTTGCTCATTATCTTATTGCTAGCTCTACGCTCACTCTACCTAGTTGTATATAATAAATATAATGTATGTAAACTTTGTTTAAACTCTGTTTTCTGTATTCTGTTTCTAAATGCTGTCTATCACTAGCAGCACCATATCACCAAGTAACATTCCGAGTATGCTAAATGTACTTGGCGAATGAAGGTGATTCTGATTCTGAGAGAATTGATATAGGCCTAGATCTACTGCTATAAATCTGATATCAATCACTGATAATTGTTTGAATTTAAATGTAAAAAAAATACTTTGAAAACTGAATAACATTAAAGTTGGTGTAATGTCAAATGGTTATTTTTGTTGCTTTATTATATATCGAGATACATTACATTATAACTCCGATGTAAAACAACTATCAGAGTACCTTTAAGATGCACAGTGAATATACGCGAGAATAGGGAGTGAGGGGAGACAAATACTCCTCCTAAATTAGAAAAACATGAACATCATATTAAGATAGTTGTCTTAAATCTGATAGGGTTAAAGCATTGTGCCTACACCCTAATGAAATCACAATGTTACCACTGCAAAGTTCTGAATTCAATACAACTAGTCTACAAGTCAATTAAGCGCAGAAACATTTACAATTAATTAACATAACATACTCAAAAAAGTGAACATATCTTTACACATAAATTAAAATAATTGAATAACAAATTAATATCCATAGAGTAATAACAGAAATTGTATTGTATTATACTCAATTATACAGTACTATTTCCAGTCCAACTTATAGGACCCTCTCCAAATGGTCAGCATTGGGGTAAAGCCTGTCTTTTGCCCGATTTTAATGTACAAAAATACAACCGTGGAAAGAATGTAATTTTCTAAGTGACATTCAATTGCTCAGAGTTTGGTTATCCAGCACTACAACATATACTGTTTTCTATTTTCAAAAAACATTATTTTTGTTTCTAAATTCTTCAACCACAACGTTCTATGCCATTAACACCACCATCTTTAGTTAACTAAAAACGTGGTCCAACCAGAAGCCTTCTGTGAGATCCACTTCAAAAGAATAGAGAAGTTATTCTCCCCATTTACATTAAAAAATGTAAATAAGTATTTTGACTAAATAAGATGTTCCTACTTTTGAGAATTTAGAGTCCTTGAACAAATCGGAACACTTGAAAAGTAACAAAGTGTGAGGTAATCATTCACTACAATGCTCATGTATAGATCTCTGTTTCCCCCAGTCACATAAACAGATTAACAAAAATAAACGCTTAAAACCTTCCTCTAAAAACATCTACCAAAATATCCATATGAATCAATATGACCACAAACAGCTTTCAAAACCTTGCTAAAAGTAACAAGCATCTCCAACATCAAAGTTCACTTTGAGAGAGAAAGAGCGAGAGAGAAAGAGAGCCACAATGTACTTGTGTTTCAAAAACAAGAGGGTGGTTTCTTCCTCGGAGAGTGTGACGTCAGCTCTGACTTTGTTTTGAATCAATGAACCCCAAGGACCTATACAACGTCCAGAATGTGGTGGGGGGGGGGGGGGGGGGGGGGGGGGGCAGTCCACTCTATATGCAACTGACTCTTAGGAACAGCCACGGCATCCCTTACTTCCTCTGTTTTGTTCCCTTCTCATGTGTAACTTCCAACACACAGCACAACGCCATGGCTGCTGCCCCAAACATTGATTGAGGAACGTCGGGTAATGATCATTACTGATCAACATGGCAAAGATATTTGGGCTCTATATTCGAATAAAAAACTGTTTCAAGACACACTAGAGCGCAACTCTGTTAACCACGTGTTATGTTTGGTACAGTCCACATAGCCTTAGAGAGAAATAACAAGAGCTAAAACTAATGCAACTAAATTAGTTCTAAACTAGATGACAAATAACATTTCTGTCAAGCATTTTGCTCAATACTTGAACATTGAAGCAAGGACCCACTTCATCATAATTCCATTGCATGGTTTCAGGTAGATTGCAATATTTTTTTCACATTTGCTTGAGGTATCAGAAGTTATTCTAAGAAATTAGCAAACTGCAGGGGTTCTCTGTACATGTGTGTTTTATGAACATTCAACAAATCTATCAAATTCTCAGACTCAAAATATTAATATTCACACATTTTAGTCATTCAGCAGACGCTCTTATCCAGAACGACTTGCATTTAGTGCCCTCGTCTTAAGATAGCTAGGTGAGACACTCACATATCACAGTCTAGTATGTACATTTTCCCTCAATAAAGTAACTATTAGCAAAGTTGTAACAGAAGTATTACTAGAGGTGAAGAGGAATTGAAACACATTTAAACTCACTATGCAGAGATCAATCAACACCTTGGTTAACAAACAGGTAACTGCCAAAATAAAGGAAACACCAACATAAAGTGTCTTAATAGGGTGTTGGGTCACCACAACCCAGAACTAGCTTCAATGCTCCTTGGCATAGATTCTACAAGTGTCTGGAACTCTATTGGAGGGATGCGACACCATTCTTACACAAGAAATTCCATCATTTGGTGTTTTGTTGATTGTGGTGGAAAACGCTGTCTCAGTTGCCGCTCCAGAATCTCCCATAAGTGTTCAATTGGGTTGAGATTTGGTGACTAAGACGGCTATGGCATATGGTTTACATCGTTTTCATGCTTATCAAGCCATTCAGTGACCACTCGTGCCTTGTGGATGGGGGCATTGTCATCCTGGAAGAGGCCACTTCCATCAGGATAGAAGTGCTTCACCATAGGTTGAAGGTGATCACTCAGAATGGCTGTGTATTTAATTGGGGTTTACCTTTCCCTCTAAGGGGATGAGAGGACCTAAACCATGCCAGGAAAATGCACCCCACACCATAACAGAGCCGACAGAACCCTCATTTACTCAAGTGTTTCCATTATTTTGGCAGTTATCTGTATATGGATAATGAAGACAAGGATAACATTTTGACCCAATGGCATCCCAACATGCCAGTCATTTTAATTAGACCTGAACCTTAACTAAAAACCACACAAAAACAAGTTTGATTCATAACATCGGTCAGAGTGTGTTCAACCTCATCCTTTTCGTATGAGACTGAAATGACACCTGCAACCACAACTGGGGAGGAAAAATACAGCTGTGCATTATCAAATAACAAAGCAACCATGCACGTTTGCTTTTTTATGTTAGCCGGACAAAATTAATATCAACACGAAACATGTTTCAATAGATTTAGATCTCATCGCTCCTCGATCTATGTGCGCAGCAACTCAGCAAATGATCTTAATCCAGAAATCCAACACTCACACTCACATCCATGTGAGCATGTGTCCTGGTGTGACATGGCACACACTCCCAGTGTGATGAAGTGACTAGTATGAGGGGGAGTGGTATGAGGTGGGGGAAGGAGGTTGAGTAAGGGTGTAGGTTTGTAAGCCGCCCTCGCTCCCTTTGCCTTGTAGTGTGTGTGTGTGTGTGTGTGTGTGTGTGTGTGCGTGTGTGTGTGTGTGTGTGTGTGTGTGTGTGTGTGTGTGTGTGTGTGTGTGTGTGTGTGTGTGTGTGTGAAAGGGGATAGCATGGCCATACCAGCACATGCCTGTTTGGCAGACATGTGACCTGGAGGCTCCATTTTAACTGATTCAGAGTCAGAGCTGTGAGACTGAGGGAAAGAGCGAGAAAGCGAAAGAGCGAGAAGGAGCGAGAAGGAGCGATAGAGGGTAGAAAAATGGAGGAGGGGAGAAAATGGGTCTTCACTTTGCTTTGTCAGGCCTCATAAGAGAACAATAATAATAAAATACTTACATATCATTTGACACACCCACTTCTTACCACCTTATATCAAGATGTGAATTGCAGCAGAGACATGTCAACACTTATCTTCCATACATCTAAAGTAATCATGCTCAATGACTATCTTTTTCCATTGATGTTGCCCTCTAATTCTACACATTTTAAAGCTTGACATAGGCACATATTTTATATATATATTTGAGTATTTCCTTAATACTGCCGTGGGCTAAATCAGGGTCACACAGAGTGTTTCTTGGTAGTCTTAAACAAATCTACAAAAGTATACACCTCACACAAATGGTTATGGTCTTCAAAAATGGAAGACAACACCTACCTGTACAATTTCAGATATACAGTCTTGAAATGCATAACATTTTGAGTTTGCATCCCACTATTACACTTTATATACATCACAGAAGACTAAAATATAACAAAACCGTTTGACATAGAAACACCAGATTTTCGGAGGTTTAAAAAAAAAAGTATGTTTATACATTCTGAAGTTATGAAAAACATGAATAACATTCCACCCATGAGGCAACTAGGTCGTTTGACTTTAGGAAAGGTTGGGAAACAAACCTCAAACTGTCACCGAGCTCAATGGTAAGGGAAACCCCATTAACACATCACTGTTGACAAGTATTAAGCCATCCTCTCATGTGCCTCAGATACAACACAACCTTATTAACTGTATGGGAAGGTTTACATGAAGTAGTCCTTCAGTAACTATTTAGGAAAATGGTGATGACTTCTGGCCACCATATAGAGCAATGGCACTACCAAGAGTGTTGACCCGTGAAGGACCGAGCTATTTGCTCACTAAGACATACTTTCAAAATACAGATAAATGACCTGTAAACCTACACTCTGTTCAGTCACAGTTATTTTCATTGTCTCAATAATCGATTGGTCATTTTGGATGTCTAGAATAACACTGCTTTCTCACCTGTGATGCAACAAAAAAAGAATTTGTTTATAAACCATAGTTCATTAAGGTTCAGTAACACTTTTATGCGTGATGTCATATTACATACTTTAAAGACATGTTTTCTTTTCCAATTCAATACTATGAAAAATGTCATTCCGATTTAATTCAGTCATTTGAAGACAGTTTTCAAAAAGTCTTAATTTGTCCATTGAGGCTGAACATGTTAATAGCATTAGATCATTATTTATATGAAAACAATATTTCATAAATCAATAGTTATTCATTACAAAAAGGTAAACAGTCTGATTAGCATCCAAGAACCCCATTGTAAGTTAATATAAGAACATAATACAATTATGAATCTTTGGTCCACACAACTCCACAATCCTTAGATCATGCTGCTACTGCGACTACCACATGCGACTATCACATTCCCACTTCAAACTGTCTTTTCAGACAGAAACACTGTAGACAGTCTTTCAATAACTTCATTGAGCTATCTGAAATGTATTATGAAAATGGAACAAATGCTCAACAGTCCATTAACTTAGAAAAAAAAACATAGAAAGCAACTTGCCAAAGAGCATTCTGTCTACAACAGTTTTATCTTTCTCAGAGCTTTAATGACCTTGTACAGTACATACAATATGTGCACTAGAATTGCATCTATGCTTTCCACAACTGGGATCTGCACTCACATCTGGGTTACCACTCATGAAACAGGATTTGGATGTTGAAGACATGCAAACTATGATTCTTTTTTTTTGTTGTTGAAAATGTATAGAAATTGGCAGACAATTTAGAGCTCCGCTACTTTGGAACCCCTGGACTAAATTACTGAGAAGTGGGCCAAGGATTTCTGAAGGCGAGCAAGAAATATCCTCTCTCCCCATCGAGACCTTCCACATTCCGGCACTTTTGGGTGCCAAGCCCCACTGTGACACCCACAGAAAGGAGGTGGGAGCACAGTTGGAAAATCCACATGAGACACACCTCTTAAAGCAGAGCAGAACAGTAAAGGGGACTGACTGGGGAAGCTCCGCCCACTAGGCTCTCTGCTCATTGGTGTCCAAGTGTACAGGGAGCACTCTGGAACAAAATGGCTGCCCTGGGTGATCAAACAGGTGGATGATGAAGCACATTCATGACAAACAACATTTGGGTTCTTGATGAGAAGAGGTGATTAAATGCAACAGAGCTGGTGAAAAGTGACTTTTTTACTGCTGTGAACTAAATCTAAAGAGAGAAAGACATGTCACTACACAAATTGTCAACATCGTTGGCTATGAAATGAGTAATCAACATCTTGGCATTTAATATATATCCATTCAAAATGTGCAAACACATTCAAACGTATTTGTGAACTAATGAATGTATACTCAAAAAATTCCACAAATAGTCAATATCAGAATAGCTCAGTCACTTTGAAAGGAATAATCAACATCTTGGCATACAACATCTATCCATTCAGATTGTGAAGTAATGCATGTTCAATTTCAACTGTTGAATAAATGAAGAGCAAAGTTTTGAGAAAATAAATGTGGTGATTTCATTTAAACTTCCAAGAGAAACAAGCGTTTCAGTCTACAACATGGGTCATGTGAACTTAATGTGAATTACATGTGAAAAATATTCAGCAATCTTTTGATGATGCCTAAATGTATCTAGATTAAAACTCTGCAGCACTATTGATTATAGCACATAAAGTGGCAATAACATGGCAATAACAGTATTTTAACAAGATGTTAGTTCCTCCCAATGAAAACATTACTTCAATATCCTTTGATTTAATAAATAGACAACAGAAATAAAGATAAACCAGTCACACCTTTATAAAAATTGATCCCTTGGAATTTTCACACGGGGAAATGAAAGACATTTAGCAGTGGGACGTGGCTTATGATTGTCTATCACCCGTTTGTTCTAACACCCTTCAATTTTCAATGAATCGATATAGAGGGGATAGCAGTTGTCACCAGTAATTTACTGTGACACTCTGGTCTTGCCTACTGACCCACTGTGGATTGACTGTGGCTAAAGGTGCTGAGAGATGTCACGTACTGTACTGTATGCCATCTAGAGCTGCAGCCCGGAGGCTTATCTTAGCTTCTTTTGGGTTTGCAGATGCAGAATACAGAGGCTCTGCCCTGTTCCCTCTGGCCTTGCTTTTCCATATCAACTCGGAAGGATACAAAGGAACAGGCGTGATAGACATAGCACTGATAGACAATTTCATAACAAGCCATAACAAGGCAACAAGAACAAGCTTGTCTACATTGAGTACGGAAATCCAACAAAGTCAAGGAGAAATCCAATAAGGACGTTTGACCTCTTGACGGATTCAATTTGATGAGTCAAACTCGCAAAAATGAAGAAGATCACACAAGATGCACACCTATGATGTTATTCACCTTTTAACTTTCTCCCACATTTAGAGGGAAGATGTTCAGTGTAAAAGGAGACTTTCTCCTTGAATAACTTTTTCCAGTTCGGCTATTTAGCAGACACTCTTATCCAGAGTGACTTACAGTCAGTGCATTCAACTAGGTAAGACAACCACATATGGGTCTTTCCACAGACCACAGCAAACGTACTGATAGTGTAATACATTTTAATACAAAGGTACTAAATACGAGGATGTCAGTCGGATCTAGCTATTACTGTGTCAGTTTAACTTATTTCCAAAAAGCTGCATCATATTGGAGCAGAAGCTATATGTGACAACTTAAAGAGGGAACATATCCCAGCCTCAATAGTTTATATAATAGAAAGACTATTTCAGAAAAATGAAAGCAGTCAACTTCAGGTTTGTAAAGGTCCACATGGATAGCAAGAGAGGGACTTTAATTACACAGAATAACTCTGCAACAAGAACCACTGACATACAAACACTATAGCTCCTTGATCTTAAATTTCTCTCATTGCAAAATATATGTTTAAGTATTTAGTTCTAAGAGGCACTGCCCCTTCATGCACACACACCCCTCCCATCCTCCGGTTTGCCCCAGGGGGAAACTTTGGGAGTGTTTACTGTGTTCCTCACCCAACCGAGCCTCCAGAGAGGACGGTTCACAAGGCACACAAAGAGAGGTCAGGGGTGAGGGGGCGGGAGGCCCCTAACACAGGGAAGTACTTTTTGGGGTGGGGGGGGGGGGGGGGGAGGTGAAGACGTTCTGCTAGACTGAGCGAGGCTGAAGACTTTGTATTCCAGGAAGAGTGAGGTAAGTATGCAAACATCAGCTGACTGTGTGACCCAGAGTAAATAAAAGTGATAAATAAAAACAAATCAACAAACCCCCTTAGTAGTGCAAGCTCTTCAGACAGGCCAGACATCACAAAAGGGCCACATACCTTCAGTTCTACTCCATTCATAAATGTTCTAAATGGCATTTATTTAACCCTACGTTGATGTTTTTATTCAAAACAAATTGAACAGTCTGTAAAATATCATAAAGGAGAGAAAAGGACCGGATTTAACTTAACAAAGTACTTTAAAGTGTATGGGCACAACTTAAAGCATCTTGCTAGGACAAAACTGTTACCTGCTTCGTGCCGACCCGGTAGCAACAAACCGGACGTTTCTACTTGTAGAATCGCAATGCTCATCAGTGGCCAACAACTTGACTTTGAGCCAATCAGAGAGCACAAACCCCCACGCGAGGAAGCCAACAGGAGTGACAACAAAAAAGGGAAAAAAGAGGGCAATTTACATCCATGGTTAAATGTAATGAGCAAGTCACACTTCATATGCAATGTAGGCTATGGGATGGAAACTAGCGAATTGCACAGATGCAATTCACACAAAACGAAATAATTCCTCCAAGCTAGATAACTAATATTGACACTATAATTAAATCACAATGGATTTGTTTACAAATCCTGCCTGTGTTAGCTGCCGAGATAGGGCAGACTCCTTACCTAGCAAAGCTAGCTAGCTATGCTGTGCTAGCTAGAGAATATGCTGACGTTAGCTAGCTAAATATTTGGCTATGAGCTGGCACTGGCAGTAGGGGATTATGGAGAGTTAATTAAATAGTTTCTTATTCTTCATGTTAGGTAGTTATCTAGCTGTGGCCATCTGGCCAGTATCAACTATGGCTTTCTACAAAATAGCAACATTAGCGCAGCTTGCTGTATGGCTAGCTAACATTGGAATCTAGACCATAAAATAAGCTCCACACATGGACCTATATTGCCAAACAACGCTACTGTCACCTTCTGGTTTGGAGTATTTTAACAAGGCTGAGTGGCTGATGACTTCAAGGTCTTTGCTGAGTAAACACAAAAGTGACAATGTTCAGAGGTACTAAGTACTGTCGGAAGGAAAATATTTGACAAGCCTACCACAATGTCTGAGCTATAAGAAAGTGTTTCTCACACTTCAACTGTTCTTAGGAAACTATATTTAACTTTCATAATGAAGCTAGAGAAAGTTCGATAAAAAAGTATATCTAAGATCATTTTTAAACATTGTACCGTTCACATTTTACAATGCAAACAAACTACCTGCCCTCCAGGACACCTACAGCACCCGATGTCACAGGAAGGCCAAAAAGATAATCAAGGACAACAACCACCTGAGCCACTGCCTGTTCACACCGCTACCATCCAGAAGGCGAGGTCAGTACAGGTGCATCAAATCTGGAACCGAGAGACTGAAAAACAGCTTCTTCAGCAGAGGGAGCATCCCACTATCAACATCGAAGGGACAGCAGTGGAGAAGGTGGAAAGTTTTAAGTTTCTTGGCATACACATCACAGACAAACTGAAATGGTCCACCCACACATACAGTGTGAGCGCAAGAGCGCCTCTTCAACCTCAGGAGGCTGAAGAAATGTGGCTTGTCAGTCAAAACCCTGACAAACTTTTACAGATGCACAATTGAAAGCATCCTGTTGGGCTGTATCACAGCCTGGTACGGCAACTGCACCCCCCTCAACCGCAAAGCTCTCCAGAGGGTGGTGCGGTCTGCACAATGCATCACCGGGGGCAAACTACCTGCCCTCCAGGACACCTACAGCACCCGATGTCACAGGAAGGCCAAAAAGATAATCAAGGACAACAACCACCTGAGCCACTGCCTGTTCACACCGCTACCATCCAGAAGGCGAGGTCAGTACAGGTGCATCAAATCTGGAACCGAGAGACTGAAAAACAGCTTCTATCTCAAGGGCATCAGACTGCTAAACAGCGATCACTAACTCAGAGAGGCTGCTGCCTACATTGAGACCCAATCAGTGGCCACTTTAATAAATGGATCACTAGTCACTTTAAACAATGACACTTTAAATAATGCCACTTTAATAATGTTTACATATCTTACATTACTCATATCATATGTATATAGTGCATTTTATACCATCTATTGCACCTTGCCTATGCTGCTCGGCCATCACTCATCCATATATTTATATGTACATATTCTCAGTCACCCCTTTAGATTTGTGTGTATTAGGTAGTTGTTGGGGAATTGTTAGATTACTTGTTAGATATTACTGCACTGTCGGAACTAGAAGCACAAGCATTTTGCTGCACTCGCATTAACATCTGCTAACCATGTGTATGTGACCAATACATTTTGATTTGATTTGTGTAGGTGGGAAGGGTTGGTTTCCCTTGCATTTCAGTTGCAGCTCGGAAAATCCTGACTCTCGCACATATGGAGACAAATCCATTTGGCTGCACATTGATCCCAGCCGAGTGGATCGCTCTTTTCCCTGCTCCACCGCCATATAGGCTCTCCCATTCAACACAAAACCCAAAGATCTCCTCTTTTATTCTGTCTTTCCCCCTGCCTTTCTTTCTTTTCACCCTTGGCTTCTTCCAGGTCAACAGTTCACATTTTTACCTAAATTTATGAGACACGTTGCCAATCCCCCTGCGTTTTTCCCACACCAGCCATGGAGGGGGACAGGGTTGGGGTGGATTTAGAGGTTAGTGGTGTCCATGGCAAGTCCAAAGCTGTGAGAAGATCTGAAGGGAGTAGGACTCAGCCCCTTTAAAAACAGGACAGATGGTCCAAACCAGAGTGGGGGAAGAAGACACATTAGCAAGGGGTTGGCAGTTTCTTAAAGAGACGGTGCACATTTCCCCCCAGCTAGCCCCCTCCAACAGATTCCCTTCCCTCTCTCCAATCCATACACACAGAAATGGACACGTCTCTCTCGCCATCTCCACAACCCACACAACCCCCCACTAGATTTTCTTTCCTTCTGAAAGCCCATAAGGAAGTCCTTCCATGCAGCGCCCCTGCCTCTCCTCCCTCCACTATATTCCGCAACTGAAACCCCGGAAAGAGAGCGAGCAGCTAATCATATGACCCTGTAGAGGAGCGTGCGTGCATGTATGCGACAGCTCTCTTTCTTTCTCTCTTTTGGTCTCACTTTCTCTCATTCACTCACTCACTCAGCCGCTCGCACTCACACTCTTTCTCTCATTCTGCCTGGCTGGCAAAAAGTTATGTATCAGGAATGTAATAGAGCGCAGAACATGCCTTTCTGCTGTGGGTGTGTGAGAGGTCGGGTGTGTGTGCCAGCTGTGAGTGGATGTGTGTGTGTGAGAAAGAGTGAGGGAGAAGGAGAGGGAGGGAGCGAGGGACTGCCTTTTTGTGTGCTGCAGCGTCAACGGCCTCTCGGTGCTGCACACAGGTGTTCCAGCCAGCTGATTGGTCGCACCCCCTCTCTCACAACGCCCCCTCCCTCGCATTGCCTTTGGTAGTACAACAATCATGAGAGGAAGAAACTGAGTTTGCTGGCTGCTAGCTTGAGACAGGCAATGGGAGCAATACTACAGCACTACTACGTGCTTGATTGATGCAGATCAAGGATTTTTCATATGTGCCACATATTTCAAGGAAGTTTGTTAGCAACGCGGGAAAGAAAAAAAACCAATAGGACCTGTTTTGCATACACATTTTGACTCATTCTTTCGATGTACATTTCAAAGTAATTTCAAGCATTTTCAATGAAACTTTGTGAAATATTATTTGAATAATCATATACTGGGCTTTTCCCTCATAATAAGGAGACAAATGGGAGGATAATTACAAAACAGTTAATATATATTTACAGTAATGAATGCAATCAGGAGTACAGAGGGCATGTTTTCTTTTCACTAAGCACTCCTGCAACTACCCTGCCCCCCAAATACAGATGTGCCCAAAGCATTCAATAGCCAATCCCTGCATCCCACTGTGCATAGACAAGTGGCCTGGAAGCCTGCAAACACTGGTCATGATGTCACAATAGGAAGCCAACCTTTCTTTTTTCATTTCAGGTTCTCTCAGGGTGGTGTTGGGTGATACTAGAGGAGGGGGGCGGGGGGGTGATGTGGGGGTAGTAGTAGGCTATAGGAGTTTTTTTTTTTTTTTACCAGCACCTGGCATTTAGGAGGGGGTCTGGAACTTCCCTTTGTTTCAACATCTCTCAGAAGTGTAGGCACATCAAAATAGGCCCGTTGCAAACGGCCATGCTCGAGCTAACGTAGCATTCCTCATTAAGCTTAAATCAGTGAAGCAGGGCCATGGGTTTGTGTGCAAGCGTGAGTGGAAGAGGTGTGGTACACACAAAAGCTGAACATACCCACACCAACACACATATATTAAAAGAGTAGTTCACTATTTTACAACTTGATGTTAGATGGTTCCTCACCCTGAAAGTAGGCTATGGGCCAAGAGAAACTGCAATCCGGGGTTCAGTTTTCTTTAAACAGCCACCCCAAACTTCAGCTACCCTTAGCCACCCAGGAACCGACCCTACTATCCTGGCATAGCAAAGAACAATGCTCTACCAACTGAGCTACAGAGGACCATGTGAGTATGTTTTTTTAAAGTATTTCCAAATCACCTGAAATCAGTTCAAATCAACTCAATTTTTGGTTTGATGTTCCTTAAAGGTGATTTGGCCATTTAGAAAATGCTCACATGCTCCCATCCCTTCCATTGATTATTAGCTTGTGGTGGCTAAAGTTAGCTGAAGCTTGTAGTGGCTGTTTAATAAAGAGAACTGAACCATGGATTACAGTTTCTCCTGGCCCATAGACTAATTTCAGGCCCTGGAAGCATCTGACATCAAGTTGTAAAAATAGTGAACTACTCTTTTAAATCTGAAAATTCACACAAAAACATAATGTTCCAAAAGTACTTTTTAGAGTTGTGGCAAGCCATGCCAAAAATATATAACACTTAACGTTTTGTGTGACCTCACCAAATTCCCATAGAAATGTGAGTAACAGATTTTTCATTCTCATTGGAAGCAAGTCTAAGGAGTGGTAGATCTGTTCTATGTGCATTATTTCTATGCTTCCCGTTCTTAAGTTTAATTTTTGGGTCTTTTACTTTCGGTTTTGTACACCATCTTCAAACAGCTGAAAAAACAATATTTTTGGTTATTAAACATATATTTCACAGTGGTTTAGATGGTACAATGATTCTCTACACTTGCTTGTTTTGTCACATAAACTGAAATCAGGCTAACTATTAGAATTTTAGCAACCAGGAAATGGTGGAGCAATTTCTACATATTGCACCTTTAACTTTCTCATCTCAAACAAAGTCTCCCATTTTTTCTCAAGACTTCAGACACAAACTAGGAGTTGTCACAACAGCTTAATTCTAATAGTAAGTAAGCGTTTCACTGTTAGTCTACACCTGATGTTTACGAAGCATGTGACAAATAACATTTTATTTGATTTTGTAGTACATTTCAATGCCCAGGGCCACATCAACAGATTACTTGCAGGGGAGGGGGTTCCCTCCCTGCATACATTTCTAATTTATAGTGTATACACTTATGTCAGGAGGGACAGAGTTATGTCTGAAGATCCTTCCTCCATCACCCCTCCCCCTCTCACCTTTCTCTCTCTCTCTGACACACAACCACAACTCTACATCGCACACTAGGTTCTACTTCACTCACAGGCTTAAGTCCACCTCAATACTGGACGCTGCAGAAAGGACATGGCTTGTGAAGATATATATTTGTGTTAATCAACAAGACTGGCAACATAAGCCAATACAAAGAAACAATTATAAATACACAATATAGTTTGAATATTGGAGAGTTGCCTAATTTAAGCACTAGTGTGCAGAAAACAAACTAGATCAAGATAATATGCTGAAGTGATTTGAAATAGCCTATAGTGAGTGGCACGTAGAATAGATATTTGTCAAAATGAGTTATTTTACAGTGGGCGAAATAAAATGGAACAATGGGTTGGTGTTGCACTCCAGTCACATGGTTTCTCAAGGAGAGGCATGAGCCAAAGGAGCAGAGTTTGAACCATTGTCTAATACCCCATAAAATGACCACTTTCTTCAAATGAACTTTTTTTTCTTCATTAAAGCCCCTATGTCTGGGCTTCTCATCAAAATCAAATGAGGCATTGTTCATTGGAAATTTAAAACAACACAACTCAGCACATGCTCCCGTGGTAGCGTTTGCAGAATTCCCAAATAATTGATAGGACTACAATTTATATGTTCAGGTGACAATGACAGAACTATAAAATGTATTCACGTGAATTTAAATTCCTAACGCTGGTTTTAAAGGAATTTGGCCACCGCTAGTTGAGTTGTTGCGGCCATTTTGAGTGTCAGCAAGATATTAGGCCTAGTCGAAACATTCATTTATAGCCTATGTTTAACCTCATGGTAAAGGCTATAAAGGCCTAAGATCAACAGAAAACAAAACTTAAACAGCTTTGCTACATTAATAGAGAGGAGTGCGTGCTTTGCAGCAGTGAATGACGGAAAGAAAGAACACCCTTTGCCATTCATGATGAGGATCGCCATTTTTCCCACTCAAGTGACGTTGGATGACTTCTCTCAGTGGGGGCGACCACGTGTTGTGTATCACCAAAGGTAGGCCACTCCAGTTCAAATCAAATCAAATCAAATGTTAATGGTCACATGCACATGGGTTTGCAGATTATATTGGAAGTGTAGCGAAATGCTTATGATTCTAGATCCAACAGTGCAGCAGTAACTAACAGGTAATATCTAACAGTTGTGACATATAGGCTATTCCATGGGTGAAAACCTCAACACAGCTATATTCTAACAGTTGCACTGAAATGTAGGCTATTGCATGGGCGAAAACCTAAACTATATTTATCTATGCCATTGAAGGTTGAACATACAGCCTCGTTCAAATTACCCATAGGCCTATGCATATCCGTTAATTTGTTATACAGACAAAGGTTGTAAAAAGCCTATATGCATTCATTTAACGTTATAATTGTTGGTCCCATACAGGCATAGAATCCATCAATGAATGGCACTTGAATGGTAGGCTATAACACACATTTCTATTATTATTGCAATACAGCCACGACTTTTCATTGTCAGGGATACGGTCTATTACAGACTTGAATGTAGTCTATACGTTTACATCAGCCTCCATACATACCGCTTTTACAGATAGGGCATAACATATGTTTGAACATATTAGCAAGTCAAAATAAATTGCCTTTGATTAAACGTTTTCTTGAAAAAAAAAGGCTGGTAAAAAAAGAAGGTGTGTCTACACCTGAATTAAAAACTCTTAGCCTAACCTCAAACTGTTACACCCTAATCTCAAACCCGTACTTTGGTAGACGAATAATTTCAAATAACCTACATGTGTTAAAAGGTTAATGGTAATGAATATTTGTTTGAAACTATTTTTAACTACGCTGAAATTTAGTAATATTTTTAACTGGGTCAACTGTAATGGAGGGAGGGCTCAATGTCCCCATTTTGATATAGCATTGATATAACAGGATAAATAACCTAGGCTACTCAAATTATTTTTGACGAAATGTCCATTGACTTGATGTGAGTATTGCATTACATTTCAGCACAATATGTGTTTACTGCCATACACACATACACGTCTGTTTAATGACAAAATATTAATTAGACCAGAGCAAGAATAGGCATAGCCTATGCATGCACATATAACCATTTATTTTCTACAGGCCTACCTCATGATTAATAACCAGAAACAGTATTTTTCACATTTCTAACCCAGAGACCAAATTTATTGGAGAATCAACATTATAAAACAACGCCCAGATAACAACAAAACAATGTTCGTGTGCAATAAAAGCAAAAACGCAATTAAAAGGCTTCGCTCTTCAAAACGAATAATCGCAATGCAACAAATTACTGAAGTTTCAGTAGTTGTCGTAACGTGATTTAAACAAATTTCAATCCCACATATTGACATAGCAACTCAATTGTCACTAGGCTGTGCATGACAACATACACAACGTAACCACGTACCCAATGCCACTAAAGTAGCTGTGAAAAGTAGCTATGGCCGACACATTTTTTATAAATAAATAATTATGCACACAGGAAGGCCTAAGCCTATGACAAGGCCTTCCGGAGGTGAAAATGAACATGAGGTATTTAAGTGATGACGTTGCAACCGATATTACCTTCACAGTGTCAAATAAGTGTCCCAGTAATTAATGGACAGCCTTCATTTTCGTTTTAAGAGTAGCCTTTAGTGCATACGTAGACAAGACTCGCGACACCACATACTCCACACATGAGTAGGCCACACCGTTTACAGCAATGTAATTAAAGAGTAGCCTAAATACAAAAAACTTCATAAAAATATTAGATTTGCGAGTCTTACTACTTCATCCACACACCAGGCATATAACTCGACATCTAATGCGTGCATTAACTTAAATAGCAACATGTCCCTTCTCCAGCTAAATCCATACATTAACAGATGCAACAACTGAAGTGTTATTGGGGGAGGGTGCTAAATACCTTTGCTTCTTAGGGACAGAGTGTTCGACCTCAATATGTTTCCCATGGAGCTCCACTTTACCTGTAAAATAAATGTTTATGTTGAAAAAAATGAGGGCATGTCCTCCATTCAGAGTGTAGACAGTGTATTGCATGTATTTGCCATATATAAATCATATTTACCATGTGACTGAGTTGTGTGTTGCTTAATTGTGTCTTATGTTGTCTAATATGCACTAATGCATGTTCAAGATAAGTAGTTAGTGCCCAATAACGCAATAGGCCTGTCATTGAAATATGATGGGCAAGAAGTTACCCTCCTGGCTCAAATGGAAAGCCATTCAACAATTGCGTTGTGAATTAACTCATTAACTACGATTTCACTTTCACACATTGTTGATCTTTTACGACTCATTCTTCCCAGTCCCTCATGTCATATAGAGTACAACAGAACACTTATAGTCCATTTGAAAAGGACATTGTCAAACATATATTAAAAGCTGAAGATGCACATTTGCGTGCCCTAGAGTTCTTAGTGATCTATTTCAGGCATAACACACGAGCAGCATGGCGACCTTCGTGCTATATAGAACACATCACATGCTACATATGTAGGAAATCATGAAGATACATGTAAGGAAATCAAGCCTGTTCGTGACTTGTGAGAAGAATGGGAAAGTAATTTGGCAATGTAATGGTCAAGGCAATCAAAGCCATTAATCTATGAAAGAATAGTGTCGATATATGCTTTTAAACTACACATATAACGCATTTATATCTTAGCTATAGTGGCCTTTTCGCCAAAAGGGGGAGGTGTAAGATTTGATTCTACAGCTCTACGGAGTACACAGAACCTAGTCATACAAGGCACCAGAGAGCAAGGCTTCGGTAAGTACAATAAAAGCGTGTGGCCAAAAGGCTGAAATATAGGCATTTGGCTATCATATCCAGGACAAAACTGCGATTTAGTGTATGTAAATAGACCTAAAATAGAATATGATTCGAGAAATCTGGATATCTTGATGTTCTCATTCAAATAGGTAGGCCTATGTGATGGGCCCCCGGTCTCCCTGTAAAAGTTGAGTATCTTGTTGTTCGGCTAAGCACTTCATAAACCTCTTCTCGATTATTATAGGCCTATGCAACATATTTGCTACAAAGTATATCTTAATTCTATCATGTCTTCTACTGGACAATTAGGATTGGGACGCGTGAGGGGAGTGGGCAAACCCTTATATATTTGAGCCTAGGTGGTTTCCCCATTGAATTAAATTACATGAAGGTACGGCGCTATTGAAGTGATCATTTACGTTCAATTACTTACCGGAAAATGCTTCAATGGCTTTCATAGCCCATTGGTCGTCCGGACAATCAACAAACGCGTAGCCAGTTTTCATAAGAAACTGCCCAGAGTATGGAATCTTGTTGTCATCAAAGGTTTTAACCAAGTCCTCTGCAGTCACGTTTTCATTGAGATTTCCAATGTATAGCTTGTTCATGTTGAAAAATAGAGGTCCTCCAATTGAAATGAAAAAATCTGAGCAACAAAACTTTTTTTCTTTGAAAACGCAACGAGATAGATCTACCCAGGATGATCACAGGTTGAAAACACTTGCAAATGTCCACAAGCAGTAAAAGAAAACGAAATACATTTATTTTCAAAGTAAATCTAAAAGAAAAAGGAAAAAAAGTTTAAAGTAATGGTAATGTTGTAGTCTGATTAAGTCCAATATTGAAGTGGAGAAACCTTGACTGCAGCAACCCAAGCGAATGAATCGCACAATGTAGAATGGATCAATTTGAATTAATTTGATGGTGGTTATGGTGGAATAGTGGTAGAAGTATGGCGGGATCGGGAGAAATGTTTTCCTCTCTCTGCCCCTCAACCTCGAGTTGTACCCTGCACTGTCACAGATCCTTCTGCCTGGCGATGGCACCGCCTCTAAACCGACTCGAATTCACATTTTTTTTTGTTTGCGAAGAGGAAACCACGTGGTATTGGAGTAGCTAGAGAAGGGGCCAGCCTCCTGGCGGCGTAGCTCACCAGATGAGTGTACGAAGCGAGCCTTCATGCTATGCCACCGTGCTGTGTGCGTATAGGCTTTATGCATACGTAGCTCACACATGCGCGAGTGTGCTGGGCATGTCTGATGTCTGCTGAATATCAGTCACCGGGAGGGGATACTTCCTTCAAGATGCGGATGTGTGTTTTGTCCTTTAAAAATATATAAATTATTCGCAGATTTTGGATAGGAACATAATGGATGACTATTGTGTCGGACGTGTGCGAGTTGTGGTCTACTTAGTTTAATATCAGCTCTTAGCTCATATACCATTTGGTCAAGACATTCTCTCTTCAGCCCAGCTCTTGAAGTCATCCCGCCTCTCCAATGAATATGCATTGTGATAAAGAATTTGGTCGCCAGGAGGATGTTACATGAATGTAAAATCATGAACTTCAAGTCATTTTCGAAAGTCTATAACAAAGGTTGTGACATGGGCAACGAGGCCAACAGCAGTCAAGCAAGATACATTGTAACAAACTGCCGAGCGTGGAAGGAAATTGTTACATTGTATCATTGTTTAGGTTCATTGTTTCACTCGTAACATTGTTGCATTCGCCTGAAACTAGAAGGCCTCGCTGGAGCAACGATTCATTGGTTTAAGGTTATTCTTAGGCCATATAGCCAGCCTTACAAGTTTTCCGTTTTCATCATATTTCTGTATAGGGCTTTTAGGAAACTGACAGCTCGCTGCACATGGTGTACACTACTCTACCAGGCAAAATACGCCCAATCCCCTGATTTAATTTTCAAAATGGAGGATCCAGTGGTGCAGGCCCCAAAAGCGCAAAGGGCAGCTTTTCATTGGAAGGGGAAATGGCAGAGCTTCTGCTGCAGTCAGTGTGCACAGTGTGCTCCACCGAAAGTCGTGTACTTCATCATGAACAGTCACGAACTTAGTGAGTTAAGTGTGTTTAATATAATAATTTAATTATCTCTGCAGACAGAACATAACTTTGAATAAATTATACGATAATGAATCTGCATTGAGGCATTTTGTTAACTACTGAGAGTGCAGCATATACTGTATTCAACGTGGCATATAGGCATACTGTATCGCTTTGTTGTAAAATGCCTTGCCTACAGACATTGGAGGGTTAAAAACTCAAAATCTTCCAACAATTTCATTATGCATAACACATGGCAACAGCTCACGTTATAACACATGTGTTATGGAACTCTTGATTTGTGATGTATTAATTAAAATTAAAATGACAATAATATCACAATAATGAATGCTATACGAAGACGTGGGCTTGAGAACCAATCGCAAAATTATTTTTGGCTAATTAAAAGTTTTAAAAAAAATGAATTACACATTTTGACAAAACCATACAGTAGGCTAAGTTTCGCTTAGATGCATCTACTCTATAACCTATTTAATATTAATTACATAATCTTTAGCCTATACCTCTTCAGCGTCACACAGTAAGTGCAGATAGAACAATGGCCGAATTGTACTGAAAGGAAACTGACAAAGTTCTGTTTCAAATTAACCACTAGTAAGCCTAAAGAATAGGTACTGTGTACTTACATAGTTATTATACCAAGAACTTGAAATTCCATGTAACCACATGATATACAGTACCAGTCAAAAGTTTGGACACACCT
Source organism: Oncorhynchus clarkii lewisi (assembly GCF_045791955.1). Taxonomy (NCBI): domain Eukaryota; kingdom Metazoa; phylum Chordata; class Actinopteri; order Salmoniformes; family Salmonidae; genus Oncorhynchus; species Oncorhynchus clarkii. Next base: position 68,356,593 of record NC_092158.1, on the reverse strand, counting down.
ACTCATTCAAGGGTTTTCTTTATTTTGACTATTGTCTACATTGTAGAATAATAGCGAAGGCATCACAACTATGAAATAACACATATGGAATCATGTAGTAACCAAGAAAAGTGTTAAACAAATCGAAATATATTTCTTCAAAGTAGTTACCCTTTGCCTTGATGACAGCTTTGCATGCTCTCAAAATGTGATTTGTGGAATTTCTTTCCTTTTTAATGTGTTTGAACCAATCGGGTGTGTTTGGAAAAGGTAGGGTTGGTATACAGAAGATAGCCTTATTTGGTAAAATACCAAGTCCATATTATGGCAAGAACAGCTCAAATAAGCAAAGACAAACTACAGTCCATCATTACTTTAAATCAAATCAAATGTATTTATATAGCCCTTCTTACATCAGCTGATATATCAAAGTGCTGTACAGAAACCCAGCCTAAAACCCCAAACAGCAGGCAATGCAGGTGTAGAAGCACGGTGGCTAGGAAAAACTCCATAGAAAGATCAAAACCTAGGAAGACACCTAGAGAGGAACCAGGCTATGAGGGGTGGCCAGTCCTCTTCTGGCTGTGCCGGGTGGAGATTATCAAAGAACCTGGCCAAGATGTTCAAATGTTCATAAATGACCAGCATGGTCAAATAATAGTAATCACAGTGAACAGGTCAGGGTTCCATAGCCGCAGGCAGAACAGTTGAAACTGGAGCAGCAGCACGGCCAGGTGGACTGGGGACAAGAAGTAGTCATCATGCCAGGTAGTCCCTGAGGCATGGTCCTAGGGCTCAGGTCCTCTGAGAGAGAGAAAGAAAGAGAGAATTAAAGAGAGCATACTTAAAATTCACACAGGACACCGGATAAGACAGGAGAAATACTCCAGATATAACAGACTGACCCTAGCCCCCCGACACATAAACTACTGCAGCATAAAAACTGGAGGCTGAGACGGGAGGGGTCAGGAGACACTGTGGCCCCATCCACTTTAAGACATGATGGTCAGTCAATCTAGAAAATGTAAACAACTTTCTTCAAGTACAGTCGCGAAAACCATCAAGCGCTATGATGAAATTGGCTCTTGTGAGGACCGCCACAGGAAATACCCAGAGTTACCTCTGCTGCAAAGGATAAGTTCATTAGTGTTACCAGCTTCAGAAATTGCAGCCCAAATAAATGTACATACACATCTCAGCATCAACTGTTCAGAGGAGACTGTGTGAATCAGGCCTTCATGGTTGAATTGCTGCAAAGAAACCACTACTAAAGAACACCAATAAGAAGAAGATACTTGCTTGGGCCAAGAAACACAAGCAATGGACATTAAACTGGTGGAAATCTGTCCTTTGGTCTGATTAATCCAAATTGTAGATTTTTTGTTCCAATCGCCATGAGTAGGTGAACGGATGATTTCTGCATGTGTGGTTCCCACCGTGAAGCATGAAGGAGGAGGTGTGATGGTGCTTTAATGGTGACACTGTCAGTGATTTATTTAGAATTCAAGGCACACTTAACCATCATGGCTACCACAGCATTCTGCAGCGATATGCCATCCCATCTGGTTTGCGCTTAGTGGGACTATCCTTTGTTTTTCAACAGGACAATGACCCAACACACCCCCAGGCTGTGTAAAGGCAATTTGACCAAGAAGGAGAGTGATGGAGTGGTGCATCAGATGACCTGGCCTCCACAATTACCCGACCTCAACCCAAATGAGATGGTTTAGGATGAGTTGGACCACATAGTGAAGGAAAAGCAGCCAACAAGTGCTCAGCATATGTGGGAACTCCTTCAAGACTGTTGGAAAAGCATTCCAGGTGAAGCTGGTTGAGAGAATGCCAAGAGTGTGCGAAGCTGTCATCAAGGCAAAGGGTGGCTACTTTGAAGAATCTAAAATCAAAAATATATTTTAATTTGTTTACCACTTTTTTGGTTACTACATGATTCCATGTGTGTTTCAACGTAAAAATAAAGAAAAACCCTTGAATGAGTAGGTGTCCAAACTTTTGATTGGTACTGTATCTTCACTATTTATCTTTTAAAAAACGTTTTACAAACACACAAATGCACATAATGAAAGTCAGTTTAAGATAAAAACAACTGTAAAAGACAAAAGGAACATATATTTTGAAAGTGCATATGGCCAAAAACATACCATAACATTAGAAAAACAACATTGGCAAACACTTACAATACATACAATAATGCACAAAACAATAGAATAATGAACACATTGGGATAATTGAGTTGATAATGAGGACTTGTACTTCACACCAGATTAAAAAAGATTCACAAAGACTAATGTAAGGAGGAACTGCCACAGCCTAGTACATGCACTGTTTATGTTGAAAGCTATGAACAATGGCACCAGTCACTCAAAAAAACTAATGGTTGATGTCACTAAATATTGAGTCAACCCGCATGTTTGGTGTTGTATCATTGATGTAATTTGTAGGGTGCAAAAATAATTTAAATTCTAGAACAAACTGCCTGGTCAAAGCTTAATTGGTTCAGTGGTTCCTATACTCTTATAAACTCAGCGAAAAAAGAAACGTCCTTTTTTCAGGACCCTGTCTTTCAAAGATTATTCGTAAAAATCCAAATAACTTCACATATCTTCATTGTAAAGGGTTTAAACACTGTTTCCCATGCTTGTTCAATGAACCATAAACAATTAATGAACATGCACCTGTGGAACGATCGTTAAGACACTAACAGCTTACAGGCTGTAGGCAATTAAGGTTATGAAAACTTAGGACACTAAAGAGGCCTTTCTACTGACTCTGAAAAACACATGGCAGACCACGTGTAACAACACCTGCTCAGGATCGGTACATCCGAACATCACACCTGTGGGACAGGTACAGGATTGCAACAACAACTGCCCGAGTTACACCAGGAATGCACAATCCCACCATCAGTGATCAGACTGTCCACAATAGGCTGAGAGAGGCTGGACTGAGGGCTTTTAGACGTGTTGTAAGGCAAGTCACCGGCAACAATGTTGCCTATGGGCACAAACCCACCGCCGCTGGACCAGACAGGACTGGCAAAAAGTGCTCTTCACTGACGAGTCGCGGTTTTGTCTCACCAGAGCTGATTGTCAGATTTGCGTTTATCGTCAAAGGAATGATCGTTACACCGAGGCCTGTACTCTGGAGCAGGATCGATTTGGAGGTGGAGGGTCCGTCATGGTCTGGGGCGGTGTGTCACAGCATCATCGGACTGAGCTTGTTGTCATTGCAGGCAATCTCAATGCTGTATGTTACTGGGAAGACATCCTCCTCCCTCATGTGGTACCCTTCCTGCAGGCTCATCCTGACAGGACCCTCCAGCATGACAATGCCACCAGCCATACTTCTCATTCTGTGCGTGATTTCCTGCAAGACAGGAATGTCAGTGTTCTGCCATGGCCAGCGAAGAGCCCGGATCTCAATCCCAGAGCACGTCTGGGACTTGTTGGATTGGAGGGTGAGGGCTAGGGCCATTCCCACCAGAATCGTCCGGGAACTTGCAGGTGCCTTGGTGGAAGAGTGGGGTGACATCTCACAGAAAGAACTGGCAAATCTGGTGCAGTCCATGAGGAGATGCACTGCAGTACTTAATGCAGCTGGTGGCCACACCAGATACTGACTGTTACTTTTGATTTTGACCCCCCCACCTTTGTTCAGGGACACATTATTCAATTTCTGTTAGTCACATGTCTGTGGAACTTGTTCAGCTTCTGTCTCAGTTGTTGAATCTTGTCATGTTCATACAAATATTTAATGTTAAGTTTGCTGAAAATAAATGCAGTTGACTGTGAGGGGACGTGTCTTTTTTTTGCTGATGTTAACGGGTTATTCAGTCTGGTATAATGTGGAAGTCTTAGTCACTAGGGAATTGAAGTTGTAACCCAGGAGGTTGCTACATTAGGTCAAATCACAAGATACTTAATATAAATTGCAGAAAAAACCCAGAGGACAACTAAATAAATAACTCAAACTACTTTTAATGGTCTAAATGGAAAGGTTGCAAAGTCATGTTTTTTTGCTTATGTCTTATGCACTCACTAAAATGATAAATGCAGGTATTATGGAGACCCACACACAACTGTGCATGATAGGGAACTGGTATGTACAGATGTAGGATCTTAATTTGATCAATCTGTTGCAGGAAAACTTTCCTGCAATGCAGGCAATTTAAAATGTGTCGTGTATTTGAGGTTAAAAACAGCTTCTGAAGTCTAATTTCCTCTGAAGTTTCAGACTTGATTTTCCCTTAAGAAAAATGTATTAACCTCTATAAAAATGTCCATTGATTATAATCAAAATAATAATTCACATTTCCTGTTGCTGCAGTATCATTTTTCTGATAGCTCTAATTAAGATGTATGGGATCACTGGTATGTAAAACACACACTGGTAATGGAATACATTGAAACCAGCTAAAAAGTTTGATAACTTAATGAAACAAATGAGGTTCTGATAACTTCATCATCAAATCAAATTTTATTTTTCACGTGTGCCAACATTACAGTGAAATGCTTACTTACGAGCGCTTTATACAAGGAGTACCGAGTCAATTTGCAAGGGTAGGAGGTAGTTGAGGTAATTGAGATAATATGTAGGGTAAACGTGGGATAACTATCCCCCCGGGGTAGATGCCCCCAGCCCTATAATTCTCACAGAAACCACTTTGTTGTCTATTTTTCACTTTCCCTGGCTGCCACTACTGTTGCTTAACTAAAAATATGATCTGTTTCATCCCAAAAATGTAAGCCATTCTGCCATTCTAACAAAACGATTCTGAGGAAAATGATTATAATAATTTTTGTTGGGTCTGTTGGAAATTCGGAGGTCATTTGATCTAATATTCATCATTTAGAAAAAAGTTAGATCTAAATTATGAATATTATATATATATATATATATATATATATATCTAATCTATACACTTTATATATATACATACAATTAGGGAAGCTTAAATATAAATAATCCACTTGTTTTGAGATAAAAATTGTAATTAGCTTTTAATAAACCAGTAATATTTAAGGCAAGTGTGTTGGGGCTAACATTGGATTGCCCCCCCCCCCCCCCCCTTACATCAAAACCTCATCATAGTGAGGATATTAATAGTGAGATGTTTTGATTTTAGACGTTTAGCTTTTAAGAGTTAATTACTAAAAAATGTCAAAATAAAATGTATAAAATAGAGCTTAACACACTAATCTTTGGGGGGAGGCATGACCATCATTCACATACCTCATTTTTACCAAACATTGCTTTTTTTTTTGGGGATGCCAAGCAGTTGCCATACCAAGCGGTGATGCAGCCATTCAAGACCCTTTGGATGGTGCAGCCAACATATTGCAAATCAAGATAATTTTATTGTCCATTGTCCACGAATGTTCAACAAAAAGATGTGTGTTCTACTTTATCCCAACCCCTCCGAAAGACACCTATAGCGTACACACACAGAGGGTGGCGAGGTTAAAGCAGAGGGTCAGCCATAGTACAACACCCCTGGAGTAGTTAAGGGAGTAAGTGCCGTGCTCAAGTGCACAACGGCAGGAGACGGCATCTAGGATACAGGAGTACCAGTGCTTTTGCTGTACAGAATCCCCTCTTTGTGCTTTTCAACCATCTCTCTGCTGCTATATGAGTGAGGGGGACACTGACGATAACTTTGTTATAGAGGTAACAACAGAGAATGCTGTTCAATCAGTGCTATGCACGGTCAATTACTAACTCTGGCACCCCAATGAAAAGTTTTTCTACATACAAAAACAGTTATGTCAGTTGATGCCTGATGGAACATCATAAGGGCATCCATTGTTCCAAAGCCTCATTCCTCTTCACTGCTATTTCACTGGTCTACCAGCAACATGACTGTCTGTGTAACAGCAGCAGGTAGCCTAGCAGTTAGAAGGTTGGGCCAGTAACCGAAAGGTAGCTGGTTCGAATACCCAAGCTGCACCTATGTAACAATGAAGCATAACTATTGTATATATATATATATATATGGGGTTTAAAGGGTGTTGTGTGGGTTGCTGTTTACATTGTGGGTTAAAAGCTATGCAGATGGGAGAGTTATGGACGTGCTGTGCAAAACAAAAAACACCCACTTCCTACTTTGACTTTCACCAAATCAGCTCAACTCCCCTTCTTCACTGGTAGTGGTGGTTGTGTGTATGTATGTTTTGGGGGGAGGTGTAAAGTAGGAGGTCAAGAGGTTAGGATAAGCAGAGGTTAAATTGGGCGGGAATGCAGAACTAGAAGAATGGTGTCTCACCACTTTTTTGCATGATGGGAAAAACCTAGTAAACACTGGTGATGTAATACCAAACTGCATTTATAAATTGAGCCATTAGTTAGGTTGGCTGCTATACCGTCAAAATACCATGGAATGATTAGGTGTAGTATCCTAAAAATACCATGGAATGTTTAGGTGGAATACCCTCAAAATACCATGGAAATCCCTGTGACACAAACTTAATATTGTTGATTTAAAAAAGGGCGAGACTCCCATTTCCAAGTTACACTGCCTAACACACAACATATTTGTAAGGAGTACTTTGTGGGTGGAAAGAACAGCTTGCAAAACATTGATGGACCAAAGGCGATGAAAGAAAGTTCAACTGTATAGATCTAACATGGTAGCTAGTTTCTTTTGAGTTTGAACTAACTGTATCCTTGTCACTCCACCTGTCTTGCAAAGCGATGTCCTCTCAACCACTTTCTATGGACCCTTTTCTGATTTCTCTGTATTCTCCATTTTATATCTGAGATATACAGACATCTAAGTAGGAAACTAAAACCTAAGCTGCATGAAACATACGCAGTGGGTCAGCAACGAGGAAGGTTGTATGGAGTTCAGCAATCGTACGGTAAGGTCTTACCGAGTTCCCACTCTTACACTGGTATAATGGCTGCATGGTACATGAGTAAGAATTGTTTCTATTCAATTATGTTTCTATTCAATGATTCAATGATGTTGGTGATACTATATTTACCAAGATGTCCTCTCTTTTTCTTGTTACATTTAATGAAAATGTAGCTTCATAAGCTGCAGCATAAACCTTTGGGCTCACATAAGTACTTTACACCACTGAGGTTATGTTAAGTAAAAATACTTTAAAGTACTACTTAAGTAGTTTTTTGGGGTATCTGTACTTTACTATTTATATTTTACTTGTACTCGACTACATTCCTAAAGAAAATATGTACTTTATACTCCCATACATATTCCCTGACACCCTAAAGTACTCATTACATTACAAATGCTCTGGCAGGACAGCAATATGGTCCAATTGACACACCTATCAATATAACATGTCATTCCTACTGCCTCTGATCTGGCGGACTTACTAGACATGTCTGAGTGTTGGAATGTGTGTCCCTGGCTGTCCGTTAATAGAAAAAAAACAAGAACATTTTACAATCTGGCTGGCTTAATATAAGCATTTACTTTTTACGCCTTCTCAAGTATGACTATTGAGTACTTTTTCCACCACTGTACTTAAGTACATTTAAAACCAGATTGTTTATACTTTTACTCAAGTACTATTTTACTGGGTGACTTTCACTTTTACTTGAGTCATTTTCTAGTAAGGTATCTTTACTTTTACTCAAGTAGGACAATTGAGTACTTTTCCCACCACTGCATAGCCTCTGCATAAAACGGTTCAAAGTACAATTTTTAGAGGCATCAAAACACGAGGTGATCTTGGTAGTTAATGAAAATAAATGGAAAGAAGATGTGATGAAGATAGAATAGTTTATTTAGAAGCAATTCCAGTGAAGTAATAGTAGTAATAATAATATCTGTCATGTATTTCCACAAAAAACAGCTGCAGTTGATGAACCGTCTACTGATCATTGATCAAATTAGTTGAGAAAAAAACCACAGCTCAAAGAGAATTCAAATGCAATTTTCTCAATGAAGATGAGACTGCATGCCAACAAGGACACGAGGCTACGCTGCTGCTGCTCTACCTAAGAGGCAGTACCGGACGGCCGCCCAAAACCGTTTGTCAGTTTGTCTTTAGAGTGTGTTCTACACTACACTTGTTTTCGTGACATAATCGTAACAAGAGATTGATACCTAGAAGAAGAGACATGTAGTAAACACAGTGAAGCGTTATTGTAAATAGCCAAGAGGGACACCATGTTGACATGCAAGACACAATCAAGAGCCGGAAGGGAAGTGACATACTGCAAACATGGTATTACATTTTAGAATGTAAAGTATTGTCTGCGATTTAGGCGGAACACCTGCGGGGAGAACATATTGGTTCAGCATCTATCCAATATTGTCACAGAACACATCATCTTGTATTTATCGTTTCCACCTTTGGAGAAGATACATGAAACATCCAATGAGAATGTGCCATATGTACCATCCCAGTGATGGCTCTTTATGATACCAGTAGAGGTTGACTGACTGGAGAGGGAGTGTTTGCATGCTAGCATAGCCTACACAGCCAAAATATCCTAAGATATAAAGAAAACTTAATTCATACTGTCTTACTGGCATTGTGACCCTGGATATTCATATACACTGTCATCTACAACAGATACATACTACTATAGTATGTAAGGATTCCAAAGGTAGTTTAGACAATGCTTGACTATACACATCAGGTTTATGTCTGTGAATTGGTTCAATCTGCGTAAGGTAATGATGATGTTTATCATTCTCAGTGGGCGTCAGTCTTTGGCTATGTCCCAAATATTCCCACATAATGCACTATTTTTGACCAGAGCCATATGGGTCCTGGCCAAAAGTAGTGCACTATAAAGGGAATAAGGTGCCATTTGGGATGCATATGCAGCTATATTACATCATCTGTTTGATTGAGGAACCCCATCCTATTCCAGATTGACTTATCTCAGGGAACAGTAGGACTCGTTAGAGTCCTAAAGTGTGCTACCTTTTCAGAGGCTTGTATAGGATATCAATGGGTCAGGGTGCTGTTTGTTAAGTGTTGTTTCTTGTTTGTGTTTTCCCTCTGGTTGTCAGTCACTCTTACCTCTGAGGTTGTGTGGTACTACACACTTCCTAATGTGAAGGTTGGCTACATGAATGTAATAAGAATACATGGTAGTGTGCTTTCGGCAACATTTTTTGTGCAGTTTAAATTTCCATGGTGACTTAAGTTTCTACCCATTTAGAGAATTGTTCAGTAACAGTGTTAAGTGAGAATGTGGCCAGATTTAGTACATGGCATTTTTTTCTCCAAATTGAATGTCAAATCAAACTGGAAGTGAGGATGCTTGTCTAAAATGTATTAAAACATCAGATTTAAAGTCTGGAAGCAAACTTGTAATGTTACAGAGTAGTTATGGCTAAAAGGGTATTACATTCCCGTTCTTCAATAAGCCTGAAACAGGCGTGGGTGTATAAACATCATTATTCAAAAGTGTGTCTTACTTGATACAGCATTTGTGGAACTAAAACATAAAAATATATATATATTGCAAGGCACATATTTAGGAAAACAAGTCCAAGAAGTTCACAGTAAATTCAGACAGAAGTTGAACAACAGTAACAACAACAACATTATGAAGGTAAAGTTTCATGCTTTAAAATATTTACAACTAAATATTTGTGAAGTTTAATTCAACCTCAATTTCATGACAGGAAAAACTGTTAAAACTCTATAACCATTTCAGTCATTTTGATCCATGTTTATAACAACGATACAGAAAAACAAAGACTTATGTATGATACTTCATCATTCTGTTCATTACAGAAACAAAGACAACTTTGGCAGATGAACAGTTACTAAACACGTTTTTAGTAACATTAAGGGATGTATTTTGTTATTGAATTGTACTCAAAAGAATCATGTTAGAGACTTATTACTATTCACCAAATATATTCTTACACAATTTATATATATCAAAACATAATTTGAGGTTATTGTATTCCCTATGAGAGATATTAGTCAGTGATCAAAACATTGTTATATGATATTTTAGGTAGAAGGACAAGGTAGAAATTACTAGGTTTGTTCATATTATGTCAAAGGCTTATGTCAAAACCGAAGTAAATAAAAACGTTAAAAAATGTACTTATTGAAAATCTTAGTAATTCTTACCATTGACTTGTTCAGAAATGTTTCATGTGTCGTTCTCTGATACGATAGTTTCTGTTGTTTCAGTCAATGCTCAAAATGGAGCGAGAGAGAGAGAGAGAAAGAGGGAGAGCGAGGGAAAGGAGAGAAAGAAGAGGGCAAAGTTATTTCCGACGAGAAAAGCGCCAACAGGAACAACAAAAAAAAAACTGAAGAGGATACTGAGTTATTCCCTGAACGAATATGAAAATAAATAAACGGTGTTCAGTTATTTTTTTCAATATCCCCAAGTTTTCGGTAGTCTAATTGCAATAGCCACTTTCAATCAATTATGAATTTGCCTTGCTCAAAACACGAATGGCTTAAATATTTATTTGAAAATCACAAATAGTTTTGATTTGGAATTTTAGTGCATGTGATTTTGTTTGCTACTTCATTAACCCATAATCTATTGCTTGTTTGTCATATTATCTAGCAATATCAGCAAATCTGCCCGATATTCCAATCATTAATCAATTGCTACAGAAGATCTTTAAGAACATAAACAGATCTGTGTTCAGAAGAATGATCGATTAAGAGGTGGTCCTAGACGTGTCACCCACCAAGATTGTTCTGCTCGTAGCTACCCCCACCAAGTGGACACGCTGAGATAACGCATTGCATGTGCACATAAATGAACTAAAATTGTTAAAATGTATAATGTTTTTCCTCAACTCAAAACATAACCCACCATGAACATTATTTTTATGTTGTATTATTCTTCATTAAACAGTCATCCGTTAACAGGCTTGTAAGGGAAATTATCAAATCATCATAGAATACTGAACTTTATTTTCAAACGAAGACGTTTTTTTTATACTGAATGCAGGCTACTGCAGCGAAGTAAACATTTTAAATGCAATAGTCTAGCAAACAATATAAAATCAAATATATATAATACATGCACATATAGGCTACATTGTTACATATGCTGGCTAAAGCCAAACTAGGATTTCTTCAGCATATCGAAGTAGCCTAGCTCTTATCAAACATGACAAGAGGCATGCCTGCTGACTGCAATTATGTTAGCTTACTTTCACGGCAAATTTAATAATTAACTGTTGTGAACTGGTTAAATCCCTTTGTATTTTAAATGTATTCAATTTATTAGAAGCTATCACAGAAAATATTTGTTGAGTCATCGTTAATTATTGTGTTATAAAATTGTTAACTTGTGTTTTGGAACGATAGAACAATTCTTCAAATTTCTCATCAACAGTTCGATTGAAAGCACAAACGAAAAGCTATCGAAAAGGCATATAATTACAAATCAACGCTCACCTTAAACGAATCAGACCATCACAAGGGAAAACATGGCATGAAATAGCATTCCAGGTGTAAGTGTGAACATGTCATTGAATACACCTTTGTTTTCTTTGATTTTCTATTGTATAAATTGTGTAGTAATTATAATGATAATATAAATAATAGGATACAAATAATATACTACAATAGACATCTGAAATGGTGTCAAGACTGCCTACTAACTTAACAATTAATGTTTGCAGAGTATATTCCGTTTGAAATTCAACACACATGTCATATGAATAATTACAAAACAAAACTCAAGAGACTTGATCAGTTACTACATCGAAAAAACAAGGAACAGTATGGCGCGACCTCGAAGTTATGCTTTGGAAGCCCATTAGAATCATATTGAATCTTGTACAATTTCGAAATTACAAAAACATACTGGATCCCTGTATCAAAATTGACTCAATTCTTTCAATATACTGTATTTCATACCAATTGTCTATGTTGTTGTCGGTTGGGATGCAGCTACCTGTTGAGTTGAAAGAAAGCGCCTCCCGCCCATCTCAATAATAGGCAGTGTGTGAGGGAGGGTCGATAGAATGAAAGTATTTGGTCCGTCAGATAGAAGGAGCGTTTACTAATCCAACATTATCACGATTGAAGATGAATACTGTATAAAACGAATGTCAAAAAGTCATTTTAAAAATGTAGAAATTAAATAGGACTATAGAACAATAGCAACATGTTATTCATGGAGGAGACAACTGGAGAGAATGACTGTCTCACATTAAGCTGTCATCAACTAATGTACTAGTCTATCAATCACACGTTTCATCACGAAGTTGTGGCTTTCTATATGGTTTCATCAATAGTTAAGATCAATAGTCTTTTTTTTGGTCTGAATTCAATGTTTTAATCCTCTTTTAAACTGTTAATATAAAACTACAAATGAGAAAAGAAAAACATAATTAGAAATAATCAATAAACTCAATCAATAAAATCTATGAAACTCTAACAGATGAAAGCCTTACTGCCTGTGCCTGACAAGCACACAACATTGCCCAAAGTCTAAGAAAGAAAATAATGCATTCATAAAACGTTATTTTACGTAGTCCAAAGCAGGCTACCCTCAGAATAGCCAACATTTCAACATTTCTCCAGTAGTCCCTTATCTCACATGATGGAATGCTCTCATTTTAGTCAAGTCTCACATGTAGCATAGATTAATGTAATTCCTGTGTATTGATATACAGAGTGAAGTTAAAGAGAGGCACAACTTTGGATTTAGAAGTTATTTTATCCAGTCTGACAAACACTGATAAACACTCCAAACTGCATACCCGACCGCTTGAGGTATCTGCATGGTCCTAAAGCACACCGGAGCTCGTTTTGTATCTCATTCCAATCATAAAACTGGGGGGGGGGGGGACAAAATGATTGGCACCCTTAATAAAGATTAACAAAAAAAGACTGCATAAAATAAATTATACAAATACTGAGCTACTGTATTTTGTATGCCCAAATTTTTATTTTATACTAATAAAATTGCTCAGATAAAGAGATGATGTTTAACAAGTAATACTTTTTTCTCTCAAAAAGATAGGATCAAAATGATTGTCACCCATGTTTTCAGTACCTTTCAATACCTCACCTTGCAAGGATAACGGCACTGAACCTTTAAAAAAAATGGAGAACACATTGGGACCATTCTTCCATACAGAATCGTTCCAGGTCATTGATATCCACTTATAGTCCATGTTCAGTTAAAACCACGAGTTTTCAATGGTGTTCAAGTCCGGAGACTAAGATGGCCATTGCACAATTAAGATTTTGTGGTCAATTAACAATTTCTTTGTGGATTTTGTTGTGTCCTTGGGGTTATTGTGTTGCTGGAAGATCAAGTGTCAGCCTCCTGGCAGAGGCAACCAGGTTTTTAGCTAAAATGTCCTGGTACTGGGTAAAGTTCATGATGCCGTTGACCAAACATGAGCCCCAGGACCAGTTGAGACAAAATAGCCTCAAAACATCAAAGATCCACCACCATATTTTACAGCAGGTATGGGGTTCTTTTCTGCTTATGCACCCTTATTGACGCCAAGCTCAACACTGGTGTGCTGGCAGAGTGCGAACTATACCGTGACATTCAGGGGGGTCTCAATTTTCGTCAAAGTACCTCCTACATTTGCAGGATACCTAGTCAGTTGCACAACTAAATGCATTCAACCGAAATGTGTCTTCCACATTTAACCCAATCCCTCTGAATCAGAGAGATGTGGGAGGGATTCCTTAATTGACATCCACGTCATCGGCGCCTAGGGAGAAATTATTGTTGGGAGTTAACTGCCTTGTCAAAGGCAGAATGGCAGATTCTTCCACCTTGCTGGCTCGGGGATTTGAACCAGCACCTTTTAATTTGGAGTGAACACAACCAATCTTACTGTCAAACAAAAAGTGTAATGACATTCAGCAATTGTCATTGGGTCTTCACTCTTGCACCCTGAATTAATTGATTTGTCTTGCTGACAGAAGGACCTTTTTTGTAAAAATAATAGTTGGGACACCAGAAAAGGGGCTGAGATACGGGACTGTCACGGGTGCAGCCACATGGGGAAAAAATGGTTTAAACCATGACAGAGGTGGGGGTGTTCATTTCATTTGGAATAAGCATTTATTTTAATATTTACCACTGTCGCAGTACAAGTTACATTTTAACAAATAGGAGAACGGTTAAATTAGCATTCATTATTCAGAGACCCCCCAAAGTTAGACTTTGTTGCATTTAGGGGTACTCGTCTCATTCAGGGGGTCGGAGTTTGCTAAATGGCATTGGCACTTGGATTGGAACCGATGACGGGAAAAAGCTCTTTGACCACCGACACCAAGGGTGGGTTTGGTGACGAAATGCATAAGCAGAAAAGAAACACATACCTACTGTAAAATATGGTGGTGGATCTTTGATGTTATGGGGCTATTTTGCTTTCACTGGTCCTGGGTCTTTCACTGGTCCAACTGCATCGTGAACTTTACCCAGTACCAGGACATTTTAGCCAAAAACCTGGTTGCCTCTTGATTGACTTGGCCTCAAGTGGATCTTCCAGCAAAGACAATAACCCCAAGCACACATCAAAATCCACAAAGAAATTGTTAATTAACCACAAAAAGCAACATAATTTCAGAACTGACTACATATGGGACTTACGGGACTTGTAGTCCTCCTTGGAATGCCTATAAAATTCTCACTATTAATAATATAACACTTGCACTGAAACAGAATGCCACAGATCAAAATAGCCATTTGTATATTTTATTAGTATTTTTTTTACATATACAATATACTGAAAACAGAAATTAAATCCGATGAAAATAGTTTTGCATAAACGTGGCAGTCAAAGTTTTGGGACTAATGCCTTGGCCTGGAACGTTGAGTCAAGGCCTAAAATGGGTCCCACATCTTGTCAACTCAAAAATGTAAACCATTCACTTACCATTGACTGAGACAGAATGAATGGCCATTAGAGTGTTGAACGCCCCTGTGGGAATGTACTGTAGAGCAGGATTTCCCAGACTCCGTCCTGGGGGCCATCCTCTGGGTGCACGTTTAGGTTTTTGCCATAGCAATACACAGCTGATTCAAATAATCAAAGCTTGATGATGAGTTGGTTATTTGAATCAGCTGTGTAGTGCTGGGGCAAAAACCAAAATGTGCACCACAAGGGGGTGGGGGGGGGGGGGGGGGGGGCGAGACAGAGTTTGGGGAAACCCTGTCGTAGAGCAGCAGCTCTGTGGCAGCTAGGTTTAGCAGCCCTGTACATTGCTGTTAGCCATCTAAGAAGCAATGTGGTCTACTCTACACCATCCCAAGTCCTAAATTCAATCTTGGGGAAAAGGTGCAGTATATTAGTGTCACACTCATCTCATAAGAAATTACATAGATTGAAGGTCGGACATACTATGAGACATCTAACGCAATGGGACTCAATACAAATGTTACTTATCTCATTGAGATGGCTGACAGATAAGGTATCCCCATTTGTAATTATTATATACTTTTACTATGTCATGGCCAACATTTATTCTAGAAGTTTACGCTTTACATAAGTCACTTCCTGAAAACATCTACATGGAAATCCATATCATTATGGATTGAAGATGCCTTAATAAAAGCGATCCAGTTTGAATCTCTGGGTTGGGGGCACAAACCCAAAATAAACCATCAGACAAGGGACACACTAGACGGGTCACATCAGAATGCTACAGGAATATACACACCAAACCATAACAAGGCTTCAAACTGACTGGTCGCTACACTGAGCATCTCACACCTAATCCTTTGCAGTGGAGCTGGCCAGTAGGATATTTGCTTTAATATTTTCATTTGCAGTAGAGTCATACATTTGAAACATTTTTTTTCAAACTTTGCAAACAAAATTAGCAGTACTCTCAAACATTAGATCTATTAAATCCAACATTTTTTCCTGTGAGAGGAAGTCCCAGTCCCTGTCGACTGAGAGAAGTGAGCAGAAATGCACCCAGATGGGAGGGAATAGAAAAACATGTCCATGAGAAGGAAAAGAAGGGTGTGGTCCAGTCCTGTTTGGGTGCCACTCTGCATTGGAGCTGGCCTCCTTAATTAGACAGTAGATTGTGGTCCAGACAGGCAATTACAAAGCAAGAGGTTGTTGTATCCTGAGTGGGTAGTTCCAAAATGCAATAAAGACTGAAGACAGTATAATTATTTGTTGCAACTTGCTAGACAGGACTACAAACCAAAGTGACACGGTAGAGGTGTTTAGCCCCCTATCCGCTGAACAGCCGCTGAGGCCTCACTAGAGGTTATTGGTGAGCTGCTCAGGCTGATAGGCAATGCTTTGTGACACTTTGAAGGGGGGCAATTCAGAGACTGAAAACAATTGTGGCTCGGGAAGAAGTCTCGATAAGGCTTAACGTCTTTCAAAGCGAGAATAAGAACTTCACATCAATATGAAAAAACAAGATTGACCCCTTACAGCAGACAAGACCACTGTTTAGAACGGGTCATACGGTTTCTCATACTTTATCAAAAAAATCCTCGATCACTTGAAGTCCATTTGAAGTTTGTGTTGTCAGTGTTACTGCCAGGTTAGGTTTATATTGAACTTGTATCTTAAGACTGTTTCAACCTGTGGAACGCACTTCTGACACCATATATGTAAGCCAATGTAGAACATTTAGCGCTTAAAAACGGCCAAACCAACATAAAATCATTCTACAAACCAATCCACAGAAACCCATCGCAGGCGAATACTCTCAATTAATGAAAGTTGTCACGGCATAGAAGCAGGTGTCTGGTATTTATGTTACCATCATAAAACATTTCCCGTGGCTCGTTTGAAAATCCTGGTGGTGGCTTTCAGATGACTGAAAAGGTGACACCGTGGAGATCTAACAAACAGGTCTGTGCCTGTTTGGTACCGGCTGACTCCGCTATATAGAGCTGAAGAGGCACCAGTCCACTGACTTCAATGAAAAATGCAATGGAAAACGTGGCATTGGTTAAATGGGACAGGTCAAATGACAAATCCAGCTTTCTAAACGTTTTGTAGTGACCCCAAACCTAATGTCCATAGACTCCACCATTTAGCTTAAATGGAGATATTAGGATCCCTATTACTCTACCAGCATTTTAGCATCAGAGAAGAAAAACATCTCTTGAAGGTGAAATCCACAACACTACATACAGCTCAATGATAATCATGAACATCAAAGATTGAAATTTGTTTTCATGCAGAGAAAAAAAAAAAAAAAAACTTTCCATGCAGGCTTTAACAGTCAGTCAATGGAACATTTGAAGAAACTCCCCATAGACCACAATAAACTCTCTCGCTGTGCATATATACATTAGATATATTGGCACCCTCGAATGATTCACTATTTCTTCACAAATGAGAGAGAAAAAAAAAAAAACTTCACACGTAATTGTATCTGCAAAGGACCTAGAAATATTATGAAACTGAAATAGATTTTTTTTTAAGTCAAAATATGGCCTGGACTGCATTATTGAAAATTCAAAACAATTTGGTTAGAGGCAAGTGATTGTGTAATTTATCCTCACTTGTCATAAGTTGCAAGTGCCTACAGGGTAAAAATAGCTATCCAACCAGTTTTGAAAATAATAAATATTACAGTCTGTTCCACTGTAAAGTGCAAAGGTGCCAATATATGTGGCCGCAACTGTACATATTTTGTACTAGGCATTACTGGAGGTGTTTTTTATTTTTACTAATGCAATTCATTATGAATTCATAATGTAATTATGACTTGGTTCATAATTTTATTAAGTACTGTTCAGATTAAGGAAAGAACATGAGACAATGGGACTTTAGAAGTGGATAGTCTGAGGTGTGTGTACCAATGTATGAATGAATAGAAGTTTGGTGATTTGATTAAGACGACTGATGTGGTTGTACAGACTGTGAATATTGAGAATGGTCAATCTCAGATTTCACCGCTTCTTCCTAATCCAATCGGACATGGGAAAACAAAGACAAATTGCTTTCAAAGAAACAGTGTCCATTTCTACAAGCCAAACTCCCAACACCATCTAAGTGTAGACTGGCATTGTTAACTTACAACATCTGGGGGAAACAAATTAAAAGGCAGTCATTGGGGGGGGGGGGGGGGGGGGGGGGGGGGAGAACCAATCAAAACAGACATTAAGCCATCCCCTGCCTTTGTATCATAAGTGCTTCCTGAAATCAGGCCTTTCCCCTCAACATCTCACTTGAGCCAAAACCATCTTGCAAAAACAGAAAGGGGGAGACTGAAAAAGGTAGTGTGGCGCCATCTGGTGACTAAGGCTGGGAGCTGCCCTGGCTATCTGGATCCGTGCCTGAGGAGCTGGTGTCAGAGTCTGAGTGGTCATCGTTGTCCTCCGGTGGGCACTTCTCCCGAATGCGCCTCTGGGTGGTGCTCAGGCGTGCCAGTAGGCCCTGGTAGTCGAAGCGACCCCTCTTCTCCCCAAAAGGGTCCTGGAGGTGTGTAAGGAAAGAAAGAGTGTGTGGGATGTGCATCTCATATTTCAAATCTGAAATGTTCCACTGTTGTGGTGCAGGTTTATAGCATGTGGGAGCAGTGTATACTGTTATTTATCTAAAAAATAAATGTATACATACATAGAGATAATTTCTTTATATATGTTTGGACAACCTTCTGTAAACGGCGACAAATTATTTTGGCAATGAAGAGTCAGATGAACGTGGACAGTGGCATGTATTCATGGATGCCAAGGGAAGTCAGGCTTCCCAAAACAATCCAAGAAAAAAAATCCAACAGGTGTAGACCTTACAGTTAAATGCTTACTTACAAGCCCATAACTCTATTTTTCTTAACTGCATTGTTGGTTAACATATTTACTAACTAAAGTAAAAAAAAACAAAAAAAACAATACCGGTACCGAGTCAATGTGCGGAGGTACAGGTTAGTCGAAGTAAATTTGCACATGTAGGTAGGGGTCAAGTGACTACGCAGCAGTGTAGAAACTATTAAGGAGCCTTTTGGATCTAGACTTGGCACTCCGGTACTGCTTGCCGTGCTGTAGCAGAGAGAACAGTCTATGACTTGGGTGACTGGGGTCTGACAATTTTTTTGGGCCTTCCTTTGACACAG
Source organism: Oncorhynchus clarkii lewisi (assembly GCF_045791955.1). Classification (NCBI taxonomy): domain Eukaryota; kingdom Metazoa; phylum Chordata; class Actinopteri; order Salmoniformes; family Salmonidae; genus Oncorhynchus; species Oncorhynchus clarkii. The sequence goes on along the minus strand of NC_092158.1, from coordinate 68,337,610 downwards.
CAGGATGTGTGATGCATTATAACCTGTGTGTTCTGCTTCTCCAAGGTGCATAAAGAAACGTGTTTGTGTGTGTGTGTGTGTGTGTGTGTGTGTACACACAGTGAATGAGAGGGAGAATGAGGTCTCTGGCAATACCTGCATGTTCTGTCCCTGTTGGTGTAGTCTCTCTTTGCAGACCCCCTCGTAGAAGTCATAGTACTCCAGGAATGATTTCTCCATCACACTCCTGCAACACAGGAACAGGTTATTAACTACCCACAAAAACAAATGCTAAACAGCTACAATTGAAATGACTCGCCATTGAAAGATGTGTGGGTTGTGGGTCAGTGTCTTTGAACATGTCTCTTGCAATCCCTTAAGGTTCAACTATATGTCTCATATACAATAAGGGCATTAGACGTGGCCTGTAGCCTTAATTTGGAGTTCAGTCCCTTCAGAAAGTATTCACACACCTTGACTTTTTCCACATTGTGTTGCGTTACAAAAGTGGAGTTAAAATGGATTTACATTTATTTTTGACAATGATCTACACAAAATACTACATTTTATTATTGATGGAAAATAAAATATATTTTGATATATTTAGATTAGATAAGTATTCAATCCTGTGAGTCAACACAGAACTAAGAACAGATATAGCCCTTGGTTCACTCCAGACCTGACTGCCCTCGACCAGCACAAAAACATCCTGTGGCGGACTGCAATAGCATCGAATAGTCCCCGCGATATGCAACTGTTCAGGGAAGTCAGGAACCAATACACGCAGTCAGTCAGGAAAGCTAAGGCCAGCTTCTTCAGGCAGAAATTTGCATCCTGTAGCTCCAACTCCAAAAAGTTCTGGGACACTGAAGTCCATGGAGAACAAGAGCACCTCCTCCCAGCTGCCCACTGCACTGAGGCTAGGTAACACGATTCCCTGATCCACCTCTACGCAGACGACACCATTCTATACACTTCCGTCCCGTCCTTGGACACTGTGCTATATAACCTCCAAACGAGCTTCAATGCCATACAACACTCCTTCCGTGGCCTCCAACTGCTCTTAAACGCTAGTAAAACCAAATGCATGCTTTTCAACCGTTCGCTGCCTGCACCCGCACGCCTGACTAGCATCACCACCCTGGATGGTTCCGACCTTGAATATGTGGACATCTATAAGTACCTAGGTGTCTGGCTAGACTGTAAACTCTCCTTCCAGACTCATATCAAACATCTCCAATCTAAAATCAAATCTAGAGTCAGCTTTCTATTCCGCAACAAAGCCTCCTTCACTCACGCCGCCAAACTTACCCTAGTAAAACTAACTATCCTACCGATCCTCGACTTCGGCGATGTCGTCTACAAAATTACATATTCGTAGCCAGACCCACTGGCTCCAGGTCATCTACAAGTCCATGCTAGGTAAAGCTCCGCCTTATCTCAGTTCACTGGTCACGATGGCAACACCCACCCGTAACACGCGCTCCAGCAGGTGTATCTCACTGATCATCCCTAAAGCCAACACCTCATTTGGCCGCCTTTCGTTCCAGTTCTCTGCTGCCTGTGACTGGAACGAATTGCAAAAATCGCTGAAGTTGGAGACTTTTATCTCCCTCACCAACTTCAAACATCTGCTATCTGAGCAGCTAACCGATCGCTGCAGCTGTACATAGTCTATCGGTAAATAGCCCACCCATTTTTACCTACCTCATCCTCATACTGTTTTTATTTATTTACTTTTCTGCTCTTTTGCACACCAATATCTCTACCTGTACATGACCATCTGATCATTTATCACTCGTGTTAATCTGCAAAATTGTAATTATTAGCCTACCTCATGCCTTTTGCACACAATGTATATAGACTCTCCTTTTTTTCTACTGTGTTATTGACTTGTTAATTGTTTACTCCATGTGTAACTCTGTGTTGTCTGTTCACACTGCTATGCTTAATCTTGGCCAGGTAGCAGTTGCAAATGAGAACTTGTTCTTAACTAGCCTACCTGGTTAAATAAAGGTGAAATAAAAATAAAACATGTGTCACATTTGGCAGCAAATACAGCTGTGAGTCTTACTGGGTAAGTCTCTAAGAGCTTGGAAAACCTGGATTGCACAATATTTCCCATTATTTGTTTAAATTCTTGAAGCTCTGTCAAGCTGGTTGTTGATCATTGCTAGACAGCCATTTTCCAGTCTTGCCATAGATTTTCAAGACGATTTAAGTCAAAACTGCAACTAGGCCACTCAGGAACATGCAGTATTGTCTTAAGTAACTAACAGTGTACATTTGGCTTGGGATTTTAGGTTATTATAATGCAGAAAGGTCTATTTGCCTCCCAGTGTCTGTTGGAAAGCAGAATTAACCAGGTTTTCCCACTAGGATTTTGCCTGCGTTTAGCTTTAGTCCGTTTCTTTTTATCCTAAAAAAAAACTCCAGTCCCTGCAGATGGCAAGCATACCCCATAACATGATGCAGTCACCAGCATGCTTGAAAATATAGTGAGTGGTACTCAATGTGTTGTGTTGGATTTGCCCCAAACATAATGCTTTGTATTCAGGACAAAAAGTACAGTTTTGTTGCTGCATTTTTTTTTTGCAGTATTAATTTAGTGCCTTATTGCAAACAGGATGTATGTTTGGGAATATTTTTCTGTATTCTGTACAGGCTTCCTTTTCACTGTCATTTATGTTAGTAACTACAATGTTGTTGATCTATCCTCAGTTGTTTAATCTCAAAGCCATTTAACGCCAACTACTTTAAAATCACTATTGGCCTCACGGTGAACTCCCAAAGCGGTTTCTTTCCTCTCAGTCAAGAGAGTTAGGAAGGACAACTGTATCATTGTAGTGCCTGGGTTTATTGATACACCATCCAAAGTGTAATTAATAACTACACTATTCTCAAAGCGATATTCAATGTCTGCTTTTTTTCACCTATCTACCAATAGGTGTCCTTCTTTGCAAGGCATTGGAAAACATCCCTGGTGTTTGTCGTTGAATCTATGCTTGAAATACACTGCTCAACAGAGACCTTACAGATAATTGTATGTATAGGTTACAGAGATGAGGTAGACATTCAAAACTCATCTTAAATTATTCAAATCAAATTTGATTTGTCACATGCGCCAAATACAATAGGTGCAGACCTCCTAGTGAAATGCTTACTTACAAGCCCTTAACTCTTATTTTCTTAACTGCATTGTTGGATAAGAAAGTATTAAATACATTTTATTAAAAATATATAAAATAATAATAACATTAAAATAGAAAAACAAAATAACAGTAGAGAGGCGATATACAGGGGGTACCGGTACAGAGTCAATGTGCGGGGACACAGCTTAATTGAGGTAATATGTAGGTAGAGGTAAAGTGACTATGCATGGACAATAGAGTAACAGTAGCGTAAAAATGGTGGGGGACAATGCAAATAGTCCGGGTAGCTGTTCAGGAGTTATGGCTTGGGGGTAGAAGCTGTTAAGAAGCCTTTTGGACCTAGACTTGGCACTCCGGTACCGCTTTCCGAGAGAGAACAGTCTGACTAGGGTGGCTGGAATCTGACAATTTTTAGGGCCTTCCACTGACACTGCCTGGTATAGAGGTCCTGGGTGGCAGGAAGCTTGGCGCCAGTGATGAACATACGCACAACGCTCTGTAGTGCCTTGTGGTCGGAGGCCAAGCAGTTGCCATACCAGGCAATGATGCAACCAGTCCAGATGCTCTCGATGGTGCAGCTGTAGAACCTTTTGAGGATCTGAGCACCCATGCCAAATCTTTTCAGTCTCTTGAGGGAAAATAGGTTTTGTTGTGCCCTCTTCACAGCTGTCTTGGTGTGCTTGGACCATATTAGTTTGTTGGTGATGTGGACACCAAGGTACAAAGCTCTTAACCTGCTCCACTACAGCCCCATCGATGAGAATGGGGGCATGCTCAGTCCTTTTCCTGTAGTCCACAATCAACTCCTTTGTCTTGATCACATCTTGACCACAATGCCAGGTCTCTGACCTCCTTCCTATAGGCTGTCTCATTATTGTCGGTGATCAGGCCTATCACGGTTGTGTCGTCTGCAAACTTAATGATGGTGTTGGAGTCGTGCTTGGCCATGTAGTCATGGATGAATAGGGAGTACAGGAGGGGACTGAGCATGCACCCATGAGGAGAACCCGTATTGAGGATCAGCATGGCGGGTGTGTTGTTACCTACCCTTACCACCTGGGGGCGGCCCATCAGGAAGTCAAGGATCCAGTTGCAGAGGGAGGTGTTTAGTCCCAGGGTCCTTAGCTTAGTGATGAGTTTTGAGGGCACTATGGTGTTGAACGCTGAGCTGTAGTCAATGAATAGCATTCTCACATAGGTGTTCCTTTTGTCCAGGTGGGAAAGGGCTGTGTGGCGTGCAACAGAGATCGCATCATCTGTTGATCTGTTGAGGCAGTATTCAAATTGGAGTGGGTCTAGGGTTTCTGGGATAATGGTGATGTGAGCCATGACCAGCCTTTCAAAGCACTTCATGGCTACAGACGTGAGTGCTACGGGTCGGTAGTCATTTAGGCAGGTCACCTTGGTGTTCTTGAGCACAGGGACTATGGTGGTCTTCTTGTTGGTATTACAGACTGTCAGGGACAGGTTGAAAATATCAGTGAAGACACTTGCCAGTTGGTCAGCGCATGCTCGGGGTACATGACCTGGTAATCCGTCTGGCCCTGTGGTCTTGTGAAAGTTGACCTGTTTAAAGGTCTTACGCACATCGGCAACGGAGAGCGTGATCACACAGAAGTTATTTAGCTCGTCTGGTAGGCTAGTGTCACTGGGCAGCTCGCGGCTGTGCTTCTCTTTGTAGTCCGTAACAGTTTGCAAGCCCTGCCACATCCAACGAGCGTCTGAGCCGGTGTAGCACGATTCAATCTTAGTCCTGTATTGGCGCTTTGCCTGTTTGATGGTTCGTTAAAGGATTTCTTATAAGCAGAATTTCTTATAAGCGTCCGGGTTAGAGTCCCGCTCCTTGAAAGCGGCAGCTCTACCCTTTAGCTCAGTGAGGATGTTGCCTGTAATCCATGGCTTCTGGTTGGGGTACGTACTTATGGTCACTGTGGGGACGACGTCGTCGATGCACTTATTGATGAAGCCAGTGATGTGGTGTACTACTAAATGCCATCGTAAGAATCACGGAAGAAATTCCAGTCTGTGCTAGCAAAACAGTTCTGTAGCTTAGCATCTGCATCATCAATCATGCCAAACAATTATTACACACAGTAAGTCCATTCAACTTATTAAACAAATTACTCCTGAAGTTTAGGCTTGCCATAACAATGGGGTTGAACACTTATTGACTCAAGACATTTCAGCTTTTCATTTGTTTTTAATTTCTAAAAACATAATTCCACTGACATTATGGGGTAGTGTGTGTAGATCAGTGAAACAAAATCAAAATGTAATCCATTTTAAACTCAGGCTGTAACAACAAAATGTAGAAAGCTTCAAGGTGTTTGAATACTTTCTGAAGAATTGTAGCTGGATCTAGACAATAGATGCCGTGGAACATTGACTCATCTCGACATCAGTCCACTTTTGAGGTTTCAAGTCTCAAACTTTTATTTTGGAGTCATCAATCCAAGATTAACTCACCACAGGGCTTCTGGACAGGGCACCTTCCCATCCAGCATGTCACATACAGCCACACGCATGGTCTCATGGCGGATGCACTCATTGTAGTTCTTGCTGTCCCCCGGGTGTCTCTCCTGGCAAAGGGAGTGTCAGAGGGAGCAGATGTAAGGGGGACATTCAAGACACAAAAAGTGACATCCCACACCGATATGGTCAGTCTGTTGCTTTTCACAAACACGTTTACACAAACATCTACAAATGGGGAAAAAATAGCAAACAACTAAATAGAAACATAGAACAACAGCTGAAGTCTTCTGTAAGTCAGACAACAGTCATATTACATCACAATATCATATGCCAATAACACAGTAACTTCGTTGATCAAAATGGCAGCATTTCTTCAGGGAACCAGATTCCCCATAAAGCAGTGGGATTTAACTGCATTCTGGGGATTATGGTTTGGCTTGCCAGCTAAATTAGAGGGCAACTTGCCAGTGTGCTATAGTCTTACCTGTTCAAAGCCTGGCTCGTTGTGGTAGGGGTTCTCAGTCATCAGGGACTGGATGGAGATCAGAACGGAGGAGATGCTTTGGGCTGGGCTCCATGCTGGCCCTGTCCAAGTCCTAGACAACAACCCAGAACAAAGAGGTTAAAGCACAAAAGATTCAGGTCAGGAGCCCGCACACCAAGCAAAATATAAAGTTTAAGTTGTATATGACCAACGGTGCTTCACCCAAAAAAGTATTGTAGACTGAATAGTAGATCAACTTTGCACTCCCTGTAGGTTCCCGAGACTGACCAACACTACTATAAAGGGAAAGAGAGGAAGTATTTCAAATCTGTTTCAAGGAGCCATAGGTGCAAAATAGAATTGTTCCTGTTTCCATGAAAGCTAAGGTAACTGAGCTAAACGACTACCGCCCCCGTAGCACTCACTTCCATCATCATGAAGTGCTTTGAGAGACTAGTCAGGGACCATATCACCTCCACCCTACCTGACACCCTAGACCCACTCCAATTTGCTTACCGCCCCAATAGGTCCACAGACAACACAATCGCAACCACACTGCACACTAACTACTCTAACCCATCTGGACAAGAAGAATACCTATGAGAATGCTGTTCAATCGACAACAGCTCAGCATTTAACACCATAGTACCCTCCAAATTCGTCATCAAGCTCGAGACCCTGGGTCTCGACCCCGCCCTGTGCAACTGGGTACTGGACTTCCTGACGGGCCGCCCCCAGGTGGTGAGGGTAGGTAACAACATCTCCACCCCGCTGATCCTCAACACTGGGGCCCCACAAGGGTGCGTTCTGAGCCCTCTCCTGTACTCCCTGTTCACCCACGACTGCTTGGCCATGCACGCCTCCAACTCAATCATCACGTTTGCGGACAACACTACAGTGGTAGGCTTGATTACCAACAACGACGAGACTGCCTACATTGAGGAGGTGAGGGCCCTCGGAGTGTGGTGTCAGGAAAATAACCTCACAACATCAACAAAACAAAGGAGATTATTGTGGACTTCAGGAAACAGCAGAGGGAGCACCCCCCTATCCACATTGACGGGACAATAGTGGAGAGGGTAGTAAGTTAAGTTCCTCGCCGTACACATCACAGACAAACTGAATTGGACCACCCACACGGACAGTGTGGTGAAGAAGGCGCAGCAGCGCCTCTTCAACCTCAGGAGGCTGAAGAAATTCAGCTCGTCACCAAAAGCACTCACAAACTTCTACAGATATGCACAATCGAGAGCATCCTGTCGGGCTGTGTCACCGCCTGGTACGGCAACTGCTCCGCCCACAACCGTAAGGCTCTCCAGAGAGTAGTGAGGTCTGCACAACGCATCACCGGGGGCAAACTACCTGCCCTCCAGGACACCTACACCACCCGACGTCACAGGAAGGCCATAAAGATCATCAAGGACAACCACCCGAGCCAATGACTGTTCACCCCGCTATCATCCAGAAGGCGAGGTCAGTACAGGTGCATCAAAGCAGGGACCGAGAGACTGAAAAACAGCTTAATCTCAAGGCCACCAGACTGTTAAACAGCCACCACTAACATTGAGTGGCTGCTGCCAACACACTGACACTGACTCAACTCCAGCCACTTTAATAATGGAAATTTATGTAAAAATGTATCACTAGCCACTTTAAACAATGCCACTTAATATAATGTTTACATACCCTACATTACTCATCTCATATATTTACAGTGGGGCAAAAAAGTATTGTCAGCCATCAATTGTGCAAATTCTCCCACTTAAAAAGATGAGGCCTGTAATTTATCATAGGTACACTTCAACTATGACAGACAAAATTAGAAAAAAAATCCAGAAAATCACATTGTAGGATTTTTAATTAATTTATTTGCAAATTACAGTGGAAAATAAGTATTTGGTCACCTACAAACAAGCAAGATTTCTGGCTCTCACAGACCTGTAACTTCTTCTTTAAGAGGCTCCTCTATCCCCCACTCGTTACCTATCTCAATGGCACCTGTTTGAACTTATCAGTATAAAAGTCACCTGTCCACAACCTCAAACAGTCACACTCCAAACTCCACTATGGCCAAGACCAAAGAGCTGTCAAAGGACCCCAGAAACAAAATTGTAGACCTGCACCAGGCTGGGAAGACTGAATCTGCAATAGGTAAGCAGCTTGGTTTGAAGAAATCAACTGTGGGAGCAATTATTAGGAAATGGAAGACATACAAGACCACTGATAATCTCCCTCGATCTGGGGTTCCACGCAAGATCTCACCCCGTGGGGTCAAAATTATCACAAGAACGGTGAGCAAAAATCCCAGAACCACACAGGGGGACCGAGTGAATGACCTGCAGAGAGCTGGGACCAAAGTAACAAAGCCTACCATCAGTAACACACTACGCCGCCAGGGACTCAAATCCTGCAGTGCCAGACGTGTCCCCCTGCTTAAGCCAGTACATGTCCAGGCCAGTCTGAAGTTTGCTAGAGAGCACTTGGATGATCCAGAAGAAGATTGGGAGAATTTCATCTGACCATATGACACCAAAATATAACTTTTTGGTAAAAACTCAACTTGTCGTGTTTGGAGGACAAAGAATGCTGAGTTGTATCCAAAGAACACCATAGCTACTGTGACGCATGGGGGTGGAAACCTCATGCTTTGGGGCTGTTTTTCTGCAAAGGGACCAGGACGACTGATCTGTGTAAAGGAAAGAATGAATGGGGCCATGTATCATGAGATTTTGAGTGAAGACCTCCTTCCATCAGCAAGGGCATTGAAGATGAAACGTGGCTGGGTCTTTCAGCATGAAAATGATCCCAAACACACCGCCCGGGCAACGAAGGAGTGGCTTCGTAAGAAGCATTTCAAGGTCCTGGAGCGGCCTAGCCAGTCTCCAGATCTCAACCCCATAGAAAATCTTTGGAGGGAGTTGAAAGTCCGTGTTGCCCAGCAACAGCCCCAAAACATCACTGCTCTAGAGGAGATCTGCATGGAGGAATGGGCCAAAATACCAGCAACAGTGTGAAAACCTTGTGAAGACTTAAAGAAAACGTTTGACCTCTGTCATTGCCAACAATGGGTATATAAAGTATTGAGATAAACTTTTGTTATTGACCAAATACTTATTTTCCACCATCATTTGAAAATAAATTCATTAAAAATCCTACAAAGTGATTTTCTGGATTTTCCCCCCTCATTTTGTCTGTCATAGTTGAAGTGTACCTATGATGAAAATTACAGGCCTCTCATCTTTTTAAGTGGGAGAATTTGCACAATTGGTGGCTCACTAAATACTTTTTGCCCCACTATGTATATACTGTACTAATTTAAAAACTGCTGCATCTAGTGCATCTTGCCATCTTTATGTAATACATGTATCACTAGCCACTTTAAACTATGCCACTTTATGTTAATATACCCTACATTACTCATCTCATATGTATATACTGTACTCGATACAATCTACTGCATCTTGCCTATGCCGTTCTGTACCATCACTCATATCTTTATGTACATATTCTTTATCCCTTTACACTTGTGTGTATAAGGTAGTAGTTGTGGAATTGTTAGGTTAGATTACTCGTTGGTTATTACTGCATTGTCGGAACTAGAAGCACAAGCATTTCGCTACACTCGCATTAACATCTGCTAACCATGTGTATGTCACAAATTAAATTTGATTTGAATTACGATACATGGGCACATTATTCCAATATTTTTTTGTTGTGTACTATTGAAAGCAGGAGAATGATGGCATCGCATCTTCTGGGACAAAGTCACACACATCGACAGTGAGGGGGCGCTCTGGGAGGATGTGCTGAAATGCAAGAAATGATCTGCGTCTCTATATAGAGAGCTGCCATAAATAGCCATGTTCTGCCAAAGAATGACCCCTTACAGTTGTGGTCAGACCAGGTAGGCTTGAGTAATACAGAAGCACTTGCAACTATTGGGCAGTACTGTCTGCTGTTTTTCATTCTCTGTGTTTAATTAGGTGGGATACTGATATTGATTGCAGGTCACATTTTAAATCTATTTAACTAGGCAAGTCAGTTAAGAACAAATTCTTATTTACAATGACAGCCTAGGAACAGTGGGTTAACTGCCTTGTTCAGGGGCAGAAGGACAGATTTTTACCTAGTCAGCTCGGGGATTCAATCTAGCAACCCTGCGGTTACTGGCCCAATGCTCTAACCACTAGGCTACCTTCCGCCCCACATCCCACTGTGTCCCATGTATATACAGTGCCTTGCGAAAGTATTCGGCCCCCTTGAACTTTGCGACCTTTTGCCACATTTCAGGCTTCAAACATAAAAATATAAAACTGTATTTTTTTTGTGAAGAATCAACAATAAGTGGGACACAATCATGAAGTGGAACGACATTTATTGGATATATCAAACTTTTTTAACAAATCAAAAACTGAAAAATTGGGCGTGCAAAATTATTCAGCCCCTTTACTTTCAGTGCAGCAAACTCTCTCCAGAAGTTCAGTGAGGATCTCTGAATGATCCAATGTTGACCTAAATGACTAATGATGATAAATACAATCCACCTGTGTGTAATCAAGTCTCCGTATAAATGCACCTGCACTGTGATAGTCTCAGAGGTCCGTTAAAAGCGCAGAGAGCATCATGAAGAACAAGGAACACACCAGGCAGGTCCGAGATACTGTTGTGAAGAAGTTTAAAGCCGGATTTGGATACAAAAAGATTTCCCAAGCTTTAAACATCCCAAGGAGCACTGTGCAAGCGATAATATTGAAATGGAAGGAGTATCAGACCACTGCAAATCTACCAAGACCTGGCCGTCCCTCTAAACTTTCAGCTCATACAAGGAGAAGACTGATCAGAGATGCAGCCAAGAGGCCCATGATCACTCTGGATGAACTGCAGAGATCTACAGCTGAGGTGGGAGACTCTGTCCATAAGACAACAATCAGTCGTATATTGCACAAATCTGGCCATTATGGAAGAGTGGCAAGAAGAAAACCATTTCTTAAAGATATCCATAAAAAGTGTTGTTTAAAGTTTGCCACAAGCCACCTGGGAGACACACCAAACATGTGGAAGAAGGTGCTCTGGTCAGATGAAACCAAAATTGAACTTTTTGGCAACAATGCAAAACGTTATGTTTGGCGTAAAAGCAACACAGCTGAACACACCATCCCCACTGTCAAACATGGTGGTGGCAGCATCATGGTTTGGGCCTGCTTTTCTTCAGCAGGGACAGGGAAGATGGTTAAAATTGATGGGAAGATGGATGGAGCCAAATACAGGACCATTCTGGAAGAAAACCTGATGGAGTCTGCAAAAGACCTGAGACTGGGACGGAGATTTGTCTTCCAACAAGACAATGATCCAAAACATAAAGCAAAATCTACAATGGAATGGTTCAAAAATAAACATATCCAGGTGTTAGAATGGCCAAGTCAAAGTCCAGACCTGAATCCAATCGAGAATCTGTGGAAAGAACTGAAAACTGCTGTTCACAAATGCTCTCCATCCAACCTCACTGAGCTCGAGCTGTTTTGCAGGGAGGAATGGGAAAAAAAATTCAGTCTCTCGATGTGCAAAACTGATAGACATACCCCAAGCGACTTACAGCTGTAATCGCAGCAAAAGGTGGCGCTACAAAGTATTAACTTAAGGGGGCTGAATAATTTTGCACGCCCAATTTTTCAGTTTTTGATTTGTTAAAAAAATTGGAAATATCCAATAAATGTCGTTCCACTTCATGATTGTTTCCCACTTGTTGACTCTTCACAAAAAAATACAGTTTTATATCTTTATGTTTGAAGCCTGAAATGTGGCAAAAGGTCGCAAAGTTCAAGGGGGCCGAATACTTTCGCAAGGCACTGAAGTTTGTAAGAGCTACTATTCTATGGGTCTGGGTTTAAAAGGTTGACTGCTGAATGCTTTGTCCCATTTCGACCCCTAGTCACCCCCTCCCCTAGTTAGAAAGGGAAATGGGCATAGATGTATGGGTTGCTCAGGTGCAGCAGGTTTCCCCTGAGCTGCAGGGCCCTGGCTTACCCGAGGATGCTGAGGCATACTTTGCCGTTACGGTAAAAGTTGGGGTTGAAGCGCACAGTGTTTTGGCCGGTGGTGATGAGCTTGACCCGTGGGGGGTGGATGGGGTAGTCCGGGGGGCAGCGGAACAGGAAGAGGAAGAAGCCTCCCTCGTAGGGCGTGTCGAAGGGTCCTGTGATGAGGGCATGGATCTGAGGAGGGAAGACTAGAGTCAGGACTAATATTTAGTGAGGGTGTTGATGCGATGAATTTCTCCATAATCCTCATAATAGTTGTGCAGAACACTAATTCCAAGATGGCTGTTGTTCCTCTTGCCACAGCAAAAGTTAATCAATGGCTGTATTGTTTGTTTAGTATGTCCAATTTCATGGATTATTTGGGATTTAGTACAAACATATAGTCTGTGGGTTATAAAGTAAATTGGGGCCTGACAAAAGAAAATTAACAATTGATTTGAAGAAGGATCCCCCCACACAACTTGAGCCTGGGATAGGAGTTGCTTTAACTGTAACTCTGCAGCAACATTTGAAGGACAGCCCCTGTATTTCAAGTCCCATATTGGATTATTTGTTACACCAGTCAAACACTTCACAGTCTGGCTAGCTAAACGTAGCACAGTAAGGTCTAAGGCTCATATTTCAACATCATAGCCAAATGACAATGGCCATTGATGAAACTCGCATTGCTGTCTGACTTTGTACAGTTGTACCAGAACAGACCCTGTGGACCTAGGGAGTGGTGGTGGAAGTCGGTGAGCTTTACCTTAGTCATGTCGTGAGGGTCAGGAACCACAAACATACCCGGGGGAGGCTCCTTATAGATGGACATTATATCCCTGAGGAGAGAGTAAGGCGGCAAACTTAAGAAAAGACGCTAATACACAATGATAGCAGCCTGGTCCCAGATCTGTTTGTGCTCTTGCCTACTTGGCATGATTAGCACAAGCAGACTGGCACTAGGGGCAAAACATTTTAAGAGACAAGTGGCACCTTTTATGTCAACAATGTAATGTTAACAATGTTGTGTTAATACTTTTCATAATATAAGGTCAATATATTAATTACAGAGTCACATCATAGTAAGCAAATGGATTGACACGTTATGACATCAGTAACTCTGACCAATCAATACTAACTATTGGCCTAACTAGTAGCGTAAGTAACCATTTCCTTACAAGATTTACCCCAGTGTTTCACCCAAAAGGCTGACTTTTCTGTTTCCATCTATACGGGCCAGTACCAGTGTCTCACGGGGTCATACTCTAATGGACCTGCGCTCACATGGGACCAAAGGCAGGCCTCTGGTACTTTTCAGCTTAATTTACATAATTAACATTCTCACAAAAGCAATTGTTTTGATTTTGCAGAGGTTGTTGATTCTGCTCTTCACAAATCCTCACTGTCAGTCCTAGCGCTTGAAAACTAGGGAGAAGGCAGAATGCCGCTTAGTTTTCAGCCATTAGCTATGCCCAAAACTACCTCTTTGGAACTACAATCATGACGCCGTTTTAAAGTTAAGCGTCGCTAATCATCGCTGGCGACAGAGCTTTCGAAACATATCCCTCATCTTTTATCAGCGGGAAAGAAACCTTCAAATAAAAATGATACATTTACTGCAGAGGTTTTCTACAGATCCATACAGCTATGGGTGCCTCCATCCAACGAAACTACACTTCTCGAGTTATGCTTAGACACAAGTGTTCAGAACATGTTAGATAGCTAATTAAACAAGCGCTGTAACATGGAGATATGGCCGTGTGGGAACACTAACCCTATGAACATGTGTATCAATTTAACCTATTGCTTTTTTTAAATGTATTTCCTCAAATGTTGTATTTTTACCTATATCTTAATAGGCAAGTAGGTTAAGAACCTATTCTTATTTAAAATAACCCGAACGATGCTGGGCCAATTGTGCCCCGCCCGATCACGGTTGGTTGTGACACAGCCCGGGAACGAACCAGCGTCTGTAGTGACGCCTCTAGCAGTGCCTTAGACCGCTGCGCCACTCCAGAGCCCCTGATATGAAAGGTGCCAAAACCGTACTGCAAGCAACACGTTAAAGTTCAGACAGTGTCAGGGCTCTTATCAAAACTCCCCGATACAGTAGACGCCTTCCAATGACTCATGTGTAATGTCATGGAACTGAGTCATGATCATATACTTTTTTTTAAATAAACCAGGCAAGTCAGTTAGGAACAAATTCCTATTTACAATGACGCCTACCGGGGTTACAGTGGGTTAACTGCCTTGTTCAAGGGTAGAACTACAGATTTGTACCTTGTCAGATCAGGTATTCGATCCAGCAACCTTTCAGTTACTTACCCAACGCTCTACCACTAGGCTACCTGCCGTATGCAACACTGGTGTTAGTAAAAGTAACATTTATAGTCACAAAAACACGTGTGATGTGGTTCTTTCGTTTTCAGACAGCATGGAACCACCCACATTCAATATGTTGTAACAGGCAAGCCCACCAGTGTATATCTGGATACTCAGATGTTTACCTTTTGATTCGGAGAATGCATTGCTGGGACGTCTTCTCGTTGTCCCAGTCGGTACTTAGTGTTGGGTCCCAGGACGTTGCATGAATTTGGGACAAGAGGCCTGCTCCGGCCACCCCCAAACCGATACCGCCTGGCAGAGCATTGGTGGCCGAGTAGAGGGGTAATGGAATGGCAGAGCCCACTACAGCGCTAAGAACACCTGCACCTCCAAACCCGCTCCCAGTCACCACGGTTGAGGTGGTTGTGGCTCCAGGGGACATGACAGCTAGGCCAGTCTCTGCGGCCGCTGCAGGAGGTGGTGAGGCCAGGTTAGCTCCACTCGTCGAGTGGCCCGGCAGAGAATTACCCAAACTAGGTAACAACGGAGCTCCATTTCCCTGACTACCAACACCTAACCCAATTTCACCATTAGCAACCTCTCCTACGCTATCCGCCATTGTAAATTAACACTTGTTCAGGTTACAGCTAGCTAGCTTGCTAGCTACAGTTATTGACAGTTGTCGATACAGCAGTGTCTTGTTTGAGTCCGTCCTCACGCAGTCGGTAAATGAGGAAGACGAGCAAGGAGAGGCGAAGATGAGAAAAAGCGCTCCCACGGCATTGTATGCCTTTCTTCTCGCGTCCAAAAGTAGCTAATCGCGTTTAGCTATGTCATATAAAACTACAAACAGTCAGTCGAAAAGTTAACGCTATAATACATTACCCGTCACAAATTCTCAGTTTGCCAGTCATCAACGCAGTTTGCGGATTCAGCCTGTTTATCGGTTAGCTTTTTCTTCTGTTTTCCATAACCACTTCCTCCCCACAGCACAGAATACCTTTACTGCCACCTGGCGGCGATCATCGGAATTGTAGTTGGACTCTACGTCCATGTAATGAGGCTGTCAGGGTTAGTAGCAACATAAAGCGGTAGGTCTACAACAGTGGAGGCTGTTGAGGGGAGAACAGCTCATAATAATGGCTCGAATGGAGTCAATGGAATGGTAACAAACACAAAGAAAGTACATCTTTGATGTGTTTGATGCCATTTCATGGACTCCATTCCAGCCCTTGCTATGAGCCGTCCTCCCCTCAGCAGCCTCCACTGGCCTACAGTCAGTATTTTACAGTTTCTTTACAACACCATACAATTGAAGTCGGAAGTTTACATACACTTAGGTTGGAGTAATTAAAACTTGTTTTTCAACCACTCCACAAATTTCTTGTTAACAAACTATAGTTTTGGCAAGTCGGTTAGGACATCTACTTTGGGCATGACAAGTCATTTTTCCAACAATTATTTACAGACAGATTATTTCCCATAATTCACTGTATTCACAGCTTGGAAAATTGCAGAAAACTATGTCATGGCTTTTGAAGCGTATGATAGTCTAATTGACATCATCTGAGTCAATTGAAGGTGTATCTGTGGATGTATTTCAAGGCCTACCTTCAAACTCAGTGCCTCTTTGCTTGACATCATGGGAAAATCAAAATAAATCAGTCAAGACCTCAGAAAACAAAATTGACCTCCACAAGTCTGGTTCATACTTAGGAGCAATTTCCAAACGCCTGAAGGTTCCATATTCATCTATACAAACAATAGTACGCAAGAATAAACACCATGGGACCACGCAGTCGTCATACCGCTCATCTCCTAGAGATGAACGTACTTTGGTGCGAAAAGTGCAAATCAATCCCAGAACAACAGCAAAGGACCCTGTGAAGATGCTGGAGGAAACAGGTACAAAAGTATCTATATCCACAGTAAAACGAGTCCTATATCGACATAACCTGAATGGCCTCTCAGCAAGGAAGAGGCCACTGCTCCAAAACCGCCATAAAGAAGCCAGACTACAGTTTGCAACTGCACATGGGGACAAAGATTGTACTTTTTGGAGAAATTACCTCTGGTCTGATGAAACAAATATAGAACAGTTTGGCCATAATGACCATTGTTATGTTTTGAGGAAAAGGGGGATGCTTGCAAGCCGAAGAACACCATCCCAACCGTGAAGCACAGGCGTGGCAGCATCATGTTGTGGGGGTGCTTTGCTGCAGAAGGAACTGGTGCAATTCACAAAATAGATGGCATCATTAGGGAGGAAAATTATGTGGATATATTTAAGCAACGTCTCAAGACATCAGAAGTTAAAGGTTGGTCGCAATTGGGTCTTCCAAATGGACAATGACCCCAAGCATACTTCCGAAGTTGTGGCAAAATGGCTTAAGGACAACAAAGTCAAGGTATTGGAGTTGCCATCACAAAGCCCTGACCTCAATCCTATAGAATTGGGCAGAACTGAAAAAGCGTGTGCGAGCAAGGAGGCCTACAAACCTGACTCAGTTACACCAGCTCTGTCAGGAGGAATGGGCCAAAATTCACCCAACTTATTGTGGGAAGCTTGTGGAAGGCTACGTGAAACGTTTGAACCAAGTTAAACAATTTAAAAGCAATGCTACCAAATAGTAATTTAGTGTATGTAAACTTCTGACCCACTGGGAATGTGATGAAAGAAATCAAAGCTCAAAGAAATCATTCTCTCTAACATTATTCTGACATTTCACATTCTTAAAATAAAGTGGTGATCCTAACTGACCTAAAACAGGGAATTTTTACTAGGATTAAATGTCAGGAATGGTGAAAAACTGAGTTTAAATGCATTTGGCTAAGGTGTATGTAAACTTCCGACTTCAATTGTACCTTGACGTGGATTATAACGTAAATGAGTTGGCAGTTAAATTTTTTTTTAAAATGTTGACTTGTAAATTTATAGAAGATTGCTTTAGTTTAACTCAGGATTATAGAACATCCTGGGTGTCCTCTTAACCATCTCCTACCAGAACATATTTAATGGTTAAATTCTTCCATTCAACAGTCACTTTTTCCATTAGTGATTGTTGTACATTCTCACCAGTATAATGAATGCACATAGCATTTAGACTTGGGAGCACTAGTGCAGGTCAGTAAGTACATTAAATGGCACATGGTTACATATGTATCGTTGTTTCAAGTCCAGTGTGCTCAGACTGTTGTTACATTTGTATTTGAGGGGCGGACACCACGAGCAGTCATTTGTATCAGTTTATCGGCAAGTCTGATCAGGTTCAGTCAGAGAAATTTTCTTAATATATGACTGGGCTAAGCTATAGAACAGCATCTGTCATAGAAACAAATTGCGCATTGCTTTTGTGTCGGTGGTTGTGCCTTTAAAATACAGAAAACCGCTTCTCTGTAGCCCAAACCGTCCAAAACTAAACAAAACTTTACCGGAGCTAAAAAATGTAATTAATCTGGTCCAGATTGGCAGAATACATTTAAAGGGCTACACACAAATCAACCAAAATGAGTAAGGAACTATCAGAACTATGAAAATATTCATAATATACCCTATTTAATATATAAAAACATTCGTCACAGAAAATAGAGAATTTGAAGTATCGATCAGATGAAATTGTCATTACCACTAAATACATTCATAGGGACCTTAAGTGTCACAGAATTATATTTGTTAAAGTTGGGAACTACTACCCTAGAGAATAAAACTCATTCATATAATAGACAGTGAAGCTACAACTTTTAACTTGGCCCAGCATTCTGGATTTGAGCTCAAATGTTTTATATTACGCGACAGTACAGAGCATCACCTTTCATTTGAGGGTGTTCATGCATATGTTCAACCATTTAGAAATAAAAGCACTATATGCATCTAGTTCCCCCATTTGAAGGTGACAAATACCCTTAAAAAGGTGACATTCAGGATTGTTGCAGCATATGGGGGCGGCAGGGTAGCCTAGTGGTTTGAGCGTTGGACTAGTAACCGCAAGGTTGCAAGTTCAAACCCCCGAGCCGACAAGGTACAAATCTGTCGTTCTGCCCCTGAACAGGCAGTTAACCCACTGTTCCTAGGCCGTCATTGAAAATAAGAATTTGTTCTTAACTGACTTGCCTGGTTAAATAAAGGTAAAATGAAAAAAAAAAAAAAAAAAATTGTTGCAGCATATAAAACATGTAATCTCAAATCCAAAATATAGAGCCAAATGAAACATTTCAGCTTCACCATCTAAATTAATGACAAAAGTGTACAGTATAGCCAATTTAAAAATGTACTTAATTTCAAGCACTCAAAGATATAGTTCATCCTCTTGTAACACTGGTTCACCCACCCAAAAAGGTAAAATTATTGTCCAGAAACACCTAAGCACTCATGTCTGTGCAGAATTCATATTCTCCCCCCCAAAGTGTGCACATAGGCTCCCCCTCTTGCATTCAAAAGCAATGGACAGGGCAGGTGTAGGA
The DNA here is from genome assembly GCF_045791955.1 of Oncorhynchus clarkii lewisi. Lineage (NCBI taxonomy): Eukaryota > Metazoa > Chordata > Actinopteri > Salmoniformes > Salmonidae > Oncorhynchus > Oncorhynchus clarkii. The sequence goes on along the minus strand of NC_092158.1, from coordinate 68,318,717 downwards.
AATGTGGAAAACACCTATTCCCTGTGGCTACACCAAGGGTGAATCTCACAAGTCAATCAATTACTTGCTTCCCCTCATTCTATAATCTTCCAACTCAAAATGTCTGAGGAAAGCATGGTTTACTGCTAGACAGCGCAAAATTAAACTCTACTTAGGAAAACGGATCATTTCCCAATTCAGCTTTAGAAATCGGGTCAAAAGTAAATTGCGGCAAGCAAGCCTGTATATCAACATTTTGTGCAGACTAAAAATTGTATTACATATACACCAAAAGTACAAAGCTCTTTCTTTGACAGACTGACCAGATGGCTATAATCCCTTGATGTCCTGTTAAATCCACTTCAGTGTAGACAAAGGGGAAACAGGTTAAATAAAGATTTAAGTCTCAAGACATTGTGTGCGCCATTGAGGGTGAATGAACAGGACAAAATATTTAAGTGCCTTTGAACGGGGAATGGAAGGTGCCAGGTGCACCGGTTTGAGTATGTATGCAACGCTACTGGGTTTTTCCACTCAGTTTCCCGTGTATCAAGAACGGTCCACCACCCAAAGCTCATCCAGCCAACTGTGGGAAGCATTGGAGTCAACATGGGCCAGCATCGCTGTGGAACGCATGACACCTAGTCGATGCACTGACAAATTGAGGCCGTTCGAGGGCAAACTCAATATTAGGAAGGTGTTCCTAATGTTTTCTACACTGTATAAACTAGTAGAGGGATGGAAAGTTTAATGGGGTAGGGGGCAACAAATAAATTAGATCCGCAGTGGCTCTGCGTACCCACAGCCATACCCACCACCCTGCGAGCAAAACATTTTATCAGCCCTGCTCGTGACAGTGAAGACCCCAAAAATATTGTGTTTTAAAGTTTCCTGAAATTCTACACATTGCCATAGGGGAGGCAAATGCTTGCAGTTTTTAATATAACTGATGATCAAAACGGGCCCCTCCCCAGTTGGTAATTCGACCTCAATTCCTACAAGTTTACATAGCTGGTTGCGAGACTAATTACCCAATCTAAAGATGCTTTGCGTGACATGGGCTAATTGAGCAACTGCTGATGCACAACTACATTTGATTGAAAATTGCACCTTGTGTATTCTTTTATTCGAAACACAACAGGAAGTTGAGACCTCATCCCTGTACTAGTACATTTAGCTTATATTGTATTCAATTTGACAATTTAACTAGTACTTTTAGTTACTCTTTTATATGTCTCCAAGTCCAGCACCCAAACACCACTGAAAAATAAGGACTGACAAGTTTATAGTTATCCCAACCATTTATTCAGACAGACAGTCTAAATCAAAGCGAGCTCTTACGTAAAACCTCTGAAAAAAAGGGGAACATAAAAAAGGCAGGATTTGTAATCATAGATTTTGATTGGAATGGCGGTGCCACGGCCTCACGAGCGTCGCATCAAGAGTTCCAATTCCCTGGGAGAAGGGAGGTGACAGGGATGGGAGAGACTAAATTACATAGCGAACAGGATGAGGAACGCCACCATGAGACAGAAGAGCCCCATTGCCTCAGACAGGGCAAAGCCCAGGATGGCGTAGGAGAAGAGCTGCTGCTTCAGGGAGGGGTTCCTGTCAGAGAGAAAAAGAGGAGAGAACTGGAAGTTATGATTTAGGCTGGCCGACAGCACCAGTAGCAATTTGTTCATTAATGATATGAACCCAAATTAATAGGATCCGGCTCACTATCCAATAATCTTGTGCTAAAATGTTAGCATTTCCCTGCCATCCACAATCAATGATCTGCATCCAATTTTGCTTCTATATCTGCCCACTTCCACAAACGATTGAATCCTTTTCTTTCATCAGTTACCTGGCATAGCCGATGATCAAGCTACCGAACACAGTTCCAATTCCAGCCCCTGATCCCGCCACACCCACTGTGGCGGCTCCAGCACCGATGAACTTGGCGGCAGTGTCGATGTCCCTGGAGATAGCGCTGGTCTGGAACCCCCGGGTTAGAAGAGAAGCCTCACTGACAGGCAACAGGGCCTGGGGAAGATGCAGGGTGCAGCACAGTCAAAATCAGAACATAGAGGAGCTAGAGACTGAAATGGACCTGAGGCCACCTGACAGGTGTAGATAGTATAATAGCCCACCACTCCAAAACAATGGAAGTTTAGCTCCCTATTGCTTTCACCTTGACCCTTCTGGTAGTCTGAACTGATGTGTAATAACAGATAAGGGCTAGGGACACATCTGGAACTGGGGTTTGTTTAGGAGTGGAATGTTATGGAACAGAAGGAACTGTAAGGCCTAATACATTTCAGTACTATTACGGTGTACAAGTAGTACATTGACCCCACTGAATAAAGGCCCAGAAAGGAACCTATCAAGAAGAACAGACTAGTGCAGAGGTTTAAAGTGCTGCTCAAGAGACCAGTCAAGGGCAACAAGTGCAGAGTGCTCCAGTGCCTTTTTTAAATTCATCCTATTTTTACAAGGAACATGTGTCTAGGCAAAGAAATTTAGGAGCACTATGAAAAATATTTCATGCAATAAAGCTAAAATCCTTAATTTCTCTAATCTCCTTAATTTCTCTAGGCACACTGGTGCTCCTACATTTAAATTCAGGGTAGGACAGAAAAACATTAAGGCAGATATTCGAGTAAAATGGTCGCACAGAGTCCTGAAGGGATCCTTGGAAATGGTCACAAGGACAGCCTGGATACCAGTCTTACTTAAGCACTGGCCATCACTGGCCATGTTAGTATTTCCCCATACAGGGATTTAAAGTAGTCTGGTGTTAAGGATAAATACAACTGAAGAGGCAATAAGGGTTACTGATGAGTTAAATAAACTTTATGAACATAAAAATTGCCTAATAAATGGTTTCAGGTTAAACACAAAAAAGGGGCAATTGGCAAAAGGTTTACACAAACCTAAGCACCGAACTGTCAACGCTTCGGTTACAGGGTTTAATTTGGGTTTGAAGAGAGGCTTACCTGCTGCTCACTTCTGGCTTCAGGTCTGTTGAAGACTGAGACCGAGACTGGCCGGGCGAGGACTCTGGACCCCCCACGCAGCTGCAAGAGACAACTACACATCAGACTCCTAGACAGACTTAAAAGCGTGTAACAAGCTCTACTTACAATCATTACTAACAGACTACCAAACGTAGATTACCCGGAGGTGAGTTCTGGAGCACGCCAAGATTATGACCCTAGAGGTGCATCTAATAGTCTAACGTCTAGGAGGATTAGAGGCATGAAGACCGGTAGAACGGCAATGTCAAACCAAATTTTATTTGTCACATGAGCCAAATACAACAGGTGAAATGCTTACTTAGAAGCCCTTAACCAGTTAAGAAAATACATACAAAAGTAACAGCTAAGAATAAATTATTAAAGCGTAGCAGTAAATAACAATAGCGGGGCTATATACAAGGGGTACTGGAACCGAGTCAGGTGCACCGGTGTCATGTCATGATCAATCCAAATCTTGTCCTTAGTAAAAACTGAGTACTATAGGGTTAGATTAGCCTACAAGGTGATGTTGTCCCAATATATCCCCAGCTGACCACTGGTCATGCATACAGGTAACACTGCCATAGACTATTCTTTCAATCAACCTTTAAAAAAAAGTGCTTTCTCATCTCATGTGCTGGTCATAGTTCACAGCATTATCCCAGAAACTCTAGACTCCACACCTATTTGCATACCACCCTAACAGATCCACAGACGATGCAATCTATTGCACACCACTGCCCTTTCCCACCTGGACAAAAGGAACACCTATGTGAGAATGCCATTCACTGACTACAGCTCAGCATTCAACACCATTATGCTCTCAAAGCGCATCACTAAGCTAAGGACCCTGGGACTAAACTCCTCCCTCTGCAACTGGATCCTGGAATTCCTGACGGGCCGCCCCCAGGTGGTAAAGGTAGGTAACACCACATCTACCATGCTGATCCTCAATACGGATGCCCCTCAGTGGTGCGTGCTCAGTCCTCCTGTACTCCCTATTCACCCATGACTGCAACACCATCATTAAGTTTGCAGACGATTCAACAGTGGTAGGCCTGATCCCCGACAATGATGACACAGCCTATAGGGAGGAGGTCAGAGACCTGGAAGTGTGGTGCCAGGATAACAACCTCTCCCTCAACGTGATCAAGACAAAGGAGATGATTGTGGAATACAGGAAAAGGAGGACTGAACACGCCCCCATTCTCAGTGATGGGGCTGTAATGGAGCAGGTTGAGAGCGGCAAGTTCCTTGGTGTCCACATAACAGAGCAAAAGATCACCAGGGACGCAAGCTGGTGAGGGCCCAGAAAGGAAACACTTTTTTGCACTGAAACATCCTAAAAATATATAATCCCTGCTAGGGGGAAATGCAGTTTAACTAATGGAACAACAAATATGATCTACAGGATCAGTCTATGTAAAATAAAGTGGTTATTGTGAACCTAACTCACAGCTAAAACAAATGTAAAGAAAGAAATCCAATGTTTGCCTGGACTTCACTGCAAATGACACAAGTCTTAAGAAAAAAAAAAAAAAACAATACACTAATATTGCAGTTAGCCATGAGAGCCTAGAACACTTGTGACCACACACCTAAATATTGCACTTGGTGGAAAAAAATAATAATCTTAAAGTAGAAATAGAATGGATCAAATAGAATGCCTACTTTTGCTCTATTATAGTGGCCACTATAGTACACGATCAAGTGCACAAGGCAACATGTGCAAAAATAACATTCACTGAGTAAAAAAAAAAGAAAGTATAATCCTCCCTCACACACAGGTTACTGTCAAGTTCAACACAACAAAAGCAATATCTTTAGGCTACATTGCACATTACTACATTGTAGAACAGAGGTCCACAGGTAAAGTCTACAATGTGCCAGCAGCGCATGATACCCTTTGTTGGCATAATTGATCTCTTTCAGGCAGCGAGTAGACCTGGCATACCCCTTTCTATCCACTGTATTAAAAAGTGTTGTATTCCTTTCACCTCTATAGTGGCATCCAGCTTAAGCCAGGCCCTGCTACACTTGATCCCTGAATCCACTTGTTTAACAAGCAAAACCTCATTGCCACCAAATTCTCCCATTCTGAAAATTAACCGTTTTCCCTCTACAGTATGTGGTTAACAGATAGTGGTTAGTTTGTTAGCATTTCAAAAGGAAGCAACGTTAACTCATAATAACTTGAGGAACGGCAAGGAGTAGTAAACCAGTTAATACTATAGAGAATTGGTTAGGTTACCAACATTAGCCGTCTGACTTTATTAGCAAGCTAATTTTCACACCATGAACTCAAACCTTCCAAATGCCAGTTGTTTTTCAGTTACAGCTCATGAAGTACGCTTCATCACAGTCTCCATGGTCAGACTTCTCACCTACCTCTTCGTTATCGTTTAGGAGACGTGCTGTTGAAAGGCAGCTTGCCAGTTACCATTCTCTGCTGTCTTTCCAGAGAGTGCGCTGATGATGTAACTAGCAAATTGGTTGTCTCTTCTCTCTTCAGTCACGTGCTGCATTCTGTTGTGTGAACGATTGGCTGAGCCTTGGATACATCCAACGTTAATGCTTCAAACGCACATCACTCGTTTGCTTACAGACAGTAGTGAGCCAAAGCCCCCCACCCCCTCATCGGACCAACACGAATCACGTAGGTCACCAATTTAGGATTCAAAACGGCAAATTTAGCCGAAATGTGACTAGTTTGCATCCCTGTATCATGGTCCAAACACACCAAGACAGTCATGAAGAGGGCACGACAAAACCTATTCCCCCTCAGGAGACTGAAAATATTTGGCATGGGTCCTCAAAGTTCTACAGCTGCACCATCGAGAGCATCCTGACAACTGTTGTATTCGTCGCATGTGACATATGAGATGTGATATTCCTTACCAAGGACACTCATTTGCTGCGCATCTTATAGCTAAACAGGATTGTAAAGTGCTAGATCTAGACTGATAAGGTACGACTGGTAGAGGATCAAACAGTGACATTGTAGTGTCAATGAATACATACCACAGCAGGTGAGGTGACAAACTTAGCGCAGGCGTACATGGCTGGTGCCTGTGGAGAGAGATGAGATATTACATTTTTTGAACTGCTAATTTGCACCACCATGAAATGTCCTACCAATTCAACAGGCATCTTTAAGCACGGTCGTTTGGACCCCCCCAAGAAGTTAAAGAGTTGTGCATGACTTCCATTAACTACAGCCCTACACCAGCTCGTCACTGCTAAAAGGTACAGTAATGGTGACCTGAGCTGTAGGTGTAACCAGTCAAGCATTTGACCATATGCATCAGGAAAGAGGATGCGCAAAAAAGGCAGACTAAGGTTCTGTTGTAAAGTCTGAATGTAGAATCACAAGGTTACAACTCAGCGCAAATAAAGAATCAAGTTACAATCTTTACACCCATGTCAAGATTAGTTAAGTGAAAATGCATGAAAATAGCAAGGCTTGATTGAATGTGACAAGAGCCCAAAGCAAATGACAGTGAAGCATTAAACAAGATCCTTTCAAAACACTAAGTGGGGAGTTAAACGATGATCAACTTCGACTCCAGAGATGTCTAATGCTAATTAATCCAATTGTGTAGGTAGCACTAGTGCACATATGACCCAGACAGGCAAGCTAGCCTTTAGCTATGCTTGAATGAGTTTTTAAAAATAAAAAATAAATAAACTAGCTAAATTCATGGTAAAAAAAAACACCACACGCTTTAGTATAGTACACCCCCCTCCTTCCCTGTCGCCATTCCGCCCCTGGGCAGGTAGTTAGCACGAATGACAACGGAAGGAATCACCATGGGGGAAACTTAAACTAAATTGTCCATGCTTGAATGTGGCTTATTAGACCCATTTCACATGCAATGAGGGTAGCAGCGATTTGCAAAAAGATGAAAGCATGAAACGTTAGTTGGATAACGCGGGTAGCTTGTTAGCCATAGCTAGCTAAATTTAATATACTTCAGACGGACACTAACGTTATTAGATAGGTGGGAGGATTTGGCTAGCCAGCTCGAGACGTGAAGGTCAAAAATGACCCTCAGACAACAATACGGGATTTAAATACAAGGACGCTGCATTTGGTACAGGACTAGATATTGATACAAATTGTTAAAACGTCCTTCTCAATCCTCAGGGACATGAATCCATAATGACCGAAAACATGCACTGGATCACTAGGCCCAGATATGGACGAGCAAGTCAGACATTTTGCAGAAGCTTCACCGCAGTTTAGAATCGGTTGTACCCCAAAATGAATGGTTTCGCATATTAATATTGGCATGTTTATTTCCCAACAGTATTCGCGGCTGACCATGTAGACAATTCTCTGGTAATAATTCTACAATACGAATATATTCACTGTAAAATGTCATTTTTGGAAGAAATCATTGAATGGCCGTCAACTTCACCTACATTGCATGGCTAGCTAGCGTGCTAACAAATTATATTCGCCCCCGCAATGCTGACAGGACATTTCAAAATATTCACAAAGCGATATAACCATACCGAAATTACAAAATAATGCGTCACACTGAAACCCTAAATTATTAACTCACCTTAATGTTACAGTACACACGGGGTCCTAGATTACTAATTCTCGCTCACAGCAGCAGTCAATGTGCACTCTGACAGCTGTCACCTTGTCATTTATAATCTTAGTTACTACGTCCTAAACGTCCATTGGACAAAAGTAAACCTCCTTCGACTGTGATTTCCTGTTTAGCTTGTCACTACTTTTAACCTAGCCTATAGTGGAGCTTTCAATGAACTACAATTCTTGCAATTGGGTGACATTATTTAGGGCGGCTGGGTGACTCAAACGCTGACGTATGGTAAGAATGGACTCGAATCCTATTTCCTTTCCCCATTGGACCATATTCCCGTTAACCTTTCAAACTACATCCAGTGTCCTTGATTTCTATTGGACAGTGTATAGGACGTCCCGCCTACAACCAACATTTTAGGAGTAAAGGAATTGGTACGCTTTAAATGACTTGCAGCTTATACAAATCATCTATAACCGTATGTCATGCTTTATAAAGGGTTCATAAATGTGGCATTAATGTGTGACATAACCACCAATGTCAAATATGACATAACCTATGTCAAATATGACACAAACATCGCTTAATAATGGCCTAATAATAATCATTCAATTGAGGCTTCACAAAGCATGCATCTTGGTAGAGCATTGCAACGCCAGAATATTGGATTCAATTCCCGACACCAACCATCATTGAAACATTATTCATGCATGACTGAAAGTTGCTTTGGATAAAAGTGTTTGCTAAACTTGATATATTATATTTCACTAAAACATTTCTAGGATGGCGGAACCTCTTTCCCTCTTGGGTGTGTAGTCAATATTGGACCTAACCTCAACTTCCCCAAAAGTGCTATGCTGCAGGATAACACACACTTTAAGGTGCAGTCATGCAAAGCCAAAAACATTGGTCGGGCCTTCTAAAATCCGTAGAAATGTCTTACCTACTTATGATTTCTCCCAAATTCTGTTTTCCTGGTTTTGTTTTTCCAGGTTTCAGATTTCCCTATTTTTTTCTGATACCCCCCAGTTTTCACGCTTTTTTAAATAGAAAAACAAAACATTTAGATTTTCTGTGTTCACAACAATGCTTAAACTACATCAGGGGGTGACTTTTGACATCTGAGAAAAACTGAAGAAACTTTGATTTTTTAGTGTAGTTGCCCTTTAATTCAGTGAGCATGTTTGGTTTTCTTTAGTGCAGTAAGCGCACATGTAATGTGATTTGGCTGTCAATGGAATGGGTGGAGTAAAAAGGCCAGCAACACTCCACATTATTCAGAGCCCTAAATGACACCATATACAGTGCCTTAAGAAAGTATTCAGACCACTTGACTTTCTCCACATTTTCTTACGTTACAGCCTTATTCTAAAATTGATTAAATAAAAACAATTCCTCAGCAATCTACACACAATACCCCATAATGAAAAAGTGGAAACAGGGTTTAAGAAATTTGTGCAAATTTGTATTAAAAAATAAATAAATGAAATACCTCATTTACATAAGCATTCAGACCCGAAATTGAGCTCATGTGCATCCTATTTCCATTGATTATCATTGATGTTTCTACAACTTGAGTCCACCTGTGGTAAATTCAATTGATTTGACATGATTTGGAAGGCACACACCTGCCTATAAAAGGTCCCACAGTTGACAGTGCATGTCAGAGCAAAAACCAAGCCAAGAGGTCAAAAATAATTGTACGTAGCACGCCGAGACAGGATTGTGTCGAGGCACAGATCTGGGGAAGGGGACCAAAAAATGTCAGCAGCATTGATGATCCCCAAGAACACAGTGGAATCCATCATTCTTAAACTGAAGAAGTTTAGAACCACTAAGACTCTTCCGAGATCTGGCCGCCTGGCCAAACTGAGCAATCGGGGGAGAAGGGCCTTGGTCAGGGAGGTGACAGATCTCTAGAGTTCCTCTGTAGAGATCGCAGAACCTTCCAGAAGGACAACCATCTCTGCAGCACCACCAATCAGGCCTTCCTTTATGGAGTGGCCAGACGAAAGCCACCCTGACAGCCTGCTTGCAGTTTGCCAAAAGGCACCTAAAGACTCTCAGAGCATGAGAAAGAAGATTCTCTGGTCTGATGAAACCAAGATTGAACTACTTGGCCTGAATGCCAAGTTTCACATCTGGAGGAAACCTGGCACCATCCCTACTGTGAAGCATGGTGGTGGCAGCATCATGCTGTGGGGATGTTTTTCAGTAGCAGGGACTTGGAGACTAGTCAGGATCGAGGCAAAGATGAACAGAGCAAAGTACAGTGATCCTTCATGAAAGTTGCTCCAAAGCGCTCAGGACCTCAGACAGGGGTCAAGGTTCACCTTCCAACAGGACAACGACCCTAAGCACACAGCCAAGACAACACAGGAGAGGCTTTGCCAAAAAAATCTAAAAACCTATTTTCGCTTTGTCATTATGAAGTGCTGTGTGTAGTTTGATGAGGAAAACTATTTAAGAAATTTTAGAATAAGGCTGTAACATAACATAATGTATAAAAAGGGAAAGGGTCTGAATACTTTCTGAATGTGCTGTATGTGCCTGGGAAATCAAATTCAATTTTATTGGTCACATACACATGGTTAGCAGATGTTAATGCGAAATGCTTGTGCTTCTAGCTCCGACTATGCAGTAAAATTTAACAAGTAATCAAACAAATTCACAACAACTACCTTATACACACAAATGTAAAGGGATGAATAAGAATATGTACATCAATATGGATGAGAAATGGTGTGTAGCATAGACAAGATGCAGTAGATGGTGTAGAATACATTATATACAGTGGGGCAAAAAAATATTTAGTCAGCCACCAATTGTGCAAGTTCTCCCACTTAAAAAGATGAGAGAGGCCTGTAATTTTCATCATAGGTACACTTCAACTATGACGGACAAAATGAGGAAAAATCCAGAAAATCACATTGTAGAATTTTTAATGAATTTTATTTGCAAATTATGGTGGAAAATAAGTATTTGGTCAATAACAAAAGTTTATCTCAATACTTTGTTATATACCCTTTGTTGGCAATGACAGAGGTCAAACGTTTTCTGTAAGTCTTCACAAGGTTTTCACACACTGTTGCTGGTATTTTGGCCCATTCCTCCATGCAGATCTCCTCTAGAGCAGTGATGTTTTGGGGCTGTTGCTGGGCAACACGGACTTTCAACTCCCTCCAAAGATTTTCTATGGGGTTGAGATCTGGAGACTGGCTAGGCCACTCCAGGACCTTGAAATGCTTCTTACAAAGTCACTCCTTCGTTGCCCGGGGTGTGTGTTTGGGATCATTGTCATGCTGAAAGAGCCAGCTACGTTTCATCTTCAATGCCCTTGCTGATGGTAGGCTTTGTTACTTTGGTCCCAGCTCTCTGCAGGTCATTCACTAGGTCCCCCCGTGTGGTTCTGGGATTTGTGATCATTTTGACCCCACGGGGTGAGATCTTGCGTGGAACCCCAGATCGAGGGAGATTATCAGTGGTCTTGTATGTCTTCCATTTCCTAATAATTGCTCCCACAGTTGATTTCTTCAAACCAAGCTGCTTACCTATTGCAGATTCAGCCTTCCCAGCCTGGTGCAGGTCTACAATTTTGTTTCTGGTGTCCTTTGACAGCTCTTTGGTCTTGGCCATAGTGGAGTTTGGAGTGTGACTGTTTGAGGTTGTGGACAGGTTTCTTTTATACTGATAACAAGTAACGAGTGGAGGACAGAGGAGCCTCTTAAAGAAGAAGTTGCAGGTCTGTGAGAGCCAGAAATCTTGCTTGTTTGTAGGTGACCAAATACTTATTTTCCACCATAATTTGCAAATAAATTCATTAAAAATCCTACAATGTGATTTTCTGGATTTATTTCCCTCATTTTGTCTGTCATAGTTGAAGTGTATGATGAAAACTACAGGCCTCTCTCATCTTTTTAAGTGGGAGAATTTGCACAATTGGTGGCTGACTAAATACTTTTTTTGCCCCACTGTACATTCGAGATGAGTAATGTAGGATAGGAAAACATTCTTAGTGGCGTTATTTAAAGTGACCAGTGATACCTTTAAGTCTGTTTATTTAAGTAGCCAGAGATTTGAGTCTGTATGTTGGCAGCAGCCTCTCTGTGTTAGTGATGGCTGTTTAACAATCTGATGGCCTTGAGATAGAAACTGTTTTTCAATCTCTCGGTCCCAGCTTTGATGCAACTGTACTGACCTCGCCTTCTGGATTATAGCATTGTGAACAGGCAGTGGCTTGGGTGGTTGTTGTCCTTGATGATCTTTTTGGCTTTCCTGTGACATCGGGTGCTGTAGGTGTCCTGGAGGGCAGGTAGTTTGCCCCAGGTGATGCGTTGTGCAGACCGCACTACCCTCTGGAGAGCCTTGCCGTGCTCCCTCTGCTCTTTCCTGAAGTCCACGATCATCACCTTTGCTTTTCTGACATTAAGTGAGATGTTATTTTTCTGACACCACACTCCGAGGGCCCTCACCTCCTCCTTGTAGGCTGTCTCGTCATTGTTGGTAATCAGGCCTACAACTGTAGCGTCGTCTGCAAACTTGATGATTGAGTTGGAAACGTGCATGGTCCGCAGTAATGGGTGAACAGGGAGTCTAGGAGAGGGCTGAGAAGGCACCCTTGTGGGGCTCCAGTGCTGAGGATGAGAGGGGCGGAGATGTTGTTTCCTACCTTCACCACCTGGGGGCGGCCCATCAGAAAGTCCAGGACCTAGTTGCACAGGGTGGGTCGAGACCCAAGGTTTTGAGCTTAATGACGAGTTTGGAGGGTACTATGGCGTTAAATTCTGAGCTGTAGGTCCAGCATTCTTACATAGGTATTCCTCTTGTTCAGATGGGATAGGGCAGTGTGCAGTGTGATGGCGATTGCATTGTCAGTGGACCTATTGGGACCGTAAGCAAATTGGCACTTCATGATGACAGAAGTGAGTGCAATGGGGCGATACTCATTTAGTTCAGTTACCTTAGCTTTCTTGGGTACAGTAACAATGGTGGCCACCTTGAAGCATGTGGCGACTGGGGACCCTTGTTGCGGGCCCCGCACTGGGGACCCTCGCCAGAGGCCCCGCACTGGGGACCCTCGCCGGAGGCCCCGGACTGGGGACCCTCGCTGCCGGCCCCGGACTGGCCCGTGGAGCAGGCACAGGACTCACCAGGCTGGGGAGACCTACTGGAGGCCTGGTCCTTGGAGGAGGCACAGGATTCGCCAGGCTGGGGAGACCTACTGGAGGCCTGGTCCTTGCAAAAGGCACAGGATGAACCAGGCTGGGGAGACCTACTGGAGGCCTGGTCCTTGGAGGAGGCACAGGATGAACCAAGCTGGGGAGACCTACTGGAGGCCTGGTCCTTGGAGGCACAGGATGAACCAGGCTGGGGAGACCTACAGGAGGCACAGGATGAACCAGGCTGGGGAGACCTACTGGAGGCCTGGTCCTTGGAGGAGGCACAGGATGAACCGGGCTGTGGGGGAGCACTGGAGATCTGGTGTGTATCCTTGGCACCACTCCGCCAGGCTGAATACCCACTCTAGCCCGGCACCTCCAGAGCGCAGGTACAGGTCGAACCGGGCTGTCACAGCGCACCGGAGATACAGTGCGCAGAGCCGGAGCAGGACTCACCGTGCTGTGGAGGTGCACTGGAGGTCTGGAGCGTAGAGCTGGCACAAGACATGCAGGGCTGAGGAGGCCAGGAGGCCTGGTGCGTGGGGCTGGCACAGTCTTCACCAGACGGCTAGCATGCACCTCAGGACGAGTATGGAGAGCTGACTCAGGTGACATCAAACTGAGGACACGCTCCGTAGGGCAAATGTTGTGCCTCATGCACCAACACAACCACTCTCTCCTAACTCTCTCCTCCGATCTCCCCATCAACTCATTAACTGTCTCTGCTTCACTCCCCTCCAAGTTCACCTTCTTCTCCGAGACTGGCTATGGTTCCAACCTCGGCTCTTTTTTGGGGGGGGCTGCCTCTCCTGGCCACGCTGCTTGGGTCTTTGGTGGTGGGAAGTTCTGTCACGGCCGTCATCGTGGAAATGACCGGACCAAGGTGCAGCGTGGTGAGCGTACATTACTTTATTTCTATAAATGTCACCAACAAAACAAGAAACAAAGAAATGACCGTGAAGCTTACGAGGGCTATAGTGCCACTAACAAAGATAACTTCCCACAATAACAAAAGGGAAAAAGGCTGCCTAAGTATGATTCCCAATCAGAGACAACCATAGACAGCTGTCCCTGATTGAGAACCATACCCGACCAACACAGAAAAACATAGAAATAAAGAAACTAGAATGCCCACCCTAGTCGCACTCTGGCCTAACCAAAATAGAGAATAAAAGCCTCTCTATGGCCAGGGCATGACATGTCTGAGGCTATCCGGAACATATTCCATTCCATGTGATTGAAGAAATCTTGAAGCTTGGAATCCGATTGGCCAGACCAGTGCTGTATTGACCTGAGCATGGGCATTTCCTGTTTTAGTTTCTGTCTATAAGCTGGGAGCAACAAAATTGATTCATGGTCAGATTTTCCGAAGGCAGGGCGGGGGAGGGCTTTGTATGCATCGCAGAAGATTGAGTAGCAATGATCCAGAAAACTACCATCTCATGATCGTCATAAGGAGTGGACCAAAATGCAGCGTGGTATGTTTCCATCCTTTATTATGTAATAGAAAACTCAAATAACAAAAACAATAAAGCGAACAAACGTGAAGCTAACATAGTGCTCACAGGCAACTATACAAAGTCAAGTTCCCACAAAGCACAATGGGAAAATGGCTACCTAAATATGATCCCCGATCAGAGACAACGATAAACAGCTGCCTCTGATTGGGAACCATACTAGGCCAACATAGGTGAATTATATTTCTAGATAACCCACCCTTAAATCACACCCCGACCTAACCAACATAGAGAATAAAAGCTCTCTATGGTCAGGGCGTGACATACCAGCTCTTGTCGCGCATTCAATATGCTGATAGAATTTAGGATGTATGGTTCTTTAGGTTAGCTTTGTTAAAATCCCCAGCTACAATAAATGCATCCTCAGGATGTATGGTTTCCAGTTTTCATAGAGTCCAGTGAAGTTCTTTCAGGGCCAACGAGGGATCTGCTTGGGGGGGATCAAATCAAAGTTTATTTATCACATGCGCTGAATACAACAGGTGTAGACCTTACAGTGAAATGCTTACTTACAGGCTCTAACCGATGGTGCGAAAAAAGGTATGTGTGTGTGTGTGTGTGTGTGTGTGTGTAGGTAAGTAACGAAATAAAACAACAGTAAAAAGACATTTGAAAAAAGAGTAGCAAGGCTACATACAGACACCTGTTAGTCAGGCTTATTGAGGTAGTATGTACATGTAGGTATCGTTAAAGTGACTATGCATATATGATGAACAGAGAGTAGCAGAAGGAAAAAAAGAGGGGTTGGCGGGTGGTGGGACACAATGCAGATAGCCCGGTTAGCCAATGTGTGGGAGCACTGGTTGGTCGGGCCAATTTAGGTAGTATGTACATGAATGTATAGTTAAAGTGACTATGCATATAAGATAAACAGAGAGTAGCAGCAGCCTAAAAGAGGGGTTGGGTGGGCACACAAAGAAAATAGTCCGGGTAACCATTTGGTTACCTGTTCAGGAGTTTTATGGCTTGGGGGTAAAAACTGTTGAGAAGCCTTTTTGTCCTAGACTTGGCACTCCGGTACCGCTTGCCATGCGGTAGTAGAGAGAACAGTCTATGACTGGGGTGGCTGGGGTCTTTGACAATTTTTAGGGCCTTCCTCTGACACCGCCTGGTGTAGAGGTCCTGGATGGCAGGCAGCTTTGC
The DNA here is from genome assembly GCF_045791955.1 of Oncorhynchus clarkii lewisi. Classification (NCBI taxonomy): domain Eukaryota; kingdom Metazoa; phylum Chordata; class Actinopteri; order Salmoniformes; family Salmonidae; genus Oncorhynchus; species Oncorhynchus clarkii. The sequence goes on along the minus strand of NC_092158.1, from coordinate 68,303,361 downwards.
CCCAGTGATGCACTGGGCCGTATGCACTACCCTCTGAAGTGCCTTGCCGAGCAATTGCCGTACCAGGCAGTAATGCAACCGGTCAGGATGCTCTCGATGTTGCAGCTGTAGAACCTTTTGAGGATCTCAGGACCCATGCCAAATCGTTTTAGTTTCCTGAGGGGGAATAGGCTTTGTCATGCCCTCTTCACGACTGTCTTGGTGTGTTTGGACCAATCTAGTTTGTTGTTGATGTGGACACCAAAGAATTTGAAGCTCTCAACCTGCTCCACCACAGCACCGTCGATGAGAATGGGGACGTGCTCGGTGCTCCTTTTCCTGTAGTCCACAATCATCTCCTTAGTCTTGGTTACGTTGAGGGATAGGTTGTTATTCTGGCACCACCCGGCCAGGTCTCTGACCTCCTCCCTATAGGCTGTTTCGCCCTTGTCGGTGATCAGGCACTGTTGTGTCGTCAGCAAACTTAATGATGGTGTTGGAGTCGTGCCTGGCCATGCAGTCGTGGGTGAACAGGGAGTATAGGAGGGGACTGAGCACGCACCCCTGGGGAGCTCCAGTGTTGAGAATCAGCGTGACAGATGTGTTGCTACCCACCCTCACCACCTGGGGGCGGCCTGTCAGGAAGTCTAGGATACAGTTGCAGAGGGAGGTGTTTAGTCCCAGGTTCCTTAGCTTGGTGATGAGCTTTGAGGGTACTATGGTGTTGAACGCTGAGCTTTAATCAATGAACAGCATTCTCATATAGGTGCTCCTTTTGTCCAGGTGGGAAAGGGCTGTATGGAGTGCAATAGAGATTACATCATCTGTGGATCTGTTTGGGCGGTATGCAAATTGGAGTGGGTCTAGGGTGTCTGGAATAATGGTGTTGATGTAAACCATTACCAGCCTTTCAAGGCACTTCATTTCTACGGACGTGAGTGCTACAGGTTTGTAGTCATTAAGGAAGGTTGCCTTTGTGTTCTTGGGCACAGGGACTATGGTGGTCTGCTTGAAGCATGTTGGTATTACAGACTCAATCAGGAAATGTCTTGTTGTGACTATAATCAAAGAGAATTCTCTTGGAAGATAATGCGGTTGATTGTAATGAATTCTAGGTCGGGTGAACAAAAGGACTTGAGTTCCTGTATGTTGTTGTGATTACACCATGAGTTGTTAATCATTAGGCATACACCCCCACCTTTCTTCTTACTAGAGAGATGTTTGTTTTTGTCAGTCCGATGCCTGAAGAAACCGGGTGGCTGTACCGACTGACAACATATCCAGACTCTGACATGTTTCCGAGAAACAGAGAATATTACAATCTCTGATGTCTTTCTGGAAGGCAACTAGTGCCCTAATTTCATCCACCTTGTTATCTAGGGATTGGACATCGGCAAGTAATCTGCTCGGAAGCAGTGGATGGTGTGCTGGCCTTCTGAGTCTGACCAGTAGAGCACTCCGTCTGCCTCTCCTGCGGCGACCGCATTGTTTTGGGTTGGCCTCTGGGATAAGATCACATGTCCAGGGTGGAGGTCCGAACAAAGTATCCGCTTCGGGAAAGACGAATTCCTGGTTGTAATGATGGTAAGTTGATAGTTTTTATATACAATAGTTCTTCCCGGCTGTGTGTAATAATACTTGAGATTTTCTGGGTTAACATTGTAGGATATAATACATTAAAAAAAAAAGTGCATAGTTTACTAAGGACCTGAAGCGAGGCGACCATCTCTGTCGGTGCCATTTTATAAGCCAGCCATTCAAAGTTGGTCTTAGTGGAAGTGACAATAGAATTCTATAGGATTGACCTTACTGAGGTAAGTATTTCTCAACATCACTATTTAACACAGTAGAGAGAGAATAAAGTAGACTGCACACGTCAAACGTATGATTTATGACCCTATGTCAGGATGACGTGTGCACGCCCATATTTGGGCATCCGGTCAGGACATCCTGTTCCTGTTCTCACGCCTTAGAGGGTGTGTGAAATTATGTATATATTGTATCTATTCCTTTAAAGTAGTCATGATGATTGATGTGTAGGGACCGGGTTGAACTGGTAGGGTCTGTGTTTGAACATTTCAAAGAGTATGGTACCCCACACCCCCTATTTTATTGCCCTTAGGGTTGTTATCTGTGTGGCAGGAATGTCTGGGAGGGTGTGTGTGTGTATGTGTGTATGTGTGTGTGTGTTAGAAACAAGGTCGCTTCGCATTGTGTACATTTCAAGCTTTCAATAACAATAAAACAGCCATCTAAATAACGTTTCTCGGCCTAACACACTGTTGAGTTTCCTATTTAGTTCTCTTTATATGTACATGCACCGAGCTTCCAGGTGGCTCCAGCCTATAGATGTTCAGTGCATGTACACCGGGGAGATTAGAACCCCAAAGTAATAGGGGGTAAGAAAGATCCTAAAGGTAATTTCAGATTCAGGTTTTGGGTGTAATAACTTTAGGGAAACCGCATTTCACACTATGTATAGACATAGAGAACCAACACATAAAGGTGTAACAGGGATGAATGGATATTCAATGTTCAGCAGTAGTCTTCTGTAACAAGCAATACGTGTTAAATATGTGTCACAGTCAATCATGATAGCCTCTTTATGAAAGGCATTTACTTATGACTTAAACAGATTCATTTTCTACCCATCTTATTCATTAATGCTGTGTGATAAATCAGGTGTTTCTTGGTGGGCATACCCAGGACCTACATGCTGGACGGATTATCTACCCATGGAGGGAAAACTTACAGAGCTTTGATGGAGCGTGCAAGAATGTCATGGCGTAGGGGGAATCAGAAACGGCAGGATGTCAACACCTATTACCAGGACCTTTATCTGTAAGAAAGGAATAGTAAAAATGTGTAATTCCACCGATGTCCTGACCGGATGCCCAAATATGGGCGTGCACACGTCATCCTGACATAGGGCCATAAATCATACGTTTGACGTGTGCCGTCTACTTTAGTCTCTCTCACAGTCAAAAATTGCACAACCCTGCCTATTGACACAATTTAACTAATTACATTTTAATTTGTTACCTATCCCTAACTAATGAAGGCCAAGTTTGATGCATTGGTCTACCAGACATTTTGCACCTTTGGGCAGAAGTGTTTGGGAATGAGATCAAGTGTAATGTGACTAACATGACATCGCTTTAGAGCATATGCCATCCTTCAGTAGAATTATTTAACTAGGCAAGTCAGTTAAGAACAAATTCTTATTTTCAATGATGTCCTAGGAACAGTGGGTTAACTGCCTGTTCAGGGGCAGAATGACAGATTTGTACCTTGTCAGCTTGGGGATTTGAACTTGCAACCTTTCGGTTACTAGTCCAACACTAGGCTACCCTGCCGCCCCTATGGCGTGACGTCTGGAGTGGGTAGCCTGAAACCTGCGGTCAGCCTCCAGACTTCCTTGCAGCACCTTACACAAAGTAGTGAGCTCCTCGCTGCGGAACCTAGGAGGTCTCACCACCCAATGCAGTTCCCCTCAACGATCTCGTCCTCCTCGTCCATGTTGTCAACCGTCTCTGACACGCCAATATCTCCTTCTCTGCTACCATTGTCGAACATGCATCAAGCAGCTGAAATGCAGACATTAAAAATCTACTTGTAAAAGTACAACCTGCAATATTAATTCAATGTAATTAAAATTTTATAAAGCCCTTTTTATTTCAGCAGTTGTCACATAGTGCTTTTACAGTAACCCGGCCTAGACCGTAAGAGCAAGCAAAAGCAGAAATACAGTGGCCAGGAAAATCTCCCTGGAAGAAGAAAGTAAGAAACCTAGGGGAGGCCCATCCATTTTGGGCAGTAGAGGATGGAGGTTAAATCCCAATAAATGTGAAGTTTGATGAAAGTTTGATTATATTATACTGAACAAAAATATGAATGCAACATGTTGGTCCCATGTTTCATGAGCTGAAATAAAAGATCTAAGAAATTTTCCATATGAACGAAATGCTTATTTCTCCCATATTTTGTGCACAAATTTGTGTACATCCCTTTTAGTGAGCATTTCTCATTTACCAAGATAATCCTTCCACCTGACAGGTGTGGCATACCAAGAAGCTGATTAAACAGCATGATCGTTACACAGGTGCACCTTGTGCTGGGGACAATAAAAGGCAGCGTGCAATTGGCATGCTGGCTGCAGGATTGTCCACCAGAGCTGTTGCCAGAGAATTTAATGTTAATTTTTCTACCATAGGCCACCTCCAACGTCGTTTTATAGAATCTGGCAGTATGCCCAACAGGCCTCACAACCGCAGACCACGTGTAACCACGTCAGCCCAGGACCTCCACATCCGGCTTCTTCACCTTTGGGATCGTCTGTGACCAGCCAGCCGGACAGCTGATGAAACTGAGGAGTATTTCTGTCAGTGATAAAAGCCCTTTTGTGGGGAAAAACGTATTCTGATTGGATGGGCCTGGTTACCAAGTGGGTGAGCCTGGCTACCAAGTGGGTGGGCCTAGGCTCTTCCAGACCCACCAATGGCTGTACCCATGCCAGTCATTTGAAATCCATAGATTTGGGCTTAATATTAATAATAATAATAATATTTAAATTGACTTATTTCCTTATATGAGCTGTAACTCAGTAAAATTGTTGAAATTGTTGCATGTTGCGTTTACATTTTTGTTCAGTATATATCCATATTTTACACAATGTGACTTGCATCTCTTCCCTTTAGATCAACTAATGACAACTTACCTCGTAGCACGTGTTGACACATTCGTCCCTTTCGAAATGTCTGTGATTGGTGATCACTTTATAGTTTGCAGGAGAGTTTACCCTTTGAAAACATAAATTAAGTAGCCCGAATGTTAGCTAGTAATCCCAATTTGACCAGAATCAGGCGGGTTTATGACTTTGTGGCTTTGGTAACTAGTAACGACCCTCTACATTTTTAAGGCTAGCCTAATTGACAGGTTGGCTGAAAACGTCCCGAAAATGGGACGCCCACCGATGGGGGCTGAAGCCGTGCTTTGTTATGATTCTGAATGGTCAGATAGCTAGCAGCAATGGGTGAGTACGTTTTGAATGGCCCGGTGCCCCAGGTTGGTGGAGGTTACACTTAAATATTAATGGAAGGTTCTAAAATGTGCAAAAACCACTCAACCGGGGTACCGGGCCAATCAAAACAAACTTTCCCAATGATAAGAAGCAGCCATGTGGGGAATTGTAGGTGGCTCATTTCAGCAAGTTTTATCTTGTTCTTGATACGATGTTCTATTAGGGATTCAGCAGCTAAGCTGGTCAAACTCTAATGTATTTGTTGGGGTTCTTTACTAGTGGTTCAAGTAGCGAACCCCTAATTATTATTACTCTTCTTCTTGAATAAGGCCAAATTAAAATGCAAATTCCAGTGAGATGGGAAAGCCTAGGAGGGTGCAACCTTGCATGATGGTAAAGGTCCAAGGGCCACACCCTCCTATGCAATGCCCAGCCAATTAGCCACATGCTGGCAATATATCAAGCGATTGAAAATGTAAACTTTGAATGGTAATGTCCCTCACCCAGTGTGACCCAGAGTCATGAAATTCGGTACATGGGTCCCTCTCCACCAAACAAACAAATTTGCCTCAAGGACTAATAAGTACTGCCATGGTGGATTTTACACCATTTTGAATTTTGTGAAAAACACTTAAAAATGCTACTCCTCTGGCACAGAATGACCGACCTGTACAAAACTTGAAATGTAGCATCTATGGACAAAGTTCTCCCAACGTAACATTTTCTACACTAGTGCCTAAAACAACGTGGCCTGTATTGACCAATTATAATTTACCTGGGCGTGCTCTGGCACATACAGTGGGGCAAAAAAGTATTTAGTCAGCTACCAATTGTGCAAGTTCTCCCACTTAAAAAGATGAGAGAGGCCTGTAATTTTCAACATAGGTACACTTCAACTATGACAGACAAAATGAGAAGGAAAAAAATCCAGAAAATCACATTGTAGGATTTTTAATGAATTTATTTGCAAATTATGGTGGAAAATAAGTATTTGGTCAATAACAAAAGTTTCTCAATACTTTGTTATATACCCTTTGTTGGCAATGACAGAGGTCAAACGTTTTCTGTAAGTCTTCACAAGGTTTTTACAAACTGTTGCTGGTATTTTGGCCCATTCCTCCATGCAGATCTCCTCTAGAGCAGTGATGTTTTGGGGCTGTTGCTGGGCAACACGGACTTTCAACTCCCCCCAAAGATTTTCTATGGGGTTGAGATCTGGAGACTAGCTATGCCACTCCAGGACCTTGAAATGCTTCTTACGAAGCCACTCCTTCGTTGCCCGGGTGGTGTGTTTGGGATCATTGTCATGCTGAAAGACCTAGCCACGTTTCATCTTCAATGCCCTTGCTGATGGAAGGAGGTTTTCACTCAAAATCTCATGATACATGGCTCCATTCATTCTTTCCTTTACACGGATCAGTCGTCCTGGTCCCTTTGCAGAAAAACAGCCCCAAAGCATGATGTTTCCACCCCCATGCGTCACAGTAGCTATGGTGTTCTTTGGATGCAACTCAGCATTCTTTGTCCTCCAAACACGACGAGTTGAGTTTTTACCAAAAAGTTATATTTTGGTTTCATCTGACCATATGGGAGAATGTCAATCTTCTTCTGGATCATCCAAATGCTCTCTAACAAACTTCAGACTGGCCTGGACATGTACTGGCTTAAGCAGGGGGACACGTCTGGCACTGTAGGATTTGAGTCCCTGGCGGTGTAGTGTGTTACTGATGGTAGGCTTTGTTACTTTGGTCCCAGATCTCTGCAGGTCATTCACTAGGTCCCCCCGTGTTGTTCTGGGATTTTTGCTCACCGTTCTTTTGATAATTTTGACCCCACGGGGTGTGATCTTGCGTGGAGCCCCAGATCGAGGGAGATTATCAGTAGTCTTGTATGTCTTCCATTTCCTAATAATTGCTCCCACAGTTGATTTCTTCAAACCAAGCTGCTTACCTATTGCAGATTCAGTCTTCCCATTCTGGTGCAGGTCTACAATTTCGTTTCTGGTGTCCTTTGACAGCTCTTTGGTCTTGACCATAGTGGAGTTTGGAGTGTGACTGTTTGAGGTTGTGGACAGGTGTCTTTTATACTGATAACAAGTTCAAACAGGTGCCATTAATACAGGTAACGAGTGGAGGACAGAGGAGCCTCTTAAAGAAGAAGTTACAGGTCTGTGAGAGCCAGAAATCTTGCTTGTTTGTAGGTGACCAAATACTTATTTTCCACCATAATTTGCAAATAAATTCATTAAAAATCCTACAATGTGATTTTCTGGATTTTTTTTCTCATTTTGTCTGTCATAGTTAAAGTGTACCTATGATGAAAATTACAGGCCTCGCTCATCTTTTTAAGTGGTAGAACTTGCACAATTGGTGGCTGACTAAATAACTTTTTTGCCCCACTGTAAATGCATATAAAGCAGTCACTAATATTCATATTGTAACAACACTTGGTACACATGTTACGAACACTGTGAATACTTTTGCCAAGCGTGGTAAACAGTATAGAAGTAGCTCATGCTAAGGCAATGTGTCCAATTTGTCCTGATGGTGGCACAGTGAGCACACAGCGGATCCCCGGCAACAGTTGCAGCTTTAATTTTGTCTTGCTCTTGTTAATGCTAATATGGCTTAAATTCGCTAGCTAGCTAACCAACAACTGTATGTAACAATGTACAGTGGGGAGAACAAGTATTTGATACACTGCCGATTTTGTAGGGTTTACTACTTACAAAGCATGTAGAGGTCTGTCATTTTTATCATAGGTACACTTCAACTGTGAGAGACGGAATCTAAAACAAAAATCCAGAAAATCACATTGTATGATTTTTAAGTAATTAAATGGCATTTTATTGCATGACATAAGTATTTGATCACTTACCAACCAGTAAGAATTCCGGCTCTCACAGACCTGTTAGTTTTTCTTTAAGAATTCCTCCTGTTCTCCACTCATTGCCTGTATTAGCTGCACCTGTTTGAACTTGTTACCTGTATAAAAGACACCTGTCCACACACTCAAACATACTCCAACCTCTCCACAATGGCCAAGACCAGAGAGCTGTGTAAGTACATCAGGGATAAAATTGTAGACCTGCACAAGGCTGGGATGGGCTACAGGACAATAGGCAAGCAGCTTGGTGAGAAGGCAACAACTGTTGGCACAATTATTAGAAAATGGAAGAAGTTCAAGATGACGGTCAATCACCCTCGGTCTGGGGCTCCATGCAAGATCTCACCTCGTGGGGCATCAATGATCATGAGGAAGGTGAGGGATCAGCCCAGAACTACACGACAGGACCATGTCAATGACCTGAAGAGAGCTGGGACCACAGTCTCAAAGAAAACCATTAGTAACATACTACGCCGTCCTGGATTAAAATCCTGCAGCGCACGCAAGGTACCCCTGCTCAAGCCAGCGCATGTCCAGGCCCATCTGAAGTTTGCCAATGACCATCTGGATGATACAGAGGAGGAATGGGAGAAGGTCATGTGGTCTGATGAGACAAAAATAGAGCTTTTTGGTCTAAACTCCACTCGCCGTGTTTGGAGGAAGAAGAAGGATGAGTACAACCCCAAGAACACCATCCTCACCGTGAAGCATGGAGGTGGAAACATTCTTTGGGGATGCTTTTCTGCAAAGGGGACAGGATGACTGCACCGTATTGAGGGGAGGATGGATGGGGCTATGTATCGCGAGATCTTGGCCAACAACCCCCTTCCCTCAGTAAGAGCATTGAAGATGGGTCGTGGCGGGGTCTTCCAGCATGACAACGACTCGAAACACACAGCCCCAAAACCTGAAGGATCTGGAGACGGTCAGTATGGAGGAGTGGGCCAAAATCCCTGCTGCTGTGTGCAAACCTGGTCAAGAACTACAGGAAACGTATGATCTCTGTAATTGCAAACAAAGGTTTCTGTACCAAATATTAGTTTCTGCTTTTCTGATGTATCAAATACTTATGTCATGCAATAAAATGCAAATGAATTACTTAAAAATCATACAATGTGATTTTCTGGATTTTTGTTTTAGATTCCGTCTCACAGTTGAAGTGTACCTATGATAAAAGTTACAGACCTCTACATGCTTTGTAAGTAGGAAACACTGCCGATTTTGCAGGTTATCAAATACTTGTTCTCCCCATTGTATGTGATAGTGCTCATTGTGCAAATGTATTTGTTTTCAATAAACGTTTGGAGATAAAATACTGTATATATTGAACAAGGTATCTATAGGGCTCCCAAGTAGTGCAGTGGTGTAAGGAACTGCATCTCAGTGCTAGAGGTGTCACTACAGACCCTGGATCGATCCTCGGCTGTATTACAACAGGCCGTGATTGGGAGTCCCATATGGCAGCGCACAATTGTCTCAGCGTCGTCCGGGTTAGGGTTTGGCCAGGGTAGACCATCATTGTAAATAAGAATTTGTTCTCAACTGACTTGTCTAGTTCAATAAAGGTTCAATAAAAAATAAGTACAAATATAAATGCAACCTGTAAAAATGTCAAAAGGTTTTACTGAGTAAAAAAGGAAATCAGTCAATTTAAATAAATTCATTAGGCCCTAATCTATGTATTTCACATGACTGAGAATACAGATATGCATCTGTTGATCACAGATACCTTGAAAAAGTAGGGCCATGGAACAGAATACCAGTGAGTATCTGATGTGACCATTTGCCTCATGCAGTGCGAGACATCTCCTTTGCATAGAGTTGATCTGGCTGTTGATTGTGGCCTGTAGAATGTTGTCCCTCTCCTCTTCAATGGCTGTGCGAAGTTGCTGGATATTGGCGGGAACTGGAACACGCGGTTGTAGATGTCAATCCAGAGCATCCCAAACATGCTCAATGTTGAGTATTTTGGCCATGGAAGAACTGACATTTTCAGCTTCCAGGAATTGTGTACAGATCCTTGTAACATGCTTTTTAAAAATGTATTTAACCTTTATTTAACTTGGCAAGTCAGTTAAGAACAACTTCTTATTCATCATTATCATGCTGAAACATGAGGTGATGGCAGAGGATCAATGGCACGACAATGGGCCTCAGGATCTCATCACGGTATCTCTGTGCATTCAAATTGCCATCGATAAAATGCAATTGTGTTCATTGTCCATAGCTTATGCCTGCCCATACTACAACCCCACCGCCACCATGGGGCACTCTGTACACAACAGCAAACCGGTTGCCCACACGACACCATACAACGCCATGTGGTCTGCAGTTGTGAGGCTGGTTGAACGTACTACCAAATTCTCTAAAAGGACGTTGGAAGCGGCTTATGGTAGATAAATTAATATTCAATTATCTAGCAACAGCTCTGGTGGACATTCCTGCAGTTAGCATGCCTATTGCATGCTCCCTCAGAACTTGAGACATCTGCACATTTTAGATGACATTTTATTGTCCCCAGCACAAGGTACACCTGTGTAATGATCATGCTGTTTTAATCAGCTTCTTGATATGCCACACCTGTCAGGTGTATGGATTATCTTGGCAAAATAGAAATACTCACTAACAAGGATGTAAACCAATTTGTGCGCAATGTTTTAGGGAAATATGATTTTTGTGTATATGGAACATTTAGGGGATCTTTTATTTCAGCTCATGGAACACAGGACTAACACTTTACATATTGCATTTATATTTTTGTTCAGTGTATTTTACATGTTGTCAACAATCTATGGCAATAATGTCTGTTTTGCCCACAGTTGCATGCACTTTGGTTTTGTTGCTAAACAACCAACCCGTCTGGTAATAAAACAAGAAAAAATATTTACAAATATTTATAATAAGAAGAAAAATATTTACATTAAAAATAACTTGAAAATGTTCAGAGATAAATGTTTAAGAGATAAAGAAATATTATGTGCACTGCTCATCGTCAAAGTCAGACGGGAAAGGGAGGAAAATTTGGGGGGTGGGGTGCGCAATTATGTACTGGCCAATTAAATAGCTCCAATCTATTTTTCCAGCTGTAGTTAAAGCACAGGAAAAAATGTTAGACAGGCTGACATCATAAACCAATATCCTCCACTGACATGTTTGGTGGTGTGCCACCTTACTCTTGGAGGCCTACTTGTTTGAGCAGCCTCTTCTGCAAGAGAAAGAGAGAACATTCATTTGCAGTGCACACCAAGAGAGACCATATCAAAGCAACTTTTGACCAGAGCCTATAGGTGCACTCTTAGAAACAAAAGTGCTTACTAAAACCTAAAAAGGTTATTCGGCTGTCCCCATAGGAGAACCCTTTGAACAACCCTTGTTGGTTCCAGGTAGCAGAACCCTTTTGGTTCTAAGTAGAACCATTTGGGTTCCATGCAGAACCGTTTCCACAGAGGGTTCTACATGAAACCCAATAGGTTCTACCTGGAACCAAAAAGGATTTTAACTGAAACCAAAAAGGGTTCTCCTATGGGGACAGCCGAAGAGCCCTTTTAGAAGCCTTTTTTTCTACGAGTGTAGGGAATAGGGTGCCATTTGGGACGCAGTAAAGTTGTCTAAAGTGTTCTTTATTTTCGGTGTCAACTGTAAACTTAAACCTGCTGTGGGCCATTCTCCTTTTCCCAGAGTAGCTGGACTGATTTATATGTGGCCACTGTATTGACCATACTGCTGTCGTAGGGACCTCTTAGGAACAGGCATTATGCTTATGGCCTGTGCTTGATCATGTGAACAGTGTTGGGGAGTAGTGAACTAGGCCTGCATGTACACTACCGGTCAAAAGTTTTAGAACACCTACTCATTCAAGGGTTTTTCTTTATTTTTACTATTTTCTACATTCTAGAAGAATAGTGATGAAATAGCACATATGGAATCACGTAGTAACCAAAAAAGTGTTAAACAAATCAAAATATATTTTAGATTTTAGATTCTTCAAATAGCCACCCTTTGCCTAAATAAAATAGCCTCCCTTTGGGTCTAAAATTATTTTGTGAGCCTTGCGGAGGGCCCTGACCTTAAAGATATCATCCAGGCCTGTCTGTTTGACTCCAAGTACCTTGCTTGATGTGGTGATAATCCTCCTCAGCATATTTCCCTGTTTGACAGTGGAATTGCCAAACCAACAAACAAAACAGAGTAAAACAGAGTCAGTATAGTACAATTAACATTAAAAGATCCCAGCTTTTTGAGAAAGTACAGTCTCAGTTGAGTCTTTTTGTAGATCAGGTCTGTATATTTACTCCACTGAAGCTTATTGTCCAAGAGGACACCCAGGTATTTGTATTCCTCTACAATCTCTATATTCTGACCTCTGATAGATGTTGCAGAGGTAGGTGTTGTATGCTTCCTGAAGTCTATGCACATCTCTTTGGTCTTATTGGTATTGAGGACCAAGTGTGATTCGTCACACCACTCTACAAAGTCATTTAGGACCGGGCCATGGTGTTCCTCGTCATTATGCAACAGGCTGATCAAGGCAGTGTCATCAGCGAACTCAACGAGGTGTCTGTCAGGAGGGGAACTAGTACAACTATTAGTGTATAAAATGTACAGGAGTTGGGACAAAACACATTCCTGAGGAGAGCCTGTGTTGGTGTTGCGTATGTCATCAACTCCTTTCTGGGCTGATAGACAACCTGAAATGGGTCGAGGAGCTTCTGAGTGATGCTGACAATGTGACTTTTCACAATTTTCTCAAGGCATTTCATTACTAAGGATGTCAAGGCAACAGGGCAGTAATCATACAGCACAGAGGGATTAGATGCTATAGAAATTGCCATAATTATCGAGTTTTTCCACAATACTGGTATGTGTTGCTGGTCAAGGGAGGATTGGAAAATGTCTGTAAAAACACCACCCAATTGTTCAGCACAGTGCTTTAACACATGTCCACGTATTTTGTCTGGGCCTGGGCTTTTGTATGTGTTACATCCCCTGAACAACTTCGGAACATCAGACCGTTGAACAACAACCCTCTCAAACATTTGTAATGATGCTTCCATTTGTTTTACCTCTGACACAAAGTTGTCTGATTCAAATCTTGAGAAGAAAACATTCAGTTCGTTAGCCATGTCCTAGCACTCATGTTCACAAGGTCAGCACTGGTTTTTCCCCTGCCTATGTGGGGGGCACTAGCCATGGATTTAATCCCTTGCCAGGCCACCCTTGAGTTTCCTGAGGAGAGGGTCCTCTCCACCCTTTGCTTGTATGACTCCTTGTCCACCAGTATCTGTCTTTTGATCTCACATTGTACATCTCTTAACACTTCTTTGGGATAGGGGGCAGTATTTATCACGTCCGGATGAAAAGCGTGCCCAGAGTAAACTGCCTGCTACTCAGACCCAGAAGCTAGGATATGCATAGTATTAGTAGATTTGGATATAAACCATTCTGAAGTTTCTAAAACTGTTTGAATGATGTCTGAGTATAACAGAACTCATATGGCAGGCAAAAACCTGAGAAAAATCCAAACAGGAAGTGGGAAATCTGAGGTGATTGCCTACCCAGTGTAAATGGGGTCAAATTGCACTTCCTAAGGCTTCCACTAGATGTCAACAGTCGTTTCAGGCTTATATTGTGAAAGGGGAGAGAATAAGACCAGTCACAGTAGATGGCTCAGCTGAAAGCTATGAGTTGTTTATCACGCGTGGACGTGAGCACGAGCTCCGTTCCCTTTCCTTTCCTTTCTAATGACAAAAGAATTGTCAGGTTGAAACATTATTGAAGATTTATGATAAAAACATCCTAGTTTTTATGAACTGTAATGGAACTTTTTTGACTTTTTGTCTGGACTTAGTGCCCGCGCCTTGTGAATTTGGATTAGTGAACTAAACGCGCAAACAAAAAGGAGGTATTTGGACATACAGATGGACTTTATTGAACAAAACGAACATTTATTGTGGAACTGGGATTCATAGGAGTGCATTCCGATGAAGATCATCAAAGGTAAGTTAATATTTATAATGCCATTTCAGACGTTTGTTGACTCTACAACATGATGGGTATCAGTATGGCTTGTTTTGGTGGCTGAGCGCTGTACTCAGATAATCGCATGGTGTGCTTTTGCCGTAAAGCTTTTGAAATCTGAAATCTGCAACAGCGGTTGCATTAAGGAGAAGTTTATCTTTAATTCTATGTAAAACACTTGTATCTTTCATCAACGTTTATGATGAGTATTTCTGTAAATTGATGTGGCTCTCTGCAAAATCACTGGATGTTTTGGAGGCAAAACATTACTGAACATAACGAGCCAATGTAAACTGAGATTTTTGGATATAAATATGAACTTGATCGAACAAAACATACATGTATTGTGTAACATGAAGTCCTATGAGTGCCATCTGATGAAGATCATCAAAGGTTAGTGATTCATTTTATATCAATTTCTGCTTTTTGTGACTCCTCTCTTTGGCTGGAAAATGGCTGTATGTTTTTTGTGACTAGGCGCTGTCCTCAGATAATCGCAAGGTATGCTTACGCCGTGAAGCCTTTTTGAAATCGGACACTGTGGTTGGATTAAAGAGAAGTGTATCTTTAAAATGGTGTATAATACTTGTATGTTTGAGGAATTTGAATTATGATATTTCTGTTGTTTGAATTTGGCGCAATGCACTTTCACTGGATGTTGGTCAGGTGGGACGGTAGCAGGTGGGACAGTCAAAACACCCCTGGAGACAAGTTTTACTGTTGTCCTTCCAGATCTGGACAGTTTTAACTGTGGGTTTCTCCCTCTCCAAGGGGCGACAGTAGGTTGGCCTAAGGTAGACAACATTGTGGTGTGGTGGTGGCAGAGAACGCATTTGGTATTGTCCCATAGCACAAATCAAGAGTCTTATTTTTCTTAGTGTGACATTGCACATAATGGTGGTATGTGCGCAGGACTTTGTGCAAAGTACAGTTGTTAAAATCCCCTCAAATAAATTTGGGTGCGTCGTGGGAGATGGATTCCAATTTCTGTGACAGATTAGAAGTAATCTCTGATGCCTTTGTTATATTAGCTTTAGTTTGAATGTACACAATGGTAACAAACAATTGGGGGAACTTTTAGGGTCGCAGTGACACAGAAAGCAGTTCAGTGTCGGGGGTACAGAGTCTCTCTCTTACCAGGATCGATTTACACCACTGGTCTCTGACAAGCAGGCAGACGCCCCAGCCGTGATGTTTCCCTGTGACTGTCCGATCACGGTCCGCTCTGACCAGAGTGAAGCCAGCTGGCTCCATTTCCCTGTCCGGGACTCTGTCATCCATCCAAGTCTCAGTGAACTCCAGCAAAAAGGCCTCCCGGTATTTGTGTAGGAAGTGCATATTCGCTGACAGCTCATCTGCTTTTCCCCTCTGTGACTGGGCATTGATCAGCAAGGTGGTGGATAAGGGAAGTTTGTTGGATTCCCCTGCGTTTTCCACGTTTGCATTTAGGTTTGTAATCCACTCGCAGACAATCGGGGATTAGATGGGCCATTGGGATATCCTGCGTTCGTGTTTGAGTTGCATTGTAGTAGGAACTCTCTGCTGTATTGGATTCCGCTGCCAGCAGCGTTTTCATAATTTTGTCTGTTTGTAGTGGGTATGTACACGATCAACAAGATCAGTCCAACACCCCACCACTGTAAATCCATCGTTGACAGATGGCAGATTGTTTGTAACCTAAGTGTAAAAATTAAAAACATAATATAATGCCACACCAAACGTCACACACATTCCGGGATGCAACAGAGTCCCTTGGTTGAGGTCGGGGGATTGTGGAGGCCAGGTCATCTGATGCAGCGCTCTATCACTTTCCTTCTTGGTAAAATAGCCTTTACACAGCCTGGAGGTGTGTTAGGTCATTGTCCTGTCAAAAAACAAATGATAGTCCCACTATGCCCAAACCAGATGGGATGGTGTATCGCTGCAGAACGCGGTGGTAGCCATGCTGGTGAAGTGTGCCTTGAATTCTAAATAAATCACAGACAGTGTCACCCCCACACCATAACACCTCATCCTCCACACTTTACGGTGGGAAATACACATTCGGAGATCATCTCACAAAGACACGGCAGTTGGAACCAAAAATCTCCAATTTGGACTCCAGACCTAATGTCCATTGCTTGTGTTTCTTGGCCAAGCAAGTATTTTCTTCTTAGTGGTTTCTTTGCAGCAATTCGACCATGAAGGCCTGATTCACACAGTCTCCTCTGAACAGTTGATGTTGAGGTGTCAGTTCCTTGAACTCTGTGAAGCATTTATTTGGGCTGCAATTTCTGAAGCTAGTAGCGCTAATGAACTTATCCTCTACAGCAGAGGTAACTCTGGGTCTTCCATTCCTGTGGCGATTCTCATGAGAGCCAGTTTCATCATAGCGCTTGATGGTTTTTGCGACTGTAAAAATGTCTTGAAATGTTCCGTATTGACTGACCTTCACATCTTAAAGTAATGATGGACTGTCGTTTCTCTTTGCTTATTTGAGCTGTTCTTGCCATAATGTGTACTTGGTCTTTTACCAAATAGGGCTATCTTCTGTATACCCCTAACTTGTCACAACACAACTGATTGGCTCAAACGCATTAAGAAGGAAAGAAATTCCACCAATTAACTTTTAAGAAGGCACACCTGTTAATTTAAATGCATTCCAGGGGACTACCTCATGAAGCTGGTTGAGAGAATGCCAAGCGTGTGCAAAGCTGTCATCAAGGCAAAGGGTGGCTATTTGAAGAATCTCAAAATATAAAATATATTTTGATTTGTTTAACACTTCTTTGGTTACCACATAATTCCATATGTGTTATTTCACAGTTTTGATGTCTTCACTATTATTCTACAATAAAGAAAAACCCTTAAATAAGTAGGTGTTTTAAAACTTTGACCGGTAGTGTAGTTCAACTACATTTTACAATAGCTTGGTGGTAGTTGAACTAAATTCAAGTCTAGGTAGTGTTACTTTTTTGCCATATATCGGTGTAGCTAACTACTGGAACTACCCACTAGGCCTACTCTTTTTGAAAAAATTAAAATATGGGTGAAGTAGGCAATCATTTCCTTTATCTTTTTTTACATCAGACATGCCTAATTCTCACTTGAAACATTGTTTATGTGTTTAATAGGCTTAATTACACATTCTGTTAACATATATAGTCTATGACATTTCAGATTGACATCCAGTTTGATGTTTTCTTTTACTCCTAATGTAAGCCTGTATTCAGTAGTGAATAGTCATCAACATTGGTCCTGGTTGGTGTACAAACAATGTAATTACAAAGTCATGCTAGTCATCTTGTTACCTTTTCAAAATAGCTTTAGTTAAGTAAACTACATTTTTCTTAAGGGTAGCTTTAGTGTAGCATATCTTCTTCCAGTGTGAAGTAATTGGTGGCTTGGTAAACTAGATTTTCAGTGTAGCTCCGCCAACACTGTCAGTAAACATTATGCAACCCTTCGATTTCATGGCTTTTGCCAATAAGTCACTTCACTCTTGTCCTTCCCTGTCCATATATTATTTCATCAACAAGTAGTTCCAGGTAGAAACTAAATTATCCCAGAAATGTTAGCTCCATCCACTCAATTGATAAGAGCTTTGTCTCCACCTGTTGGTGACAATCTGCCTGTACACTACTATCAATTTGAGCCACTGGTGGTGTGTGTCCATGTGTATGTGTCCTCATAATTCACCCTTCCTATGCTGAACTGGAGCCTGTTCGAGTAAAAGGTTATTATGAGCGGGAATGCAATATACCTGCATACTTTCAGCCCTGATGGTGAACTCTGAGTCTCTTCTCCCCGATGACCGGAGCTGTCAGACCTTTTCTTCTCTCCATGTCAAGACGTCTATATCATTTTAACTGCCGCTCTGAACATGGGCCTCGCTGGATTATAGCGAGAGTATAAATCAGCCCTAAAATCTCTCTCCTTCTCCTTCCTACCCCACTTCACCACCACCACCCTTCTGCACCCTCCACCTTCACTTTAAACCAGGATGCCTCCTCTTTCAACCGCTATATTGCTTTCACCTACAGTATCCTGGAGTTTCAGATCAGTGCAGATGAAGAAGAGGAGACGAAGGGAGAGCACTTAAGTCTATTGAGATGCGTGTGTCCAATCATCTATCACTCATTGACGCCATGTTGATACACCACAAGTGAGGGTCTTGTAATTAATCAACCTCTCTGCTGCTCCTCTGTGGTTGGTCACGCTCTAATAACCCTAACTGCCATTGGACAATAACCAAAGAATGTGTAACAACTGTAGCACTGCTGTAGCCAAAAGTGGCATTGACAGACGTGAATATCAAATCTGAAACTTCTAAGAGAAAAGATTTGGTCAAATGCCAACATTATCGCTATAAAGTTACTCCATTACTATTTACAGATGTCAGGAATCTGGATGTATCTTGAAACTTGTTAGCAGCAAGATGTAGTGCAGCAAGATGTAATACAGCACGATGCAGTGCAGAAAGATGTAGTGCAGCAAGATGTAATACAGCACGATGCAGTGCAGAAAGATGTAGTGCAGCAAGATGTAATACAGCACGATGCAGTGCAGAAAGATGTAGTGCAGCAAGATGTAGTGCAGCAAGAAGTAGAACTAATTAATGCAAACCCTCATTTGGTGGGAATACTTTGAACAAGCTCATGCTGACACATAAAAACAGATTCAGATGTCATTGAAATCTGATTCCCCCCTTTTTGTTAAAGGATTGGTATGAAATCATTCACTATTAGCAAGACAGGTTGAGCTTTCGAGTGGCGCAGCGGTCTAAGGCACAGCATCTCACTACAAGATGTGTCACTACAGTCCCTGTTTCGAATCCAGGCTGAATCACATCTGGCCGTGATTGGGAGTACTATAGGGCAGCGCACAATTGCCCCGGGTAGGCCATCATTGTAAATAATAATTTGTTCTTAACTGACTTGCCTAGTTAGATAAATGTTACAAATTTCATATATGTGCTTCTGCTTGTATTTTCAAATTATTGAGGACTAATTGCTGAATTTTTGTGATTTATTATGCATTATTTCCTCTCATGACAATTTTAGTGAGACAACATTTAGTGAGACAACATTTAGTGAGACAACATTTACGGCAGATAAGAACAAAGGAACTGACCTTTTCAACATTCACCATGAACTATGAACATTCAAAGCATCTAGATATGGACATGGCCAGCTTCTCATTCAATGCAGTCATAACCCCTGTAAGAGGATGCAAGAGTAGATCATCCATAATATATTCCTAATTATACAGAATATCGTAAAAACGTAGGCATATATTGAGACCGACACATTTTCTGTCTTCCCTTGTTTTTTGGGTTGTTTTCATCATTTGCGGGGTATGAAGTAGGGGAGGGGGCATGGGTTCGTCCTGCCCTGACACAGCGAGACAAATCCTATTCTTATGCGAAGCTGCTTCACTTCAGCAGGAGGTAGATTTGATATGTTTTACAGATGACAAGAGCAATAAATTATGGCGCCTTTACAAGCTGCAGTGAGAGTAGCACAGAGTCCGTCTGCATGCTGTTGGGGGAAAGAGGAGCGACATACAAAGGGCGGGGGATTGCATTTATATGATAGAGATGTGGAAATAATCCATGAGAATCCCTAATAATTCACTAGAAGTCAGACTGCCGTAATATCCCTTCTAATCCACATTTCATCTCACGTTTATACTATTCCGGTAGTTATTGAGATTGGCTCCATTGCATTTCAAGCGTTTTAATTCTGAAGGGGTGTAATGTTCTAATTCAGACCATCAGGTGGCACTATCTTCTCAGTGGTCCGATCTGGTCCTGAAAAAATGAATTCTAAATAGCTTTTTTCACTTTCACTTTCAGTCTACTTAGTTGTATGAAACCCCTCGCTTATAACTGAATCTGAATTTAAAAAATGCTCAGCCTCAATCTATTTCGAAATACCCAGCTATAAACTATGCGTTAACGGGAAAAGCCAGGTGGCAGTTCATCCATCATAGCTCATCATTAGGATGTTTCCTATTCATTGCTCATCAATAATCCAACATATTCATCCAGACATTCTCACACAGAGTGGACTACCAGTTAGTCTACCGCACTGACAATAGCTGTATATCCACGTGTAATGTGTGATTCAATCATACAGATGATGCACTGGACGCAGAGAATTGAGCAGTCAGGCCATGATCGTCCAGATTTGAGATCTTTAAAACAAGTTCAGTTAGATTTCTATGAATATTGCAAATTCTCCTGGTCACATGGGGGTGTGTGGGAAGTGGGTTCTGAATATACTTTCCTGTAGCTTGTGAATGACGAACCTGCTCACTAGAGGGGGGAAAATGAGACTCTCTCAAGGTGCCAGTGACAATTTAAACTTTTGAAAAATACACCTTGACTGTTGAATACGACTAGGTGAAATCCCTGAATTGTGACTTGACCGGACACACTGTATTCATGCAACTTTACAGCTTCGAATTGCAATCCTTTACAACTACAGATATATCATGGCCACTAAAGGCTACTTGCACGAGGAGATGCTTATGGAATCCAACTTCCAACTATTTCTTGCCATCCAAATCCTCCAGAGCTGATCCTTTCCCCTTCTGACGGCTCGAGGGGGAGCTCTTAATTTAGTGGCTGCAGTCAGATCAGCATGGGGCTGAACCAGTGTCAAAACTTCAATCCAGCAGCTTTGGCTTCTGTGAGTATGTAGGCTATCTCACAGCTCTCCACGGTGCCAGCTTGACGTCAAAGGGTGAGAACTTCACGCTAAAGTCAAAGTTAGCGCACCACACAACAATCACTGCGCGGTGTCGCTACTCACTACGCAGCTTCATGCGAGTTATTGTAAATTAGAAACACAATTCAATGAATGAATAAAAACCATAGAAAAGCCACACCAATCATGCTGTCACAACAGTGGGCACTATTGGTCGTTGGGCAGCCATTTTGGGGGTTGTGAGATTCCCCTCTTCCTCAAAACAACCGGCATAGACGTGATAAAAAGTCTAATAGGTCTCCATTGTGGGGCAGTTGGAGGCTCTGAGAGGGTTTTACGGGCTGACGGCTGTTGTCCACACGGATGCCGATAAACCCACACTCAGACGTGTAGAGTTTCCTAACCAGCTTAGTGTGTGTTTGTGTGTTTTTGTGTGTGTGTGTCTGTGGACGTGCGTGCATGCATGTGCATGTGTGTGAAAGAGAGAGAGTTGGAGTGGTTGATGGTGGATGAGATTGAGGAGATATGGGGAGGGGGTCCGATTCTGTTCTTCATGATGGCTGGGAGGAGTAGTAAAGAGGTGGTTTTGTTGTTTGTGTTTTGGTATCTTTATATGGTGTGGTGAGGTGTAGTGTTGTGTTGTGGACTATGGGGTGTGTGTGTGTGTGTGTGTGTGTGTGTGTGTGTGTGTGCGTACATGTGTTGGAGGTGGGGGGCTGAGACAGCTGCAGCTAGGGGGACTTTTCCTATAATCGGAAAGGGGGAGATGGGTCTCACATGGGGCCAGGGTGTCAAGTTTCCATCAGGCCCACCCTGGTCGCCACACACATGGGCAGGACGGACTGAGACCAGAGGCTGGGAGCCAAAACCCCTGTGTTTCCTACTGGACCTATACACACACACACAAAGGCTAAGCCAAGCTGCAAGAGTGAAATACCAGACAGCTGACATCCGTGTGTGTGTGTGATTAAAAAAAGGGGAGAGAAAAATAGGGATTACCTGTCATAGCCAATATAGGCGCAACCTTCAATTATGAGATGACACGCGACAGAACCATACATATTTTAATTATTAGCCTATTGGGTTGGAATGGAAGCCTTCATTGGTTCTGGTTGAAACGGAAGCCTTCACTGGGCCTTCCATGATGCCCACTACGGCTGTTTTAATTAACAATATATTACAGCCCATCCCTCATGAGCCCACATGACGGCTGTACATTAAGCAGAAATCATGCGGCAATACGGTTGTGAGATGTATCCAATTTTGGCCAGAAATTGAGGCTCGTTCACTGTGATCACGCTGCTGCTGTGACCATGTAGACATGATTTCCATGACAATGCAGTGAACAGAGGATGAAAAACGACATAACACTGACCCTCCTAAGCAAAACAGTTGGGTGGTGAGGTAATCCGTCGATGAGGTCAAAGGGCAGCTGTGTTTGAAGCCTGGCACCTGAGCCCACAGCGCAGATGGAGACAACAGAGGATGTTGATAGGCGGAGCATAGGGTATTGGTTGCGATTATGTTGTAACCAATGGCAGTGGGCGTCAATTTATGAAGCCATCTAGTTTTTTTTTATCCTCTGAAGCAAAAATATTAAAGAGTTTTCATATATCACAGAAAATAATGATTACACTTATCCATATCACAATATATAGAAGTAGTGCCAGGCAATTTGATCATATGTACATTCATCCTTTTTATTCCCTCTCAACAGAATAACCATCTCAATGTGTCATAAGCAATGTAAAACTACGGTTGGGATTATGTCGGTGATGGGACTATACTGAGCAAAAATATAAATGCAACATGTAAAGTGTTGGTCCCATGTTTCATGAGCTGAAAAAAAATATCCCAGAAATGTTCGATACGCACAAAAAGCTTATTTCTCTAACATGTTGTGCAAAAATTTGTTTACATCCCTGTTAGTGAACATTTCTCCTTTGCCAAGATAATCCATCCACCTGACAGTTATGGAATATCAAGAAGCTGATTAAACAGCATGATCATTACACATTTGCACCTTGTGCATGGGGACAATAAAAGACCACTCTACAATGTGCAGTTTTGTCACACAATACATTGCCACAGATGTCTCAAGATTTGAGGGAGTGTGCAATTGGCATGCTGACTGCAGGAATGTCCACCAGAGCTGTTGCCAGAGAATCTAATGTCCATTTCTCTACCATAAACCGCCTCCAATGTCGTTTTAGAGAATTTGGCTGTACGTCCAACCAGCCTCACAACATGTGTACGCTAGGCAAGGACCTCCACATCTGGCTTCTTCACCTACGGGATCGTGTGAGACCAGCCACCTGGACAGCTGATGAAACTGGGGGGGTATTTCTGTCTGTGATAAGCCCCTTTTGTGGGGAAAAAAATAATTATGATTGGCTGGGCCTGGCTACCCAGTATGTGAAATCCATAGATTAGGGCCTAATGAATTTATTTCAATTGACTGATTTCCTCATATGAACTGTAACTCAGTAAAATAGTTGAAAATGTCGCACATTGCGTTTTTATTTTTGTTCAGCATAACTTCCCCAAAATGGATTGGTTTCTCATAATTATGTTGAAGGGAAGCCAATTCAACTGCCACTGTATGTTGTTTCCTCCCATACCCCTACTACTCCATTTTAACCCCTTAGCCATCCAGGAACTGACAGAGAATCTGCTAAGATCCTCATTAAACACTACAGGTTCTCCGAGGCCTATAACCACAGCCGTAGCAGCACAACGTGGCCGGAGGTATTGGAAAAAGTGGGCCTGGCTGTGAAAATAGTTTTCAGTTGCTTGTGTCAAAGGATCTTCTGGGTTAGGGCTGAAGTCGCTAATAAATTGCAAGACGGGAGGGAGTAGGGGAGTGGGCAGTGTTCTGACCACAACAAGCTCCCTCCCTCCCAACCCCCGAACACCTCCCCTCACCACCCCTACGACACGCACCATCAACAATATGCCTTGACTGTGGCAAGTGTAAAATCAATATACTCTTAACAGGCGACTGAAGCTTATTTCTCTGGGCACGGGCTGTGACAAACGAGAGCATGCTAATTGATTAGCGCTCTGAAACAGGGCAATCTCTCAGCAGGCTGATATTAAAACGCAATGTGTCCGACTGGCCCGCTGACCATTGGATTTGTGTTTGTAGAACCACACAAACACAGAACAGGGACCCTGATCCCTCATTCATCCACTGGGTGAATGAATGGATGCTTATTGTGCCCATTCACTGTGAATGAAAAACCCTGTAGACTACTCTGCCGAGACTTCAGAAGGGTTATGATTGTCATTATGACTAAGTGCTAACTGCTGATGCGCCACTGGTTTAATTAGCTGGCTGAGTGGGGAAATTATATTAGAACCAATTCTCTAAGCTATGTTCTACACTATACCAAAGAGCACGAATCTGCTTCATCAGGCCTTTATAGGGAAGGTTGTAGATCTATAGATTTTAGATCAAGTTTCTAAACACTGTCACAAAGTGTCACAGATTCAACATATAGACTTTCAGATATATCCATGATTGCTAGTGTTTTTATGCAATGGCTTTATAGTGAGTGGGGCTTGTCCAGACCTTGATGGACACTGACCAGCTTTGTGAGGTGGGATACGTGGAGGTTGGTATGTGGATGAGGGGGAGGGTAGAGGTCCAGGGTTCTCTCTTCCCCACTGACCATCTGCTGGTGATGTGGCTTTAGACGTGTAAAATGGAAGAAAGGTGGTGCCACAGCTGTCTCTGACAAAGACAGTCATTAAGTTATAATATTCACCAGATACACAGTACATAACTGTCCAAAGACAAGCACTGAACTACCACAAAACAACTGGAGCAGTTTGTTACTCCATTTATTCAGCAGAGGGAAGGAGGGAAGCTTCTAGCAGACAATGGCAGGCACACGGGTTACAGTGAGGCATGGGGGGTGGTGGTAGGTTACCGTAGCTACAACCAAAGCCCCCCCCCTACCCACACACACACACACACACACACACTGCACACATCCTCAGCATTCCTTCCAACAATAACACGGAAACAATGACCACCATCAGAGCGATCGATAGGTGCAGAGTCTAGAGGCCGACGAGTCTTTTGAAATTACCCCACCTCCTGCCCACACCATTGTCTCCCAGTGTCAGTAGCATCACGCTGGGCCCTGCATGGCGAGAGAGAGGAGAGGAGCGGCCCTTTAGCTGCTAGCTGTTTTAATAGGATTAAAAGGGACGTAGTAGTAGGCGCGGCCTGTCGCCAGAGCACATTATTACACATTCAGCCTTTTCTGTGCTGCCTGTCGGGGCCGTGTCGAGCGGACGGACGGACGGACGGAGAAAGATGGATGGCCTAGCTCACGTGGCAATTAATAATGTTTTTACAAGAGCGATGGAGCCGTGCAGTTACAGCCACAGAGGCACTCGATGGATCTGCAGGGGTATTGAAATGTGCAGGTGAATTGATTGGTTCATCAGATTTCCTGTAGAAATCATTTGGATTAATTGAATGCGTGAAAGGGTAGGGGGAGGAGGTGGAGGAGGGGACCACCTGATTTATAGGCCCTGTTCAGGGCGAGGAAGGAAAATGGCCACCCAACAGCTAGATATCTGACAGGATCAGTCAGAGGAGAGTACTGATGGGGGGAGGAAGTAGACTGTAGTGGCTATGTCATGTAGGCTGATATAGAAGCCATCCCCATAGTTCAGACAATGGGTGTGCTGTAAACCCAACCAAGCAGTCAGTCACTCAAATAGCATATGTGTGGCTGAAACAGCACTGACGCAAAGCAGTCCATCCATAGCAGGCCGACCTATTGAGCAGCCACCACCCACCATCCAATGGTTCCAACTGGGGCCATGGCCAACTCACAGAAGAAACAGCTGGTGTAGGCTACACTCACACCACCTGTCCCCTTGGGGTGTTAATGTGTTACTATGATACTGAACATTTATTGCATTTATTTTATTTAACCTTTATTTAACTAGGCAAGTCAGTTAAAAACAAATTCTTATTTACAATGACGGCCTACCATGAAAAAGTCCACTCACTGCTAGCTGTTGTGTCCAAAAGTATCTCTCCAAACGTTCTGGGTGAAAGCAAGATTATGTCTAAACTACCAGTGCTCTATGGGGATATAGCAGGACAGCGCCCATCCGCCCCTATTCTGAGATCAAATGTCACAACACACATCCACATAGAGTAAATAGGCTTACTAGGTCTTAGGGAGGAAAAGGTGAGACTGATCCAGGGAGCATAATGTGCACGGTGAACTGAATGATAGTGTTTATCTTGATTTTTGGGTCACTCATGGTCTTCAGTTTGGTCAACCGCCCTGGTTGGTCAACCTTGATGACAGGTTTGCACACTCTTGGCATTCTCTCAACCAGCTTTGCGAAGTAGTCACCTGGAAGGCCGCCCTGGCCTACCAATTCAAATTGAAGGCAGTCAATTCAGGAAGTAAACTTGAATAACAATTCAAAATAAAAAGGCATCTATTTTCAATGACTTCTCAATAAACTGAGAAGTAGAAGTGATTTATTTCTAATGTTTTTTTCATTTCAGAATTTTTAATTAAAATGGCTTCCTGAATTTACTGCATTCAATTCAAATTGACCCCAGCCCTCTGGTCAACAGTAAGATGATGAATCAGGTCTGGAATAAAAGCTTGCACACTCAGTAGGCCTATAGCTTTCTGTGACCAGTTGAATAGATAGACTCATAGAGAATACAGAAATTGAGCTGATGCGTTAGGCTACAGCTTAGCTACAGATTGTTACACCTGACAATGTAATTTAACCAAAGATGTTTGGTATTTATTACTGGGAGTTATAGGTTAGGCACTGGTTGCACAGAGAATTTTAGACCAACCTTAACTTGCTGATAGTATCTTTGATCTCGATTCAGTCAAACATGTATCCTTCAAAACATCTGTGTCCAGTTGCATGTGGTGTGTTTGAATTTAGAAAATGCTCCATGAAGTAATCCAACAATGTGTACACCTCCATCTTGTCTATTTCAAATCTTCTCTCATTGATTAAGACAGGTGTCCACCCCAAAGTGCCGCAGATCGAGACACTCACCTGTCTCGATCAATGAGAGAAGATTTGAAAGAAGGCGTGTACACATTGTTGGATTACGTCATTACTTCAAATTCAAATTCACCTGTCTGTCTGTAACTTACACAGAATGTCAAAGATGAGCTATCTATGTCATGCATTTTATGGTTGTAGAGTAGCTTACTGATATGTGTAGGCTATGGTTCTGACAATCTAACAGAATCGTTCTGTCTTTTTGGGACAGAGTAGGCATACACTTGACACATGTAAAGTACAGCTGCGTTATAATTCAGTTTTGCCCCATCGCTGTTCCACCGTGAGAGCGGAAGTGTGGTAAGAGAACAGTACCAGACCAGTGTGGTCATATTTGAGCAGTGCTGTAAGGAATGCCAGGTAGGCTATCAGTTACACACACCCGTTTCCACACCTCAGCTTGTGCTTTTAGTTAGAGGGCTGTTGTCACCTTACCTGGGTTCAAACAGTCCGTCCGTGGAACCAGATGAATAAGGACCAGACAAGGTGGTTATGTTGCTATGGTATCCAGCCAGGTTGGGTGTCCCAGTCTACCCAGGTTGGGTGTCTCAGTTCCCATCCACCTGCATGGTGGCCAGTTACCTAGCTGGGACTTTTATAGTAACCCTCTTGGTTAACCTCAGTGCTTTGATGAGCCCACACTCGTAATCTGAGCTATTTACTGTCTGCCCTACTTAGCTCAGTTGTCCCTGTGGTTAGCCATTTGGGTACTCCTCACTGTTTACATTCACAGGGGTGTTGGTTAGTAGAATACATCATCTCTACTATTCTCTTCCTGGAGGTGAACGTGTTTACTACTGCTATGCTGACATGTTGCCCAGAAGCGGACTTTGTGTCTGGAGCCAGTTGACACTGACACAGCAGTTAACACTGGTAGCAGAGATGTGGTTGTTCAATGTTTATTCTGGTAGTTTGTTAATGATTAATTCCCAGAACACCCGCAATGCTTTTATTCAAAGCACATACAATTTCCTACTTTCTCAAATGGGGACCAACTAAGATTTTATATTGGTCTTGAATGTAAATATTTTTGAACAAATGCCGAATATATATATATATATATATATATATATATGTGTATATATACCAGACAAAAGTTTGGACACACCTACTCAATCCAGGGTTTTTCTTTATTTTTGCTATTTTCTACATTGTAGAATATTAGTGAAGACATCAAAACTATGAAATAACACATGGAATCATGTAGTAACCAAAAAAGTGTTAAACAAATCAAAACATATTTTAGATTCTTCAAAGTATTCCCTTGATGACAGGTTTGCACACTCTTGGCATTCTCTCAACCAGCTTCGCGAAGTAGTCACCTGGAATGCATTTCAATTAACAGGTGTGCCTTGTTAAAAGTTCATTTGTGGAATTTCTTTCCTTCTTAATGCGTTTGAGCCAATCAGTTGTGTTGTGACAAGGTAGGGGTATACAGAAGAAAGCCCTATTTGGTAAAATACCAATTTGTTTAAAACAATGTTTGGTTACTACATGATTCCATATGTGTTATTTCATAGTTTTGATGTCTTTACTATTATTATACAATGCAGAAAATAGTAAAAATAAATAAAAACCCTGGAATGAGTAGGTGTGTCCAAACTTTTGACTGGTACTGTATATATGCCTATAGATTGATAATTAAATAATGTTTTGGTTCCTCTTGCATTCAATAGGATGAGGCCTCCTGAGGATATCCTAGATGAGGAGACGTCTCCATCATCATCGTGTGAATCCCCTGGGACTAACAAGGCACAGGGTGGTCAGCAGGGACAAGAGCCCAACACTCCAAATGTCCCTCCATGAGTGGCACTCATCAGGAAGAAGAAGAAAAAGAGGAAGAAGAGGTACCTCAAGGCTCCATTTTCTTCCTAATTCTTTTGTGATTGGACGAACGTGGTCACACACACACACACACATTACTTATGTCATAAATGTGGCAGTGCTGGCAGCCCATTTGGATCCCAAGGGGCAGCCAGAGCCTTGTCTGAGGGAGATGCTGGGAGAAATGTATTAGGGGGTTGGAAGGGAGGGAGGTGGCACAGGGGGGTGGGGCCTGGGGGCAGCGTCGGGCTGGTTATGAGCAGCTGCCTGTCTGTAAAGACAGTGGGCGACGCTGCAGCAGCCAGGAGCACAGCTCTCCGGTTACAGTACCTGTTCATAAAACCAGGCCTCTCGTCCCACTCTTTCCCCTCCAGAGGCCCCCCAAGGTCCCTCGGCACGCCCACAAACCGCACAGGCGACGAAAGCTGCGGCTATGGGGCCACAACCCCACAAACAAGGGGTAAACAAGGGGATCTTTTTGATGTCTGCTGCCCGACATTGAGGGTCAGAGATCCAAATAGGATTGGGTGCTGCTGGGTAGTACAGGTGGTTAAGTAGGGGTGTCAGGTGGTGGTGGCAAATGGAGACAACCCAGAGTGAGCTGGGCTCCTAAAAGCAACGACCAGAATGCAAGGACCATCCCATTTATTGGTTTATGTTATTACTGCATACCAAATACTGTTATAAACGTTTAGTATTTCTATGTACATTGATGATAATAATAATGATAGAAACAGTATTGGTAGTTAAAATTATATCATGTATAAGCAGGCAATGTGTTTTTTTTACCCAGACCCTGGTTGTCAACCTTGTACCCACCACGGCACACCACCCAGTTGATCTCCTCGTTAAAATATCTTGCATACCGTATGACATTCAGGAGCCGATGAAGGACTCTGAGAGAGCAGAGCGAAGGACAGTTTATGGCGGATTTCTTTACTGCACAGTTTGGCACACCCCCTTTTTTTTTTTTTTTACTGGGAGAGGAGAAGGCTTAACAGTTCAGAAACTAGTAATAAGCGCCATGTGAACTATACAGGTCCTTAAAATGAGCTCTCAGATGCTGTTTACAAGACCAGTACCTTTTAAGAGTCTGTCTTTTCCAACGGCGGGAAGTCAAATTGCCCTGCTCTTAATTATTGTCAGGGTGCATGATTTTTTATGAGGACCAGTCACAATGCGATACACCCACCCATTTTATTTTGACTCTTATTAAAAGAGAGCGGTTGGTTCAGTACATTTCTTTATTTATTTACGTTGTCATTTATGTATTTGTTTGTTTATTTGTTTATTTATGTTTTTGTTTATGTATATGCATATGAGGTTGACTTTTGGGCACGTTGAAAACATGAATGTGGCTTTGCGGTTTAGCAGCCTCTAGCTAGCACTGCTTGCTATGAGGCGTGAGCTTTGGCAGTGTGGGTGAGCATGGTGCTCCGTAGACCAGTAGCCAGTAGGTGGTGGTAGTAACACTAGTATGAATCAGACTCCTGTATTGGCCAATGATGTGTATGTCTAGGATCTTGGCTCAGTAACCAGGGGAAGGGAGATGGGGAGAAATGGAAGGAGGGGCCTTTGGTGCACTGTGCTTCCTGTTAGTAGGCACTGGGGAACTCAGGCCTTTACAGAAATGACATGCTGCTGACACTGATCAGCTCAGTATAGCTGGATCTCATTGTAAAAGCTTGGCTAGCAATGTGTTTGACTTGAAGCACAATTTACAATCAATGTAGAAAGCCGTCCCAATGAAACCATATATTTGATGGAACCATACATTATTATTACAAGGATTTATAGTCAATGCAGTACATCCCACTCAAATCTGGATGTTTGGAGAAAATATTTCAATATTGTGAATGGAAATTCAGTTAAACTTGGCATTAGCAGGGCACTGTTTAGTCAGAGACGATCAGTGTTTAGTCGGAGACGGTCAGTGTTTAGTCGGAGACGGTCAGTGTTTAGTCGGAGACGGTCAGTGTTTAGTCGGAGACGGTCAGTGTTTAGTCGGAGACGGTCAGTGTTTAGTCGGAGACGGTCAGTGTTTAGTCGGAGACGGGCAGTGTTTAGTCGGAGACGATCAGTGTTTAGTCGGGGACGGTCAGTGTTTAGTCGGGGACGGTCAGTGTTTAGTCGGGGACGGTCAGTGTTTAGTTGGGGACGGTCAGTGTTTAGTCGAGGACGGTCAGTGTTTAGTCGGGGACGGTCAATGTTTAGTCGGGGATGGTTAGAATGCACCTGCACCTGCCACCACCTGCCCCTCGGTCTGTCTGTTTCTTCTCTTTCAGATGACTGTGGATCAACCTGACCAACTGCAAGTTTGAGAGCGGTGAGTACCTCTATCCCCGTCCTCCTAACGATCAAACCTGATGATTAGCAAAGAGATGTACACACTGAATGACTGAATGCAGTAATGACTAATGATAATGGATCGTGCTTAATCCCTAAAGAGCTGATCAATCAACACCATTGTCTCCTTGATGTATTGCCATTGATTGAGCGTCATTAAAATATCATCAATTGAGCTCATTAACCTAGACCTATTTGGCTCAGCACTCATGGCCTTGAGCATCAGGTTTTTAGTAAGAAGCAAAACGTGATTTTTTTTCTCGTATTCTGTATCGC
This sequence comes from Oncorhynchus clarkii lewisi, assembly GCF_045791955.1. Taxonomy (NCBI): domain Eukaryota; kingdom Metazoa; phylum Chordata; class Actinopteri; order Salmoniformes; family Salmonidae; genus Oncorhynchus; species Oncorhynchus clarkii. Next base: position 68,272,245 of record NC_092158.1, on the reverse strand, counting down.
AATATTTATCAAATGCTGATCTAGTGTAATATTGTTATCCTGATCGGCAGTAGAATTAAGTGTCAAATTGGTTTAGTACTTTCAAAGTCAAATGTTGGTACACCAGTGTAATGACAGACTATTTGACCCATCGTACAGTTTCAATAATACACAACCGTTAGAAATTGGAAAGACCGAATGGTTCTGTCTGGTCAGATTGAAAGTAAAGGAATTATCCTGACACACCAAGTATTTACAGACTCTTCCAAAACGGTCTCAGCCTAGCCAACTATTCATATTGGCCTAATTTAAATGTCAAAAGCAATATCTTTGAGTTGAAGAGAAGCTCAGCCTCCAACATTATGACATGGTGTGTTTAGTAAGCGCTGTAGGACTTTCTGTGGGAGAGCGAGACAGACAAAGATAGAGAAAAGGGAAAGGACTGTCTGGGCTGTGGAAGAGATGTTAAGAGACCGGCTTTAGGATCATGGGTGAACCACACGTATATACAAGCCCATAAAATTGTGGCATGCTTTGTTGGCAGAGCCAGACGGCATTCAGACTGCTCTACATTCAGGGCATGTGATGAGAGGGCAGCTGTGCTCTGCCTCCTTTCCTTTCGCATAGGGATTTCCCACACTGTGTCTCTGGGTTCAAACAACATACTATATGTGTGTAAAATGCACAACATTCACACACATGCAAACACACCTACACACACACACACACACACACACACACACACGCAAAGAGAGGGAGAGCATGAGAAACCATGTACACAACCACAGAACTAAGCAGTAAGCGTTGCGACCATATCCGATACGCAACCACAGAACTAAATACAATCATATAGTCAAGTACACAGCCACAGATCTACATAATCACAAAACCCACAAAACTACACAAGTCCTATCCATTACCGCAACCTTTGATTATGTTATCCATTATGTTATCAACACAACACCAAAGTAACACTTGCTATACGCAACCAAGAACAGTGTCCATTCATACACATCATAAACCAAACTACACATTTCCTTCACTTCCTGCCAGTGGCAAATACAGATCCTTAGATCCTTTCTCTAGTTGAGTATCAGATTTAGATTATTATTTCCAGAAATTATGAAACGTTCAGTATATTCATGCTAAAATATTCTGAATGGCAAGAAAATATGATGTTTCTAATTTAGCTGGAGCTGAGGGTAATCTGTATTGTTTGAAATGTGTTCGTTTCTGAAATCGTTATGGACAGCACAAGCATATATAGTTTGTCATGGTAACAGATCAAATCAAATTTTATTGGTCACATGCATGTCTAGCAGATGTTATTGCGGGTGTAGCGAAATGCTTGTGCTTCCAGTTCCAACAGTGCAGCAATATCTAACAAGTAATATCTAACAATTTCACAACAAATACCTAATACACACAAATCTAAGTAAAGGAATGGAGTTTAAGAATATATATATATATATATTTCGCAGTGCCTTGCGAAAGTATTCGGCCCCCTTGAACTTTGCGACCTTTTGCCACATTTCAGGCTTCAAACATAAAGATATAAAACTGTATTTTTTTGTGAAGAATCAACAACAAGTGGGACACAATCATGAAGTGGAAAGACATTTATTGGATATTTCAAACTTTTTTAACAAATCAAGAACTGAAAAATTGGGCGTGCAAAATGATTCAGCCCCTTTACTTTTAGTGCAGCAAACTCTCTCCAGAAGTTCAGTGAGGATCTCTGAATGATCCAATGTTGACCTAAATGACTAATGATGATAAATACAATCCACCTGTGTGTAATCAAGTCTCCGTATAAATGCACCTGCACTGTGATAGTCTCAGAGGTCCGTTAAAAGCGCAGAGAGCATCATGAAGAACAAGGAACACACCAGGCAGGTCCGAGATACTGTTGTGAAGAAGTTTAAAGCCGGATTTGGATACAAAAAGATTTCCCAAGCTTTAAACATCCCAAGGAGCACTGTGCAAGCGATAATATTGAAATGGAAGGAGTATCAGACCACTGCAAATCTACCAAGACCTGGCCGTCCCTCTAAACTTTCAGCTCATACAAGGAGAAGACTGATCAGAGATGCAGCCAAGAGGCCCATGATCACTCTGGATGAACTGCAGAATTCTACAGCTGAGGTGGGAGACTCTGTCCATAGGACAACAATCAGTCTCGTATATTGCACAAATCTGGCCTTTATGGAAGAGTGGCAAGAAGAAAGCCATTTCTTAAAGATATCCATAAAAAGTGTTGTTTAAAGTTTGCCACAAGCCACCTGGGAGACACACCAAACATGTGGAAGAAGGTGCTCTGGTCAGATGAAACCAAAATTGAACTTTTTGGCAACAATGCAAAACGTTATGTTTGGCGTAAAAGCAACACAGCTCATCACCCTGAACACACCATACCCACTGTCAAACGTGGTGGTGGCAGCATCATGGTTTGGGCCTGCTTTTCTTCAGCAGGGACAGGGAAGATGGTTAAAATTGATGGGAAGATGGATGGAGCCAAATACAGGACCATTTTGGAAGAAAACCTGATGGAGTCTGCAAAAGACCTGAGACTGGGACAGAGATTTGTCTTCCAACAAGACAATGATCCAAAACATAAAGAAAAATCTACAATGGAATGGTTCAAAAATAAACATATCCAGGTGTTAGAATGGCCAAGTCAAAGTCCAGACCTGAATCCAATCGAGAATCTGTGGAAAGAACTGAAAACTGCTGTTCACAAATGCTCTCCATCCAACCTCACTGAGCTCAAGCTGTTTTGCAAGGAGGAATGGGAAAAAATGTCAGTCTCTCGATGTGCAAAACTGATAGAGACATACCCCAAGCGACTTACAGCTGTAATCGCAGCAAAAGGTGGCGCTACAAAGTATTAACTTAAGGGGGCTGAATAATTTTGCACGCCCAATTTTTCCGTTTTTGATTTGTTAAAAAAGTTTGAAATATCCAATAAATGTCGTTCCACTTCATGATTGTGTCCCACTTGTTGTTGATTCTTCACAAAAAAATACAGTTTTATATCTTTATGTTTGAAGCCTGAAATGTGGCAAAAGGTCGCAAAGTTCAAGGGGGCCGAATACTTTCGCAAGGCACTGTATATATATGGACGAGCAATGTCAGAGCAGCATAGACTAAGATATTGTATAGAATACAGTATATACGTATGAGATGAGTAATGCAAGATATGTAAACATTATTAAAGTGACTGGTGCAGATCGCACCACCCTCTGGAGAGCCCTGCGGTTGTGTGTGGTGCAGTTGCCGTACCAGGCGGTGATGCAGCCCGACAGGATGCTCTCAATAGTGCTTCTGAAAAGGTTTGTGAGGGTTTTAGGTGACAAGGCAAATTTCTTCAGCCTTGAAGTTGAAGTTCTTCACCACACTGGTGGACCACTTTAGTTTGTCAGTGATATGTACGCCGAGGAACCTAACACTTTCCACCTTCTCCACTGCTGTCCCGTCGATGTGGATAAGTGGGTGCTCCCTCTGCTGTTTCATGAAGTGATGATGTTGATGTTGAGTGAGAGTTTATTTTTCTTACACCACACTACCAGGGCCCTCACCTCCTACCTGTAGGCATTCTCGCCGTTGTTGGTAATCAAGTCTACTACTGTTGTGTCATCTACAGACTTGATGATTGAGTTGGAGGCGTGCATGTCCACGCAGTCATGGGTGAACAGGGAGAAAAGGAGGGGGCTGAGCACACACCCGTCTGGGGCCCCAGTGTTGAGGATCAGCAAAGTGGAGGTGTTGTTTCCTACCTTCACCACCTGGGGGCAGCCTGTCAGGAAGTCCAGGACCCAATTGCACAGGGCGGGGTTCAGACCCAGGGCCTCAAGCTTAATGATGAGCTTGGAGGGTACTATGGTGTTGAATGCTGAACAGAATTCATACATAGGTATTCCTCTTGTCCAGATGGGATAGGGCAGTGTGATGGTGGTTGCGTCATCTGTGGACCTATGGGGGCGGTAGGCAAATTGAAGTGGATCTACGGTGACAGGTGGAGGGGAAATGATCCTTGACTCGTCTCTCAAAGCACTTCATGATGACAGAAGTGAGTGCTACGGGGCGATTGTCATTTAGTTCAGTTACCTTTGCATTCTTGGGTACAGGAACAATGGTGGCCATCTTGAAGCATGTGGGGACAGCTGAATGGGATAAGGAGAGATTGAATATGTCCGTAAACACACCAGCCAGCTGGTCTGCGCATGCTCTGAGGATGCAGCTTGGGATGACATCTGGGCTGGCAGCCTTGCGAGGGTTAACATGTTTAAATGTCTTACTCACGTCGGCCACAGAGAAGGAGAGCCCACAGTCCTTGGTATCTGGCAGCGTCGGTGGCACTGCATTATCTTCAAAGTGGGCAAAGAATGTGTTTAGCTTGTCCGGAAGCAAGACGTCAATGTCCGCGACGTGGCTGGTTTTCCTTATGTAGTCTGTGATTGTCTGTAGACCCTGCCACATATGTCTCGTGTCTGAGCCGTTGAATTGCGACTCCACTTTGTCTCAAAACTGACGTTGTGTCTGTTTGATTGCCTTGCGGACGAATGACTACTCTGTTTGTATTCTGCCATATTCCCAGTCACCTTGCCATGGTTAAATGCGGTGGTTCACTCTTTCAGTTTTGCACGAATGCTTCCATCTATCCACGGTTTCTGGTTAGGGTAGGTTTTAATAGCAACAATGGGTACAACATCTCATATACACTTCTTGATAAACTCAGTAACCGTCTTCGTATTTACATCGATATTATTCTCTGAAGCTACCCGGAGCATATCCCAGTCCGCATGATCAAAACAATCTTGAAGCGTGGATTCCGATTGGTCAGACCAGCGTTGAATAGTCCTTAGCACGGGTACTTCCTGTTTGAGTTTCTGCCTATAGGAAGGGAGGAGCAATGGAGTCGTGGTCAGATTTGCCAAAAGGAGGGCGGGGGAGGGCCTTGTATGCATACCGGAAGTTGGAATAACAATGGTTGAGTGTTTTTCCAGCAAGAGTACTACAGTCTATGTGCTGATAGATTTTAGGTAGCATTTTCCCCAGATTTGCTGTGTTAAAGTCCACAGCTACAATAAATGCAGCCTCAGGATATATGGTTTCCAGTTTGCATAAAGTCCAGTGAAGTTACTTGAGGGCAGTCGTGGTATCGGCTTGAGGGGGGATAGACACGGCTGTGACAATAATCAAAGAGAATTCTCTTGGAAGATAATACGGTCGGCATTTGATTGTGAGGAATTCTAGGTCGGGTGAGCAAAAGGACTTGGGTTCCTGTGTGTTATTACAATTACACCATGAGTCATTAATCATAAAACATACACCTCCGCCTTTCTTCCCGGAGAGATGTTTATTCCTGTCGGCGCAATGAACTGAGAATCCAGATGGCTGGACCGACTCCGACAGTATATCCTGAGTGAGCCATGTTTCCGTGAAACAGAGTATGTTACAATCCCTGATGTCTCTCTGGAAAGAAACCATTGCCCTGATCCTGTCAACTTCGGTATCCAGGGACTGAACATTAGCGAGTAATATACTCGGGAGCGGTGGGTGGTGTGCGCGCCTCCTAAGTCTGACCAGAAGACCGCTCCGAATCCCTCTTCTCCTCCGGCCATTGTCTTGGTCATTGTCCTTTTGGAATGTGAACCTTCGCCCCCAGTCTGAGGTCCTGAGCGCTCTGGAGCAGGTTTTCATCAAGGATCTCTGTGTACTTTGCTCCGTTCATCTTTCCCTCGATCCTGACTAGTGTCTCAGTCCCTGCCGCTGAAAAATATCCCCACAGCATGATGGTGCCACCACCATGCTTCACCTTAGGGATGGTGCTACGTTTCCTCCAGACAAGACGCTTGGCATTCAGGCCAAAGAGTGTAATCTAAGTTTCAACAGACAAGATAATCTATTCTCATGGTCTGAGAGTCCTTTAGGTGATTTTAGGCAAACTCCCAAGTGGGCTGTTGTGTGCCTTTTTACTGGCTTCCGTCTGGCTACTCTACCATAAAGGCCTGATTGGTGGAGTGCTGCAGAGATGGTTGTCCTTCTGGAAGGTTCTCCCGTCTCCACAGAGGAACTCTGGAGCTCTGTTAGAGTGACCATTGGGTTCTTGGTCACCTCCCTGACCAAGGCCCTTCTCCCCTGATTGCTCAATTTGTCCCAGCGGTGGTCTTGGTGGTTCCAAATTTCTTTCATTTAAGAATGATGGAGGCCACTGTATTCTTGGGGACCTTCAATGCCGCAGATATTCTTTAGTACCCTTCCCCAGATCTGTGCCTCGATACAATCCTGTCTTGGAGCTCTACGGACAATTCCTTTGACCTCGTGGCTTGATTTTTGCTCTGACATGCGCTGTTAACTGTGGGACCTTATATAGACAGGTTTGTGCCTTTCCAAATCATGTCCAATACATCTAATTTCCACAGCTTCACTCCAATCAAGTTGTATAAACATCTCAAGGATGATCCATGGAAACAGGATGCACCTGAGCTCAATTTCGAGTCTCATATAGTTATGTAAATATTTATATTTGTTGTTTTTTTTTTAAATACATTTGCTAAAATTTCTACAAATCTGGTTTCACTTTGTCATTATGGGGTATTGTGATTAATGAGTGGAAAAAATTATTTGATCCATTTTAGAATAAGGCTATAACATAACAACATGTGGGAAAAATGAAGAGGTCTGAATATTTTTTAAATCCACTGGATAGTGCATCTTGTTTAGATAAGTATTGAACCAACTGAGTCAATACATGTTAGAATCACCTTTAGCAGTGATTACAGCTGTGAGTCTTTCTGAGTAATTCTCTGAGAGCTTTGCAAACCTGGATTGTACAATATTTGTCCATTTATTCTTTTTTTAAATTCTTCAAGCTCTGTCAAGTTGGTTGTTGATCATTAATAGACAGCCATTTTAAAGTCTTACCATAGATTTTCAAGACGATTTAAGTCAAAACTGTAGCTAGACTGCTTAGGAACATTCAATGTCGTCTTGGTAAGCATCTCCTGTGCATTTTTGCCCTTGTGCTTTAGGTAATTGTCCTGCTGAAAGGTGAATTTGTCTCCCAGTGTTTGTTGGAAAGCAGACTGAACCAAGTTTTCCTCTCGGATTTTGCTTGTGCGTTGCTCTATTTAATTAATTTTTATCCTAAAAAAACTTCCCTAGTCCAGCGTTTCCCAAACTCAGTCCTGGGGACCCCAAGTGGTGGATGTTTATTTTTTTTGCCCTAGCACTACACAACTGATTCAAATAATAAAAGCTTGATGATTAGTTGATTATTTGAATCAGCTGTGTAGTGCTAGGGCAAAAACCAAAATGTGCACCCCTTGGGGTCCCCAGGACCGAGTTTGGGAAACGCTGTCCTAGTGTAACGGTTTTCTTCCGTTGAAGGAGAGGAGGACCAAAATGCAGCGTGGTTAGAGTTCAACATGTTTAATCAAGACCATACACGAGAACACTACAAAACAACAAATGTGAAAACCGAAACAGTCCTATCTGGTGCAATAACACAAAGACAGAAGACAACCACCCACAAAGTACCCACAGAATATGGCTGCCTAAATATGGTTCCCAATCAGAGACAACGATAGACAGCTGCCTCTAATTGAGAACCAATCTAGGCAACCATAGACATACAAACTACCTAGAAAGGAAACAGCCCCATAAACATACAAAAACCCCTAGACCAGACAAAACACATAAATCCCCATGTCACACCCTGACCTAACCAAAATAATAAAGAAAACAAAGATAACTAAGGCCAGGGCGTGACACCTAGTCCTTGACGATAACATAATGTAGCCACCATCGTGCTTGAATTTATGAAGAGTGGTAGTCAGTGATGTGTTGTGTAGGATTTGCCCCAAACATAACGCTCTGTATTCAGGACAAAAGATTCCTTTCTTTGGCACATTTTTGGCAGTATTACTTTAGTGCCTTATTGCAAACAGGATGCATGTTTTGAATATGTTTTATTCTGTAAAGACTTTCTTCTTTTCACACTGTCATTTATGATAGTATTGTGGAGTATCTACAATGTTGTTGATCCATTCTCAATCATCTCCTATCACAGCCATTAAACTCTGTAACTGTTTTTAAATCACCATTGGCCTCATGATGAAATCCCTGAGCAGTTTCCTTCCTCTCCGGCAATTTAGTTAGGAAGTGCGCCTGTATCTTTGAAGTGACTGAGTGTATTTATACACCATCCAAAAAGTAATTCATAACTTCACCATGCTCAAAGGGATATTCAATGTCTGCTTTTTTTTTTTTTACCTGTTTACCAATAGGAGCCCTTCTTTGTGAGGCATTGGAAAATATCCCTGGTCTTTGTGCTTGATCTGTTTGAAATTCACTGCTTGACTGAGGGACCTTACAAATAATTGTATGTTTGAGGTACAGAGATGGGTTAGTCATTTAAAAATCATGATAAACACTCAGTCCATGCAACTTATGTGACTTGTTAAGCACATTTTTACCACTAAACTTATTTAGGCATGCCATAACAAAAGGGTTCAATACTTATTGACTCAAGAAATGTCAGCTTTTAATTTTTTATTAATTTGTAAACATTTCTAAAAACATAATTCCTCTTTGACATCATGAGATTTTGTATGTACATCAGTGACACAAAATCTAATCTAGCACTCTGTTTCTCTTTTGTGGTGCCAGTGCAACGTACAGGTTTGGCCTGAAGGAGGCACTAGAGGGGGAGGACTGGTCAGTCTTCTGGACTGACATCACAGTCTTTCTGGACCTCGGCATGGCATTGAAATGCTACCAGGTATCCCCATAATCAATTTCTAAAGATTTACGCTACATAGCCTACCATGTTTGAAGATGTCCCCTAAAACCCTTGTTCATAGGTTTTGGGTCCGAAGTTTTTCCTAACATCCTGACCAGGAAAAACCTTTGGGCCCTACCCATTACGACTAGCTCACAATGACATTCTTCAAGTTTAATTTTAAATACATACGTTTTCCTTGCATATGACTTTATAGGATTTACCCTCTCCCCTCCATAAAAAAATGCTACAGTTTATGATGGAGAGATTCTACAGTTTACTACATAATTCTATAGTAAGTACTGTAGTATTCTATCATGTCTAGTACTGTAGAACACTACACTAAATACTACAGTATAATGTACTACCATCCGCAAAAACACTACAGTTTCTAGCCATCGCCGCTCCATTTTTTATCTATCCATTTGTCTTGTTCCATACACACCTGGTTTTCATTTCCCCAATCAATCTACTTGTATTTATCCCTCTGTTTCCCATCATGTTTTGTGTGTAATTGTTTCATGTTATTGTGGTGTTTTATTACGCGCTTTACTTTTATGTTCCGTGTTTTGAGCGCGTTTGATTTATGTAGTGCTCTTGTTTTTTTAAACTAAAATAAATCACTCTACTCTCCTGCACCTGACTTCACCTCTAATATACCTGTTGACAGAATTACACACCTTTAATGGAGTCAGCAGGGGCAGGTACCCCGGTTAGAGGAGTCGAGGAGCGCGTCCAGGAACATTCGGCCATGTTACATCCTCTTGGTGCCATGATGGATCGTGTTGTCCAGACCATGGACCGCTGGGAGAGACAGGAAGTCTCTCCAGTGCCTCGACCAGCACAACCGGGATTGTCTCCACCCGTTCCATCAGGAGAGAATTCCAGTGGGATGAGTCTCTCCATTCCCAGGGAGTATGATGGAACGGCAGCACAGTGCCAGGGATTCTTGTTACAACTGGACCTCTACCTGGCCACTGTGCACCCAGCTCCCTCGGGAGGAAAGAGAGTAGCCGCCCTCGTCTCCTGCCTCACAAGAAGAGCGCTGGAGTGGGAAAATGCCATGTGGAGAGAAGGAGAAGGCGCCAGACCACTTCGAGGAGTTCACCCGTCGCTTCCAGGCCGTCTTCGACCATCCAGCTGAGGGCAGAGTGGCGGGGGAAAGGCTCTTCCATTTGAGGCAGGGGAAGAGGAGCGCCAAGAATTTCGCACTGGAATTCCAGACCTTGGCCACCGGAGCAGGATGGAATGACAGGGCCCTCATCGACCACTATCGATGCAGCCTACGAGAGGACGTGAGCTGGCCTGTAGTGATGCCACCATTTCCTTTGACCAACTGGTGGATTTGTCCATCCGGCTGGATAAACCTGCTGGTCACCCGCGGACGTCCAGAGTGGGCTCTGTTGGTTCCATCGTCCAGCCCCCCCGCTCCGGTGCCCATGGAGTTAGGAGGGGCTGCTCATAGGGAGATTGGAGGAGGAGCCATCACGTGCGCCATCTGTGGCCGCAGAGGACACACTGCGAGTCGGTGCCGTGTTGGTTCCTCTGGGAGTCGAAGCAACTGGCAGGGCACTCTGGTGTCACCCCAGGTGAGTTTGCACCACACTCATCCAGAGTTCTCTGGTGAACAACTGTGCCTGTTTGTTTCCCTGAGTTTTCCCCCACATTCCCAGCATAAGGCGCTCGTCGATTCAGGCGCAGCTGGGAATGTTATCGACAGAGCATTAGCCATTAGGTTAGGGATCCCCATTTTTCCTATAGTTAGACCCTTCCCGGTACACGCTCTAGATAGTCGACCATTTGGGTCCGGGCTAATTAGGGAGGCCACCATCTCCTTGGCCATGGTTATGCAGGAGAATCAGTCTCTTCCTCATTGACTGTCCTGTGTTTCCTGTGGTACTAAGCCTTCCCTGGTTGGCTCTGCATAACCACACTATTTCCTGGCAACAGAGGGCTCTCTGGTTGCGAGAGTGCTCAGGGACGTGTGTAGGGGTTTCCGTTGGTGCTACCATGGTGGAAAGTCCAGACCAGGTAAAAAGAAGGGGACTCAATTAATTAAAAGAAGGCGACTCAATTCTGTAAAAATAAGGCGACTCAATTACCCTACCACCTCATCGACGGGGGGATTGTGCGATAAATCTCCTGGCAGATGCTGCGCTTCCCAGGAGTCACGTGTATCCACTGTCGCAAGCGGAGACGGTGGCTGTGGATACATATGTCTCTGATTCCCTGCGTCAGGGGTACATTCGGCTCTCTACTTCACCCGCCTCCTCGAGTTTCTTTTTTGTGAAGAAGAAGGATGGAGGTCTGCGCCCGTGCATTGACTATAGAGGTCTCAATCAAATCACGGTGAGGTACAGTTCCCTGCTACCTCTTATCGCCATGGCGATTGAGTCAATGCATGGGGCGCGCTTCTTCACGGAACTGGATCTCAGGAGTGCGTACAACCTGGTGCGTATCAGGGAGGGAGACGAGTTGAAAACAGCGTTCAGTACCACCACAGGGCATTATGAGTACCTCGTCATGCCGTACGGGTTGATGAATGCTCCATCAGTTTTCCAATCCTTTGTAGATTAGATTTTCAGGGACTTACACGGGTGTAGTGGTGTATATCGATGACATTCTGATTTACTCCGCTACACGCACCGGGTGCGCAAGGTACTTGGACGACTGTTGGAGCATGACCTGTATGTTAAGGCTGATAAATGCCTGTTCTTTCAGCAGTCAGTCTCCTTCCTAGGGTATTGCATTTCCACATCAGGGGGGGAGATGGAGAGTGACCGCATTGCAGCCGTGCGTAATTGGCCAACTGCCATCATGGTAAAGGAGGTGCAGTGCTTTTTAGGGTTTGCCAATTACTACTGGAGATTTATCTGGGATTTTGGCCAGGTTGCTGTGCCCATTACCTCAATGCTGAGGGCAGGGTCCTGTAAGGTTGCAGTGGACGGCCGGGGTTGGACAGGGCTTTTGGGCAGCTAAGAGATCTGTTTACTTCGGCTCCAGTGCTGGCCCATCCAGATCCCTCTTTGGCATTCATAGTGGAGGTGGACACGTCCGAGGCTGGGATAGAAGCCGTGCTCTCACAGCACTCGGGCAGGCCACCAAAACTCTGCCCCTGTGCTTTCTTCTCGAAAAAGCTCAGCCCAGCGGAGCGTAACTAAGATGTGGGGGACCGGGAGTTGTTGGCTGTGGTTAAGGCATTGAAAGCGTGGAGACATTGGCTTGAGGAGGCTAAATACCCTTTCCTCATCTGGACTGACCACCGCAACCTGGAGTACATCCTGGCAGCGAGGAGACTGAATCCTCGTCAGGCAAGGTGGGCAATGTTCTTTACCCGTTTTGTGTTTACCCTATCCTGCAGACCAGGTTCCCAGAATAAGAAGGCAGACGCACTGTCCCAACTGTATGACACAGAGGAGAGGCCCATGGATCAGACTCCCATACTCCCGGCCTCCTGCCTGGTAGCGCCGGTCGTGTGGGATCTGGATGCAGACATTGAGCAGGCGTTGCGTACAGATGTACGTTCCGTCTGCTGTCCGTGATCAGTTGATCTATTGGGCCCACATGTCTCCCTCCTCTGGTCATCCGGGGATCGGTCGGACAGTGCGCTGTCTGACTGGGAAGTACTGGGGCCCACTTTGGCTAAGTATGTGAGGGTTTATGTCTCCTCCTGCTCGGTGTGTGCCCAGTGTAAGACTCCGAGACACCTGCCCAAAGGTAAGTTACATCCCTTACCTGTTCCACAACGACCTTGGTCACATCTGTCAGTGGATTTCCTAACAGATCTTCCTCCCTCACAGGGAAACACCATGATCCTGGTCATTGTGGATTGTTTTTCTAAGTCCTGTCGTCTCTTCCTTCTGCCTGGTCTCCCTATGGCCCTACAGACTGCGGAGGCCCTGATTACACATGTCTTCCGGGCACTACGGGGTGTCTGAGGATATAGTGTCGGATCGGGGTCCCCAGTTCACGTCGAGAGTTTGGAAGGTGTTCATGGAACGTCTGGGGGTCTCGATCAGCCTTACCTCAGGTATTCACCCCGAGAGTAACGGGCAGGTGGAGAGAGTTAACCAGGATGTGGGCAGGTTTCTGCAGTTCTATTGCCAGGACCGGCCAGGGGAGTGGGCAGCGTTTGTGCCCTGGGCCGAGATGGCACAGAACTCGCTTCGCCACTCCTCCACTAACCTCTCCCCATTTCAGTGTGTATTGGGGTACCAGTCGGTTCTGGCACCGTGGCATCAGGGTCAGACTGAGACTCCTGCGGTGGACGACTGGTTTAGGCGCGCGGAGGAGACATGGGGAGCCGCCTGTGTCCATCAGTGATGGAGTGAGACCCCGGTGTTCGCACCGGGGGACCGGGTCTGGCTCTTGGCCCGTAACCTGCCCCTCTGCCTGCCCTGCCGTAAGCTGGGTCCGCGGTTAGTGGGGCCATTTAAAGTCCTGAGGAGGGTGAACAAGGTACAGTGCCTTGCGAAAGTATTCGGCCCCCTTGAACTTTGCGACCTTTTGCCACATTTCAGGCTTCAAACATAAAGATATAAACTGTATTTTTTGTGAAGAATCAACAACAAGTGGGACACAATCATGAAATGGAACGACATTTATTGGATATTTCAAACTTTTTTAACAAACCAAAAACTGAAAAATTGGGCGTGCAAAATTATTCAGCCCCTTTACTTTCAGTGCAGCAAACTCTCTCCAGAAGTTCAGTGAGGATCTCTGAATGATCCAATGTTGACCTAAATGACTAATGATGATAAATACAATCCACCTGTGTGTAATCAAGTCTCCGTATAAATGCACCTGCACTGTGATAGTCTCAGAGGTCCGTTAAAAGCGCAGAGAGCATCATGAAGAACAAGGAACACACCAGGCAGGTCCGAGATACTGTTGTGAAGAAGTTTAAAGCCGGATTTGGATACAAAAAGATTTCCCAAGCTTTAAACATCCCAAGGAGCACTGTGCAAGCGATAATATTGAAATGGAAGGAGTATCAGACCACTGCAAATCTACCAAGACCTGGCCGTCCCTCTAAACTTTCAGCTCATACAAGGAGAAGACTGATCAGAGATGCAGCCAAGAGGCCCATGATCACTCTGGATGAACTGCAGAGATCTACAGCTGAGGTGGGAGACTCTGTCCATAAGACAACAATCAGTCGTATATTGCACAAATCTGGCCTTTATGGAAGAGTGGCAAGAAGAAAGCCATTTCTTAAAGATATCCATAAAAAGTGTCGTTTAAAGTTTGCCACAAGCCACCTGGGAGACACACCAAACATGTGGAAATACAGGACCATTCTGGAAGAAAACCTGATGGAGTCTGCAAAAGACCTGAGACTGGGACGGAGATTTGTCTTCCAACAAGACAATGATCCAAAACATAAAGCAAAATCTACAATGGAATGGTTCAAAAATAAACATATCCAGGTGTTAGAATGGCCAAGTCAAAGTCCAGACCTGAATCCAATCGAGAATCTGTGGAAAGAACTGAAAACTGCTGTTCACAAATGCTCTCCATCCAACCTCACTGAGCTTGAGCTGTTTTGCAAGGAGGAATGGGAAAAAATGTCAGTCTCTCGATGTGCAAAACTGATAGAGACATACCCCAAGCGACTTACAGCTGTAATCGCAGCAAAAAGTGGCGCTACAAAGTATTAACTTAAGGGGGCTGAATAATTTTGCACGCCCAATTTTTCAGTTTTTGATTTGTTAAAAAAGTTTGAAATATCCAATAAATGTAGTTCCACTTCATGATTGTGTCCCACTTGTTGTTGATTTTTCACAAAAAAATACAGTTTTATATCTTTATGTTTGAAGCCTGAAATGTGGCAAAAGGTCGCAAAGTTCAAGGGGGCCGAATACTTTCGCAAGGCACTGTATGTTACAGATTACAGCTTCCCTCTGATTATTGTATTAACCCCTCGTTCCATGTGTCTCTCCTTAGGCCGGTGATGGCTGGTCCGCTCCAGGAATCTGAGGTGCGGGAGGTTCCTCCGTCCCCCTTGGACATCGAATGGGCCCCGGCGTACATCGTTCGTTCCATCCTGGATTCGAGGCGTCGGGTGGGGGGGCCTTCAGTACCTCGTGGAGTGGGAGGGGTACGGGCCGGAGGAGAGGTGCTGGGTTCCGGTTACAGATGTTTTGGAACCTGAACTGCTGCGGGAGTTTCACCATCCTTGAGGCCGGTGTCGGCGCGCTGCTGGAGCCGTGCGTCAAGGGGGGTATTGTCACAACTTCCGCCGAATTTGGCTCCTTTCCTTGATCGGGCGGTGATCGACGTCACCGGCTTTCTGGCCATCTCCGCTCCATTTTTCATATATCCATTTGTCTTGTCTTGTTCTATACACACCTCGTTTTCATTTCCCCAATCAATCTACTTGTATTTATCCCATCCCGTATTTATCCCATCATGTTTTGTGTGTATTTGTTTCATGTTATTGTGGTGTTTTATTTTGCGCTTTACTTTTATGTTCTGTGTTTTGAGCGTGTTTGATTTATGTAGTGCTCTCGTTTTTTGGAACTAAAATTAAAGTGCGCCTGTTTACATTACTCTACTCTCCTGCACCTGACACCTCTAATACACCCGTTGACAGTAGCGAAGCTATATACAGAGGGTTCTTGTACAGAGTCAATGTGCGGGGGCACAGGTTTGTCAAGGTAATTGAGGTAATATGTACATGTAGGTAGAGGTAAAGTGACTATGCATGGATAATAAACAGAGTTGCAGCAGTGTAAAAATGGGGGGTGAGGGGAGGGGGAGGGCAATGCAAGTCCAGGTAGCCATTTGATTAGCTGTTCAGGAGTCTTATGGGAGTAGAAGCTGTTAAGAAGCCTCTTGGACCTAGACTTGGTGCAAAGAGAGATGCAAAGAGAGTTACTGTGTTACTGTGACTGTGGTAGCGAGACTCAAGTCATGTTTGTGCCTGTGAGATTAAGTCTGATTAGTGGAAGTGGTCTTTAGCTTCCCTATCATTTCAAACAGAAAAACAACTTAGCTTGTGAACAAAACAATGTAAATTAGCAAATAGCACAAGGACAAAGTCTCAATTCAGTAGACTTTCCTTTCAAGTAAATTAGACCCATTTTTATGCCTGTGCGCAGCGCTTCTAAAAAAAGGTATCTTTCACTCAGCTTTTCATGTGTGCATAGCTCCCAACCAGGCAGTGTTGCAGTACGCAGTGGAGTGGGCTATATAGGATTTGTATTTCTTTGACTCTCTGCGATTAATTTATCAGCTATGATACAAAACGGAGCAGAAACTTTCAAAACAGCTGCTGCAGCATTTATTTGACTATAAATGTGATCATACTTGACTATTTTTATTCACAAATGAAGTGCTCGCACTGTGGAGTCCTGACCAACTGCACACGTGGCTGGTGAAATAGACATCTTACCCAACAATGCCAAAATCTACCTGCATTTGGCAGGTGGTCGGTGTTCATTTTATGCCCTGCTCACCATTCAATCTGGTTTAACCTAGATAGCTAGATTGATACACCTTTTACATTAGATAATATACCCTTATCCTTTAATTGCATGATGTCTGTGAATGGAAATCCCAAACTCTTTCTTAGTCGGGAGACGGACACAATTGGCCCTGTACCCTGCAGTGGACTTTGAAATTTGATATGGCTGTCTATTTGTTATCTAAGTCAAGGGTTCCCAACCTAGGGGGCTCGCCCCCCATATGGGATGCTACCGTTTTGTGGGGGGATGTGGGACCTTTGATTAAAAAAGCTATAAAACAATTTACAGTTCTCGATTGTTTATACCGATCTAAAGTAACAAAAATATCTGCAATGCTTTAGGCTAGAAACAAGCTGTAAAATGGCTTTGTAACTTGTTTTGTACATAATGTTGCTGCTACCATCTCTTATGACCAAAAAGAGCTTCTGGACATCAGAACAGAGATTACATACCTTGAACTAGACAAATAATGTTTTTTTAATGAGTCGGATGAGAGGGATTTATTCCAGACACCCGACAAGGCCCTCATCCCCGTCATTCGCAAGAGAAAGAGACAGATATCGCTGAAGGAGATCGGGGTGCCTTGTAAAGATTCGGTGACAAATGGCTAATCTACCTTTGCCATCGGTACTATGGGCCAACATACAATCGCTGGATAATAAGTGGACGAACTACGAGCACGTATATCCTACCAAAGGGATATTAAAAACTGTAATATCTTATGTTTCACCAAGTCGTGGCTGAACGATGACATTCTCTCCGACCACATTATCTTCCAAGAGAATTCTCTTCAATTATAGTCACAGCCGTGAACCCCCCCCTCCAAACAGATACCTCGTCGGCCCTGAAAGAACTTCATTGGACTCTTAAGTAAACTGGAAACCATACCATGCATTTATTTTAGCTGGGGATTTTAATTAAGCTAACCTAAGATCAATTCTCACTAAATTCTATCAGCATATCGAATGCATGACACGAGCTGGCAGAATTCTGGATCATTGCTACTTGAACTTCTGCAATGCATACAAAGCCCTCCCGCGCCCTGCCTTCAGCAAATCTGACCATGAATCAATTTTGTCGCTCCCAGCCTATAGACAGAAACTAAAACAGGAAACGCGCGTGCTCAGGTCAATACAACTCTGGTCTGACCAATCGGACTCCACGCTTCAAGATTGCTTCAATCAAGTGGACTGAGATATGTTCCGGATAGCATCAGACAACAACATTGATGTATAGCTGACTCGGTGAGTGAGTTTATTAGCAAGTGCATCAAAGATGTCGTACCCGCTGGGACTTTTCAAACCTTTCCTAACCAGAAACCGTGAATTACTGGCAGCATTCGCAAAACTGGACACGCGAACCACTGTTTTTAATCATGGCAAGGCGACCGGAAACATGACCAAATACAAACAGTGCAGCTATTTCCTCCGCAAGGCAATCAAACAAGCAAAGTGTCAGTACAGAGACAAAGTAGAGTTGCAATTCAACGGCTCAAACACGATGTGGCAGGGTCTACAGTCAATCATGGATTACAAAAAGAAAACCAGCCACGTCACGGACATCGTCTTGCTCCCAGACAAATTAAACAACTTCTTTGCTAGCTTTGAGGACAATACAGTGCCACTGACACGGCCTGCTACCAAAGTTTGTGGGCTCTCCTTCTCCGTGGCCAACATGAGTAAAACATTTAAACGTGTTAACCATCGCAAGGCTGCCGGCCCAGACTGCATCCCCAGCCGCGTTGTCAGAGCATGTGCAGATCAGCTGGCTGGTGTGTTTACGGACATATTCAACCAATCCCTATCCCAGTCTGTTGACTCCACATGCTTCAAGATGGCCACCATTGTTCCTGTTCCCAAGAAAGCTAAGGTAACTGAACTAAATAACAATCGCCCCATTGCACTCACCTCTCTCATCATGAAGTGCTTTGAGAGACTAGTCAAGGATCATATCACCTCCACCCTACCTGATACCCTAGACCCACTCCAATTTGCTTACCTCCCCAATAGGTCCACTGACGATGCAATCGCCATCACACTGCACACTGCCCTATCCCATCTGGACAAAAGGAATACCTATGTAAGAATGCTGTTCATTGACTACTGCTCAGCATTTAACGCCATAGTACCCTCCAAACTCGTCAACTGGGTCCTGGATTTTCTGACGGCCTGCCCCCAGGTGGTGAAGGTAATAAAACATCTCCACCTTGCTGATCCTCAACACTGGGGCCCCATAGGGTGTGTTCTCAGCCCTCTCCTGTACTCCCTGTTCACCCATGACTGCGTGGCCATGCACGCTTCCAACTCAATCATCACGTTTGCAGACGACACTACCGTGGTAGGACTGATTACCAACAATGACGAGACGGCCTACAGGGAGGAGGTGAGGGCCCTCGGAGTGTGGTGTCAGGAAAATAACTTCTCACTCAACGTCAACAAAACAAAGGAGATGATTGTGGACTACAGGATACAGCAGAGGGAGCACCCCCTCTCCCCCGTCCACATAGACGGGACAGTAGTGGAAAGTTTTAAGTTCCTCGGCATACACATCACGGACAAACTGAAATGGTCCACCCACACAGAAGGCTGAAGAAATTTGGCTTGTCATCTTAAACACTACTTTTACAGATGCACAATCGAGAGCATCCTGTCGGGCTGTATCACCGCCTGGTACGGAAATTGCACTTCCCTCAACCGTAATGCTCTCCCGAGGGTAGTGCGGTCTGCACAACTCATCACCGGGGGCAAACTACCTGCCCTTCAGGACACCTACAGCACCCGATGTCACAGGAAGGCCAAAAAGATCATCATGGACAACAACCTCATGGAGCCACTTCCTGTTCACCCCGCTATCATCCAGAAGGCGTAGACAGTACAGGTGCATCAAAGCTGGTACCGAGAGACTGAAAAACAACTTCCATCTCAAGGCCATCAGACTGTTAAACAACCATCACTAACATAGAGAGGCTGCTGTCAACATACAGACTCAAATCTCTGGCCACTTCAATAAATGGACTTAATAAAGGTATCACTAGTCACTTTAGATAACACTACTTTAATAATGTTTACATATCCTACATTACTCATCTCGTATGTACTGTATTCTACACCATCTACTGCATCTTGCCTATGCCGCACGCCATCGCTCATCCATATATTTATATGTACATATTCTGTACATCCCTTTACATTTTTGTCTATTTGTGTGTATAAGGTAGTTGTTGTGAATTTGTCAGATTACTTGTTAGATATGACTGCGTAGTCAGAACTAGAAGCACACGCATTTCGCTACACTCACATTAACATCTGCTAACCATGTGTATGTGACCAATAAAATTGGATTTGATTTGAATAACATACAGCTGGCGGGTTATACACTGTATCGGCAGGATAGAACAGCAGCCTCTGGTAAAGACAGGGTGGCGGTCTATGTATATTTGTAAACAACAGCTGGTGCACGATATCTAAGGAAGTCTCAAAGTTTTGCTCGCCTGAGGTAGAGTATCTCATGATAAGCTGTAGACCGTACTATCTACCAAGAGAGTTTTCATCTATATTCTTCGTAGCTGTCTATTTACTACCACAAACCGATGCTGGCACTAAGACCGCACTCAATGAGGTGTATACGGCCATAAGCAAACAGTAAAACCAGGACATGTACTCTGAGCATGCGCTGACCAACTGGCAAGTGTCTTCACTGACATTTTCATCCTCTCCCTGTCAGAGTCTGTAATACCAACAGGTTTCAAGCAGACCACCATAGTCCCTGTGCCCAAGAATACTAAGGTAACCTGCCTAAATGACTACCGACCCATGGTAAGGGTAGGTAACAATACATCTGCCACGCTTGTCCTCAACACAGGGGCCCCTCAGGGGTGTGTGCTCAGTCCCTTCCTGTACTCCCTGTTCACTCATGACTGCATGGCCAGAAACGACTCCAACACCATCATTAAGTTTGCCGACGACACAACAGTGGTAGGCCTGATCACCGACAACGATGTGACAGCCTATAGGGAGGAGGTCAGAGACCTGCCAGTGTGGTGCCAGGACAGCAACATCTCCTTCCACATGATCAACACAAAGGAGATGATTGTGGACTACAGGAAAATAAGGTCCGAGCACGCCCCCATTCTTATCGATGGGGATATAGTTTTGTTTCCACTATCCAGACGCTGACTTTGTTTTGTTTCTTGTTCGTTTTTTATTAAATGTTCACTCCCTGTGTTTGCTTCTCGTCTCCCAGTGTCGCTATCAGTTGATCAAATCACTTTCTGTAAAAGAGAATCAGTATAATTAAATTTAGGGTTCATATAAATTATCCTATTAAAACATATTTGGTAGCAGAATAACATTTGAGGAAATCGGGTCTATTTTTTTTTTAATGATGATTATGATTTTTTTATTATTATTACTATTATTATTATTGTCATTAATTAGCCTACCAAAATATGTAATGAGTCTTTCAGGAAATGAGCTTCAAACAAACATTTTCCTAGGTCCTTCAAATTAAACAAATTCAAGCTGGTGTTTTATTTAATATACTCTATCTAAATAAACAACATTTTTAAATTCCATTTTTTTTACATGTGAAAAAGGGTCCCCTGGGGAAAAATGGTTGGGAACCCCTGATCTAAATCATCTATGAAAGTAGAGTAGGAGCAGGATGAACTTTGGCTGTTGACCTTTAAAAAAAATGGTTTTATTGTACTGCATTTACAAGAAGATGTGAAGAAAAAGGTGCAGCTGGGATTATTAATGATATAATAAGCAATTTTACATAACGTTTCACAATGCAGATTGTTTATCATTATAATAATAATAATAATTGGCCTTTATACTGTTACATTCATTGATCAAATTGACTCTAAATTGTATTTATTTTAAATACTGCAACTCCACGAATGGTGGTCCACAAAAGCTTTTGACTGATTTGGTGGTCCCCGGAACGGAAAACTTTGGGAACCGCTGAGATGTATGTTGATCCTGAGTATAATCTATTATATCCATTAACTGAGTTGTCAGGGTAAAGCAGAACAGCAATTTTCTCAACCTGTCTTGTCATAATTTCCAGATATTCTACTTTGTCTTAGCCATTCTTATTTGTTGTTCTTGTCTCCCTCTGCCACCACAAACAGCCATTGGTCATTGACGGCTTCTAGTTTGACCTACGCATCTACGTGCTGGTGACGTCTTCGACCCCTTCCGTATCTTCCTGTATAAGGAGCGGCTGGCCCGCTTCTGCACCAGCCGCTACAACCCCACCCGCAACAACGTGGTGTGGCACGGCACAATGGGCACAACCACAGAAGAGGGAATGAGAGGGCAACATGTTTAACATTGAAATAAACATGAGATGTACACAATGTCATTGGTCCTTCGTGTTCATACTGTGTAGTTTTGTTAGGGACCATAGACATGGTAACATTTGTTTTCTGTCGGTATTGACATGTTGCATATCGTCCGTCTGTTGTAAGCGTGTTCAAGGGGACAGAGACAGACAGGAACACAATCAAACACAGACACGCAGGCAGACGGACTTAGATAAGATAGACATCTGTCCTTGAACTCAGACCTACAATGGGTGTGTTCAATCTTGAGCCTCTCAAATCGTATTTTTTATTTTTTTTACCAGTGATATGGCCCCATTGATGACTCAAGCTGACGTTTTACTAGCTCTGTCATAAAAGACTTAGCAACAATGCCCAACATGCAAGCACTGTGAAAGTACTCCTGGTTTCTAAGTTCCTCTTCGACACAGTCTCTATCTCACACACTGGCCTCTTTCATGCACCTGACCACCTACGCCATTAACAAACAAAGTGAGAACTTTGTCTGGGATGAGAACGCTGGCATCGAAAGGTGATCTATTGACACGGGTCTTCCTGGGCTTTCTCTCTGATGCTGTATTTGACACTTTCCTCTAGCGTGGACATGTACTAGTGCTTGGTTCCAGGAAGGGAAAGGCAAGCACAACTTCTATTATTTTAGGTATAAATTATATATGTTTCCCTCTCATTAGGATAACAGCTCAATCCACTTGAGAAAACCCTGTCTGTCACAAAACTGAGAGCATGCTTACGCGACCTGTTTCAGAATGAAGCTGCTGGATCAATTTATGTCAGTCTAAAAGCAACGACTCAGAGCTGTCAGTCATGTCTCACTCTGAGACTTATGGCCATCTCCAGCCCAGGTCCCCCGCGCCATACTTGTATCAGTATGCAAGAGCCACAGCCAGGCTTGTCAGCAGGCCAAGCAGCCAATCTTATTTGCAGCATGTGTCACGACTCAGGAGGCTGATATACTGCCACTCATATTTCATCACTGCCTTGGTATGTTGAGCTTATCATAGCCTCCCAAACAAAACTAAGTTCTAGAACCTTAACAGTGGGGATCAAGTGAAAATGAACGTGTGTCTACAGTGTACACACAGACAACATTGTGACGGTTAAAAGTGTTCGCAAGACGAGGCAAGGGCATTGGAACAGGTCTATGACACGATGCACAACCAATACTGTATGTGGCGACATTCCTGTCTGACTGTTTGAATGGTCTTTCTCTTGCTGCCTCGCTCGCTGTCTGTCTTTCTCTGTCTCTCCCCTCTGTCTGTCTCTCTCCCCCTCCCTACAGGAAGTTGTTGACGCCGACCCGTCTCCTGGAGACGATGCACTGTGACACGGGGAAGCTGTGGGCCGACATCGAGGATGAGGCGATCAAGGCTCTGGTCTCAGCCCACTCAGTGCTCCGCCACAGCTACCGCATCTGCTTCCTGCACTACGCCACCTCCAGCAACGCCACCGGGGCCTACTTCAAGATCCTGGGCTTCGACGTGCTCATCAACCACCGCCTCAAGCCCTGGCTGATAGAGGTGAGACCACACACGCTCACTTGCTCATGTATTTGTAGAGTGTGATGTACTTGTGTATTTGTGTGTGGAGATCAACCACTCCATTAGCTTCACCACAGACCCCAGGCTGGACAGAGAGGTGAAGGACAGGCTGCTGTATGACACGCTGGTGCTGATAAATCTGGGGGCCTGTGACCGACACAAAGCCACAGAGGAAGAGGCGCAGGATCAGCGACTGGCTGCAGCACGTCCGCTCCAAGGAGACAAGGTGTGGTGACGACCCTGCAAAACTTCAGTCACAATAGAGTCACAGCACAGTCATTGTAGTCACTTCACTGAGTCATGATAGAGTCACAGCACATGGATGTTATGGAGTCATAGCACTGAGTCATAATAGGGTGATTCCACGCTAGGAACTCCCGGAAATATCTCAGATTGTTCTGGCAATTCTCACATAGAAACTTCATTGGGAGGAAGGATGTTTGATATGCATTTTACATGCGTATCACAAACAATGTTTTTGAAAATCATGATGAAACTGGCCAATGTAAGCCTGTTTTAGTCGTTTTTGAGTCATAATAGTCTGCTGCTCTTGAGTCATAATAGTCTGCTGCTATTGAGTCAGCTGCTCTTGAGTCATAATAGTCTGCTGCTCGAGTTATGAAAGTCTGCTGCTCTGAGTCATAATAGTCTGCTTCTCTGAGTCATAATAGTCTGCTGCTCGAGTCATAATAATCTGCTGCTCTGAGTCATAATAGTCTGCTGCTCTTGAGTCATAATAGTCTGCCTTGACTTAGTCATAATAGAGTCTGCTGCTCTTGAGTCATAAGAATCTGTAGCTCTGAGTCATAATAGTCTGCTGCTCTTGAGTCATAATTGTCTGTAGCTCTTGAGTCAGCTGCTCTTGAGTCATAATAGTCTGCTGCTCGAGACATGAAAGTCTGCTGCTCTGAGTCTTAATAGTCTGCTGCTCTGAGTCATAATAGTCTGCCTTGACTTAGTCATAATTGTCTGTAGCTCTTGAGTCATAATAGTCTGCTGCTCGAGTCATGAAAGTCTGTTGCTCTGAGTCAGCTGCTCTTGAGTCATAATAGTCTGCCTTGACTTAGTCATAATAGAGTCTGCTGCTCTTGAATCATAAGTCTGCTGCTCTGAGTCATAATAGTCTGCTGCTCTTGAGTCATAATTGTCTGCAGCTCTTGAGTCAAAAAAAGTCTGCTTCTCTGAGTCATAATAGTCTGCTGCTCTGAGTCATAATAGTCTGCTGCTCAGAGTCATAATAGTCTGCTGCTCGAGTCATAATAGTCTGCTGCTCTGAGTCATAATTGAGTTTGCTGCTCTTGAGTCATAATAGTCTGCCTTGACTTAGTCATAATATAGTCTGCTGTTATGAGTTTTATGGTCCAATCTGCACGGACTCATAATAGTCTCCGCTGAGTCATACCCAATTATCCAAACATAAAATGAAAAAGTAGCACAAAGAAAATGTAATTTTACCAAGCCCATTCCAATGTCCTCTGTGCTCCAGGAGCAAGGAGCAGAGCCAGTAGCAGCTGGTCCTCGTAGCCCTGAGCTACCTGGGCGGCTTCCGCAGGATCTTCCCTGCCCGGGAGGGGAGGAGTACGACAATTACCTCAAACACAGCAGTTCCCTCTTCCAACAGACTGCTGCCACCAAGGCCAGAGAGAGGTGTACCAGGTAGACACACACACATCACCCACACGTCAGTTCCAACCTCAGTGCCATGCATAATGTGTGCATGCAGGTTTACTGGATAGACTATACACATAGCAGGGATGTTTGTGTCCATGTGTGGCGCACACAGCAGTGCTTGTATACAGGTTTACACAAAGTATACTCAGGAACATTTCTCTGTGCAGAGAGCAGTTGCAGGAGCCGCATGAGAAACAGAGCCAGAGGAGGTGTCAGAGACTGGACCTGAAGGGTAAAATCCACAAAGTGCCCTTCTGCCCCATCCCGATGTGAGTACTGCCTTCTGCCTGCTGCTGTGTCCTATGGTCACCTCAATCCCCTCCCCCCAAAAAACAATGTTCAAAAAACCTGATCAATAACATTGCATTGCCTCCTCGTCTCAGGGGGCTGCAGCTGAGAGCCAGCCTGCTGGCATCGTAGACCAGGTGTACCAGCTCCTCAAGGGAATGCCCTTCTATAAAGACGTCACAGTGCCACCTGTTGTCAAGACTGACTCACGGCAATACATAAGCAACATGGCTGCCAAGGTGAGCACTTTTCCAAATGTACACTTATCCGAAGTGCACTTATCAGTAGTCAACTGTGTACGGTACTATGCATACAGTGGGGCAAAAAAAGTATTTAGACAGCCACCAATTGTGCAAGTTCTCCCACTTAAAAAGATGAAAGAGGCCTGTAAGTTTCATCATAGGTACACTTCAACTATGACAGACAAAATTAGGGAAGAAAAATCCAGAAAATCACATTGTAGGATTTTTAATGAATTTATTTGCAAATTATGGTGGAAAATAAGTATTTGGTCACCTACAAGCAAGCAAGATTTCTGGCTCTCACAGACCTGTAACTTCTTCTTTAAGAGGCTCCTCTGTCCTCCACTCGTTACCTGTATTAATGGCACCTGTTTGAACTTGTTATCAGTATAAAAGACACCTGTCCACAACCTCAAACAGTCATACTCCAAACTCCACCATGGCCAAGACCAAATAGCTGTCAAAGGACCCCAGAAACAAAATTGTAGACCTGCACCAGGCTGGGAAGACTGAATCTGCAATAGGTAAGCAGCTTGGTTTGAAGAAATCAACTGTGGGAGCAATTATTAGGAAATGGAAGACATACAAGACCACTGATAATCTCCCTCGATCTGGGGCTCCATGCAAGATCTCACCCCGTGGGGTCAAAATGATCACAAGAACGGTGAGCAAAAATCCCAGAACCACACTGGGGGACCTAGTGAATCACCTATGGAGAGCTGGGACCAAAGTAACAAAGCCTACCATCAGTAACACACAACGCCGCCAGGGACTAAAATCCTGCAGTGCCAGACGTGTCCCTCTGCTTAAGCCAGTTGTCACGAGTCCGACCGAGGGTGTTTCCCCTTCCCGGGCGGGTGGCGCTCGGCGGTCGTCGTCACCGGCCTATTAGCTGCCACTGATTGTCTTTCCTCCCCCTCCTTGTATGTTTAGTGGTAGCACCTGTTTATGTTTAATTGGTTTGTCTTTATTAGACAGCCGGCCCGCCTGGTTGTTGTGCGGGATTATTTCAATGTAACCTTCGGCTCTGTTGTAAGAGGTACGTGTTAGTGCCTGGTCGTGATTTTTTCCATTGTACATTTTGATTCCCTGTGTTTGGGAACGTAACTTTTGTGAGCACCCTGTGGTGCGTTGGTGCTATTAAAAGACGCACAGCATTGAACTCTCTGTCTCCTGCATTTGACTCCACACCCACGACACCCGGAGCCTTACACCAGTACATGTCCAGGCCCGTCTGAAGTTTGCTAGAGAGCATTTGGATGATCCAGAAGAAGATTGGGAGAATGTCATATGGTCAGATGAAACCAAAATATAACTTTTTGGTAAAAACTCAACTCGTCGTGTTTGGAGGACAAAGAATGCTGAGTTGCATCCAAAGAACACCATACCTACTGTGAAGCATGGGGGTGGAATCATTATGCTTTGGGGCTGTTTTTCTGCAAAGGGACCTACTAGTCCAACGCTCTAACCACTAGGCTACCCTGCCGCCCCTTCAACCCTGCCGCATTAAAGATGAAACGTGGCTGGGTCTTTCCCAAACACACCGCCCGGGCAATGAAGGAGTGGCTTCGTAAGAAGCATTTCAAGGTCCTGGAGTGACCTAGCCAGTCTCCAGATCTCAACCCCATAGAAAATCTTTGGAGGGAGTTGAAAGTCCGTGTTGCCCAGCAACAGCCCCAAAACATCACTGCTCTAGAGGAGATCTGCATGGAGGAATGGGCCAAAATACCAGCAACAGTGTGTGAAAACCTTGTGAAGACTTACAGAAAACGTTTGACCTCTGTCATTGCCAACAAAGGGTATATAACAAAGTATTGAGATAAACTTTTGTTATTGACCAAATACTTATTTTCCACCATAATTTGCAAATACATTCCTTAAAAATCCTACAATGTGATTTTCTGGATTTTTTTTCTCATTTTTTCTGTCATAGTTGAAGTGTTCCTATGATGAAAATTACAGGCCTCTCTTATCTTTTTAAGTGGGAGAACTTGCACAATTGGTGGCTGACTAAATACTTTTTTGCCCCACTGTATATGCTGTACACAGACAGGCATATATAAATACCTGAGCAGCTATTTGAAAGATATTATACAGGTTCAAAGGTTAGTACTTATTATTCTTTAGGCTGCAATTTAACAACAGTAAAACAACATGTTTCTTTAATAAAAAGCCCAACAACATTTCCTTCAAACATCCCATTACTGTAAACGTGCAAATACCATGTTTTCTATTAGGTTGACCCACGCCTTATATAGGCTTATCCATAAATCCAAACACACGTGCTATTTTAATAGCCCATAAATGCTAACACATACGTTTGGTCACTTAAAAGTAATTCAACGCACATTAATATTCCCAGAGGTGCATATTTACAATCTCAGAAATCATAACTTTTAGAGTGCCCCCAGAAATGTTCAATCGTTAGTCCAGATATACTAATCTAGAAGTGTAGAGAGGAACATAGACAGCAACACACATGGGCAACACATAGGGACAGACATGTCTAGCCACTAGACAAACAATGCCATCAATTCTTATTCAAGCCCCATTGGAGAAGTGAATGGATGCTTGAGAGCTGTATCACAGGGGTGTCAAACTCAATTTATAGAGGGCCAAGTGTCTGCAGGTTTTCACTACCTTGTACTTGATTAATCAATTAAGGCCATTGACTAGTTAGGAACTCCCCTCGTGTCTTCATTTGACACATTGAAAGGACACAACCAAAAACCTGCAAACACATGGCCCTCCAGGAATTGAATTTGACCCCCCTGCTCTACCACATGCTGATGTTAAACTATGATGTCTGTGTAGCTGGAGTCGTAGAGTGACCGCTGCAGTGCGACCAAAGATAAGGAGCCCTCTGTACTGTCTGAGTGTCACCCTCCCGGGACTGTTCTGTCTTAGCCCTATTGGCCCTGGCGGGACCAAGACTTGCACCCCCAGGGGCTGGGCCACAGTGTCTCCACCATGCCTCTCCAGGGCATGTTCCCAAATTGGGTGTGAAGTGCACCGATTCGGAGTGAACAATGTTTCCTCTTACCCAGTAAGTGAACTACTAACTATTCCACTTCTTCCTTTTTCTGTGATGCCTGCTTGCCCCACATTGATAGAGATCCCTATCGTTTGTCATACACACTCCTCATCTAACCTTTCTCCTCCCTCCCTCATCTCCAGTCAGTGCCTCTCTGGGTAAGCTGGGTAACAACAACAGCAGCTTTGCTGAAATGCACATGCAGGGCTCTCCCCTTACCACCCTGAGGCTGCCCCACCCCAGGCTGCCCCTCCCTCAGGTATGTGAAGGACCCAGCGCTCCCCAGGCCTCTACACCATCTTTAAGCTAGCCCCTATGACCAAGCGGCCAATACACATCATGGCCCTGTCACAGAACAGCAGGTAGGAAATCAGCTAATGACATATAAGATTGTTTGTGGTAACAAATATCACCTCTCATGAGGTTTTGGGCAAATAGGTAATACAAGGTGGGTGAAATAAGATTTTTCTACACCTGTTGGGGAAAGCATAGCAGCTGTCTTTGTCTTCGGCCCGTGACCTAAAGTGGATGCAGCACAAGGCTCTCACTCCAGCAGCCCACATCTGGCTGCCGCAGCTCTCCGGCGGACACTTTGTGGCATCGCACGGAGTGATGGGAGATATACCAGGCTACAGACCAGACCGTGGTCAACCGCTGTGATTAGGCCATCGACCACCATCACTCCCGGGACCTGGTGAAAGAAGAAGCTATGGACGTAGATACCGGCAAGACCGCTGTCCCTTCCATGAACAACAGACTGTATGTTGTACAGGTCAACATAACTACAGGCATGCTTGTGGATTGCATGCTCACACTTGTTTTAACTCCGCCAAGATGATTTTGCCCAGATGGGAATGTGGTTGGAACATTGGTTCATCTATCAAGCATCATCAAGAGACATTACTCTTCAATCTGACCACTTCCACCAAGAGACACAGCAATTTAGTCTCTGTGACTTTTTCATCAAATTAACAAAAATGTCTAAACATCTAAATCGATATCTGTTACTACTCGTTCATGTTTTACGGAGCGCTGTTTTGAAATGTTCAGGTGGGTACATCATTTCAACTCGAACTAGCAGGTGCTTATGCTCAGGCTGTAACTTGTCCTGTTGTCTGAAGCGCTGATGGTTATCCACCGCAGTATTTATATCCCATTTGTGGAACTGATTGGCTGGCTGGCTGGCTGGCTGTGAGGGTTAGTGGGAAACACAAGGGGAAGCATAAAAAAAACCAAGATGTCTGGTAGCTGAAGGTTAAAAAGGTAGGCCTCCATTTGGAAACATTACATTGAGCGTAGTTATGGTTAGTTGTTCAACACAATCCAGCACCTCAGCAGCTTCTTGTTAATATATCTCTGTCAAGTCACATAGTAGTCATTAATGTCATATTTACAATATTAAGTATATTTGAAAATACTTATTAATTCATCATTGGGGGGGGGGGGGGGGGGGGGGTTACAAAGTATACCTTATTTACTTGATGCCATTTCAATAACTTGTTTAAGGTCTGTGAACCAATCCAAAACGTGGACAATTTCGTACTATGAGCTGCATGTGGAAATAAAAGTGTTGAAGTCTGGTTGCAGAGCATTGTGGCTGTTGATGCCATTAAGAGAAAGAGTCTACGTTAGCATGTCATTAGCATGTTGTTAGCATGTCCAGCAGCAGGATAAAGTAAATATCACACAGTGGCGTTCCCCAGAGGGCGTTCCCCAGTGGCGTTCCCCACAGGCAGAAACGCTGGATGGGAAACAGAGATTTTACTGTCTGCTCTGCTTTCGCTGCTTGGATTGCCCATAGTTCTCTAGTTAGAGAGCCTTCCTTTCCAGTGTCTGTCTGATCTTATTACCTATGCAGACTTCCAGAGGGAAAGAGATTCCCCTCTGTCTGTTCCCATCTAGTGTTTCCATGGCATTTACAGAGGCCGTTCCCTATCGCTTCATTCCTTCATTCAGCAGTCACTGTTCATATGAAAGACAAAAGCTCTTTGAGCTCAGAACTCTGAGATTGTTCTTTGAATTGGAGATTGTGCTTTGAATCCTGAGGGATTGTGCTGGTCTGGAGTAGCATTGGTCAAGACGGTGGTAGGGGATTGTGATTCAGACAACAGGTTTTTACTTGTATCTTATGCCAGCTACGTTGCAGAGGACAGACTGGTGATTGAGAGACCTTGTCCATCATTGCTACTGTGACCGACCTGGATACGACCCGCAATTCTCCATCCCCTTTGGTCCCTATAAAAGCTGACACCATTCCAGCAGGTTGCGCCTCTCACAAGCGATTTTATTGAAGGCAAATTGCTAACTAATTTATGCAACAATAAACTGCTTACAAATGTATTCAGTCATTTCATCCAACAACTTTTTTTTTTGGAGTTCCTTTCCCAATGCTGATACTATTGTTTTATATTTTTTTATTTATTTATTTATTTCACCTTTATTTAACCAGGTAGGCTAGTTGAGAACAAGTTCTCATTTGCAACTGCGACCTGGCCAAGATTAAGCATAGCAGTGTGAACAGACAACACAGAGTTACACACGGAGTAAACAATCAACAAGTCAATAACACAGTAGAAAAAAAGGAGAGTCTATATACATTGTGTGCAAAAGGCATGAGGAGGTAGGCGAATAATTACAATTTTGCAGATTAACACTGGAGTGATGAATGATCAGATGGTCATGTACAGGTAGAGATATTGGTGTGCAAAAGAGCAGAAAAGTAAATAAATAAAAACAGTATGGGGATGAGGTAGGTAAAAATGGGTGGGCTATTTACCGATAGACTATGTACAGCTGCAGCGATCGGTTAGCTGCTCAGATAGCAGATGTTTGAAGTTGGTGAGGGAGATAAAAGTCTCCAACTTCAGCGATTTTTGCAATTTTGCAATATAACCTGTCCTCGACAGTCTCGGTAGCCAGTCATATTTAGTCAGGCAAACGCATGATCACAATAGAGCTGTAGAGATGAACCCTAGACAGAAGAGCCTTCACAAATGGCTGCTCTTCCCCTTGGTGTCCCGCCAACATAAGCTGTGTTCAGACAGACTAATCTCTCCCTATACTTTGTTAAGCACCTGTGCAGGTGTGGAGACCACAGGGTAATCTAAGCCACTGCTGGCACTTAGAAATCATCTGCCCAGTCATTATGAGTGCTTAGATAAAAGCAATCAATCTAGACTGATTTCATTTGAAACGAACATAGGGTTGAAAACTTCCATTGAACTTCATTCGGTCACCTTAATACACCCCAAAATGTACCATACAGTAGCAAGCACTTATAGTGCTGCAGTTATTGGTTTGTTTTTGTTCTTTAAGTGCCCTATTGATTTTTCAGTGAACTGTACCCATATCACTGTAAAAGTTATTGTTTTCAAAAAGACTTGCAGTAAAACATTGTTACACATACTGTAATATATTCTAGACCGCTCCTGTAGGTAAATCATTAAAGTAGTGTTTGATCTACATTTGAGAAGGGTGACCTCGACAGGTTTTAAGACTTGCAAAGTAGGATTATCCTGTTTTCCAGTAGCCCTGTTTATCACCTTTTCAAGAGATGACAGACTTGCAAAGAAACGGTTGTGTGGACACTCAGTGTTTGGGACTACAGAATAGAAAGGCAGTGTGATGTTCTGTTGTTCTTCTTGATAACAGCACAGGTTTGAGTTGGAGCAGAGTGTGTTGTCCCGATGGTCAACTTGTTAAACCAGACTTCCAGTCTGATTATCAGAGCTGTGTTCTAATTGGTTGGTTTTGTGTCTGTCTCGGAGGAGGGCGAATTCTTCCATCCATGTTTCTGTTTTACGACGTTAACAGAGCTTCATTACAAACATTTTTTGCGGATTTCTGTCCAGAACATTTTATGACCACTCTACGAACAATTTACAAGATGTGGAGGGTTGTTGTGCTTTGCAGTTTCACATAATGGCACACAGCTGCAACCATGTCCAGCAGAAGGCTATTAATTTGTTTTCAGCTTCAATGAGAGGTGGATATTTTGATATTGTTTTATTCCCGGACCTACAGTATAATATTACTTTGAGTATGGCATACATCAGTGAGGGCTTCTATTCGTCATTTTAACAGTTATATACATCGCTCTGTCCTTTTTTAAATCTGTCCATATTTGACCTCCCATCTCCTATCTGTTGATGTTTTGGCCTGTACTATAATTTCTCTATTTTTAGCCTGGTAAGAACATGCAGTCTCTGTATGTGTAATACAATCTATAATAACAGGGCACCTGAACGTCAATAAATAGCAATAATGTAATTGATAGCCTCTGTGTCTACAGTCTGTCTGGGATTACTGCTGAATCAGACAAAGAACTACTTACGGTAATCTAAACAAGTCTAACTGTCACGCCTGCTCCCGCTCCCCCTCTCTGGCGCTCGAGGACGCCAGGCTGCCCATCAATACGCACACCTGTCACCATCGTTACTCGCATCAACGTTTCATTGGACTCACCCGTACTCCTTCAATTTGTTGATTGCCCCCTCTATATCTGTCTGTTCCTCAGTTTGATCTCCGTGTCAGCATTAATGTAATTTTGTTTCTCCTGTCCAGATGCTGTCCGTGTTCTCTTTCACGTCCCTTGTTTATTAATTGTTCACTGCCTGTACTTGCTTCTCGTCTCCCAGCGTCTGTCTTTACAGAATGCTGACACCCATATTGTTTTTTGTTTTGGTTGGTGACGTCAGGTCCGTGTGCTGCTGTCGAAGGACCCAGGGGTGCCTCAGCTGGCTCGTCAGGCTTCCACGCCTTAGCTGGCTCAAGAGGTTTCCTTGCCTCGGTTGGCTCTGCAGGCTCCCACCCCAAGTCATGCCTCAGCCGGCTCTTCGGGTTCCCACGCCTCAGCCAGCTCGTCGGGCTCCCACGCCTCAGCCGGCTTCCATGCCTCGGCCGGCCCGTCAGGCTCGTCCAGGTGGGACACCGGGTGACGCCCCTAAAGGGGGGGTACTGTCACGCCCGCTCCCCGTCCCTGGCGCTCGAGGGCGCCATGCTGCCCATCATTACGCACACCAATCACCATCATTACGAGCAGCAGCGCTTCAGTGGACTCACCCAGACTCCTTCACTTTGTTGATTGCCCCCTCTATATCT
The DNA here is from genome assembly GCF_045791955.1 of Oncorhynchus clarkii lewisi. Classification (NCBI taxonomy): domain Eukaryota; kingdom Metazoa; phylum Chordata; class Actinopteri; order Salmoniformes; family Salmonidae; genus Oncorhynchus; species Oncorhynchus clarkii. Next base: position 68,238,792 of record NC_092158.1, on the reverse strand, counting down.
GTCTTTTCCTCAGTTTGATCCCTGTGTCAGCATTAATGTCCTTTTGTTTCCCCTGTCCAGATGCTGCCCGTGTTGTTTCATGTCCGTTGTTTATTAAATGTTCACTCCCTGTACTTGCTTCTTGTCTCCCAGCTTCTGTCCTTACACTAAAAGGTATTGCTGCCCTAGACCAAGGAACTGTTATCAGATAAGACACAGTCATATGATTATAATATAGGTTCTATGTGTGCAATTGAACCATTCAAAAGTACATTGAAAATGTAGATTGATTTGAGAAGTGTTGAGTTTATTTATTTAATTTACTTTGTAAAAGTATGCTTGACAGAGTAATATATGTCATTGTTGATGCAAACGAGTGTACTCAATCACAATTTGTTCTTTAAAATATTGAACCAGAGATTTCTCATAAATATGTATTAACTAAAATATTTCATCGCATATTCCGAAAGATGGAAAGGAAAATCTTATCTACACTTTGCGCCTTCACATATTCTGGCACTGTATGTAATTCTCTTCAATTCTAGACAAGATAATAGAATAGTGCAAACATCAGACAAACACATGAGCAACAGTAGTTTCTGCAAAGCCATTTCTCATGTGTTGAGATTCATACTTGATTATCAGAGCAAACAGTGAAATATGTGAATTTCTATGGACTAGAAAATGTCTGGGTTTTTTAAATATATTGTTTTACCTTCAATGTCTAATTGGACATTCTACTAATGGAACTCCTCTGCCTTTTAGTGAATCACCAGTTAGAATGAAACTTCTCGTTCTTGCACATAATAACACGCAATTACAACAAAAGGAATGTTTCTTATTGCCTCAAGGTCATCCCCAGTATTAGCTACCGTATGTGCGAAGGCCGGAATGTTTCAAGATCATGGATCTGCATTTCACACAAATAAATAAAACAGTATTAACATCCCCAGCTGTGTTATTACAGACAGACACATGTAAATCTAGAGCTCTAACAACATGGAAAGTTGGATCAAATTGCACTCCTCCAGGGAGGGCAGTTTATCTGATCATGAGGTGTGATTGTGCTCAATGTACTGTCACCACCATTGACTTCATATCATCATTTCCTGGTAGCTACTGCAGCAAACGTCATCTGGGCAAAGGCACCTCTTCCCTCCTGTCCAGACTGGCAGCCATAGTTTTGGGACTGCATGGTCGATTCAGGCCGATAGCGCTCAGCCCTCTGGCTTTGAACAGTTGGTCTGATCCCCAGTGGAGGCAGAGGGGGCAGGGGCAAGTGGCGGGATGGTGCATCACATTGGAATGGGGGTAGAGGGCCGTTGGGGGTATACCACCCGGCCTGGGGTAGAGGGAGTGAGAGAGGCGCAGGGGATCTAGTGGCCTGAGGGGAGCAGCGAAGGGGCTGGGAACAGAGGGCGCACCTGCCCCCACTCCGTGGTGAGAGTAGAGGTGCAGGGGGAGGGGAGAGAGAAAGGAGTAAGGTAAGCCTGCTGCAGCCTGGCTCACCATCAGGGCACACAGGTTGGGGTCCAGGGGGTGTGGCCAGCTGAGAGAATGACGCTGCCTCTTGTCCTTCATTCGCCTGTTTTGGAACCATACCTGGGGTTGGGGGGAGAGGAAGGAAGGAGTGACCAACCGAGATGCCCACTACACCTGGGCTGCTTCACATTTCTCAATTATAAATTACAGTAGACCCACACTATAATACATCACAAATGTGCTTTGTTTACATTCAGGTAAGGTTGGACCATCACTGTTAAACTGGTAGTTCGGGAGCCTGAACTGACACTCCCTACCTATAAAAAAGTGAATGCCAGAAGCTGTTGCTAAACTCCCTCATTTATGAAGTCATGTCTTGCATTCCTTGTCATTCATAATATATCCTCAAATAGTTTAGATAAAGGTAAAGCCGTTTATGTGCATATTAAAGTGACTAAGTTGGTCAGGGCCAAGTGTAGTCTTAACTCTCAAAATGATCAAGAATGAGAGGTAATTAAATAGAATTTCCATGTGTGCATTAGGGTAAGCTACCTTGATTGTGGTCTCGGGGAGGTTCAGTGCTGTCGCCAGTTCGCATCTCCTCGGTCGAGAAACGTAGCTCTCCTTGAGGTACTCTTGCTCCAGGCGGGACAGTTGTTCCCGGGTAAAGGCAGTACGGTGTCGTCGACTGTGGTCAATAAAATTGACTGAGCTGCGCGGGCATGGCTCATCTCCATGTCCACTGTTTGTATCAACCACTGTGGCGACCGGCGTTTCTCTGCCCTCTGCAACTGAAAATTACAAACATTGAACGTAAAGTTAAATGAAAAAGAACAGTTTTGATTTCATTTTAGAAATTAAAGTGGATGTCTGTTGCAAACTGGTTGGATCCAAACTTCTCAATAGGATAGGCCTACTATTCGAAAGGAATACCAAACAGAAGTCTGTCACGGTCGTTGCAGTCTAGTCGAGATATAACACCCGTAGCATACTATTTGGCAATGTATTGTCCATGCGTAATTACGCGTACATTATCGGTTGGCTTCCACAGCACGTGGAAGCCAAGGCTACGTACAGACTACTAAAAATATTTGAGAATACTTTAGGGCTACTTACGCATAATGTCGTTTCTTGTAGTTTATTTGTGTCCTGGCTTCAGGTTTAATTAACAAAGTTTACTCCTTTAAAAATGTTCGCCTAAAATTCAAATGATTCCCAATGCGTGCGCCACTGTATCATCCAAAATCGGTGTCTCTTTCCATGCCTTGTTGACGCTCTGTCTGCAGACTTGAGCCAAGTTCGTTTACATAGATGGGATTCGTTGTTTTTGTCGCCCCGTTTGAATCCCCCTCCTTCTCTCCTTCTTTCTAGCGTTTATATCTCCCTGGTCGAGACATCTTTTGCTAATGAGAGACACGGTCTAACCGCCTAGGCGCCGCCTGGGCGCAAGGAGGGAAGGAGGTGTTCAATTGTCTTTGGTCTCCGATCAGTCTTTGTACTTTTGTTATGGAGAATTAAGATCGACCTCCCTTTCCTTACTGTCACAGAAGCTTCCATGTCGTAATAGACCAACCCTCATTGTTCTGTGGCGTTTGATGTTTGTATTTTTGGAAGTCAATCATTAGAACCTTAATGTTCGTAAATTTGTGCAAAACTGGCCATTTAAAATTTTCTCAGATAGTGTAGACCAATTTAATACAGTTTAGACGTAAAGTTTGGCATAAATAGTATTTAAAACACCAACTCATACACTGATATAATTAGGCCTATGTAAACACATTTGGCAATGCTGACGTTCATGATTATTGAAACAGAGACATGCTTTAAAACATTGTAAAACATATTATTGATCGGCTACAGAGTCAAACAAATATTAACGTAGCTACATGCATTTAACACATTTGAAATGAAATATGGTTCCAAAATGTATCAGATTCCCCCGTTGAAATACGAGTTGGTACCTTTAAAATCAGAGGAAATGTTCTACTTTATGTGCTTACTAATGTGTCAATACAGTTGCGCCTAGTGCGCACTTGTAAATGGGGTGCTGACTTGACTGATCAATGTCATCATTGGATTATGTTCCATCAGAACCCTGTTACAATGCTTAATCCAGTCCCGATCCCATCGATGATGAAAGAGTGTTACCTCCACTGAGGGGATCGATAATACATTCTATTGAGTAGATTTGTTCATCATAGACCTCAACTAAATCTGATGCATAGCCGCCTAATTCTCATCGATTTGTCATTGTGAAAAGTGAATTGCAGAGATGGCTGAATCGATGCGTCGCCCTCATTCTAGATAGGCTATCTAAAATTGAAACGTCATTTTTGTCTAATTTGGGAATAGGAAGTGTTAGTTGTCACGGGTTCGCTCGGCAAGTAGGGTAGGCTTATTTAAAATAAAAAATAAAAAATACCAACGTGTGGCCTCCGGGTAGGCTATAAGACTGGTGGAAGAGCCTCTGCATCTCTTTGTCCCGCTCCCCAACGTATAAACCTTTCCTTGCCCCGATAAACGTTGCATAGCCCCAGTGAAGTGGTCATGGAAATGGGGACCATCGGGAGAGGGTGGCAACCTGGGTGCGCAGTGGTCCACATGTCTATCCTCCTATTCCAGACGTAGAGACAGAGCGTGCACGTGGTTTAAACTCCGGACATGGCGCTGAAGGATGGCTTAGGCTACTGATATTATCCAAGTTGATGTTTGTATTGTTATACATAGACTCTTTGATCACAAATGGCTGAGTGGCTCCACGTTGACTGACTGCTTGTATTCTGTCTGGGGGAAACCGGGTCAAACCAGGTCAAATGGAGCTTGGAATACAGGTTAAGCAAATGTCTTAAAAGTAGCCACCCTGTGCCTTGATGACAGCTTTGCACACTCTTGGCATTCTCTCAACCAGCTTCATGAGGTAGTCACCTGGAATGCATTTCAATTAACTGGTGTGCCTTGTTAAAAGCTCATTTGCTTTCAAGGATCGGGACTCTAACCCGGGAGGTTATAAGAAATTCTTTCCTTAATGCGTTTGAGGCAATCAATCAGTTGTGTTGTGACAAGGTAGAGAATACAGAAAATAGCCCTATTTGGTAAAAGAACAAGTCCATATTATGGCAAGAAAAGCTCCATTATTATAAAAGTTGTACCTTTATTTACCTAGGGAAGTCAGTTAAGAACAAATTCTTATTTACAATGAAGGCCTACACTGGCCAAACCCAGACGACGCTGGGCCAATTGTGCTCTGCCCTATGGGACTCCCAATCACAGCTGGTTGTGATACAGCCTGGATTTGAACCAGGGTGTCTGTAGTGACACCTCTAGCAATGAGATGCAGTGCCTTAGAACGCTGTTCCACTCGGGAGCCCATATAAGCAAAGAGAAATGACAGTCCATCATTACGTTAAGACTTGAAGGTCAGTCAATACGGAAAATGTCAAGAACTTTTCAAGTTTCTTCAAGTGCAGTAGCAAAATCCATCAATGATGAAACTGGCTCTCATGAGGACCGTCACAGGAAAGGAAGACCCAGAGTTAACCTCTGCTGCAGAGGATAAGATGGTGCCGGAGCGGATGGCAGACGTTTTACATGCCCCCAGCCGATTGTGTTTTTTTAATTTGCATTGTTTGTAACTTATTTTTGTAATATTTTTGGACATAATGTTGCCACTAACGTCTCTTATGACTGAAAATAACTTCTAGACATCAGGACTGCGATTACTCACCATGGACTAGCAGAATCCTATTTTTCCTTTCACGACTCTGACGAGCTCGACACGAAGGATACACTGCTTCCTCTGGAACAGGCTCGATCCCCGTGATCTGCGTGAAGAGGAGGCGGAGAAAGAGGTGGCGAAGGTCGGGCTGCCTTCTGAGAATTTGTAGGCGATCGAATAAACCCCCACTTCCCTCCATTCTGCTAGCAAACATGCAATCTTTGGAAAATAAAATCGCAGAGGTAAGGAGAAGATTAAACTACCAACGGGACATTAAAAACTGTATCATCTTATGCTTCACGGAGTCGTGGCTGAACGACGACAACATCAACACACAGCTGGCTGGTTAGAAGATGTACCGGCAGGATGGAACAGCGGTATCTGGTAAGACAAGGGGCGGCGGTCTATATATTTTTGTAAACAGCAGCTGGTTTACGATATCTAAGGAAGTCTCAAGCTATTGCTCACCTGAGGTAGAGTATCTCATGATAAGCTGTAGACCACACTACCTACTGAGAGAGTTTTTGTCTGTATTCTTTGAAGCTGTTTACATACCACCACTAAGACAGCATTGAATGAGCTGTATTCCGCCATATGCAAACGAGAAAACACTCACCCGGAGGCAGCACTCCTAGTAGCCGGGGACTTTAATGCAGGGAAACTTAAATCCGTTTTTACCAAATTTCTATCAGCATGTTAAATGTGCAACCAGAGGAAGAAGAACTCTGGACCACCTATACTCCACACACAGATACGCATACAGAGCTCTCCCTCAACCTCCATTTTAAAATCTGACCATAATTCTATCCCCCTGATTCCTGCTTACAAGCAAAAATTAAAGCAGGAAGCAACAGTAACTAGATCAATAAAAAAGTGGTCAGAGGAAGCAGATGTTAAGGTATAGGACTGTTTTGCTAGCACAGACTGGAATACGTTACGGGATTCCACTGAAGGCATTGAGGAGTACACCACATAAATCATTGGGTTCATCAATAAGTGCATTGATGACATCGTCCCCACAGTGACTGTACGTACATACCCCAACCAGAAGCCATGGATTACAGGCTAGAGCTGCCGCTTTCAAGGGACTCTAACCCGAGAGGTTATAAGAAATCCTGCTATGCCCTCCGACGAACCATCAAACAGGCAAAGCGTCAATATAGGACTAATATCGAGTCGTACTACACCGGCTCTGATGCTCGTCGGATGTGGCAGGGCTTGCAAACCATTGCAGGAGACGAAGGGAAGTACAGCCGAGACCTGCCCAGTGACACGAGCCTACCAGACGAGCTAAACTACCTTTATGCTCGCTTCGAGGCAAATAACGCTGAAACATGTGCTGACCAACTGGCAAGTGTCTTCACTGATATTTTCAACCTCTCCCTGTCTGAGTCTGTAATACCAGCATGTTTTAAGCAGACCACCATAGTCCCTGTGCCCAAGAACACTAAGGTAACCTGCCTAAACGACTACCGACCCGTAGCAGTCACGTCTGTAGCCATGAAGTGCTTTGAAACACTGGTCCTGGCTCGCATCAACACCATCCTCCCAGAAACCGTATACCCACTCCAATTTGCAAACTGCCCCAACAGATCCACAGATGATGAAATCTCCATTGCACACTGCCCTTTCCCACCTGGACAAAAGGAACACCTACAGTGGGGAGAACAAGTATTTGATGCACTGCCAATTTTGCAGGTTTTGCTACTTACAAAGCATGTAGAGGTCTGTAATTTTTCTCATAGGTACACTTCAACTGTGAGAGACGGAATCTAAAACAAAAATCCAGAAAATCACATTGTATGATTTTTAAGTAATTCATTTGCATTTTCTTGCATGGCATAAGTATTTGATACATCAGAAAAGCAGAACTTAATATTTGCTACAGAAACATTTGTTTGCAATTAAAGAGATCATACATTTCCTGTAGTTCTTGACCAGGTTTGCACACACTGCAGCAGGGATTTTGGCCCACTCCTCCATACAGACCTTCTCCAGATCCTTCGGGTTTCGGGACTGTCACTGGCCAATACGGACTTTCAGCTCCCTCCAAAGATTTCTATTGGGTTCAGGTCTGGAGACTGGCTAGGCCACTCCAGGACCTTGAGATGCTTCTTACGGAGCCACTCCTTAGTTGCCCTGGCTGTGTGTTTCGGGTCGTTGTCATGCTGGAAGACCCAGCCACGACCCATCTTCAATGCTCTTACTGAGGGAAGGATGTTGTTGGCCAAGATCTCGCAATACATGGCCCCATCCATCCTCCCCTCAATACGGTGCAGTCGTCCTGTCCCCTTTGCAGAAAAGCATCCCCAAAGAATGATGTTTCCACCTCCATGCTTCACGGTTGGGATGGTGTTCTTGGGGTTGTACTCATCCTTCTTCTTCCTCCAAACACGGCGAGTGGAGTTTAGACCAAAAAGCTCTATTTTTGTCTCATCAGACCACATGACCTTCTCCCATTCCACCACTGGATCATCCAGATGGTCATTGGCAAACTTCAGACGGGCCTGGACATGCACTGGCTTGAGCAGGGGGACCTTGCATGCGCTGCAGGATTTTAATCCATGACGGTGTAGTGTGTTACTAATGATTTTCTTTGAGACTGTGGTCCCAGCTCTCTTCAGGTCATTGACCAGGTCCTGCCATGTAGTTCTGGGCTGATCCCTCACTTTCCTCATGATCATTGATGCCCCACAAGGTGAGATCTTGCAATCAGCCGCAGACCGAGGGTGATTGACCATCATCTTGAACTTCTTCCATTTTCTAATAATTGTGCCAACAGTTGTTTCCTTCTCACCAAGCTGCATGCCTATTGTCCTGTAGCCCATCCCAGCCTTGTGCAGGTCTACAATTTTATCCCTGATGTTCTTACACAGCTCTCGGGTCTTGGCCATTGTGGAGAGGTTGGAGTCTGTTTGATTGAGTGTGTGGACAGGTGTCTTTTATACAGGTAACGAGTTCAAACAGGTGCAGTTAATACAGGTAATGAGTGGAGAACAGGAGGGGTTCTTAAAGAAAAACTAACAGGTCTGTGAGAGACGGAATTCTTACTGGTTGGCAGGTGATCAAATACATATGTCATGCAATAAATTGCAAATTAATTACTTAAAAATCATACAATGTGATTTTCGGGATTTTTGTTTTAGATTCCGTCTCTCACAGTTGAAGTGTACCTATGATAAATTATAGACCTCTACATGCTTTGTAAGTAGGAAAACCTGCAAAATCAGCAGTGTATCAAATACTTGTTCTCCCCACTGTATGTGAGAATGCTTTTCATTGACTACAGCTCAGCGTTCAACACCATAGTGCCCTCAAAGCACTCATCAATAAGCTAATGTCCCTGGGACTAAACACCTCCTTCTGCAACTGGATCCTGGACTTCCTGACGGGCCGCCCCCAGGTGGTAAGGGTAGGTAACAACACATCTGCTATGCTGATCCTCAACACAGGGTCCCCTCAGGGGTGCATGCTCAGTCCCCTCCTGTACTCCCTGTTCACTCATGACTGCACGGCCAGGCACGACTCCAACACCATCATTAAATTTGACGATGACACAACAGTGGTAGGCTTATTCACCGACAACGACAAGACAGCCTGTAGGTCAGAGACCTCGCTGTGTGGTGCCAGGACAACAACCTCTCCCTCAATGTCATCAAGACAAAGGAGATGATTGTGGACTACTGGCAAAAGAGGACCCGAGCACGCCATCATTCTCCTCAACGGGGCTGCAGTGGAACAGGTTGAGAGCTTCAAGTTCCTTGATGTCCACATCACCTTCAAACTATCATTGTCCAAGCACACCAAGACAGTTGTGAAGAGGGCACAACAAAACCTATTCCCCCTAAGGAGACTGAAAAGATTTGGCACGGGTCCTCAGATCCTCAAAAGGTTCTACAGCTGCACCATCAAGAGCATCCTGACTGGTTGCATCACTGCCTGGTATGGCAACTTCTCGGCCTCCGACCACAAGGCACTACAGCGGGTAGTGTGAACGGTCCAGTACATCACTGGGGCCAAGATTCCTGCCATCCAGGACCTCAATATCAGGCGGTGTCAGAGGAAGGCCCTAAAAATTGTCAACGACACCAGCCACCCTAGTCATAGACTGTTCTCTCTGCTTCCGCACGGCAAGCAGTACTGGAGCACCAAGTCTAGGTCCAAGAGCCTTCTAAACAACTTCTACCCCCAAGCCATAAGACTGTATATAGACTCGCTATTGTTATTTCACTGCTGCTCTTTAATTACTTGTTACTTTTATCTCTTATTCTTATCTGTATTTTTTTAAACTGCATTGTTGGTTAGGGGCTCGTAAGTAAGCAATTCACTGTATTCGGTGCATGTGACTCATAAAATATGATTTTAATTTGTTTTGATAAATTCATTCGAGTTACCAGCCTCAGAAATTGCAGCCCAAATAAATGCTTCACAGAGTTCAAGGAACAGACCCTTCTCAACATCAACTGTTCAGAGGAGACTGCATGAATCAGGCCATGGTCGAATTGCTGCCAAGAAACCACTACTAAAGGACACCAAAAAGAAAAAGAGACTTGCTTGGGCCAAGAAACACAAGCAATGGATATTAGACCGGTGAAAATATGTCCTTTGGTCTGATGAGTTCAAATTGGAGATTTTTGGTTCCAACCACCGTGCCTTTGTGAGACGCAGAGTAGGTGAACAGATGATGTCCGCATGTGTGGTTTCCACCATGAAGCATGGAGGAGGTGTGATGGTGTGAGGGTGCTTGCTTGTGACACTGTCTGTGATTTATTTAGAATTCAAGGCACACTTAACCAGCATGGCTCCCACAGAATTCTGCAGCGATACACCATCCCATCTGGTTTGCACTTAGTGGGATTATCATTTGTTTTTCAACAGGACAGTGACCCAGCACACCTCCAGGCTGTGTAAGGGCTGTTTGACCAAGAAGTGGAGTGATGGAGTGCTGCATCAGATGACCTGGCCTCCACAATCACCTGACCTCAACCCAACTGAGATGGTTTGAGATGAGTTGGACCACAGAGTGAAGGAAAAACCGCCAACCAGTCCTCAGCATATGTGGGAACTCCTTCAAGACTGTTGGAAAAGCATTCCAGGTGAAACTGGTTGAGCAAATGCCAAGAGTGTGCAGAGCTGTCATCAAGGCAAAGAAAGGGTGGCTACTTTGAAGAATCTCAAAAATAAAATATATTTGTATTTGTTTGTCAGTATTTTGGTTACTACATGATTCCATATCTGTTATTTAATAGTTTTGATGTCTTCAATATTATTCGAAAATGCAGAAAATTGTTGTTTTTTAAAGAGAAAAAAAGAAAGAGAAGTCCTTCAATGAGTAGGTGTGTCCAAACTTTGGATTGGTATTGTATATAATTAACTGACAATCATCCTGGACATTCAGACTGATCGAATAACCAGAGTCATATTTGGCCGCTATTCAATCTAAATTGGTCTACAAAATACTTTCCAAATGCATGTAGAACTTGGATGTGATTCGATGTGGGAAACATCGATGTTCTGGACATCTGGATCCTCTTCTCTACCCCAATATAGACGTTAACCACACACGTCTATCGAGTATTGTACAAAGACTAACAAATAAATACATTAAACAGTTTACGCTGAAATGACCTATCTCTGATTCCAATGACCTATCTCTAAATCCAATTCAGTAGGTCACATGAATGCATTCTGCTATTAAGGTATATTGACTAAATATAGGCCGACCCTCTGAGCTTCCCATAGCGTATACCCTCCCATGTTTTGGGGGCAGAAAAGGGTTTGTGGGTTTAGGCACTGAGCGCCCCCTTATGATCAGACCACTAACTGCCCACTTTCGGAAGGCTGTCATTGAACGAGGGTGCAGAGTACCACTTGTGTTTGCGTCACCGAGTTGAAGAGGAACATTTAGATGGGTCAAAAAGCTAATTAATAGGGAGGACTGATAAGCTTGCTTGAAATATTCATGTTCCGTTCCCAGTTAAAACAGTGATAGTTGACCCTCGTGTATATATTTAGGAGCCGATGTGTTTCTCAGAGCCTTCGTTAGTACGTGGCTCTTAAAAAATCTTCTTACATCTACGAGTGATCCAGACCACTGGTATCAGCCAAAGTGCACACACAGTGCTCTTCCGCGCCATAAAGAAAAAGTATGTGACTGCAGATCATTTCAGAACGAAGTTGACTACAAATACAAAGTTGCCATAGTATTTGGAATTGTTACAAACAAGTGAAGGATAAAATGGTTCTAAAAATGAAAAACCACAAGTTGACGGCATTATGATACCAGGGGCTTATAGCCTATTTCAATCATATTGAAATCAAGTTCATGTTCAATCAATTAAGTTTTATTTTGCGACTAGGCTACTGTCTGGAATTGTTGCCAAGTGTTTCATGGTGTGTGACAGACAACGTGTGGGCAATGATGTGCCCAATCTGTGATTTAGTGCATTATTATTTGGTAAGCTTCAATAGCCTAATGCAGCAATAGGTTGTAATATCTCTCTGGGATCTGATCCGTCGTCAGTATTGTGGAATAATTTGAATGGAGAAAGCTGATCCGAGAGCAGTGCTGCTTTTCTTTCCATTTAACTACACGGTCTAACGACCCACTTATCGAACGTTCTCTCGACGTGCGATATTCGTTGAAGGAATTATCATTCAATTAATAAAACGCAGACCTTTGTGGTCAATGTTAGTTTCAGGTCAGAGAATCAAAAGCACAAATGAATTGCTGTCAATGACGAATAAGGCTATATTAAATATCTAGTTTTCATTTGTTCAGATTTTTTAAATTCTAGTTCTCCTCCGAATATTTTCCAACCATGATGGCTTATGCCACAGTTTTCGTTAGTTTTAACAATCAAAACATATCCTACATTTGGAAATAATCGACATTTGTTGCAGAAATTAATATATATCAGTGACAAAGATGCATGACTGTCTGTCAAGTTGTATGGAATTCGTCATATGGCATAGGTAACCTATAGCTGATTTGTTTTTGCACCACTTAATGGAAGATTTAGATTATACATGTCCCCTACCAAACTTATTCCAATAGCATTAGTTTCATAATTAGGCCAATTTACAAAATAATTTGATTTAATTATTTGTAGCCGCATCCCTTGCTGTCCTCAACGTAGGCCTAAATATTGTACGTAGGCCTATTTCACGAAATGTGATATTATAGAACAAGCGGTTATGATTCAACATATATTATTTCAGTTCACTCATCAATTGAGTAATGCTAGAGTTATGAATTTGCTAATTTTCTGTCTTGGAAAAACAAATGGCAATTAGCACAAGTGCCTGTTGTGTTCATTTAACGTTTTAGAACATTTAAGTCAGCCTATGTTTTTCAAGTCTAACTTAAAGTGGTGATGGATCAACCAGCCATGTCACCACCCAAGAATAACAAAATTAAATAAACGTTCGTGTATGTTGAGCAACCCCATGGCGGTATGTATTGATGATGTCATGTTTCTTACATATTGCAGTGTCGTTAACATTCGGTTTGCCATATTGGACCAGAGAACGATACACTATGCCATTTGAAGCTGTTCTCTGCATTTCATTATGACTCAACGCGACGCTTATTCATTGTTGAGACCGAAATAAACCAACCACCCCTGTAGAGATCGGTGGGAGTCGATGCCAATCCTTCTCCCTTGACTGAAACTGGAGTTTGTTAATTTAACGACGTTTGGCAAAGGCCCATGGCCTCTTTGTCAAGCCCGAAGCAGATGTTGTCTGTGTACAGTACAAGAGGGACCTACACTTTTCTCTCTCTTCTTTCCATTTGTGCTGTTGTCTGTGCCCAATAATGTTTGCACCATGTTTTGCGCTGCTACCATGTTGTGTTGCTACCATGCTGTATTGTCATGTGTTGCTGCCATGCTATGTTGTTGTCTTAGGACTCTCTTTAATGTAGTGTTGTGTTGTCTCTCTTGTCGTGATGTGTGTTTTGTCCAAAATATTTCATTTTAATCCCAACCCCCGTCCCCGCAGGAAGCCTTTTGTCTTTTGGTAGACCGTCATTGTAAATAAGAATTTGTTCTCAACTGACTTGCCTAGTTAAATAAAGGAAAATAAGAAATACATTTAAAAAACACTGTCACTGTTTGTGTTGGGGAAACAAATATAAGCTTGACACGCACACAATATAGGTTATAGGGTTCCCGCGTGCCGCAGTGGTCTAAGACACTGCATCTCAGTGCAGGAGGCGTCACTGCAGTACCTGGTTTGAATCCAAGCTGCATCACATCCGGCCGTGATTGGGAGTCCTATAGGGCGGCCCACAATTGGCCCAGAGTCGTCCGGGTTTGACCGGGGTAGGCCGTAATTTGAAATAAGAATTTGTTCTTAACTGATTTGCCTAGTTAAATAAAGGTTAAACATTTTAAAATATGTTTATATATTGGTTCCGTTTGTCTGACACTTTGTCAACTGTTATTTTTTATTTCTTTGTTTTTGCTTCATCTCTGACAGGTCGTTTTAGCGTATGTGTCATCAAGAGTCGATATGTCAACCCAATTTCACTGTTACTAATGAAGGTGCTGCTCATAGGGACAAACATTTAATCATTGACATTTTTAGGCCTGAAGTTAGATGCACTATAATGACCTGCTTACATTACTCTGTTTGTACTACTTTCCAGTTCCAGTCCTTATTATTTTGAATGTCACACTGTATTCCTCCTGCAAGGGTCGTGCGTATTTATTCAGTTCTGAAAAACAATTTAAACGTATAGATAAGGTAGCCTATACTGCAATTCTCAACTTGTATATTTTTCAATCTTTTATCGAGGTTAATGCATTTGCGCAAAGGTTTACTTCCCTCTGCTTTATGTAATATAGTGAACTTGAATTGATTGGGGGTAAATCAATTAATAAGTGTGTACTTGTCAAAATATTCAATAACAGGTGTGTCGTCGTCTTCGTCGACGTCCCCCCCCCTGCAGTGCAGGTGAGGTGAGGTGAGGTGCGGATAGGCTAATCGTGGTGAAAAAATGCGTGATGCACACACATCACAAGGAGTGCACACAGCCTCTATTAACACAATCACGTGTGCAGGTTATTACAATACATGCCTAATAATAGTAATTTCAATATTATTAGTAAGCTTACGCCTATAATTTGACCCAAACATTTGTTTCTTGTGAGGGACAAAATAACCGTGCGTGTTGCCTTTTGAGGTTTCTTATGGATAGTGTACTTGTCATCTTAAACGTTCACCTCGTTTTTAATTTATCGAATACATTGTTCGCGAAATGTTTCCTGTTATATATATATATATTTTACTGTACATTGGCCTACTGTACATTGGCCTACATTGTGACCTACATTGTGACTACCGCTTCGGATTTGAATGTTTGGTTATTTTTGTTATTGCCTACCACCATGTCATTGTCAAACCAACCCAGCGCAATCAAATAAATATAGCCCCACTGCTGTTAGGCAAAGCAGAAGCATAATATTGTATTATTAAAAGTAGAGTAAACATAATTATTATGAAAACATGACGACTGGAACATGTATATGCAGTATTCGTTTTCATTGATGGACATTCTTGGAAACTATTAAAAGTAGGTCTACTTGGAAATGCATTCTCTTCATTAATAGGAAAACAATTGCTTTTCCCTCTCCAAGATGTTGCGTCAGAACACCGTTATTATTCTGCCAAACCCAAAACGTCTTTTCTGTGTCATGACCTTAGATATTTGGTTATAGTAAAGTTTTGTTTTAGGCACTTTTCGTAACGCATTGTCAAGATGTTCTAGCAAGTGAATTTGAGTCATACAACTGATAACGAGAACATGTAGGCTACGTCTACGATAAATGTCTGGAGCTCAGAGTCGACAGAATGGCTGGTGCATAAACTGTGCGTAATGGCTCTCATGTAGGCCGATACCGTTTTCAGGTAAGGCTCTTGTTACTTGCCTTGGCTCTCGTCTCCGCATCCATTAACTTGTTGAACGACTGCACAGACTGCCATTATAAAACGAAGATGAAAGTGTGTAATGATTCGAGCCCAGGTATTTACTGTGCTCAAGCTGAAACAGAACTCAAAGCACTGCCTGGAACTGCGTGGGAATTATCCGCCATAAACGCTTTTATTCCTCTAAGTTGATGATCAGGACTGAAATCTAAACCACAGTCATAATTATCCGACACGGCCGCCAGTGTCTCTTGTAGCTCGGTCGTAATGGTAGTGGTCATTATACAGATATATTTCTGTCCGTTAATCAAAACAAAATTGAGTTGATTATTCTGAACTTTTACAGTTCAAGATGAACCTTGGGTTATATCGATGGTGAGTCTATTAGTCATGGGAAACTGAACCATTGAAACGTGCACCTCAGTCATTATTGATTTCCTAAATAACATTTTATCCAGCCTATCCTCATTTAAAACAGCCACCCAAGTTGTAGTTCATGTTTAGAGAAATAGAGTCCTTAGAGTCCTGGAGAGTCCTTAGAGTCCTGGAATATAACAGCACAGGGAGAAGTATTGATTGTTTTAATTTATTTGGCCGTTATGTTATAGATGACAATTAATAACATTCCATGGGCCGCTATTCATTTTTGTGTCCGGTTCCTTCCTCGTCCTTGAAAATGTACATGCGTAGGCCTATATGTAGGTCTACAAAAGGCAGGTCAGGTGCATGTAGGCCTGCCTATATGTAGGTCTACAAAAGGCAGGTTAGGTGCATGTAGGCCTATTATATAGAACTTCGATAGATTGCAGAATACTAGTAGGTCTATTGTTGAGAATGTGTCCTGGTCGACATTCAGTTCGGAATGGTTTCTTTTTACATTTTCCTCCTCTCAAAATAAATAAAAAACACATGATTTAAATAGGCTAAAGTAATAGTCTACATGCGATTGTGTCTTATTTTGCAAATTTCTTTTGTGGGGGGATTTGTTCTAATACTCTAGACCGGCTCAACTCTACTTTTCTGTATGCAATATCGATTTCTTTTTTAATGATTTACTCGATGAAGTAATATTTTCAGTCTCACTTGATCTGCTTTATGATATTCACTATCTAATTATGTAGGTTTCTATCTGTAATGGTCCATATTTGGCAAACATTTTAGATAAAGATCTTTCAAATGAGGGATATGCATGATACAGAATAGTTTTTATTGCTTTTTGTATTTTTCTGAGGAGGTAGCCTAAGTTGCCTTCTGTCTTAAACCATGTACTTAAATATGTATTATTTCAGTCATGGCTCAACTTGCCTGCCTAGTTACTACTTGCCACTATGGCGTCTCATAATTTGGGATTGTATTATGTTAGATCAATAGTTGACAGTATATGTGGGCTAACAGTAATTCCATCAACTTTGTCAATAACTACAGAAGCAGATGGTCATTTTGACCGCATACATATCCTGTTGGCATGTTTTCATCCTACCTATATGTCCAATTTGATGAGACATCATCACAATAGGTACATTTTTGCCACTTAAACGGATCAGACAGCTTTTTCACTGTGGTACTACCCTAAAAAGGCAAATGTGTACCTTTTGGCACTTTTAAAGTACAAACTGCAAGGGTACAATTATATATCTATAACTAATGATACAAATCTGCATGTTGGTGACAAGACCACTAAGGGGCTAATGGACGGATCACTCACTATGCTTGTGAACCATGTCTTATATCCTCAACATAGTTTATTAGGTGCACCGCCCCATTCAAAAACATTGTTCACTCCTACAGAAAGTGAGTCACGTGGCTGTGGCTTAGTATATAAAGCAGGCAGACAGTCATCGAGGCATTCAGTTACTGTTCGATTGAACGTTAGAATGGGCAACATGAGTGACCTAAGTGACTTTGAGCGTGGTATGATTGGCAGTGCCAGGCGCTCCAGTTCCACTATCTCAGAAACAGCCGGCCACCTGGGCTTTTCACGCACAGCGGTGTCTAAGGATTACCGAGAATGGTGCGACAAGCAAAAAACATCCAGTCAGTGGCAGTCCTGTGGCCGAAAACAGCTCGTTGATGAGAGAGGTTGAAGAAGAATGGCAAGAATCACAAACCGACAAATCCCGGTTGCTGTTGCGTCATGCTGATGGCAGAGTCAGGATTTGGCATAAGCAGTATGAGTCCATGGTCCCATCCTGCCTGTTGTCAATGGTACAGGCTGATGTCGGTGGTGTAAGGATGTGGGCAATCTTTTCCCGGCACAACGTTAGGTCCCTTGATACCAACTTAGCAATGTTTGAACAATGCCACACCTTGTAGAATCCATTCCTCAAGAATTCAGGTTGTTCTGGCTCCAAAGGGGGGTCCGACCTGGTACTACCTAATAACCTGGCCCCTGAGTGTATATTTGTCATTAAGGCCCTATACCCCTCCAACTCGACTCTGGACCTCGAAGCCAGTTCCACTGCATTTTTTCCATTGTTCCCTTCTAATCAGGGATTGATTTAGACCTGGGACACCAGGTGTGTGCATTACTTTTCAGGTATAGCAGAAAACCTGCAGGCTCCAGACCTCGTAGGGTCAGAGTTGAGTACCCCTGCCCTAAACCATGGCAAGGAAGGTGCCCAACAAGGCCAATATGCAGGCATCCCGGTAAAAACAGTGAATGGTGTACAGTAGAGTAGTGTAGGGTATATTCAGAGACTGCTACTAAAGATCACGTGAGAACATTATGGCGCGTCTCCATAACAATCCAAGTTATGAATCCTGGTTTTGTGGTGATGAGAATTTACTTTTGTAATTATTCAACTATTATATGAAATGTTGTGCTGAGAACTAAAGCCTTGGGTGTAACTTACCCAGATAATACTGTACAGCACATTGTTGAAATGAACCCCAGTCTCCTGAAAGTCGCCAGATTGCCAGGTCTGTTTTTTTGTGGGTTGTGCTTCATGGGCCCACATGATTTTAGATAATGCCTTGCACGGACACACGGACACACACACACACGTAACACGTATAAACACACACATACACTATCTAAGGTCTGAGTCCTACCTTTAGATGTGTAACTAAAATTTCCTCCCAACTCTCCCGCAGACATCAGGGTTAGGATTCCCTGACAGAGTAAAGGACATCCACTCATAATGAGGGGTCTATGCCTTATCTTAATTCTAAACATGTGCTTTTAGTGTAGTGTCCTGTTCTACGTAGTTATGCTCCTTCCTGTACGATCAAAGCTGTTCTGAAAGAAGTCATACTGCGTATTGTCTTTGTTGGAACCATTTCCAGTTAGAATGAGTCAATCTTCTTTAGTGGACAGTTTTTCATCTGCTAGTTTGTTCTTACAGAATGCCATTCAAATTACACACTTACTACCGTACATCTTATGTTACCAGTCATATTTGAACTATATCCACTTGTTATAACAGTTCCATTATAAATAGCAAAGAAGGACTTTAATTGGTATTCAACAATACCCATGTTGATGTGAACTGGTTGAAACTGGTTGAAATGAACTGACACCACACTGCAATAACACGCCATATAACAGTGACAACTGGACATTGAAATGATCTCTATTGTTGCTTTATGATAGTCAGAGTTATACGGTTGGTGCTAATGACCCGTTATGATTCCCTTCGAAGGAGTAGGGTCATTTTCATAAGATCTTTATGCGAATACAATGACAGGCTGCCTGTGTGTGAAGCGTCACACTGCCCTTGTTGTTTTCACCATTGCTGAGGATGTATCTGAGACAGGGAACATCATTTAGAATATATTTGAAAGTTCTTCAAATAGTTTCCAAATGGTAAAACAGTTTGTTAAGGAATCTGAAGATTCTGAAGAATCTGAAGACTTTGTATCTAGGCTAAAGCTCAAGAAAGCATGCACTCCTTTATCATTATTCCAACCATTTAATGGCAGTGCATTTGGAAGAAGTTAGAGGCATTTATGTAACCACATAATAGCCACTCTATCTTACTAAAGTGTTGTAACACTCCACACTCTTTTCTTTGGTGCTGGCGGACATAAAGGATATTTGGAATAAATAGCCGTCGGGCTACTTCAATTTCGTATATTTCACAACTTGGTTTCATGTTAAATACTGCTACTGTTTACTCACCCAGTTAAACCAGCTCAATAACAGTAATTAAGTCGTTTAGATTTTGTATTTTGTGTTACCATGGTGGCTATGATGATTAGGATGATGGTGATTTGTTGTTGTTGATGATGATTATGTAGGGATACTAGTTATAAAGGCCATTAGTAAGCAGCACCAATAACCTTTTTACTTCAGTGCTGAAACCTGGTTTTGTTTCCTAAAACTTTTCACACAATTTATTCTAGCTACACTTTGACTATAAGGGTGATGCTGGGGCTGCTGCTGATGATACTTGGTTGATACCTTTAGTGGTTTAATTAACAACTGCATATAGCTACATTAATTACCACACTGCAGTTATAATATTGCATTATTCTGAGCCTGAAAAATACCCTGACTTCATGTTCATTGAAATGACCTTGATCTGGTCTGTCAATTTGACCTTTTTGACAACTGTTATGTATTAGTAACCACATGCTGCTTAACATTCTGTCGGAAATTATAGCAAAATGGTTGAATGGTGTTGATTCTCATTAAGAGCAAGCGTCAAATGTGATAATAGTTTCGATAGAGCAGTGAAGTTGATTATGCTGCAGATCAAATAGGATTAAACATGCTTTTTTTCCCTTGCGTAAAACTCAAGATTAGAATTTAAGCCTTGAGAAATTGATGTTAATGGCTGTGAAGCGTGAAAATGGAAGTTACACGGCTGTAGCTCACGTTTTT
The DNA here is from genome assembly GCF_045791955.1 of Oncorhynchus clarkii lewisi. NCBI lineage: Eukaryota > Metazoa > Chordata > Actinopteri > Salmoniformes > Salmonidae > Oncorhynchus > Oncorhynchus clarkii. Next base: position 68,218,858 of record NC_092158.1, on the reverse strand, counting down.
TAGTACAAACAAATAAAAACATATATTTTTTTTCACGCATGTCAGGCTGTCTAACCAGCTCTTTGAAAATGTAATTTAAAAACTCAACCAAAATCTTCTTTCAAAAATATAGATTTTCGACTAATTTACGATACAGGAAAATGTATTTTTGCCTCCCTGTTATACTCGCTCCTCTATAATGGCGACTCAGCATGCAAGGTCCATATATGGACAACGTTTCATGGGCAGAAAAAATATCAAAAGAATTAAACTATAGGCTAGTCTATACAGCTATGTCTATGTTTTCTCAGTCGTCAATATCTTTTTATTTAGGGTTTCAACTGAATTGACAGGCTCTAGCATACTTTAAAATGGTGCATAATATTATATGACGTTCAATTTAGGAAAACGTTTAATCTTCAGTGCGCGGTAGATCAGTATGGTAAAGACACGGAAAATAGAAAATAACGTGAACATGCCTAGTGTCCAAGAACTGTAGGCTATTACAATACTGCCACCATGTCTGCTGTAAATTAAAGCATGTTGCTGCATTTGCATTTTTGCAAATATTCAGTTGACAAAATGTAGGCCTAGAACAACTTTACAGCAATGGACTAGGTTACTTTGATTAGTATGTATTGTGCTCCACGAATCCACTTTAGAAAACATAAATAGCCTACTATTAGGTAATTGAATGTATCCCGAAAGTCTCATTGAGGACTTAGACCTCATGGCGAAAGAGTGGCCCCTCTAATAAAACTGTTGAGCCTCAGGCCTGCGGTAGTGACTTGAGGTGAAACGCCCAACCTGTCCTCTGCACCAAATGGTGGTTCTTTAGAGATTGCAAATACTGTAAAAGGCTGCTTTGACATCTGGTTCATATTTAAAGAAAACAGTTACTATTTGGAAAGTATTCGTCGATAATTCACCCAATGGTTCGTTGTTAGGGTCTTGTTTTCAGAATGTTGATGCCATATTTATGTCCATTGTTCACATAAATTAAATCTAAATGTCGGGATCCAGCATTTTCATCAGGAAGAAAAGTTATAGGCTACGTATCTTCTCAACACAGAGGGTTGGAAATAGTTTAGAATCAAGCCAAATGGGTCAGGCGCAGAGACACACAAGAGGCTAAATGGGAGGCCATGGCAACACGCCATCTCTGCCAAGTGCTCAAGGGTGCAATGGGAAATTACATGACATTTGCTTAGTATGCTGAATAATTGGCATTTATTTGTGTATTAGGAATTATTTGTTGTTTTTAAACATTCGTAGCATACCTGATCAGACAGTTCTTGGATGTAAATAATGAATTGCCATAACAAATAAATAGCACACAACCATATTGTGTTGGGCTGTTGGCTACTCGTTACATCACACTTTTAAGACCTTGTCATTCTCAAATATTGAATACAGAACTCTTAAATTCCAGAGAGCACTTAAATTCCAAGATATGGTTTTGGTACATTTCAAAACGCCAAGGGTTTTAACCCTAATAGTCATTGGCATGTCTAGTATATACATTTCGAATCCACACGCACAAGTCCGATTTTTTTCCTGGCTACATGCATCTATTTTTGTACAAAAAATGTTGGTGAGGCCTATTCATGTTTGGTGATGCATTACAATTACGCACGACACGTTCTCCTCAATAACTTTAGTAACTGCATGATATCATACTTATTCCACGATGGAGCCTAATAGTTTAATGTATTATTTCCAAACTGTATAGCCTACTGTATTCGCAAGTAACTCATACCAAATAACGCTAGCTATTGTATAGATTTTGGGTTTGAATATGTTTTATGGACAAGTAGTTTGAAATTGAATATATTACCGTTTTCAAAGTATTGGTAATACATTTTATTTACCCTCCTAGGAAATATTTAACCTGAGTTTATTTGCACGTGTACACCACTCTTTCTATTGTTGTCTTCCCTCCGAGTCACTCCCCTTGTTAGTTGCGCAATTACGCACAGTTAATATTACTTAGGTTACAAATCAGTTTTGACACTTACCATTCCTTATTCCTGGATTTGGGTATAGGAAAATGCCTTTTATTTTCGTGGAGAGCGAGACAACCGTGAAATGCACCGACCCCTTTGTGAAATCATTATGAGCCTCGACAACTGGGCCGGAAGTTTGACAATAAGGGTTATTAAGGCATTTCCTGCGTACAGTAGCTCTGTGCGCAAGTACAACATGTGCCATTAGGCGGATGCTTTGCACCTCCAGGAGCCAAGGCGCGTGGCATCGACGCGGTACGCATGAGACATGACATAGCAGACAAACGCGCCAAATACAGCATAACATACTGCAATCTCATCCTGCACTATTGCACAATTATTCAAGAGTAATCTCAATATACGTTTGGAAACTGTAGATTGAATTCTTAATACATTATTCTATAAATCATGTATTAATTGAGCGTATACAGGCTAGCCTAGTCACTTGCCCTGTGGTCTGTAGGTCTATCTTCGATTGAAATGAAAGGAAGGTGCTGGTTACAAACGTTATATGGTATGTGTGTACCTTGTGTGTTTGTGATGATGACACACAGACAGAGGCAGCCTTGAACTTGAGCATTTACTCAGGCAGGGGCGGGTCTGGTCTGGTCGGTGGCGGCCTAAACAGAGCCTTCAGGGAGGGCCAGACTCACTTTAAACTTGGCCTTGACCTTGAGGGCCTATTCTGATCCCTATGTAAAGACTACTGTCGGGGGTTGTGTGTGCGCGCGTGTGTGTGGTGAGGGTTGGAATGAGTGAGGCGATGCTGTTGTTGCACTTAAATAATCTGGGTAGAGGGTAAAGATTGAGAGAGAGTATTTCTGCCTATCCCATTTAAACACAATGTACAAATCCTGACTAATGAGAAGAATCAGCCACTAGTTTAACCTATTTGTATTGCTTGAAACGTTTTCATTATAGTTATATTGTTTGAAACATTGTCCATATCGCTGGACCTTGTGCGTCTCTCGCTGACGCAAATCAACCATAAAATGCATAATTGCGCCTTCGAGCTAAAATGAACATTTCGTTACCTGATAGCAATTCCAGAAGAAGATTGACATATGTTTTCATAATACTAGATAACATCAGGCCTACCTTCAAAATAGCAGAGTCGGAGAGGTAAAGGATTTTTAATTGCAGCATATAGGCTACTTTTCAGATTAAACACCACTTTTACGCACATGAGTATTTGCCCACTCATTTTATTTTTTATTTAACTAGGCAAGTCAGTTAAGAACAAATTCTAATTTACAATGACGGTCTACCAGTGAACATTATAGGGGCAGAACGATGGATTTTTACCTTGTCAGCTCGGGGATTCGATCCAGCAACCACTAGGCTACCTGCCGCCCCAAATCCTATCTCGCTCAACACATTTGTGAATATGAGAGCAACCTGTAATATAGGTATTTAGTCATTGTGTTTTTCATGTCGTCCTCTACAACTATGATTATCATTTTACGTACGGGCATAGCCTACACAGATTTTCCAAACCAAGACCCACTTCATGGCAGAATGAAAGCGTACTTTGCTTTTTTGAAACACTTCATGCCAGGTTTGAGATATAACATGTATTTATTTATAGTGTGCCTTTATTTAACTAGACAAGTCAGTTAAAGAACAAATTCTTATTTACAATGACGGTCTACCCCGGCCAAACCCTAACCCCCGGATAACGCTGGGCCAATTGTGCACCGCCCTATTGGACTCCCAATCACGCCAGTTGTGATACATTCTGGAATCGAACCAGGGTCTGTAGTGACGTCTCTAGCACTTAGACCTCTGCGCCACTCAGGAGCCCCAACATACTTTAGACACGTTTAGCCTAATCTGGAATAATGGCAATAGGCCTATGCATTTGAGCATAAAATATTCCAATTCATAACTACAGTCATAACCACAGAAATAATGATTACACAAAGAATATTACTCTCAAGTGCCTCAAAACCCCACTAAATCTATTTGAACTTCACCCGTATTTTAGAAATCTTAAGACCTTCAATCCCGTTAATAAATTATCTTTACGATTCCTTCAGTAATATGTTTTTAGCCATGAGCATTAAGCATTATATTCTAAAAGCGCACATAATTTACTATTAAACGTCCAAAGTAGTTGATTTCTAAAATCCCCCCTCAAAAATGTGCCAGGTATGCAATCTCATGTTATGCTTAAAGGATATTTTTATGACAACGATAAACTTTCTTCATGCATTTGGCAAGGACGATTATACGACTTTAAATATGTCCATAACCATTGGGAAATGTTCTGCATTTTACATGATCTAATTAAAGCCAAACCAGGCAAACAGTGTAAAGAGGCAAACAGTGTAACATAATCTGTTGGGTTTTGTGGTAAAATCTACATTAATAGTCATTTTGTGTGAAAGTTTAAAAAAAAGTATGTCTTAACAGTGTTAATTTTGAATTACCATTTCCCTATGTGAGGCCAATATGATTTTTATGCAATCGTTTAACAAAACAAGCAGGGTTACATTATTACTAGACTTTTGTTGGAGTGATTGCCAAAGTGATTCATTCCCAGATTTTCTGCGCATTCAATAGATGTCATAGGTAAAATAGTCCTCATGCCATCATTGCTTGACGTGCCTTAATTAACATAGGTAGTCCTTTGCATGGTTATCTTAGGGGCTACATGCTAGTTTGTCTGCTTCCACTGGCCTTTGGAGAGCTAGGCGCATTGAGCTTTGGAAAGCTTTTTTCACCCTACAAATCCAGTACGAAATGCATGTAGAAAGGCTTTTGTACACCGTTTTTATTGAAATGCTGTGCTTCAGAATTGTAGTCAGAGGTTGAATTGTACTATTTCTTCCAGACAGCGTGTTCATGGAAACCGCAGAAAACACAACAATTGGGGAATAGAAAATGACAAAACAATACGCTGAAGAGTATCTCGTGTCATTTCTCCAAAGCAATAGAAATAATGTATTTGACTGACATCCCCAACAAGGGTTTCTTATCACGTGGTAAGCTTTTCATCCAATGGAGACGCGCCATTCCAAGTTTTGGTCCGTTGCGTCAATCCAGCTGTGGATGTAACCTGGTGTCCTACTCTGGACTTGGGTCTTTGAAACAGAATTCTCCGCCCGAATGGTGAGCGTGATATGACCACCTCCTTGGTCCTGAATCCTCGCTGGGCGGACACGGTTATGTTTGTGTATGAAAACAACTTGGATGAGCTGAACAAGAACATGGAGGGTCTGGTTGGTAGCGGCAATTTCGCGGCCAACCAGTGCAGGAATCTGATGGCCCACTCCGCTCTGGGGGGTCACCCCTCTAGCCTGGTGCACAGCTCCGGCTACTCCGCGGTGGATGTATCGGGCTCAAGCTCCGGGGAACCAGGCAAACAGTGCACACCATGCCCCGCGGTCCCTCAAGGCTCCTCCACAGGTCCCTTACCCTATGGGTACTTTGGCAACGGCTATTATCCCTGCAGAATGGGGCGGGGTTCGCTCAAATCCTGCACCCAGCCCAGCGCGCTCAGCTACTCTGCGGAAAAATACATGGACACCCCGGTCACATCTGAAGAATACCCGAGCCGGGCTAAAGAATTTGCGTTCTACCACGGGTACCCAAGCCCCTACCAGTCCATGGCGAGCTACCTGGACGTGTCGGTGGTGCAGACTCTCGGGGCAGGAGAGCCCCGTCACGACACGCTGCTTCCAATGGACAGCTATCAGCCGTGGGCACTGACGAATGGCTGGGGCGGCCAGATGTACTGCTCAAAGGACCAGAGTCAAGCCGGACACCTTTGGAAATCTGCGTTGGCAGGTAAAAACATATGCTCTGCACACTGTTTTAGTAGATTATTAGATTACTGTAATGGGACACATTGTGACATGGGTTGGATAGCCTATATGAGGCAAATTAATTCAAGCTTTTTCTAATGCATGATCACGCAATACAATTACTTTTCATTCTGTGCATTAATCGCAAGCCATCTAATGCATTATGATTTTCAATCCCTTATTCTATCGCATGTTTGGGCTGAGTATTGAATTGTAATATGTGTCTCGGTATAGGCACGCACGTTCATATGAGCGACCATTTTGGTCGTTGTAGTCTTCCTGGTTTTCTGAGCTTCTGAATACCTCATTGTGGTGTTAATTCTTCAATATGTAGGCAGTTATACACTTCCGTTTCTCAAAAACGCAGCATGGGTTATCCCTTGCAATGAGAAAGACTGAATTATAGAATTAAATGCACATTTTACAGACTTCAGTTTCTCTTTGTTGTCCATTGCAGATGTAGTGGCCCACCAACACGATGGCAACTCCTTTCGTCGCGGTAGAAAGAAAAGGATTCCGTACACCAAGGTGCAGCTAAAGGAACTGGAGAAAGAGTATGCCGCCAACAAATTCATCACGAAAGATAAGAGGAGAAAGATTTCAGCAGGAACCAACTTGTCGGAAAGGCAGATTACGATCTGGTTTCAAAACAGGAGAGTTAAAGAGAAGAAGTTCGTGGCCAAAGTCAAGACCAGTGCGCCGTAGTCAGTCAGGCTTGACCTAGACGATTTGGACGAGGGACATTGTTTTTGCTGTATGAACAAAAAATGAAGGAAAGAAAACGTCGACGTGGTACCTTTTTTTGGATTGGGATTTGGTGTGCTATTTTGCTTGCGCAATTGCATCGCCAATTCGTCTTTAGAAAAGAAGAAATAAAACAAGAACCAAGCCCTCTAAAGACAATGTTTTAGAGGCCTGTAAATACAGCACTTGCCTGCTTTAATGTAACACTTACGTCTGCTTAACTGTTTAACTCGTGCTATACATGGAGGTATATATAGGCTATATGTTAGGTATGTCAATGTTGTTACTGCAGTAGAATAGGAAACGTATTATGCAATCATATTCCCAATCTATACTGTTTATAACGCTTGTAAAACAGTACTTTAAAAAAATATAGCGTAATGCTTAATAAATTGTTTTAATCCCAGTATGTTGTATACATTAAATGTTACTCCATGGAATATATGTGTTATATATGTGATTATGTTTGCAAACCCTGTTTATATAGGGATAGTTAAAGATAAAATAGAATTGGTAATGATTGGTAAATGTACACATTGAAATAGGGATGGTCTAAGACCAAGAAATGGAGTTCAGAAATTCCAGTGCAATGTAAAGTTATTTCAAACCGTTTATAATATATTTGAAATATGAGTTTTACGCATTAAGTTGGTGATTCATTTGACATAATATGCTCCATCATGAAAGCTGCATCAAAAATATGACTTATCAAAAATATTACAAATATTACTTTTAAAGTATCCATACCCTTTACAAATAACATCATGCTTTTCGTGCCAAATAACAGTCTTTCTGGGGCTAATGATTTTGGTGGTGGGTAAAAGCTACTGTGCCAATTGTGCCAAATATATCATTTATTATAAACTGGGTGGTTCGAGCCCTGCATGCTGATTGGCTGACAGCCGTGATGTACTCTTACAGTATACCACCGGTATGACGAAGCATTTATTTTTACTGTTCTAATTATTTTGGTAACCAGTTTATAATATCAATAAGGCACCTCTGGTGTTTAAAGTATATGGTCAATATACCACGTCTAAGGGCTGTGTCCAGACACTCCGCATTGTGTCGTGAATAAGAACAGCCTTTAGCCGTGGTATATTGGTCATATACAACACCCCCTCTGGCCTTATTGCTTAAATATACTTTGAAAGTTGAAGGCCTGCAAACACAGCCATATTTAAAATGGCTAGCTATATAATGTGTTGTATGTTATTACTTAGCCTTACTTGTATCACCTACTGATGCTCTTATTACTGCTTCATTAATACTCTTGGAACCCTTGGAGGTTTACGCAGGCCTAGGCCAATAGGCTACTTCAAAATATATATGAATGGTTTAGACAGGATTTTGTTAATTGGTAGGCCTATTTTCTTTTAAAAATTAACATAATTCCTAGCCTATTCAACACGAAATCAGTCAAATACGGCTACAAAGTTTAAACTGACTATAGATATAGGCCTTTAAATGCAAACTAAAACAAATTAAATTCACTTCAAGCGTCAAGAAATGAGTTGATTATTCAATATTGGTTGTTAGTCTATATATCCTGTTCTCGGTGGATACGAGGAATGTTTACGTTCAAGAAGAAAAAAAGAGCATGAGGCAACTGCAGAATTCCTTAATCCGTCCTTGACCTTGACCTTGAGTGTCACGTGCTCACCAGATCAGCAATAACGCTAATCATGAACATTTACACGGGGAACGGGGTGTTTCTATGTCCCTATGAATAGCCTATAGCCACCGTTATGCTAGATCTGATTATCTTCAGTTGTCCATATCTCGGATATACAGTAAATCTCACAACATAAACATTATTTTGTGTCACTCTTGTTATGGAAAAGGCCCTCAAAGTAGCTTCTAGCCTTGGTGCCCCACACATGCTTCCCTTCGTGTTCAGAGGATCTCATATTGGCTATCCTCCTGCGTAACTGTATGAAATATTATTATCCGAATGTTCGCTCGTTTGGATAAGCAGATTTACGCACTATAATCTGTTTAACAGTCTTTTGAGACGTGATTTACGCATCTGTCCGGTTCGGAACAGTTTAATTGTTGGATAGTGAGCAGAGCTAAAGCGCGCTCCGGCTGCATACTGCACTTAACGCCGGTCTAGATTAGTCAGGGTGTAAAAGGTGCGTCGTTATTCAAAGGCTTAGCATCATCACCTTTGCATCGTCCTGTTGCTTTCTTTTTTGCTGTGCTCTGTTTTAAATGCAAGTCGACACACCATATAGGCATGTATTTAGCTCGTTGGGGAAATATAGACACTTTTGGGGAATGTTGCCAATGGAAAAATGTTGCGGAGCGACATTTCAGATTAAAACATACACTACCGACGCATTGATTAAGACGTAGGCGTACCATAATATGTGCCATATGTAGCCTAGGCAACGCTCAGACAGCCAGCATAGTCATGCAATAATAATACAGGTTGTTTCACTTTACCATTGATAAATGCAACAATTACAAAGACGAGCTGAAGCACTAATCTAATGTTCCAACCTTGATTGGGGAAGTTTGTGCTTGGTATGGATCCTGACAGAATTTGAGAGGAACGATATCAAAGCCCGTTGAACACTGTACACTTTTTTTTTGTGCCGCTTTACGCATTGCGAGAGACTTTTGGAAACCCATCTGAGTTTTTTAGTATTCCAACCCAAACCCATATATTTTATGATATTATCCTGGTGCTACTATCAGACCAGACATAATTTATTTGACATACGATACCAAAATAAGACGATAAAAACAGCTATTAGACCTCATAGGCCTATTTCAACACAACCTAAGGCGCTTGTATCACTTTGAGTGTGCAGCTTTTTGTGCCCCGTAGCATTTCTATTCATTCAGGTAAGCCTCAGTAAATAGCAATGCATGCCCTTTGAAACCAAATTTGTAATGTCGTTATTGCAGTTTCATTGTTTTAAATACAATTGAATTATGTATTTCCCCCCAGTATATCTTATTGATTAAGTTTGTGCATTAGAATAAATTATAATCAACATGGCCTATAGCCAATTCATGGAGATTTTGAATGGACTAGTCATTTCTCAGTCCAGATTTCACAGCATGTGCAGTGCTGCTTTTCAGACCAACACAGCGTAGGCTAGACGTGCCTTGCACCTAACTGTGCTAGGCAATAAATGCAGAATACCATTCTTTCCACCGCTGGTTAACATTGAACTTGACAAAAGCATTCTAACAAACGGCGCGTCTGCTTTGTGTTTACGTTGTGGTTTAATGGTAGTTCCTTCTCCTCCTTTAGAAAACACACAATATGAGCTTTAAGCACGGAAGTAGCTTTCCACCAGCAATACAATAAAGCTGCATTTTCCCTCAGTTGAAATACCAGACCCTATAATTAATTGTTTTACTCTTCTATTTACAATAATAAATTGTAATTGGTCGATATTTTATCAGTGTATAGGAAATATATCCATTTCCCATTTCGTATGGCCTATAGCCACTTCAAGGCCTTTTACGTGCATCTGGGCCTATCCCACTCCGGAGTGACGGAAGATTGACGCTGTAGCCTATAGTGCCGCAGTACAGAAGCAATATTTTGGCTTTTGTTGAACGTTGTCTTCACTGTGATCGACATTTTTCTTTAGTCAATTTAAGATATTCTCATAACACAAACGCTCAGGGACTTGAGTGTGCTTGATACCCAGCTACCAATACAATATCAGGGTTAGGAGTATAGCCTATAGCTTTGCTCAAGATTCACAGAGATATAACTTGTAACATAACCACAAAGAATAGCATCTCGTGGCTTTTTGAAGTAGGCAACAGATCTTATCATCATCACACAGCATTCCAACTCTGAAGTGTGACGATTAAAGTGTGACGCTCAAAACTAATTTATTGATAGGACAGGCTATGCCACATATTGGCTATACATTTATGCTTTAATATCATAGTTTGGCCTACTTAACTTTATTCGATGTATTTGACAGGGACAATGTTTATGTCTGTGAAACTTGACGGGTATATGGAAGCAAATTTAAAATATATATTTCAGTAGGCCTATTTTCAATTTTAGTATTTTCTCAGAAAATGAAAATGTGACCTACTGTGATAGGAAAGTTACACAAAATGAAATGGGGTAAAGCAGTTAATATGCTTAATTCTATTAAATGTTTTGGACATGGTAACTTTAGGCATATTCTAGATTTGAGACATTCGGCCACTCAGGCTAATCTTTGAAACTCCTGAGTGTGCTTTCTTTAAACAAGGCAGATTGCTAATTAATATGTCAATCTGTTAAAATAGGAATATTTTGACAGTGCTTTTGGTGGCTTGCTTGAAGACAAGCAGGAGAGTTCAAGCTCTATCCCGCGATGTCTTCCAGGTAAATATATCTTCAATTGTCCGTCCCAGGAGCATGCTTCATTTCAAGAATGCGCCAGACTCTTCTCTCTCAAGTTCACGTCCAGTCCCCCGTCCCCCTTCCCCCGTTTATTACACTCTTTCCCTTTGCAGACTCCCCCTCCCCCTAGTCTGCATTGAGGACAGTCTTTTGTTACACGGTGGACTTTGCAGTTGAACTTGAGACATCTTGTAAACAATAAGTAGTCTGGCCCTTGTCTGGACAGAGGTGGTCAATAGACCTGAGGCTCAAAACGTATTCGCTGCATGCAGGAGGAAGAAGAAATGACTCTACACACCAGGCCTCCAACGATGCACCTAGAATTAGTGGTCAGCTCAGTCTGAGCTCCCTGAGCTACAAGGTGACACACAGGCCTACATGGATTAATGAATTGAGAATAAGACCTGCATTCCCATATAGTATATATGGGGACAAGGTCAAAATCACATGGAAACATAGGCGATATCTATATACAATATTTACAAAGATGAACAATAGACACATGTAAGAAGCTATTGTGGGAAAAGATCATAGATGAAAATCCCCACCTAAAGACACATTTAGAAAAGCACAACACTAATAGCCTAGCTAAACTGTAGCTGAGCTAGAATTTCCCCAAATGTGTGCTTTTATAAAGAGCATACAGATTGTAGAAACAAATGATGTTTCTTACAGCCACATCAGCTGGTGCCAACACTATTCCAATAGATCATGAACTCAACTGTAAATATATTTTCTGGCGGTGCACGTGCTTGCTGCCCATATAAGTGGTCAAATTTGCTATTTTGAACGGCTCACTATGATATGGCTACACCACATTTTAGGATTGAAAACTCGGAGGAAATAACTAAAATGCCTTTTTGTTGTTGTTGAGCAAAACAAATTGTTGGCCTTGCACTGTGTAGATGCTCAAAAGTCACATAGGCCTATCATTTTCAACAACTTTTATCTGTTTACCCTATATGTATCCAACATATTATTATTATTAGGCATGTTAGCTCTAACTATTTAAAAATAAAAACTTTAGGCTATTCTAATGTATGTCTGAATCTTGAATATTTATTTTAATTTTTATATATTATAATTTTTTGTCATATATTCCCTCCACAACACTTCACAGTTAGGTGTCCAATATTTATGTCTACAAACTTTTCGAATGTACATATTACCATTAATAAGCTACCAAACGTATAGCCAATAGCTGGATACTTACTGACATTACATTGAGAAAGGAGAGTCATTAAGATTAATTGATAAGGCTCTCATCATGTTAGGTATGTATTCGTATGCCGTTATTTACCTTTCTTGTAGAGTGACATGCCAAAAGTTATTGATAGGACCCATACGCCAGCAAAGGGACTTTTGGATAGACGCATTCAACCAGGCCTAGATTATTGTATTTTCAGCTGCCGGATATGGCTGAATAAATGGGGTTCTAGAAGACAAGGCTAGGCTACCTACAGGGATAAAATGAACAATATTTATAAGGTACAAAGACTATACTGAAAATAATATGAGAGGAAATTATACTAAAGGGTGACAGCATGGACTTGGCCTGTCGTTTGACCATGGGCTAGGCTACTCAGTGTATATCTTGAATCCGGTTAGGTTTGTGCTTTATTTTCTTATGTCGCCAGGGGAACTGGGAGAAGCGGGAGAGGTGTTGGTATTGACAAACAGGAACACGAGTTGGAACTCTTGAGCGCGCTAATGATCACCAGCCCACCCGCGCACAATGAAAACACATCATAGCATCGTTCTGATTAAGAGGAAAAGCCCGCCTACTTAAACCGAGATTAACATAACTTTAAGACTACGCAGTAAAATAACCAAATGTATTGGCATGCAACACACAACTCATCTGTGAAATTTTACGGGGCACTACAATTATGTTGACCTTATAAATCGGAGTTGGTTTTGGAAGAAAGTGAGGCAATGTTCTACATTGTGCTGGGCTAACTATTGGTTCCATCATTTTCCCTGTCATTGAAATCATTTACGCACTGACCTCCAGTTGTAGAGTCTAGTTATGTTATAGCTGTTAGCTACATTTGGATTTATTTAGCCCACCAATAATTCATTTCAATAACATTATGCTGAATATATTGTCAATGATCATATATGGCTTTACATATTGACTCATGGCCTACAATTACAAAAATAATGTTATGTCCCAAGTCCTCAGTATCGGACCGAATAACACAAACATTGCTATATCTAGCAAGCCATGCTTTGGTTTAGTTTCCCTTTCTACATGCGAATGTTTTAGCATTTGTGGCACAAATCCCATTCAATTCATGGGACGAATTTTGTTCAAAACATCTAAATGTGACTTTGTTGAGCTTCACAAATAATTTGAGATACTTTGGATGATTTGGACATGATGCGCGAGATATGCTAATATCGGTCCCATGACACAAATTGAAAAACATTAGCATGTGGAAACAGTGCCAGGGAAACTACACCGAAGTATGGATTGTTGTCATACCTTGTCCATTGACTGCTTACAGGGTAAGGAAACCAATGTGTCATTTTGTCATTTGAGTAAACTATCGCTTTAACCTTGCTCCATGCCTTGCACAGGCATTACAATCGGACTCAGTACATCTGGATGAGTGGTGTAGCTAGAATCGTAATGAAAGGCGTGGATGTTGTTAGCAGCCCAGTGCACTAGCCCGCTGGCATCGCGTGGATGTGGTCCAGATGTGTTGGGCCGCGCCAGAGTGCAGAGGTGCCCTACACGAATCAGCAGCGTGTTAGAAGCCGAGGCCCAATTGACCTCACTCGCATTCCTGGTCGCAAATTCCATATTTTGAGGGCCAGTAAAAAGGGCATTTTGTATCATGACGTGGGTGGTTTGTCAACACCTCACGCCAGACATTGCTCTCGGGGGTAGTGGTGTAGGCAAGCCTATATTGGACAAGAGTTGATGCCAGGTGTCGGAGTGTATTAGCGAAACCGCAGTTCACAAAATAGCCCGATATAGTTATCCTGGTTTTTGCAGGCCGTTGTGTATTTTAACGATTTTCCAAAACAATAACACACAAAATCGTCAATAACTTGTAATTCGGTTAATTCATTCTCTACAGCCATAATTGATCACCTTTTCGGTAGGCAATAGCTTCCCGGGTTAAAAGCAATTCCATTATCCTACATTGGGATACAAATTGTTGTGGAACTTCAGAGTTGTGCCCGTTTAAGATATATAGACAACGTTATATATAATGTTGTAAGCTGTATTGGTCAATATAGCCTAAGTAACATCTGGTGAACAAAGTAAACGGACATGGATAAACGAATGCAATCTTTGTAATCCGAATTGTGTTACATGTTTGATACAAGTCTATTGCATTCCCATTTGGAGATATGAATCAGACCTGCTGTGTTTGACCTCTGACACTATTCAAAACGTTTAGTGGTTCTGTGATATAAATTCTAAACGTAATATGCTACCAATTTATTTATTTCGATAAGTGCGTAAAGAAATACTAATGTAACTCTATTAGTTCTAGAGAGAGTCTCGCAAATGCATGCTTCAATATGACCAATCGATTACAATTGAAAGTTGTTGAACTGTTTATACATTTAGCCTGAATGTAGAAAACGATAGGATACAGTGAGCAATAAAATGATGAATTATCAATAACTACTGCACACACACTTCTTATAATGAAAAATCTAGGCTACTGAAAGAGCTACTGCCTAAATACTGCAATGCGGGTTCCTGTGTGTCCGTCGAAATTAGCAATTTCTTCTTATGCATAGGCATATGCTGTGTCATGTCAATACCTTAATTTCGTTAGAAAACATGTCAATACTGAGTTGTAATTTTGCGTTATAAAAATATTTGCTCTCATTGTCGCATGAAATATCTCTAGAGGCTTTGATAGACAATAGCTGTTTGTTTATCCTATTACTTTTTAACCAATACAATAATATGCATTGTATACAATTCCGATTTAGTTTTATGTTATTCTTCTATGCCTTATCTTTTCAAATCTTGATTAAAATGTTGGATGTTATCTGGTCCTACGTAATCTATGCGGAACAATACAAGAGGATAAGATGAGAATGGTAAAAACGTATTTATGTGTGGTCTAAGATGTTCTTGAGTCGACCTACCTCGAGCTGAATTTCTTTCTACCATGTTCATCTTGTAAAAAGTACTTCCCAACAATAATACTATCGAAAAGGTATACAACAGAAGCGTTCTTATTTTATGGATGTTTAATTGTCCTTTTTTGAAATAGGATTTTGCAATTGAATTCTCAAATCATTCGATAGTATTATTGTTCGTGCTCCTCAACAAGTTATCAGCACGTACCGATTAATCTTCATGAATCACGAATACTTATTTTGGGCATCAGCGGTTTCTATTTTTTTTCTGTACATAAATTGCAATTTTACTAGCCTTGCTATGAGGTAGCCTACTCTTGATTGTGTACAATGTGATGCTTGATGATTGACATGAAAAATTAAAATAATGTATTCAAATTGTATCATATTTGGTTAATAGCCTATTTCCCAATGACTTAGTAAAGCAGGAAGGCATAATTTGGACTTCTTGTTGGGGTAGCCTAACTATTTAAAATAGTTTATTCACTTCTAGGCTGCACTATAAACTTGTAGAATATAGTTGTGTTAAAATATGATTGGTACATTTGACATGAATTCGTATGCATAATCAAAGAGACAGGCACGTTTGAGCAACGTCCTTGTCTTCAGTAGGTCGGCTCTCTTCTGCCATCTTGCGTCGTTTTGAGTGACATGCAGCCAGATAGTTGCATTAAGCGTCCACTAGTAGGCTGGCTACCCATGAGGTCGATGGAAGAATTCTCCTTCAAGGGGGATTGTGCAGAGACCGCACTCACAAACCAAATATACCAATCTTTAGATCGGGATTTGACATCAAATAGAATAAAGAGAGTTATAGAAACGATACTTTACACAGACAGAAGCGAATTTCTTGGTTTTGTCCTCTTTCACGGTCACTCAAGGTCAAACGCGATCTTGAAGCGAGAGCTTCTGATTAGAGAACGGTCTAGTGTTTTACGATTCCGAAAAACCCGGCGGTCCTTCCCAGTGACGACATAGGCTGCTCGTTTTACAGGAAGGCTCTTTATTGAATTGTTCTCGCTCTGATAGGCACCCGGGACATTGAGCGTGTGTTCCCCATCGTAATTGTCTGTCGGAGGCAATACAGTCACTGAAATACATATCTATAAAATAATTCACCCTTGTCCAATGATCTAGATTGGCTGTCACCAAATATATATTAATACAAAATAAAACTCAGGAGTTATTGGAAAATACTTGCATTGTGCATTGTGCAGTTTTGGTTCCAATTTGAGAAGTAGGCCCATATGCCTACATGCGTTTTGCATGATTTTGAATTGATCAACTGGCTTAGTGGCTTCGTTATAAATATCAATGTTAGTCAGTCCTAGTAGTTTTTAATTCATCCATCATGAGATCACGGGTTGCCTATCGACCATCTTTACATATCGATGTTTGATTGCTTAACACAGGTGCTGGTAGGGCCTACTGTAGGCCATGTACAGTAGACTATACAGTGTGTGGTTCTTCATACTTTTTCATTGATGTTTAAGTGTGAGACAACACTGCCCAACAGGTTAACCATGACTAAAACACAGTTTCCATTCAGAATGCAGTTTATTAGATATTGGGCCTTTGTTCAAATAAATAGCATGTCCATGTAATATACTGCATGCATGCCAAGTAGGCAGAGTGGAAACCAAGGAAAATTCTTTATGAATATTCTCATATCAGCATGTTAATTTCATCACAGGCTTTTTCAGGCTGAAGTAATAACCAATCAACTTCTCCGTCTCCCAGATTCCAGAGGGATCGTGAATAAGGCGGACTCATCATTGAGGACCCCATCCTTGCATCTTTCATGGCAGTGGGGCAGAGGGACACACCAGAACAATACACCTGACGGCTGTGGACTAATAGAGAGAATGGAACAATGATGAAGAGGAAGATTTTTGGATGACATTGAAAGTGCCCTTGATAGAATTGTGGGTTGAATTGAAAACCATGTCTATTGTGGTCTGATATGTCAACATGTTGGAAGAGAGACTCTGTACAGGGTGTCATTGTTAAGCCAGATTTTGACCATATTAATTGGATGAATATGCTAATTGCAAGCAGACCATCCAAATCATCAGTGTTTGGGCCAAAAGTGTGTACGCTAGTCAATTTGGTTGTGCATCAGCAGTTGTTCTCTTTTGTCAGTCACTGACAGTCACTCAATTAGCGGTCAGCTTACACATTTTAGATTGATAAGTTAGTCTAGCCAGAGAGTTGTTAGTCACTCTCACTCATGGCATAAGTCATGGCAAAATGTATAGGATTGCAGGAAATTAGCTATAAAACTGCAACATTTTCTCTACGTTCCATGGCAAAAGGTGTAGAATTGCAGGAAATTAACTTTAAACGTACATTTTGTTCTCGGCTGTCATAAAAAATGACCCCCCCCCCCAACCAAATATCGCGTAGGGCCCCCAAAAGGTTAGAGCCGGCCCTGGATGGAGTAGACAAACACATTCTGTGACGAGTTTGCTTTTCTCATTTGTTCTTGTGTAAAACAATGTTTGGTTGTAATCTCCATGGACAGTCTGTATATTGTGTCCATCATAGGCCCCATTATAGACATATGCTGCAGTGAAACTTAAATGTCTATATCTGGGCATTTGTGATTAAAGCTAGTATCCTTAGTTGCTACATCCATTTTTTTGGACTTATAAATTGAGGATATATACCCATTGATTCTTGAAGAATATAACTTAAATGCCTCATGAGCTTTGTTCAACGGTTGTATCCCACCAGAACCCAAAATAGAGGCTTGTTTTACTCCAACGTTTGTAAACAATATAAATGTAAATAAACACTGTATAGCTTTAAAACATGGTTACAATAATCATTTTGATATTATGGATGGTCAGTCCTTGGATCCATTGCTCTGTCTATGAATTTGATAGTGGTTACATTTCTCCAGGCGCATCCCTGAGTTTTTTACAAATTTTTTACTAAAACAGTGGCGGGTAACAGCTTTTTAATTGTTTAAGTTCAGGATTCTAACTTTAAATGGTGACAAATGTATCAGTAATGTCGCAATAAAAAGACAGAGTAGATTCTCACTGCCTTATTGTTTAGGGGCAGACACCAGTACTCTCCACTGCAGACCTTGGCAGACATAAATCAGCTTTAAGTTTTCTTGCACCTTATTTGTGGAACAGTCTTCAAAATGTTCTAACATGTGATGTTCTGGTGCCTCTATGGCAATTCAGAAAGCTGATTGAGGACGTATTACTGATGAATGTGTTTATTTTTTTATGACTTGTTTTTCTGCTTGCATTTTTGTATTTATATTGATTTGTGTATTTTCTGTAATTTATGTCATTCAGGGCTCATCTGTAAAAGAGACATTGGTCTCAGTTTGACTCCTTGATACGATTAAGGTTAAATACAAACAAAAATAAATACAGGAGTCAAAGTTAGGCAACACTGTCACCTTCTGGTCATAGGATTGTATTGCACATCGAAGGCAGACGTTTTCTCCAACTGTCACGTCTCTCATTCAGTTTGCTTGGCGAACAGTATTTCAACTCAAAGTATTAATTCAAAGGCATAGCTCTTTGCTCTTTGTCCATATATTCGTGGGATAAATAAGATGGCTTCAGCGAAATCTAAAATACAGAGCAATTTTGAAATACAAGACTTTTAGATTGAGAGCATCTCATTTTGATGGCGCTAATGGGTGTCTTCAATGCAAATGTTATAGAATTAATCCATTGACTTTTGAAAGGATAACTCATCATGCAATACAAATGATTTAAAGCATGCTGTTCTGAAATCTACTTATAAAGATGCAATTAAAATAAACAAAAGCAGTCTTATAACACCCCATTTCCTAGAAGCAAGCTACTTAATAACAAATAAATAACAATAACAAATAACAATCAATTTACCCCGCCTTCTTCTCTCGCATCTGGTAGTAGAGATAGGTGAAATGTAAAGGCGGGCTACACGCCTGCTTCATGCTCTAAAACCTATTGGTGACTAGATGCAGGATATTGAAGGATACTTCAATACTTGCGGTCCTTACAGAATGGTGATACTTTGTTTAAGTTCTGTTTGACAATGATGAAATACATAGCACTATAGTACATCATAGAATGTTCATAATGTGTGAAACACCCTGCATTAAGCACAAGGCAATCTATTCCGTGTTGTTTAGTTTCCCCCTCCTAGTTCAGCTTTGTAAATATAAAATGAGGATTTCATATTGAACGACTGCTCGGCACTTCCATTCATGCGTTAGATGCCAAAATGGTCATCTGCCAGATAAGACTTGTTAAAGTTCAAATGTGCCATTCCATTTCTGGTTTACGGCACAGGAAACGTATAATTGATAGCAGAACTTGCATGTGGGTTTGTCCATGTCCGTATGTCCCAAAGTTAACCACTTACTGTCGTTCCCACTGGGCACAGACGTCAGTTTAACGTGTAATTTTCATTTACATTTGGTTTAGTTGTCAACTAACTTGAATTTAACGTGAAATCAACAAAACATGTCACCGTGTCATTCAATTTAGGTTCAAAGTTGGGTGAATGAAATATGACATTGATGATTTTTTTGCAAATCCAATCAGTTTTCCACGTTGATTCAACATCATCACATTGTTGTTGTTTTTTAAATGACGTGAAACAACTTTGATTCTACCAGTTTTTGCCCAGTGGGTTATTTCTCTTGTATTTTGCTCGGAGCATGCTAGATCTATTTCTAGATAGTCTTTCAAAAGTGTGCACCGCTGAAGATTTTTACAGTATTGAAGGTAAACGTTCAGTTCTAATAACCTTTTTTGTGTATCTATTGCGTGAGTAGTCGAAACGAAGGTAAACAGAGGAGATTCCGAATTCGCCATGGGCCTAGACTACTATGCTATATGAATTGTTTCAATCCTTGACCTACGAATAGGCTACTGACTTCGTCTATACCAGACAAACAGGTATACCAATACCCGTGTTGGTAATTTGGCAAAGACCCCATGCTGGAAAATATTAACTCGTGTTCTTTTGAGGAAGCAGTGAGTAGCACATAGCCTATGATTTCCAGTAATGTAGCCCATGCACTCAACTCTTTAGTGCACGCGCTCGACCTTCCAACCTCAAGGTTAGACTTTTGCATTGTGCTGATTATAAGATATGCAAATCAGCTCGTTATAATATGGTTTAATTCTACTAATGCACTATTTTACTATTCTCAGCAAGCAATGCACTCACAATTCTATTTTCATAAAAACCAGTCGTTTTTTTAATATAGATATCGACTCATGCATGCATGGACAGCCTGGTGGGTTTGTCTTTAAAAAAAAGCCCAGCATTCCAGCTTTGAGAGGAAATATCTGCATAAGATCGATTCCATTACCTTCCAGAGCAGCGGCATAGTATTTAGAGCCTTTATCAGCTGTAAAACTTTATAGCAATCTGGGGGCTCCGTAGTCATGGATACAGTTATACGAGTTTGGCTGTCGTTAGTGTCACCATTTGGAGAGCAATTCTTTGTGATTATGAAGAAGGAATGTTCGGAATATATAAATTGTCGTTCCTTCGTTGCACAAAAAAAAGTTGGGTCTAAAATTGTACTTTGCATATAAGATGGTATTCTATCTGGGCTCCTAGGACATGGCCATCATTCCAAGTTCCCCCACAAATGTTTAATTGCTTTAGTGCAACCCGCCAGACAAAAAGTAAACAGCCGCATGAGACTGGGGTTGTCAACGTCAAAACTGCAGTGTCTGGAATATAAACGAGGCCAAGGGCCCGCCGGAAACGATTGGATTAGTTTTTGCAAAGGAAGATACAAATTCGTTTGGTTTTGGATCAAGAGGCATACAGCTTTAATCCAAGGATGTTTACGTCAATACGTCAATATCCTCGAAGTCTGGTAAGCTTTGGTCACTTTTTTTGAGTGTAGTTTTACTGTAGGCTAATACGTCTTCCCATAGTTTATTCTTGTTATTATTTACCATCCCATGGGGCAGGCTTTACAGAAAAATATGGGAACAGTTCATCCCACGAGGCTACGTGTGCAGTCCAAGTTAAAGCTACATTGAATGATGTAGCGTAGGCCTACTGTAGAATAGGTAAATTATATATAATATAAACAATTTAAATATAGGTGATGCTTTTAAAGTTGTATAGACAGACCTATGTTAATGACAAATGTGCAGGCCTATGCAGTACTAACGCCGAAGCAGTAACAATTGTCCTTCTGCGCCCATGCAAACGTTTTATACAAACTTCTAAATCGTTCTCAGTTTTAACGTTGTTTTTCTTCTAATGTAGGCTATATTTTCCTCAGACACGGTGCTTATGTATTCTTATGTCGAAGTCTGACCTTAACATGTGTAGGCTAATAGACTTTATCATGAAATACTAGGCTATCAGTTTGCAATAGTGCTTTTGTTGACCAATGTGCTTTTTAGCAAAACGATTACCTGCAACGAATCTATCATTTCTATCGGATGGACAGTCGCAAGGGCCTATTGGTTTGCGAGAAAGAAAATGTTTTGTTACTCGATTGGAATGTAGTTATGTTTCTTAGCTATGTGTTTCATATGTACGAAATATGGTTATAGCATACGGACCTTTTAGTTTTGATCAGTTGGCTAGTCTATAATTTAGTGAAATGTAAGAATTAGGCTACATATTTATGTATTAGTTGCACGCAGTCTTTGTTGTCTGTCCAAAGCCAACATGTTGTATTAGTTAGCCTGTAAATGCAGTGCATCAAGAAAGGTGTATAAACCTCTAGGCCCTACAAATTCACAATGTTATATCTGTACCCACTATTCAACGTGTCATGGGCCCTTCGATTGATTCAACTGTACAGTGACATCTGGAGGCCACAAAAGATGTTGACTCGGGGAGATTTCCAAAACGTTCAAATGTCCCTTTGTTTTTAGTAAACCTCGTTTTTAACTATAACCTTTACTTGCATTCAGCAGTATCTGTATTCTCTGTCAATTTTCAACAAGCAGTATCTGTATTCTCTGTCAATTTTCAACATGCACATTGTCCCTTAACTTTTTTTTCCCTCTTTAAACCTTTCACATCAATGCTGTAGACTACTCCATTGATTGGGCCTTGTTGAATGAGCACTAGGCCTGCCTATTTAGGATACATATTTTGCGCATACTTGGCACCAAAGAGCACATATAATTTTATCGTTGAGACATACAGGTGTTTTCATTTGTTTCTAAATTCAGAATTTACGCACGTGTTTCGAAATGAAACCCTCCATTTGTTTTGTACACTGCTGTTCATTATCGATGCATAGTCCCTTCACCCCTACCTACATGTACAAATTACGTAAACTAATCTGTACCCCGGCACACTAACTCGGTACCGGTACCCCGGTATATAGCCTCTTTATTGTTATGTTATTGTGCTACTTTTTATTATCATTGTTATTTTATGTTTTACTTTAGTTTATTTGGTAAATATTTTATTCAACTCTTCTTGAACTGTACTGTTGGTTAAGGGCTTGTAAGTAAATATTTCACGGTAAGGTGTACGTACACTTGTTGTATTCGGCGCATGTGACAAATAATGTTGGATTTGATTTAGATTTTTTTAAACATACCAGCAGCTATGCCAGCTGTTTTATTTGCGCATTATTGCCTAATCCAGTAAAATGTTGCTGCTTAAAAAAATACAATACTTTTACAATTTGAGGCTTAGTTGTAACCCAGACTATGGGTCATGACATTTAATTTCGTGTAATTTCAAACATGTAATACTAGATAGCCTATATCGAAAATTCTGCAGTTAGTTTTTACTTCAGCTCGTTCGTGTGCCAAGAAAAGGCCTATCCTCTAACCAAATATGAAAGACAGTCCTGCATTAAATTATTGTTTTCATGCCATATTAAAGTGTCTATAGGTGTGACTGAAATAGTACTTTACAGAAATGACAACAATTGTAGATTAGCGATGTGTTGCTAAAAAGGTAAGAACATTATAACTATTGCTGTTATAGCTATAGGCTTTAGTTGTTACTATTGTTATCATTATTGTATTATTACTAAACAATACAGCGTTTAAAAATACATTTACAAGATTAATCCTTATATATTTTATCCATTGTTCGAAAAATGTGTCTGTAAAGCTGGTGGGTTTATGTACAAACAATAAAACAACGTTTACAGAATATAAATCATCAACAGCAATGACTCATTAGGTTATAAGGAGCCATGGCTAAGGCACTGTATATAACCTGTACTAAAACACAAATAAGTGTGTGATTGTACAAAGTATGAAGTAATCATCCATTTAAAATAAGATATGTGGTCATAATGTCTGCATAATGATGTAAGTGATAGGCTATTGCTAGGCGTGCATTTGAGCTAATAACTCTTGCGATGTATATGACATTGCTGCACATTTCGTCGAATTTATAGGCATAAATCTGACTGATAAATTGTTAAAATTGCCATTTTAACAAAGGATTGTAGCCGAAGCGAAATTATGCTTAATTTTGACAACAGGTTTGAAAGCTTTAATCCTATAAAATGATACACGTTAAGAACGGATATGAATATGCTCATACAGCTTGGAATAGAGGCAAGCCAGGCGTAAATATATTATTAAACCGAGTGAGTGAATTACACACTGTGTCCAAAATATAATTGAATGCAGATATTCCATCTAGCAGTGAACAACATGTCAATCTCTGCCATTTTGAAAGCCATTTTGAAAACAACTCTGCTACTTCCATTGACACATTGGCGATATGCATTTAATTAAATTAAAGATAAGCTATGGCTCTATGAGAAAGGATAAGAAATCTGCAACCTATTACAGAAATCAATTAAACAGGAAGTTCTGGCAATAGCAGATTTAGGCGCTTGAATTAACCAGCACCGCAAGGGGAGGAGCCTGCCCGTGAACCCCAGGCGCTATTGGGTCCCTTGCAGGAAGCTGCTCGCCAGACTCTTTTCGCGAAAATATGTCCTAGCAATGTCATGCTCTGAGAGATTCGTTTTCACGGCGTCCTTGGTTAACTCTTTCGTGGACTGTCGTCCAAAGGAGCCCCCCTCTGTCGCCCACCCTGACCCGGACCGCAGAGTCCAACATAACTGGGGTTCCGTGCCAAACACGGCCATACCCGGGACAATGAACCAGCACCAGCCGTTGCAGCCGCAAGAAGCTATGGCTCAGCCTCGATACCAATACCACCAGGGAATACTGAACTGGGACGAGCCACACTTGAGCCCGGTCCGAGTGCCGCAGGTCAGTGCGTGCCCTTACAGCGCGTCAAACAGAAAAGACGACTCCTCCTATTTGCTGCTGGAACCGGACAACCACTCAAAACCGTCACCGGACGTGTCTGCCTTCACCAGACTAATGTCAGAGATGGGCTCCATGACGGGTGGTTCTGGTCCAATTCAGGGCTACTTCCGCCCGGAGCAGTCATACTCCGGGTTCAAAGTCCAGGAGTACAACAACAGCGTGCACGGCTTGCCCACGACCAATCCACCGCGCACTCCCCACTCAGTCTCGAGCCATTTGTACCACTTGAGCTTCCCGGTGCTGCCATATCCAGACACTGACATCAAGCGCGTTATTGATGACTTAGCGTTGGGCAGCAGTGAGTGTCCAGCCCAGAGAAGCGATAGCAGCAGCATCACCCTGGCCAGCAGTCAGACCAACACGGAAGACTTAGTCATAGGTTTACGGCGAGACAAGCCCCCATCAGACTTACCCAAGGGCGATAAAGGTCCCAGACAGGAGTCGCAAGGTGGGTAAATGGAATGAAAAGTTAAAAAAAAGCTCTGAAAAGATAGAACGCGACCATGGCAATAGCCACAGGAAAACATTATCCGGTCAATCGAGACAAGGTGTTTTTTTACTAAGGCTGTTAAAGGGAAGAGAGAGGAGAGAGGACAAAGGGAACCATTGCTCAAAATTAATTTATTGCACGGAACTACCCTGCCAGGCTAAATTGCACTCGATTTTACTGTGCGCTCCTTTGAACATCAAAACAGCGGATGTCTCCTTTGTGTTTAGGGACAGTTAGCTAGGTGTAGCCTACAATTGACTGTGGGCCCAGGTTTATGTGAGGGTAGGCTATAACCGACTGACTCAGTCTCACAATAAAATGTAGGCTAAAGCTCATGCTAGCTTCTATTTGCCTGTTGCAATGCTAGATGCTATAGCTAACATGTATATAGTTTCGTCAAATGAGCACTGAGAGGTGCCGTAAAATATCCAATTTAAAATCGGGGTCATATAACAAGGACGTTAACCAATGAACCAAATATTAACATATTTCAACTCCGGTTGTAAAGTCATCACACATGACAATATTTGCCATTGAGTGTTCAAAAATTACGTAATTTTGTTCAAAATAATATTTTTCTTTCCAACTATAACATGTTTGTCAATAGTAAATGTCGAAATAAGTTGTCCAACGGCATTTGGCATATTAAAAATAAATTGTCATTATAGGCCTAGTGAAACAGATTAATGGGTCAACAACAACCCATTTCTACTTAAAATGTCAATTCATTTGTACATTTTTGTGTGAAATCGTCTGATTTCTATATCCTACTCAGATTAGAGTTTTGTCATATAATGATTTATTCAGTAGGCTAGCATCATTTAGCCTAACAATAGCCTATGCCTCGCTGTAAGGCTACACGCCATTCACATCATCTGCTACACTCAGATAGACTACTACTTAGCTTTTTGTCCATTTACAAATGAAACATAGGAAAATATTGAGATGTGTAATAGATTTGATGCAAACATGGGTCTAGCATCGTTTTTTGTTTGACGTATGGGTTGCTAGGCAAATTGAATTTACTCCAGTAGGCACAACAGTCGTTAAATTCAGTACCATACTTGTAAGACCTATTCCTATGCCTATGCATGTCTAGTCCTACATCATTTCCATTTGTCCTTTTGATAATAGTTTGTTCTTTTGACAATACCCAATTCACCCCCAAGTAGAATGTAATTCGTTGATAACGTGATAACAAACCCTGCATTTCAGAGAACTACCAGAGAACTAGCAATCAGTGAATTAGAGGAGAAAATAGAACACAAAACAATTGTACTACATCTCTCTCTCTCTCTCACACACACACACACACACACACACACACACACACACACACACACACACACACACACACACACACACACACACACACACACACACATACATAGGGGGAGAGAGGCATGCGCATGCCATGTGACATTATATCCCGTAATAAACTGAAATTCTCAGCCAGGTAATGCCCGCGGAAGCATTATAGAAATGTGCATATTCTGGAACAAAGAATTTGCGTTCTGCCAGTCTACCACTAAAGACTTGTTTTGTCTTGTTTTGACAGAGGATGCAACATTCGAAAATGATGCAACCTGTGGATGGCTGTGGGCGAAGGCGGGGAGGAAGAAGCGCTGTCCTTACACCAAATACCAAACACTGGAGCTGGAAAAGGAGTTCCTCTTCAACATGTATCTGACTCGCGATCGCCGCCTGGAGATCGCTCGCAGTGTCAACCTCACTGACCGTCAAGTCAAAATCTGGTTCCAGAACCGCCGCATGAAGATGAAGAAGATGACACGGGAACACAGAACCAGGGACTCGGTCACACATTTCCCAATCTGATTCCTCACAAACATGGTGTGCAGAGACAGGCCTACATGGACGTGACACGAGATGACGCAACGTCAATAATAGGATGGACCATATACTGAAGGATGTGGTAGAGGCCCTGATCTGAAGGATGACCTGGATGAAAGTACTATCTATGTCCTATACACTTTGCATGAGGATGTGGTGGCTGTTACCGGTTACACTTGAGTTTTTCCATGATGGAGATATATCGGCGATATTCTCCATACCCCTGTTCCGCAACACCCTTCATAAAAGCACTTTATTTGATTATTGTCTTGTAGTTGTTTGTTGATAGCTCAATAGAATGATTGCAACGTTGCTTAATTTGTATTTTTGCCAGACAGAGGCTACTGTCTTGAATCGAAGACTATTGTTTACAGTTCATGCTAGGCTATGGGAAGCCAATTTGAAAGGATCACTTTATTTATAACGTGAGCACTATTTTATTTATTTGCGGAAGCAATTGTATTTGTAAGCTTTGAAAAATGTGCACCAGTAAGCACAATATTTTGAACTTCAATTTTGTAAAATAGGAAGGATTTAAAACATTATTTCTTGTTTATACGGAGTCCTTTTTCAGATAGCTTGACTTGAAACAAAGAGTGTGTTGATTACAATAATGCATGATTGGATGTATAAAAAACAAACAAATGTTTTCTGAATGAGAGCATTTTAATTAAAGGTTACTCTTTCCGTGAAATAGGGAAACGTTTTCTTACGCACATGAGCCCTTGACGTTCCAAAAGGCAAGCCTGGGATAGAATATATATTTTTGTCTTGTATTATCAATGTTTGTTTTCATATAGTTTCGCCTATCACTTCTGCTTGAATAAATATTCCCCAGTTCCCATATGTCTTAGTTTGCAACTTCGATATGTGTAGATAGGTGGAGAAAAACATACAGCTGCTGAAATAAATATTTTCCCCACCATTACATTTAGTGTAATTGTTGGGTACATCCCATTGCAATAATTACTAGTTCTAGACACCTATTACCACCCTTAGCCCATCCCTCTTCCTAGTAGCCTTCTCCTACCAGGTCATATGAGCTCGAGTAATGTGATTACTCTTCCTGTAATGATGATTGTAATTGCTGTAACTATTATTATTACGCTAGTATTTGTGGTTTGCAGTAGCCTAGTTGTAGGGTGTAATGTTCTTACAATGTTCTAACAAGCAATGTCAATGCATATATTTGGTTTATGCAAGGTCTAATTGAAAACAATTTAATCTGATTTAGGAGTGATTAATTGTAAAACAAATATTTAAAAAAGAATAATGTATATAATATACTTTTCTGAGTTTAGCCTACATTTATCTTGTGGATTTAACTTTATTTCCCCCCTTTTCACTAGCTGGGTTCAGTGGCCACCATTTACTGTGGCCAACCTTCTGAATTCAAAATACATTATTTTTTTCCCCTTTTAAGAAAAACAGAAGCCAAGTTGAAGATGCCAGAGTTTCCGCTGCTGATGTGCGGCTAGTCTTTCACGCCCCCTGGGAACAGCGTTGACCTACAAGCATTCCACATAGAATTTCCTCTTATTTTTGTCTTCCAGATTGTTAGAGATTGGTCGAGCTGGAATTATGACCTGGTCTGTGGCATTTATAGGCTAGAAATATAAAGCAACGTATAGCCTTATGCCAGATCATCATGATAACCATTGCACGTAGTAAAAAAACGAATAACCTATGTGTATTTAGTGTTTACATAAGATGATTTAATCCCTATTGATTCCGTTTTTATCTAGATGTATGTATTCATTCGACGTCATTGACGTGATCCATGGTTTCATTCTGCATGCACTTTCTATAATATTGTTTGAATATGAATAGTTGATGGAAAACACATGCCGCAACTTCCCTACAGTGGACACTGGATATGCAGCTATTGGCCTTTTATCTCAAAAGGAGACTGTGTAGCGTCTCCTGCTAGTATCGCCATGTTGAAGAGCGCACGATTTTAGTGACGCTGTCTGCGGTCTCCAGATTTTTATCAGGGGCAATTGACAGGGCATTTATTGTAGACTCAGGAAGTCAGGGTAGCAGATGTGTCCCATGGATTATAGTACTGTACTTTTCACTACAATATTATTGCCTGGTATTGTGGCTAACAAAGACGTCCTAACGTGCGTTATAGGCCTTTTTGTGCATGATTGAAACGGCATGGGCATGCTACTTCCGCTCCTATTCTTTATTCCTACTGTATTGCAGTTTGTATCTTGTCTCGTTTTCTAACTGCTGATCACTTCAGTAGGCTAGTGTACATGGAATAAAGGCTACAGTTGTGTTTATGTTATTCATATTGCGGAACGAAGAATAACGTTTATGGATGTTCATCCACGTTTATAAAGTATGGAAACTTGTCCAGTGGCTCAACCAGGTTCTCTGAAGGTCTTTGAAGAGAATATGTGAGACAAGCTGTTGTGTGATTTAGGTAGTTTCAAGTTGTTGGGCTGGACGCATATCACAGGAACCTGAAACTACCTGAATTACTCCAGTACTGCACATCAACGATCTTGCGTAATGGACGAATGCAACAACAACGAGAATACGCCGTTTCCACATGTCTGCGCACTACCCTACATTTTGTAATTGCACAAAAAAATGCATTCAATATTATCTAAAAGAGTTGTTATTGTTGACATGTATTTCGTCCCAAGAGTCAATTTATTGCACATGGGCGTGTGGAGAGTTAAATTGCTAATTTAGGCCTCCCCCAAAATGCCTGCGTACACTTGGGTGTGATGAACGCTTCTTCTAAAATAATAAATTTTATGAAGTACAGCAGGCCCAGACGCTGTAAACCATCTCCATTAAAGACACCAGCACCAGGCTCTACCTCATGTTCACCCCAGCTTGTTTATACTTTGCGTCAGGGGCAAGGCTTTCATATAATTTGCAGGCCATTTAATAGCACATTAACATTTACCGTCTACAATACATTTTCTAACTTCTATCTTGTTTAACGTTGTAATACAAGACAAATATCATTCACCATTTTTTAAAATAGTTTTCTGCGTTGTGAACGCAAACTTCTCAATAAAGCAACAAAAACAAACTCAGAAGCCACATATGCTTTTGATAAATGCGTTTATTTCTTACAGATAAATGTTACAGCATTACTATTGATGGTCTATATACAGTGACTTCGGGAAGTATTCATACTCTTGACATACCACATTTTGTTGTCTTACAGCCTGAATTCAAAATGGATTAAATGTTTGTTTTTTCTCCCATCTACACACAATACCCATAAAGACAAAGTAAAAACATATATTCTCAAAATTGTTGCAGATTTATTCCATTTTAAATACAGAAATATCTCATTTACATAAGTATTCACACCCCTGAGTCAATACATGTTAGAATCCCCCTTGGCAGCGAATACAGCTGTGAGTCTTTCTGGGTATGTCTCTAAGAGCTTTGCACACCTGGATTGTACGATATTTGCATATTATTCTTGAAAAAATTCTTCAAGTTATATCAAGTTGGTTGTTGATCATTGCTAGACAACCATTTTCAAGTCTTGCCATAGATTTTTTAAAGCCAATTTAAGTCAAAACTGTAATAAGGCCACTCAGGAACATTCAGTGTTGTCTTGGTAAGTATCTCCAGTGTATATTTGACCTTGTGTTTTATGTTATTGTCCTACTGAAAGGTGAATTTGTCTCGCAGTGTCTGTTGGAAAGCAGACAGCCCCAGGTTTTCCTCTAGACATTTTTCCTGTGCTTAGCTCTATTCTGTTTCATTATATTCTAAAAAAAACTCCATAGTCTTTGCAGATGACAAGCGTACCCATAACATGATGCAGCCACCACTGTGCTAGAAAATATGAAGAGTGGTACTCAGGACATAAAGTACATTTCTTTGACACATTTGTTGTAGTTTTACTTTAGTGCCTTATTGCAAACAGGATGCATATTTTGGAATATTTGTATTCTATAGAGGCTTCCTTTTCAATCTGTCATTTAGGTTAGTATTGTAGAGTAACTACAATGTTGATCCATCCTTAGTTATTTTCTATCTCTGAGTGGTTTCCTTCCTCTCCAGCAACTGAGTTATGAAAAGACGCCTGTATCTTTGTAGTGACTGGATGTATTAATACACCATCCAAAGTGCAATTAATAATATTCAATGTATTTTATATTTATTTTTACCCATCTAACAAGTTGCCTTTCTTTGCGAGCCAATGGAAAACCACCCTGGTCTTTGTGGTTGAATCTGAGGGACCTTACAGATAATTATTTGTGTTGGGTAAAGAGATGAGGTAGTCTTCAAAAATGTTAAACACTATTATTGCACACAGTGAGTCCATGCAACTTAACATGTGACTCGTTAAGCAAATGTTTACTCCTGAACTTATTTAGGCTTGTCATAACAATGGGGTTTTCATTTTTTATTAATTTGTAAATGTTTCTAAAAACATACTTCCACTTTGACATTATAGACTATTGTGTAGGCAGGTGACACAAAATCTCAATTTAACCATTTTAAATTCAGGCTGTAATACAATAAAATGTGGAAAAAGTAAAGGGGTGTAAATACTTTTTGAAGGCACTTTCCGAAGGTACATCTTCATCTATAACCCAAGAGTTACCATGAACGTTACCACAGGAATGTCTCTGTTGGGGATATGACTGTTACACGTGAATGGCTGATACACTTTCTCTTGTTTGTTTTGATGATTTCATGGGAAAGAGTATAGACTTTTTGGACTGGTACAAAGAGCGAGGCCCTCGGGGGTGTGTGTGTGTGAGTTCTGTGTTGTGTGTGTGTTTGAGAGAGAGAGATCTGTCATCATGAAACCTAACAACTTCATTAACTTGGTCTGAAGGCGTATTCTTACACGTTCAATGGCAATGAATTTAAAACAGGTTAGGCCCTATCTGCCTTTGCATTCTGCATTTCAGTTGGCATTGAAGCCTATTATCTACTTCCCCAGAGTTAGATGAACTCATGGATACTATTTGTATGTCCCTGCATACATTATGAAGGAAGTTAGAGGTAGTTTCGCGAGCCAATGCTAACTAGCGCTAGCACAATGACTGAAAGTCTATGGTTTCGAGTAGCATGCTAGCAGTTACTATAGACTTCCAGTCATTGTGCTAATGCTAGTTACCAATTGCACTAACACTAGCACTAACACTAGTTAGCAAATTCCTTAGCAAATTCCTTCAATTCCTTCAAATTGCACGCAGAGACATAAAAATGGTATCCATTAGTTAATCTGCCATTGGGGAAGTAGATAAAGGGTTTCATTGCCAAAATCCTGAAGTATCCCTTTAAGGCTTATCCAGAGGGGGCTCACAGAAAGATGACAGAGTATGTACATGTCAGAACGGTCATTATCAGACATAGTGTGTTTGTATGCAGTCATGTCAAACTTTCAAACTTCCACATCTGTAATATTATTTCAGCAAAGTATTCACGAAAACACGACCCTTATTTAGACGCTAGCCGAAAAGGCTAAAGGCATTTGCACTTCAACTACAACTTCATGATACTGCGTTATATATATATATACAAAATAATATATATATATATATATATATATATATATATATATATATATATATATATATTATTTGTCATTATATTTTATCTGATCAGGATAGATAATGCAGTCCAATATCTTAAAGGCTGGTACTTTACATTCCACAGAAATGTAACGCTGATTTATTGTGTCTAGTTATTGCTCAAATGTGTAGGTTACTGTTTACTGCTTTAGGCTAGTAGCAACAATCCCCGAAAGAACTGCAGACTTCATACTATTTAGCATATAGGCTAATATTAGCTGCATGCTATACTAATGCTGAAGCTTCTACTACTAACCTATATAGGCCTACTGCTGCTACTGCTTGCTTCACATATGACACCCCGTAAGGTTCTATATAGAATAAAATTGGTTCCATATAGAACCTTGTATGGAATGGAACCCAAGAGTTCTATATGGAACCTTACGGGGGTTCTACATATAAGCTTTAGTGGTGCCATGTAAGAAGCAAGCAATAGAACCCTTTTTGGTTCTATCCAGAACCTTTTTCTACGAGTGTAGGCTACGCACAAAACGTATTTGATTAGCTCTCTTGTGCGGAAATCCACTTAAGAGACTTTATGAGTGTCTGTAAACAGTTATAAAGAACCTGAGCATAATCATAAGGTATCATTTAACTTCCACGTCACTAGTGTTGCCCATAGTTTTGGAGAGGCTATATGATAGCTGTTATAACTCCTGCCAATATCAGGTTTCTTATTGAAAAGGGAGGGCCTCTGTAGTAGAAAGAAATATCTGATGATGAATTATAAGTTTGGATAAATATGTTTATTTCATGGTAAGTTGATTGAACCATTTTGTGTTATCAAATCCTTATTATTGTAACTTGTAGGCCTATCTGCTTACCAATGATTACATTTTGTTACGATTTCTGTATTTCTCAATTTGCCATGTTAAATTGTATTTGCCAATATGTATTATCAAAATAAATTAAGAATAATCTGAGTCTAATTTGTGTACATTTTTATGCTCAATGCATTATAGTCTACTACGATAGTCTACAACAATTAATTAAACGTTTCTCTTTACATTTTTTTAAACATTTCGTGCGGTTTGCAGATAATGTTTTCAATGTTTACTACTCCAATGTATCTAATTAAATTGTTGGCACTTTGCACAGCGGGTATTTGGTGGAGTTCGTTAATTAAATGATCACTGCAACATTCAAGCCAGTGGAAGGCAACATGCATTGCTGTTTTTTATTTAACCTTTATTTAACTAGGCAAGTCAGTTAAGAACATATTCTTATTCACAATGACGGCCTAGGAACAGTGGGGTAACTGCCTTGTTCGGGGGCAGAACGACATATTTGTACCTTGTCAGCTCGAGGATTCGATCTAGCAACCTTTCGGTTACTGGCCCAAAGTTATGTAGTGAAAAACATTCAAATCACCTTACATATGAGTCTCATCTACCCAATACCGCTTTCGCATGTTTTCGTGTTTTGCAATTATCCTATATTTTTAACATAACAGCTGTTAGGATATTTAGTGCTCAATAAATCTGCAGATATGTTCGAGTGCAAACACAGGGCTAAGTTTTATCAGCCGTAGGTAATTTCTATATTGCTGTTCTTTTTGCGCTTGATAGAAGTTATTCTGAAGCTGAAATGCATTAGTTGCTAGCACCTGAGCCAGTGGAAGGCAGAGAGAGCAGTGAAGGCCGAGGCCAAAGCTTTGACCCGCTTGAATGTGACAAGTCATGCACAATACGTGGAAAGCCGCCAGAAATAAAGATGATCTGTCTCCAAAACCGTTAACTTACGAGTCTTCTTTGCTTTCCCCTGTATCAGTAAAATGTTTCTCTTCCGCTGGGTTTTAGAATATCCTGGTGTAGTCTCATTAGTCTCATTTCTTCCGTGTTTACTTTTTGTGTCTGAGTGTGAAGTGAGCGTTTTTGTCAGTGGCAGGAATGCTACAGCAGAGTCGTTTACGGTCCCCGCCACAGGCGATATATCAGGTCTATAAAAATCAAAGCTGCCTGATGTAGCATTTTATTATAGTATTAAACGACCAAAAAAGTTCAAGTAGTTTATTCTATAAAGACAGGGGATTGGCACGCAGTAGTGTTTAATGCGCTCGTTAAGAAACATGACTGTTAATCTGCCAATAAAGCATGAACATAGACATTTCCTACACCAGAGGAAACTCAGACGGAAGTTTGAAGAAAACAAACTAATAAAGGTCTAAAACCTGAAGATTTGAAACATAAAACGTGATAGGCAAGAGAGATGCATTTGATTTGATTTGACATCCAGAGATGAAAGCGATAGAGAAATAATGGCGCCTTAATAGTATTGTGATGTTACTTTGATTCTGATGCTGTATTGGGCATTCATACACGTAATATATTGGATAAGGCTTATTGTATTCAATGGCCTTGTTCCATAAAACGCATGCATGTATCAGTTTGATTAAGAAAATAATGTGGTCGCTTATTTGTCGTCCATTGTTTCCAATATGCATTTATAATATCCTTGGGATCCATAATTTAACTGGATATTTCTACGACAGCCTATAGATACCCACATATATATGGACGCACTCCCATTTTGCATATTGCATAAACAAGACAATTTATTTAGAGAGGAAAATATGTACAGTGCTAGGAGAGGTGCAGCCCCTTGGCGGATTGATTTACGCCCCATTGACGCTTTATCAGGGTCGTGAAAAAAGTCTGACCAATCATTTCGCTCCGAGCGCACAGCCCCAGCAACCCAGCTCTACTTTGTTCGTGCGCTCGTTGAAGGGGAGTCGCGTAAAAAAAACGACTTCTGTCCTACATGTTTTGAATTCAATGAACCGTGTTTTGTATAATGTCCGAGAATGTCAATTTCTGGAACTCTGAGCAACTATTATGTGGACTCTATAATAAGTCACGAGAGCGAAGATCCGACTTCAGCCAGGTTTTCCAATGTACAGTATTCCAACTCCAGGCAACCGGGGGGACATGGCGAGCATCCCGAATTCCCCTCTTGTAGCTTCCAGCCTAAACCTCCAGTTTTTAGCTCGTCCTGGAGCCCTTTCAGCCCCCATGCCTCCAATGGCTTACCAGCGGTTTACCATCCATACATCCCGACTCAGCCCGTGCCTTCCACCGACACCCGATACATACGCACTTGGCTCGACTGCGCTCCGCGCTCGGAGTCCCTCCCCGGGCAGGGACAGGTCAAGATGGAGCCGCTACTGGGACACCTCGGGGAACCCCCCAAAATCGGTGGACACGAGTACATTTTGGAATCCTCTTCGGCAAGAGAGATGAATTCCAGCCAGGGCTCCGGATTCGAGGACAATAAGGATATTTGTGAAGTTAGCGAAGACAAAGACGGGCCAGATCAAAGTAAGTTATAAAACGAGGAAGTGAACAGTCTGTAAAGCTTTTAATGCGGTCATAAAACAGGAACAAAGAGATTGCGAGTCATAGAGGCTCACTACCAAATCTGGTTCCCGTAGTGTGCGTCTAACTTACTATGTATGTTTACGTTAGAATTATTATCATACATGTATACATACATCTGGTCAAGGTATGGATGATACTCTGTTTTGGATTAGTGCGACATTTCACGTGCGCGGTTTTCTGCGCTGACCTGCCTTAGTTTTGGGGACCAACTGGTAGTGAATATAATTTTACTGCAGCCCTTTTCACACTGAGTTGTGTAAGTTTTGGCACACAGCCTCTGAGAACAGGTTCTCTGCGCTCAATTGCACTTTAGTGCCGTTCATTTTCTCAGCAGCTTGTTTTAATCCAGTAATAACTGAACAACACCTCAAGAAAAACGTCCCTCTATTGAACTATGTGCCAAGTCTATCCAATGCAGAATTAGAAGTTACCAGAGAAAGGCCCTCTTAACTCTAGTCAATATTTGAGTGTAAATATCCTCTCTAAGGGGAAACGTGTTTTTATTTCATTCACGTCTGATGGCAGTAGTCTATTTATAAACGTTTAATGTCGTTTAGAAGGTGGAGTGTGGGGGATTGGGCTATATGTTCGTTTCTTCAATTATTATTTTGGCAAAGAAACCGCATTGACGACATTTTCTGGAAAGCAAGTTTTATTGATGCCTTTAGGACTGTTGAGTGGGCAAGAGTTTCTCTTTAACACCAGAAAAAGAATCTGAAACATTTTCCAAGTGAGACTCTCAGTTTTTTTTTTTTTTTTACTAGCAGACTCATTTGTCTGAGCTATATGACATTATGTGGAGGATGTCGGTCACTACTCTCAGTTGACTCACTGTTCTAGCCATGCCTATGGTTGCCTTGACAGAATAAAAATAATTTTCTGTCCTTTACCAACACTGCATCATAAGATCAGGCTGGCT
Source organism: Oncorhynchus clarkii lewisi (assembly GCF_045791955.1). Classification (NCBI taxonomy): domain Eukaryota; kingdom Metazoa; phylum Chordata; class Actinopteri; order Salmoniformes; family Salmonidae; genus Oncorhynchus; species Oncorhynchus clarkii. The sequence continues at coordinate 68,182,356 of NC_092158.1, read as the reverse complement.
ATTAATCAGGCCTGGAGCCGAGTCGGAGTAGAAACCTATCTATGTGTGCTACTCTGCAAAGCACGGTCTTGTTGAAATAGGCTGTGCGTGCTCGCCCGGTAACGTTTTGGTGCACCGGGAAACAGAGATATACCATAAATATAGGCTATCTGAGGCATAACCTTAATTGGATCGGTCAAGGTTCTGACTGATGGTCATTTTCGAGTAGCATGGACTGACGATGGAGACGAACATTGATTTTAATCCACAAAATGGGTTTACGCAAACGTGAACTCTCTAATGGATGGTGCACAACAGAATTCCCCTTTGTGTTGTCCTGGGCGGCATTCCAGAATAAACTACGTGCAAAGGCAATGAAGTTGGGAATTACACGTCCCTCTTTGTGCTAGCAGCGGCTCGTGAGTGAAAAAAGTTATTGCCCCAGAAGTTTATTAAGTTATAAGACCAGCCAACATCACTATTAATTGTTGTATGTTGGCTCCCTGGGACAGTTCGGGGAAAAACATATATAAAATACGATGCAACCTTATCGTAGAGAAATGCAATAACAAATCTCTCTTGGCATATACGAAAGGTCAATTTCTCAGACTATTAAGGTAAAATTGCAAAGAGACATGATGGTATTATAACGGTCTGTAGCCATTATGTGTTTCCATCCCAACATTCGTCACAAATCAGACCCCCACCCCATGATTATCCAGCGACAATACCCTCTTAAACTTGCATTGTTGCAGATCATGTCTTTGAGCTGTCTCATAAGTATTTAGATGGCACACCTCTATCTCCGACGTGTCCGCCGGCAACGGATAGGTTTACAGGGTTATCAATCATCCCCGGGGGGTTATTTCCTTTCATGATAAAAATAGTATTGCATCATACGATTTAGGATATTGGAGACCGTTGATGTGGTATTAAAGTGCGTGTCTAGGGGCATGGGCCGATTGGATTTCCCTACATTGGTTACATGTATGTAGCCTAGGAGAAATGGCCATCGGCTTCAATGAGCCCAGATTTTTTTTATCTGTAGAAATGCCCAGATCCATTGGCCACAGCTATAACCCTTCACATATCCATACGCGTTATGGGATAGCACTGGATGGTTTGTCATGCAGTGACAGGAAAAGCCCTGTCTTTGCACGGGATGAATGACACTAGGTGGTTATGTACTTGGGGAATGCGAAGCACCACTTTGCGTGTCACAAAGTCCACTTCTACCTCTAGTGCCCCGGAACAGGTATTGGTGTCCACTTGCAGATGCAATCGTTCCAATGCCATGCCTGGGAGATTTATATCCCCACTGCCTTTTCAGTAATCACGGCATTCTCAGTTTAAGCTTTTCAAGGCCATTTGAATGCCATGGTAGCCCAACATGCAGGCTCTACACAGTGATGTTATACCAAAAGCAACTGAGAAGAAATGTAGATGGGCCTACATGAAAATACATAGCATGCATTCCCGAGAAAGCCACCAGAGAGGAGAGGCGTCTCCACGGAGACAGCAAGAAATATTTCCCCTGGAACATTTCCCATAAAAAGGAGATCATCCACTTTCCAAAGCAACCGCATTTGAGGGGGACTGCATTTTTGTTTGGGTTAGCCTCTGTTGCTCACTACACGTCTCTCATAGTTCGAATGCTTTTGGCTCTGTTGGGGGAGGATCGCTTCTCCTCATAAGGATGCTGCGCTTTCTTTCCTAATTGCATTCGGCTGAGGCCTGCTAACCAAGCTGAAGGGTGGAGTGCATTGCAATGATTGGAGGTTTTGACCAACAACAACAAAAAAACTACGGGATACGGATAATCATAGTTTACGAGATAACATCACATTCCAAGTGTTCCATCCATGTAGAGTGCACTTCTCACAAACAGGGTGATTTTCAAAGGTCTAGTGGGGTGAGGAATACGAGGACCTTTTCCATTCTCTTTGTGTTTCCCATGTCTGATATTGTTACGGTAACGTGAAAAGACACCTTGCGGTCCAGGAAGTACTTTCACGGTAAACATGTACAGTGAAGGAACTGCCTGTCCTCTAAACCCATTTACAAGACCCACCAAGGTCACCTTCGGCCTGAGGGGAGGTGAGGAACTACTTTCCTCTCTTCTCTGCTCCATTACATTACCGAACACTGTTCCATTTGGAGCAATATGAGATTTGGCTTTTGATATCACTTTAACTCAATTATGTATAGCATTGGCATGGAAATCTTGTTAGCACGCACGCATGTTTGTATTTAGTTATGTTATTAGGCTTGCTAGTCTCGGGCCTATTCTGGTCTGTGTTTGTTTGCCATTTACTAAAGTTTTCTGTCTGACTTTCCCTTGTAGATGACCCATCTGCCAACTGGTTGCATGCCCGGTCTTCCAGGAAGAAGCGGTGCCCTTACACGAAATACCAAACCCTCGAGCTCGAGAAAGAGTTCCTCTTCAACATGTACCTCACCCGGGACAGAAGGCATGAGGTAGCACGCTCGCTGAACTTGACCGAGAGACAAGTCAAAATATGGTTCCAAAACCGACGGATGAAAATGAAGAAAATGAATAAGGACCAACCCAAGGATTAAGAAAAAAAGGGAGTTATATTAAAAACACCACCATCACAAAGAGTCTGCTTTCGCGTGACTTTTCCTTAAATAGGCATACATGGACTGTCATGGGTAAAGTGGGGGTGCAGGAAGCTTGTTTTTATTATTTTCCATAGCGATGTGAAAAACACCCTCTGATATTATAGAAGCGCAGACCAGTAGATAAAACTCTTATGGTCCTTTGTAGCTGAGTTGGTATAGCATGGCGCTTGTGACGCCAGGGAAGTGGGTTTGTTTCCCGGGACCACCCCTTACATAAAATGGATGCACGCATGACTTTGGATAAAAGCGTCTGCTAAATAGCATATATTACATGATATATTAGAAAAGAGGGTGGATTCACGCGGCTCTTTCTCAAGCACTACTTTTATCACTTATTTATTGCTTTACGCATGACACCAACGCTTCATCAGGAGAGGCATGGAGGTGCTGAAACGTCGGTTCCGTGTGGTCATTAATACATAAGAGAAACGGTTGTAGTTAAAGGGAGTGTGCGACCTGCATTTATTCTTATCTTTTAGTTGTTTCGCTCCATTCCTCTCTTCAGCTCCATAGATGCGCCGGACATAACTGGTCTTTCACGAAAAATACATTATTTTATTATTCGAGCAGCAGTTCCCCCAACTCAGTCGCCCCAATTATGTTATATTGTACATCGATTAATAAGCTAGTGTAAAGGGGTTGGCCTATTATTATTATTATTATTATTATTATTATTATTAGTGTATTATTTATAATTCCTTGTAGAGTCACATCCCCCAGAGCCCCTTTGACTGGCTCGTATTTAGTAAAATATCAGGGTTCCATGTATTTGTTGTAATCCCTTTAAATACTAACTCAACAGGTATGTGCACACTCTTATATGTATCTCTTTTTTCTACATGTGCATCATTTTACCTTCAAGTTCCTTGTGCGTAAAAGTGCGTAATAATCCAACCCTGTTCCTGGAGAGGTACTCTCCTGTCGGTTTTCACTACAACTCCAGTTGTAACTAACCTGATTCAGCTTATCAACCAGCTAAATATTAGAATCGGGTACGGTAGATGAGGGTTGGAGTGAAAAGCTACAGGACAGTAGCTCTCCAGGAACAGGGTTGGAGAACCCTGGTCTATGGGGTATTTATCCTTTAACATTTCCTTGCGGCCAATGTTACTATTTCGTTGTGTAATTGCTAAAAACATAACTTAAAGAGTTTAAGCCGCTACTGAGAGTAAATATTTTAGACTACTTTGATGTGGAAATTAAACAGGAATACGTGTTTTCGGGTAGATAGCGCGACATGGTATATTTCCTTGAAGCATAATATGCAACATGCTACTTCACATTCAATATGGAACCTTGTTCGTGATTGGGATTAAGCCTAGTTTTATATAGTTCGGTCTGCCAATATAAGGTCAGCAGACCCATTGGCCTGTAGCCAACTTGCATTCATCTAATGACTGTGCATTCTAACAGTGGAACGTTTTTAAACATTTACGTGGAAATGAAAGGGCCTTCAATAACCCGCCCGTTTACACTCTCTCTCGTTTTGATATATGCCATAAAAAGATTTACTCATATGCGCTTAAATACAGGATATAACATCCGTCGAAGAAAAACAAGCCTACATTGTCTAAGAATAAAAATGTTTACATTGTTAGCGCATGCCTAATATCATAATGAAATGTAATTTATTTCTTTACGTTTGTGTGTTTTGAAAATGAAATCTATTTGAAGAAAAGCAGTTTTTGGATGGTAATATTTCTAATTGATTGTAAATAGACCTAGGTGAATAACCTCGATTGTTTTAATTGGAATGAGTTGCATATGTTAAAAATTGGTGTTTTGGGAAATGACATCGGAGTTGAATGAGCAGAAGTCATTTTTCCAGTTTTAGATATTGTTTACATGTTCTTGTCCAGAATGTCCTGAGCGTTAATGGATTTAACCGTGTTGTCGATACAATAAGGAATGATGTACTTATTTGGTGTACATGTATTTTTGTTTGTTTGTTTGTGGGAGTACTTACAAACATCCTGGGAAACTCTTGTGATGCATTTTCAGTGAGATATGAAATGGGTGGCGTTTCTGGAGTCGCGCGCATGGCTGTCCTTCATTCTGAATATTAAGGAGCATTAGACCCCATTGTCTCTCCATGCGCTCGAGCCTCGCAGCTTTCATTATAGAGGCTTTCAGGTCATCTCAGTTGGACTCTTCATTTTTAATAACAGCAACGCTGTAAGCACCGACTCCAGAAACTACTAACCCCCTCTCAGTCTTTTTTTTTATATCACATTAATCTCTTGTGTCTCTCATGTAAATTGTATTCAGTCCTGTGTTGTTTATCTGTGAGATAGCACTGCTGATGTTGGATTCGTATTAAAAAAATAGTTTACATTAGAACATTGTATCGGCACTTTTTTACTGCTATTGATAACTTCATGGAATTGATATGAGATTAAAATGAAAATAAAGCAATTGTATTTATGATAGCCAATTCATTTTAGACAGTGAGAAGGTCTCGAGAGTGCGCAAAATAGGGCGCATATGCGCCTTCTCTGCGTGTGAGTGAGAACAAAACAAGTTTGAGCCTTTTCCTATTTCCAAATTCATTTCATCTTTTAGGAGGAGCATGTGTTCAAAATATGTCTTGTGCGCCGGAGCATTTGTCTTGAATTGTACTTGAAGGAAAGGAGTCAATTTGGCCAAGTGTGCACATGGTTCCCTGAAGAAGATAGCCCTAGACCCTAGCATCCATTAAGATGACCCTATGGCAATGTTTATCTTGAAGTCTTCATCTCATACGTTTATGAAAATTTAAAGTTTTGGTTATGTGTATTTAGGGAAGGGGTTAGGGAAGGACGTGGAATGAAACAAATCGGCTGTGCTGTATTGTGCGTGGAAAATACTAATCATGAGGCCTGTGACACATGACTTGTGAGGTAGGTTATGATTCTAAGGCCCATGTTCCCTTTTTTCCAAAGATGAACGCAAAGAAAACTGTATGATTTTTGAATGCGTCTTTCCAAAAAATGGCACGCCCAGCAAATGCCCAACCCTTTGCATAACGAGTCCATGCATTATATTGAACTAAAAAGCAGTCTATTCATGAACTTGGATTAAATAGTTTTATAGATATTGCGCATATTTTGGTACAATGTGGTGCATAATGGTACAATTCATACTCTATAACCTTCTGTAACATCCTATAATAAACTATTATGCTAAATGTTTCATTGATTTATTTTCAGAAATGGAAAATAACAACATGGGCGCGGAACTCTGGAAACTGAATATAGGCTACATGAGGTTGAATGCACAATAACATTGTTGGGTGTTATTCTCTGAATCCCTGCAGCCTGTAGTAATTAAAATATATCTTGAAGTTCGGGCCAACCAGAACTACTGGCTTGCAGATGTGCAACTGAGACATTGAAGTTTTTTGCGTCGCCAAGCATATGTGAATAAAAGGCCTATTTCTTCTTAAGTAGGCGAGGGGGTCAGTATTGGTTATTACGGCTCTGTACCACCCAATCCTGGGCCTGTTATGGTATTTTTCAAGAGGAAACAAACAGCAAAGAGGATGTGGGCTTTCGTTTGGGGAGGAGGAGATGGGGAAGCCGACTGTCATAAAAGAGAGAAAGAAAATTCAATGCGGTGTGCCGCAATAAAATAATATGACTGCAATAAAACTTTATAGGGTATACATTTCTGAAGGTTAAGAACTAAACGGCTGTAAAGCAAACACCGGGAGAATGAAAAGTTTCAAGTCCTCCTTAATAACTGTTTCGAGGTGTCGTGGGGTAGGCCTAAACCACGTTCTAGACTGGGGATTTACGTTGTTCCATTGCGTTTTGTCGTTTATTGTTTGCTGCGTTTGTTGTTTACGGATTCCACTAGGAGTGGGGGGGCTTGCGTGGCGAGGTCTGGACTTCCAGATGAACCGCCGGAGTCCAGTGTTCTCGCAGCCTCCCTTTGTTTCACTTCCGAGCGCATCCTGGCCGCCTTACAGCAGTGCCATAAAACGCCACAAAAAGATTCTGGCGAGACGTCTGACATAGGGGAACCTTAATCTGTATACAACCTCGCGCCCAGGCTAGGCTGGCCATTTTGTGGCAGACCTTTACATTGTTAGGTCATGGAATAGGTTATAATAGATGGTCAGAGTGCAGCTCTGTTACTTTTTAAAGCTCTGTTTTCCCATGTTCTCAGTTTGTAATTCTGTTGTATGACAGTATGATCGGATTTTGCAGACATTCATTGAGTAAAAAGGCAAACTCCTGGATAGAGTAAATAAAATGTATAAAATCTGCATCATATGCCAGATTGTCATACCAAATCTGAAATTACTATGATCGTTGCAACCTCTTTTTGACAATCATTACCACTCGTCACTATTTGCTACCACTATGAGGCCTACAATTAGCCTAGCTCTACGACACTTTTCAAAGAAAATACCATAATTATAGGCTACAATTAGGCCAAACAATAATAACCAGAGATGAACGAATAGTAATAAGTAAAATGTATATAATACTGTCTCTAAATTTATTTGGCATTTAAATCTCTGCAAGCTACACTTCTCAAATATGTGCATAGTCAATGAATGTTTCTATTCATACAGATTTGTATTGTGAGCAAGTTTTTTAAAGTTTTTTTTTTTTTGGTTGACAGGTGAAACAAAAACCAAAAACCAACAGAAATAACATAAATGCCCACCCCTCCGCTTCCAACCCACAGGACCTGCTTAGATAAGTACACATATTAAAAATCATGACGTTATACTGCCAAGGGTTGTAGTCCATAAGTTAATATTCTCTACTTTTGCACCATGTAGTCGAGAGATCATATGAACAAATGTTCCAGGAGTACCCTGGGGGCAGAGAATACAGACAGGGGTTGAGTTTGTCTTCATCTGGGAAGATTTTTTGGAGTCGCATAACTCATATGGGCTAAATGAATATTATATTGTCTCTAAATTGCTTTGACTTCTCAATCACGGCAAGCTAGACTTCCCAAATATGTGCGTAGTCAATGAGTGTTTCTATTCACATTGTTGATTATGTTTTTCCATCAACTTTGGCAAAAGTATGGAAATGATCATTTCCTAGCATGAGCTTGAGTCAATGTTCTTAAAATAAATATTCGGATCATTCTTATTTTCGAATATGGTTGAAGCATAATTTACCCTCGTGTTTACACGTCATTCGTTTTTAGAAATAATGAATAACCTCACTTGCCATATGATTACAAAGTTACATAAATGTTTGAACATTTTCGTGTTTTTATTTTTTTTCCTTACAGAATCTCAAATTATATGTTTAATTTGTTGTCTGCATATTATCAAATGCAAGGTATGCTTTCTACTAGGTAGATAGCTCATAGTGTAACAACTGAAATGAAACAAATATGTGTTCTATTATTTTCCACAATATGTAGGCCCATGTACGGCAGCTAATTATTTCTTACAAAAATACGTTTATAGGCTACATATAGATATTCCTCAATTGATAATGTGTTGTCAATTAAATAGACCTACATAATTACCCATTTTTAGCTATATTAATTAATCTAGACGGCATTAGGCCTGTGTATAGACTAACATGTCTTCAGACTGTCTTCAGACTCAACCAGAGGAACAGCCCTTGTAGCCCATATGTTTTTTTTTTGTTTTTTTGTTTCGAAATAAGGCCTATACTTTCACTGTTTAGTTGTGAAATACCTTCATTATGTGAGTGTATGTGTCGTATTTTATAGAATCATAAACTGGTAATAATCTGAAATCCCTGCGGCACACCTAAAAACGGCCTCTTGATGGCGATGTTGGTCCACGAAAGAAAGCCTCCACTGTGTTGTCTGCCTATCCGGAAGTCCTTAGAAAACTCAGACATGCCACTTACACCACCTAAACGTGGGCCAAGAGAGCCTCTTGAAGATATTTTGAATGGCGGCAAGAAGATTAATATAGGCCTATATGTTTCTCCTATATTATGGTAAGATTTCAAATAAAGGCCTATGTATTTGGATAGTGAAATAGAAGCGCATTGACAATGATTTTAACTATTTGCTTGCTTCTTCAGAAATGTTATTAGCCTAGAAATAATTTATTTGCCCTAAAGCACTTATATAGAGGGCACAGCTCTTCTGAGAAGATTATATAGCCTACTAATTTTAAATAATGTATCTTCTGTTGGTTTAAAGTTGTTGTCCATGACTTTGGGAATAATTATTCAAATCAACCGAATGTTGTGAAGGTTTTTATGATTTATTGTTATTCGACTGCAATATGTTATACTTTGTAGTACAACTATTATATTCATTATTTTTAATCGAAAAACGCTGTTCATATTGATGTTTTTCATAATGTAACGAAATATGGAAATAAGAGACTCGTGCTGTAAATCGTCATACTAGATGTAAAATGCCGCTAAATTGGGTTCAACTCTACATTGGTAACGCTTTAGCGCTGTGAAATATGTTTGAATTTACATTAGAACCCCCTGATATGTAAAGGATAACATTTCATTCAGTGTAGCTAATTTGAAAGTTCGTTATAATTCTAATATATAGCTAATTGGTTTGGGTTAGAACCTTTATTACAATTGCAGGACACTCCTTAACGTAACCTATCGTGAATGCACATGCTATACAATATGAACATGGCAGACAAATTGTCCTACTGTAAATTGGACATTCACATGACATATATTTTATAGTTTTCCAAATACACGGTAAAAGGGTAGTCCTCATTCAGTTCTTCAGGTCTCCTTTGTCAATAATATGTTTTAAAAATGGCAACGGTTACATTTGACAGTAGCCTAGCAGGGCTAATACCTGCATACGCACACTAGGAATAAAATAATGCACATAAAATAGATATTTTCTCACATCATTTCAACAATCCTGAACATATAGGCCTGTATCTTACATAATATCGGAAAACTGCATAACGCAAGAATAACAAAAAGTTACAATTCGTTTGGCTCCTACACTACAATGTAAGTCATATATCGGCTAATATAGCCTAACTAAGAAATGTTATCATAATCTTAATTATCTAGGCTAGTTGTCCTAATACCAGAACTCTGAATAAATGCTTGAAGACACTCCTCCTTGGCTTCATTTAGTAAATGCAAACTACGTTCAGCCTATTTCTTAAACCAATCGCGTATAGACAGGTCTATATTCTCTTTAAAACTGATTTTAGTCCCAATCCTAACAATATTTTCGTTTTTATGAGGTCATTAACGAACACAACCTTTCCACAAATTGTCCCCTCGTTAGTTATTCCAGAAAATACGTCTAGGGGTTAAAATATCAGCTTCTATAATGACAGTCCGTATGGAAAACACAACTAAAATGACAATGAAATACTTGAATATTTCTGTATCGGTGAAATTGCTCCAAGTGAAGCATTTATGGCTTTGGTCGTGGAACCTCATAAAATCCTAACAGCTTTTTTGATGCTAGGTGTAAACAACAAACAGCCTCAGCGTTTATTGCATTTTATAGTTTGTTAAACCATTTACAACCACTTTCTCCATTATACCACGAGTGGCGCGCCTTCCAGACATCACATCTTTATGAATATCATATTTATAAAAATACGATAATCAAAATGTTAAATCTGACTACCTCATTTGTTCTCAACAAGCCTCAGACGCTGGTGCCGAGGCTTTGACAAGTTGTTTTAGAACTGCAATTACATTTATAGGACTTGTTAAAACTGATACCAATTACATCGTGTACTTTCACAATTTGCCAGGGCGACCCTGACATTTTCGAAAAAGAGGAACCCACCTCGTTAGAATTTAGAAATGAATGAGTAGGCTATATGTGCATCCCTTTAGGTTGACCATTAGCCAGCCTACATGCTAAAAATCAATCTCTTTAAGAGAGGTTTTTAGAGTGGGTACGTTGGGGTGGGGGGTGCTCTGTATTTGATCTGATGCGAAGCGGCAGATTTCTCATTAACTTACCCGCTTGAATATATTAATGCGCATATTCTCCCCTCCTCTCTCCCTCGACCCCCCTCTCTTTCCCTTAGTCCCTTGCTCCCTCTCCGTCTCTCTCCCTTTCTCTTTTTCTCCCTTTTTCATTCTCTCACTCCTTCCATATCAGAAGCCCGCAGAGCAGAGCAGTGTCCGTGTGGGATGCGAGAAGCCAATGAGATGAGGACCCGATAATAGATGCAAATTATCGTGAAAAGACACCGCAAAATATGAAACAACTCATTTGCAGCGGAGTAAATCACAGAAAACTGTTTGTGAACTGGCACCTCATACCGGAATTGTGATGCAGGAGCATTTCAGTGGAGACGATTTTATGGAATCGGCATGATTGTGGCTCCAGCTATTTAGATTGAGTGTTTTGAAATACAACATCGGTCCATATATTGCGAACTAGCTCGGGTTCTTTTTTTTTTACCCAAGAACTCGTCAATTGCCTTCCTCTCGAGCTCTTGAGTCTTTATAATCACAAACAACAACAAAACCAACAACAACAAAAGATGAGTTCATATTTTGTCAACTCTCTCTTCTCCAAATACAAGAGTGGAGACTCTTTACGTCCCAATTATTACGAGTGCGGGTTTGCGCAGGACCTTGGGAGTAGACCCACAGTAGTGTATGGACCAGGCACTGGAGCAACTTTCCAACATCCCCCTCAAATCCAGGAATTTTACCACCACGGCGCGTCCACGCTCTCCAGTGCCCCTTACCAACAGAGTCCCTGCGCCGTAACATGCCATGGCGAGCCGGGCAACTTCTACGGGTACGACGCTCTCCAGAGGCAAACCCTTTTTGGACCCCAGGACGCGGATTTGGTCCAGTACAACGACTGCAAGCTAGCGGCTGGTGGCATCGGGGACGAGACGGAGAGCACTGAACAGAGCCCCTCTCCAACGCAGTTATTCCCGTGGATGAGACCGCAATGTAAGTCAGAGCTAAAACTGAAACACTGCTTGTGGATATGCATAAACAGAGGGGAAGGGATCAAATGTTAAACCTTACACCATCCGCAAGTAGGGCTGAGGTACATTTCCTGTGTTTAAAAGGAGAGAGACAGTGCTTTTATGGTTATATGGTGTCCAAAACTTGCGAATCACTTTACAGTTTAATGACCCCGCCATATACAAGAGAGAGGGGAATAGAGAGGAGAGCAAAGCTTTTCTCTCCGTGTGCGAGCTGGCCCGCAGCTGATTCTCTTACTTCTCACCCCGGTTAAAGTTTTACTACTCGCTTTTACGACTTACAGTGGTCTCTGGGATTATTTCGCTACAAGGTGGCCATTTCCCACAGGTTAGGCGCTTTATAGCTTCACCTAATGCATTGAGTATCCTATGTGTGGGCGTCAGACATGATTTACTTTGGATTTGACTTCATATCCTATGAATGTGTGGACATTGAACATCCAATCATTTGAATTGTATTGCAGTGCTGATAAGTCACTTCAAGTCAATCTAGGTTTAAGTAACCTTTGGGATATAAAAACGAGTGGATTTTATAATTGATAGCTTCACTCTGTAGGCCGAAAGACAATAACAATTGCTTATGGGGATATTGGGGATGGAGATAAGAGGATCGTATTTGTGAACTTGTATAGGCTATTCGTAATGGCTATTTGTATGTGTTCTTCAAACATGTCCCCTCATTTTGCCAACAGCTGCCGGACGAAGGCGAGGCCGACAGACTTACAGCCGTTACCAGACACTGGAGCTAGAGAAAGAGTTCCTATTCAACCCCTACCTGACCCGCAAGCGGCGAATCGAGGTATCGCACGCCCTGGGACTGACCGAGAGACAGGTCAAAATCTGGTTTCAGAACAGGAGGATGAAATGGAAAAAGGAAAACAACAAGGACAAGTTCCCCAGCAGTAAGACAGAGCAGGAAGAGATCGAGAAGGAGAAACGACAGAAGGAGCAGGGCGCGGGGACACACTCATCCGGGGAAGACTGCGACAAAGCCAAGCAAATGTAAGCTATAGGGAGACTGGGGGGTCAAAATCAGCACCGCGGAAAAGGCAGCGAGAGCGATAAGGAAAGAGGAGCCAGCATGTGGTTTTGTCTCGGAAAATGGCAGTCTTTGGCTAGTCGTTCAAGGTTTGATTCAATCGATGGGAAAGTCTCCTGGCGGTGACAAAGGACAGGACCATTCACATTGTGGTTGTTGGGAGACAAAACGAAACATTTGAACGGGAAATGAAGCATTTGTACTTTTTATCTGCTGTTGGAAAGTATTATTGTGTTAAAAATAGCGTCCTTTCTTTGTGGAACATTTATCGTGAAAAAAAAAAACATTTTTATTGTTAGAATTTTGACATTAACAATTATCTTGGCAGCTGTATAGTTTTTAAGTTAAATTGTGCAATTTTTACTGTTCTCACTTCAATGTTATGATGATGTAGAGAATAATGAATTCCAACAACATGAAACTGCCTATTTATGCTGTAGGCTATCCTCTTTTTACACTTGTCCTTCCTTAGTTCGTTTTGATTGATGGTATTTTGTTGTCTTCCTTATTTGGGTAAGCATGCGCACAGTGCAAAAAAATAAAAAATGAATAAAAATACAATGGAAATAAAAAAGGATGTCATGTGACCCCTCGTTTAAACAGAATGTGTACTCTAGGCTACTCGTGAATTAGTTTGTGGGGACTTGATGATACGCTTTATTGTTCTTCATCACTTTGTTCTATTGTCTAAACCTGGAAACGGCGGAAGACAGAGGACACAATAAAGTTTACAAGCGAGGATCTGTGACATCATTGCTGTTCTCTGCTTAATTTCCTCTCAAGGTGTGAATCCCAATAGCCACCGTCACCACACAGACTGACTCAGCCAATTAGTAATCTCACCCAAAATGACACAAGTGCATCAAAACCTTCACCAAACCAATAACTATTTATGGATACTAGGTGCATACATCTAACCATGTAGGATGACGCATGGTCAGAATTGTGTCGTACATGTTCATCTCCACACAATGTTGACGTAGATAAGGCCGTGGCATGTGGAACCACACTGTAAAGGCTGGCTAAATCATATGACCCACTTCAGAAGAAAACGTGATGACATTTCACTTCCAATAACAGTCACATTTATGTTGAGTTTTATTGGAGAAAGGAAAGAGAAAAAAGGGTGCATAAAAGCACCTGTGCGCCAGGTGAATCCTGTCAAACACTGCGATAGGGTGGTAAGTGGCACGAGGCGACTCGAGACAGCTCCTGGCCCCCCTGTTCCGTAAAAGCAAAAGTACTTGTGTTGTCCAGAGCTTCTCTGTCGTGCTGGAGATGGTTGCTGTCGACAGAGGGATGCTCGAAAGCAGAAATTCTTCCAGAACGGGCCCGAGTGGGCACCACTGGTCCACGGACAAAGTTCAGGCTGCGTGCGCAGAGACCAGGATAACAGACAGAGGAACTTGCTGAGAGATCCCACCCCTGACAAGGATAAGTAAAATCAATATGCAAACAAATAAGTTTTTCTTATTTGTGGGGTAGCTAACGAGAAGTTGAGGACATCTGTCTGTATACATTCATTTGGATATTTGTAAGGATCAGGCCTTTTTACCATTGTGCATCGCGCAATTGTGCACCGGGTGATTACATAATATATTCTATTGACCATCGATTTGTTTGTTCTAGTTAGTTCCCTGATTGGAGTTAGGCCTACCGTTCGGCGTACAGTGAATAGACTGAAGTATTTTATTTGTATGGTCAGTGGTGCACTTTTTTTCCACATTAGCTGAGCTTGTAGGAAGCCCTGTTGTTATTGGATGAGTTTGTATCACATGGCCCTCGTCACGTGGCCCCTGAGGAAAAAGGGGTGATTTTTGGTGTAAATCTAGACTGTAATTCTGTAATATATCACAGTACCTCGTAAAACCGACAGTAAAACCTCCCGGCCTACAAATCACCGGTCAAATTATGAGTTCATTGTATTATGCGAACGCTTTGTTTTCCAAATATCAAGCTGCAAGTTCGGTTTTTCCAAGTGGGGTCTTTCCCGAGCAAACTTCTTGCGCCTTTGCGTCCAGTTCACCAGGCGCCAGCAGCTATGTCTCGGGCTCCGGCGGCGCAGGCTTCTCCTCCTCTTCCTCCACACTGTCGGGACTGTACAATAACGCAGGGAACATGCCCACCCAAACCCGAAGCATGTATCCCTCTGCATATGGGCTGGGCACCGGCTCTCTGAACATGCACTGCTCCCACTTTGAACACCCCGACCTCTCCATGATTTGCTCCGGTGGTGACCCGTCCAAAGTGTCCAGCTGCGGTAAGGCGGAGCAGAGACAGAACGAGGACAGTTTACGGATCTACCCCTGGATGAGAAGCTCAGGTACGTGAGCTTAAAATGTATGTTTTCAAAAGAAGAGGAAGGGAGAAAGGAATGGGGCTTTGCTCCCACCTAATAATTGCGCTAAACGGTCTTTAAACAGTGTCGTTGCGAAGTGGCCAGAGCGACTTCCTGAACTATGCTTTACACCGCTTTGCCTGCGCAGATCTTTTATTGCTATACGACCTCAATAAAACCATAATTTAAGACATCTGAATATTCATTAGGCGGTATTGTGTTAAAACAGAGAGAGGGGGCGTTGGATTATTTTACTCCGTCCTCGGGTAGAAAGAAATCACTTTCTGTTGTCACTTTCTGCATGATTTCCTGGTCCCTGCCCTGTGTTCACTGGCTTATATTAGTATCGCAGAAATGCCTCCGAATGTTGCAAACACCCTAAATAATACGATGCTAATAGTTGGTTAGCTCTTGGTTTGCGATGTTAGGTTGTGTTGTTTTGTTATAGAAACGCCATTGTCTAACATTCTGAACTGGCTTGTTGAATAGTTTCAGTGGGCCTTACAGCTGCCTACTGCCCACCCAGCAAACAAGTAAATCTAGTCTGAGAAAATGATGCTCACAAAATAGCAATTCATGTTACGCCACTGTTAGATTAAGTGTACTGTCAAATAATGTGTGTAAGTGGCTGTGTAGCTGTGGTATATGTCTGTGCGCGCGCCTGCCTGTGTTTGTGAGGTGTGCGTTTTACGCACTCAAGGAGGCTGAACAATTACACACCATCAAGGAACAACAACTTTCAGTGCGCGCGGCTCAAGTGAAAAAGTGTCTGACAACTTTTTGTCTAATGATTTTCAGTAACCTCTCAAGGCCTTGGCTACTGCTACCACAAACTTCCTATCAGTCAATTGTCAATTTAGTGCTCCCTTCTCTTGTTAGCCTCTGGCGTAAAACGTACAACATCATAAATCGTTTTGAAAATGATACGTCCTCATTAGCAGGGCTTTTGACATTTACTAGCAGGTATTCGTTGCCACACGTTTTCTCATAAATTTACAAGTTGGGTGTAAGCTATTTATGTCCTTGTGTGAAATATGCGTACTTGAAAAAAAATCCTCATGGAAGCGTGCTCATGCCTGGCATGTCTGACCCTCTTTGCCAGCCTACCGCTTGCTAATTTGGTTATAGGAGCCACCAAAACCTAATTTAGATTTTCAAGTGTCATTTAATGAGGCACCTGGTATAAAGAAATACGCTTCAATGGTGTTTGCAATAGCTAAGACTATTCATACACAAATAAATATAACAAATCAAGACATTGCTCAAGTTGACTAGTGACAGGCCGTCTCTCTCTCTCTCTCTCTCTCTCACACACACACACACACACACACACACACACACACACACACACACACACACACACACACACACACACACACACACACACACACACAGTCTTGTACAACTAACCTCGTGGGGGGACACAATTCACTCCCATTCAAAATCCTATTTTCCCTAATCCCTAGACCTAAACCTAACCCATACTCTTACCCTAACCCTAATCTTAACCTTAACCCTAACCTTAACCAAAAAAAACTCACCTTAACCCTCAACCTAACCCTAGCTTCTAACCCTAACCCTAAAACTAACCCTAGCTCCTAACCCGTAACATAATTCTAACTCTAACCCCAAACCCCCTAGAAATAGCATTTGACCTCGTGGGGACTAACAAAATGTCCCCAGTTAGTCAACTTTTTGTTTGTTTACTAATCTTGTGAGGACTTCTGGTCCTCAGACAGACAGACAGACAGACAGACAGACAGACAGACACACACACACACACACACACACACACACACACACACACACACACACACACACACACACACACACACACACACACACACACACACAAACAATCTTTCAGAGATGAGACTTGCTAAAAAAATATATTTTCCTGACATGTTCATCGGCGTGGCATGGCCTAACAATGAATTTATATAATTTAATTTAGATGAGTTGTTTAACTAGCCTATATGAGTGTGATGTTTCAGCCTAACAAAGCAAATATTTGGTCTGGAAATACACCCACTTCCCTATAACTTATCCTCAAGCAAATGTCACTTTATAAATAATACCCTTATCAAATATAGTTTATAGATAGTAACCCCCCCCCCCACACACACACACTTTCAATGTCTTATACACTGGGACGGGTGTGTAGTAGACTATGCGCGAGCGTACTAGAGGGCCTCTGAGAGCACAATGCTCGCCCTTGTTAAAACTCCTGACAAAACTGCGATTCACGGAGAAGAATTCCAACCAAGCCGTTTCTCTCTGCTGAAACACAAATCACTGAGGACACCATAGGAGAGAAAAATATAATCAATATGAACACCCCCCCCCCCCTCTCTCTCTCTCCCTCTCTCGCTCTCTCTCTTTCCCTCCCTCTCTCCTTCCTCGGCGGGCTCCCCAGACCTCCAAACCTCCTCCTGTCTCATTTCGAGCCAGTTTCACCCAGAATGTGACACGTCGCCAGAGAGGAAATGAGAACCACACCAGTGACCACGTCGTGCAATAAAACCCCACAGTGCAGCAGCTCAGCTCAGACTCCATTAGATGTCTGCCTTGAGCGGAAACGGGAGGAGACCCGTCCCATTCGCATCGTATGCGGAACTTTTGGAAGTAAAACCCCTTGTGTATGTCAACAGGGAGTGATCTTGTTTTGCTCCTCGCTCATATGCCATCGAGGTTTATTCGAGAAGGCCCTACGCCCCATTACGAGATAGGGGTTCTGTTGTGTGGTGGAGGTTATGTTGTTGAGCACATCAAAACACCCATTTCTGTTCCAAGGCAATGGAATGTTAGGTATTTTGTGCGAAAGGGAAATGCATGAATACACAGCTGAGCATTTTCAGCTGGATTTCATGGTTTTATAGCCTACTTGTATTTGAATGATACGGAATGATACTGTATATCAGTCCATATAGCATTACAGAGTTATATTAATTGCACCATGAATGTCAATGAAAAGTAAGTGGCGCTAAGTTCGTTTAGATACTTTACAAAATATAATGTATTATGCATATGATGGAATAGGAAACCTATAGATTACCTAAGATGGTAATACTAAGCATGTAAAGGCCTATAGTATCTCATTACAAATATTGCTTATAAATTACTTTTCTTTTCTTATTATTTTCATGAAACGTTGCTGGATTCCAGGGCAAAATGACACTAAGGATTTGTGGTAGGCCTATAGCTATACAGTCAACGCTATCTGACCAAGAATACTAATGGAAAAAAAACACATTTCTGATAAGTGATACTTTTTTACTAGAATTCCGTAACAAAATAACAGTTCAGGCATATACATCCGCTTCCCTCTCACTACCCCACGGTTATACCTGCGGGGATTGTAAAACTGTTTACTGTACACTCTTAAAATTAGTAGTGGGAACAGCTCGTTAAATGTAACTTTTAGGTGTTTATATTTGCTCTGCAACATAGGCCACTACTGAGGTAGCACAACAGATGCACTACATTTGGCTCAGCTAGATTCAGAAATGTAATTATTTCCAAACTATGACAAAGATTTTCCCAGTTGCCTTTTAACCTCTGAGAAGATAGTAAATAATAACAATATCCTCTCCACAACTAATCCTTCGAATCATATCATCTTCAGAAATATAACTCAATTGTTGCATTTATTCGGCAAATATCACAACATTTCCTTCCACTGCACTTATGCTTTCCATGCACGTTTATCAAAGCTTTGTTATTTAGTTTTAAAAAAAACTAACGACAAGCTATGGCCTATATGCCTACTCTTTCACAATAACAAAAAACAGATTCGATCTAGATAGAGCATTCGATTTCATTAAATTTTTTACTATTTCAGTTTGCTGAGGAAAAAATTAAATATGTTTCCGCTCAATTTCTGTCTGTTCGGTGTTCTCACGCAAGCTCTGCCTCTGTTATATACAGGTGCAGACAGGAAGCGAGGTCGACAGACGTACACGCGTTACCAGACGCTGGAGCTTGAGAAGGAGTTCCACTTCAATCGCTACCTGACCCGCCGAAGACGCATAGAGATCGCACACGCGCTGTGTCTGACGGAGAGGCAGATCAAAATCTGGTTCCAGAACCGGAGGATGAAGTGGAAGAAGGAGAACAAGACGCCTGGCCGGAGCTCCCCTGCAGCCGAACCGCCGGGGGGCGAGGAGGACGAGGATGAAGACCAGTAGCGACGGTGAATGGACGGTGAAAAGACTAATGAGCACTACATGAGACTGATATTATATTAAAACCGTAGGGGAAAACCGCGTCCCCCCTATTCTTACACTGAGTTAAACATACAATACTACCTATAAGATTAATGCTTAATGTAGCCTATAGCCACGTCTTGTGTTGTTAAAAGTACAGTGAAATTGTATAAAGAAAAAAAATACTATGATTTCTAAGCGATACTAAATAAGCTATTGTTGCTTAAATGTTGATTTAGGTAAATATTATCTAGTTCTTTGGCATAGACCGTAATATTGCAAAACTCTGGTTGGGAAAACTAGCCTGTATGCGAGAAAAGGGATCGGCTTTGTAGCAGTTTGGCAACTCTAAGGTCATCCTTGTTGTTATATTTTCATTCTCTGTCATCTTGTGATCTTCTGGATGTATATTTTATGACTTGTTGTAAGGGCTTTTACCCCTATGTCAAATGATTTTACGTATTTTCTTTTTATTCTTGAGATGTTGGCCTACAGTGGACCACGATATGTAGGAATTTGTATAATTTCGTGTTGTGAGGAACTATGTGTTATTCAATTGCACACGTGTTCTGTCAATAAAGCAAACAGTAATGAATTACAAATTATTTTAGTTTTTTATTTATCTTGGATTGGGTGTGTGCTACATTCCTAAATGCTTAGGCCCTATATGTTTGTAATACATAGGCATATGCGATGGGCGATGGCCTATCGAGGAGGCTTAGGCTATTTGTTGAATCAGAAATAATATTCTTATCGAAGATTAAAAAAGAAAAAGACAAACGTTAATATGTATGATGGTTCAATGACTAGGCCTAGGCTACATGTACAGCTGTAGGTGATATTTCTTAAATGAATTTCACCAAATGAGCCTACATTAAGCATTTTGTTTAACAAGACCTTTGAAAGCACAATCTTATCCGAATTTTGTCAACTTTTTGTTACGCCCATTATCACATTTTGTTGATAGTAGGCTAGCCTTCCACTGACAGGCTAGTCTGGTGAAATAAATAAATAGGCCTATTCATTTGTAGGCCTAATAGCAATGTGTTATCATTTTCATTTAATATTATTTTGAATCTATCTTTATAAAGACAAGGTAGCCTAACCTGTTTAATTTATAATGCAGCCCAATGTTTAATATTGATAATAATAGGGATACTGGCATTGCTATGAACAGCCTGTCAGTATCACGATTTCGATCCTGTTTAGTTTACTGATGCAAGCGTTTGAATTATTTTGAATATTTAGTTTAGTGGTATATATTTTAGGCTAACCTATGGATGTTAATTATACCCGTTTGCCCTGGAATTTTTGGCTATAGTCTCTGCCTTGGTTCTGTGCATACAACACTGACCAAGAGAAGACGTATATTGGGGGTTGTAACTAATGCGTTTATTGCATCAATGAAAGACCGGAAACCACCATAAAAGTAACCAAAAAATCAACAAAATGGGAAACAGGCGCTTACGAAAACGTCTGCTCATGTGCCAGGATTGCAGACCCTGCAACAATACCCGTCTTCAGAGTTTAGTCTTTCCATTTTCATATTAGTTAACAATCAACACATTTAATTTGCTTATAGGCAGCATCAATTTGCATCGTTTAGTTATTGTATACTAGACGAAAACGAAACCAGGATGCAAATGCGTTTCATTCTCTTTAGGACCTTCTTAGAAGATATCTTTATGATTTGGGCCTTGGCCACAATGCGGCGATTGTATGCCGCAGTGCGAAACATGTTACGCACGCCTTTTGTAGCAAAGATGTTCAGTTGAATGTTGACATTTGCACATTTCCATGGTTGTGTTGTTGCACAAGATTGTGTTGTGGCACAAGATGAAACCTTATTTATCAAAGTACCTCCTATTGGATATTTTGGCCGACTGGAATGCTTTGTTGTTTAGTTTACACGCCTTAAAGTCTGTTTTCAATGCTATATCGTAGCCGTGCAATATTTGTTGTTCTGAAAATGGTTTTGTTCTGAACATCCACCACCAATACACCGTCAATACATAAACTGGTCTCATATGCAAGCAATATTAATGCGACTAATAACCCTAACATCTGAACAAAGGCCTCGGGAATGCGTCGATAGCCTATAACTAAGGTAAATGGCTAACATTGATGTAATTTGAGGATGCAACTATTCAATGAGATATGCTGGTTCATCATTATCTCTTGTTGTAAGTAGTTCTTGTTTTTTATACAATTTAATTTTCTTTTACATTTCAACAATACAATGATAATATAACTAAACAGCTGGGAAAAGGTCAATATAAGCCTAGTCTTGTCCTCCAACGCATTGTGCGAATAGCACACAAAGATATCCTTTTTCAAATATCTTTGGAGAAAAGACTAGATATGAGCAATGTAGTTGTATTAATTGCTTATAAGAGCACAGAAACACCCTCACAAGAAACGTGTATGTCTCACCGATCGGCCTACAAAATCTTTCATGTGAAACACAAGAGAAATCCTCCCTATGCTTTTCCTATTTGAGAGAAAAAAGATGGCGATGGAGGAACCACTGCTGCTAAAGCAGTCATGAAGAAACGCAATAAATTCCTTGTTGTTTTATGAAAATTTACAACTTTGTGATAGAACTTTATGAGTGCCTGGGTCCTGGGATTGGCCGAGGATGGTCATGTGGATGGGTAACCGTGAACATGAACTTTTTATGATTTCCCAAGTGGTTATATTGCAGCAATCTTTTGGACACCGCGCCTTCTGCAGCAACACTGTGCTCCTTCAAGGTTCTAAGCGGTTTAATCGCATGTATGAAATAAAAAAAATTACCTTGTCCCCGCGCAGTGTTTACAGAGAAACTGGGAGACCTGCCTCCTCGCCCTGCGCTATGCTAATGTTGCCGACTGTGATTGGGATTTCCGCTGCGATGGAGAGAGTGACTGACTGTGAGAGATCTGGACACACCGGAGGGTCTCGTCTAATTTTTCATACCGGGATGCTTCATTCCTGTTGACTAATGTAAATGAAACGGTATGGAGGCGGCCTGCGACACTGTAAAGCCACAGTGGTGACTTCGCGCGCTAATGGCTGTACGGAGCTGGGGCAACGGGAATGCTGTACCGCGAGCTGTGCGAGACTCGCGGATGCTATCCAAGGACTTAGTGACGGATTATCAACAAAGGTAAACGCGTGCTTGTCTGTCATTACACTCACGCTGTCTCGTTTCACAGAAAGTTTGAAAACAATTATTCAAAACGCAATCATAACTGCTCTCTCCAATGAAAATATTCACATTTTAAGTGTGCATAAACCTTTAGTAAATATTACATTCTATTATGACGTTCTATGAGATGTCGTCACTCGAAAGTGCTCGGAGATGTTTACCTTCTTATGTGTGCATGACGAATTTGTATTTGGCTCGGAGGCATATTAGAGAAATACATATCGATTTCGATATGCTCATTTGTGGCTGCCTGAGGTTGTTTGTGGTATAAGGATACCCGTGTCCGGGCTGCGAGGGCGAGGTTTGATGTAGCGGCTCCTATGCAAATATAATTTCTGATGTACAGTCTTGGGTCACCTCTTAAGTGGAATCCTTAATCAAAAAACACGGAGCTATACAACATTCCTTCGCTCTCATACGCCTCCCTAAAGCGTGGAAACGAAAAAGACGAGGCACACAACTTGGCGTTTTGTAGAGATAGCAGATGATCGTTTGAGTTTAGCATTGAGACTGACCGTCTTTTTTCTAAATCCTCCATTACGCTTGGGCTTGACAAATAGTGGTGTAGCGAATCACTTCCAGATCACCGACACAACGCTTCCAGGTTACTGGACAGTTGGTACGTCTGTGCGGTGTAGAATGTTTTTGTATGTGTCTGCGGGGTGATCTCGCCCACTTTTATTGCTTTATTTCCCCTTTTATTCCCCCTTCTGTGCCATCATCCGGTATTGTTTTTACACGCTAGACCCTTTGGTGCCCATTTGTCGTATCCTCCTCATTAAAAGGTCCCCACACCCACCATAAAGGCTACTTCCACAGTGCACTTGTTATGATATCTGTTTCATTCCGTCTGTGCCTTAAACCAGACGTAGTCTACTATTTAGTTATTTCAATGTACCACCATACTACAACTACCACAAATAGCCTATACTTGCTTGCCAATCCTCATCCAAAGTAATAACATATTATTTTTCCAATGTATAATCAATGGCGGTATTATTATTATTAGTATGTAATGCTTAATTGTGTGTGATAATATTCGCTTCTAGCTGTGTATCAAGGGTCTGACAGTCTATCTGCTTATACATCGATCTGCAAGTATATCCATCTCTGTGTGTGTCTGTCTGTCTCTCTGTCTGTCTGTCTGTCTGTCTACAGCTTATCACAATATCTCTAATATCAAAATCAATTTTCTTTATCATCTCACTTCAGTATATGACATCCCAACAAACAACACAACAATTCCTTATTCAGTTTATTCAGTAGCACGCAAAATACAGACTAAAATCCAATAAGAAAAGTGACACGAACAAAACAAAGAACCACTGAATGAGATGGTATTTAATTGCAACATGTTGTAATATACATTTACTATGTCATAGCATAGTACATTTGTTATTGTATCACATATTGTCAGCAAAATACGCAGCCCACTATAGAAGTTCATCCATGCAGATACAATAACTATCAAAGAAATAAACGGTAGCAGCCTAGTGCATAAACATATA
This sequence comes from Oncorhynchus clarkii lewisi, assembly GCF_045791955.1. Taxonomy (NCBI): domain Eukaryota; kingdom Metazoa; phylum Chordata; class Actinopteri; order Salmoniformes; family Salmonidae; genus Oncorhynchus; species Oncorhynchus clarkii. Next base: position 68,158,546 of record NC_092158.1, on the reverse strand, counting down.
TCCTATTCCACTTAACGATTATAGAGACTTTGTTTTGGATTTCATTTCCAAATGTGATAAGCTGACTTGGCAGTCTTGAAACTTGCAGTAATGCCAGTTGATTTGATCTTGCAGTGACGCAGGTCGCTGTTTGCTGCAGCTTCTGCTCCTTCCTAACTCTTTGGTGCCATCTAGCGTCCATTTTCCTTAATGGCCAACAGCCTCCAATAACATGGCCTTCTGTCTGGTGTGTGTGCGTGTGCATGTGCATTTATGTGTGTCTCTGTGTTCGAGTGTAATAGTGTACAGTTGAACCCTGCATATTGTGCTCCTATGATTGTGCAGAAATGTGTTTGTCGCTAAGTGCGTGAGCTGTTGACAAACAGCCCACATATGTGATATTTCCAGTGTTATTGGTCCCTCTTCTGAACTATATTGTGTAACAAAACGGTGAGGCCTGGCTGGGGCAGGAGATAACAGGAAATCTGTAATGGGCGGGTTGGGCTCGGTGGCAGTGAAACGTAAAAGAATGCAGAGGTTGTAAATTCTCGAGCTGCTGTTGCCGCGCTTTGATGTGTCTGCGTTTGGGGGAGATTTGTGGCACACATGCAGAAGCCCAAGCCTTAAGGCTCGATTTCGTGCATCCCCCCACTTCTCCCCTTCTAAAAAGCCCTTCACCAAGACGTAAGCGGATGACCGCTCCAAGGTTATTGCATTGTGCAGTGAGTGGAGCGTGTGTAGTGGCGGCCCCGTGTAGAGCCAACCTGGATTCATTCACTCACTCAGTGTAACTTTCACTGTTATTACCCGGCTGACTTTAGTTGGTCATTTGGTGTATTAAGTGATGTTGTGTGCTCTCTCCCCAAGAAAACAACCGTGCTATAAATGCAATCTGGCCTTATTATTTCTGAGGGTCGTGTTGAAGTGGAGACACAGTGAGATACAGGGGAGGTGTGTATGTGTGTTGGAACCACACAGGATTTGTCCTTGGTCACTGTTTTCATTTGGTTTAGTGCGGTCGCACACTCAAGGCAGTCATTTGTAAACACCTCGAGACATTTTTTCGTACCGTGTGTGTGTTACATTGAGATGGCTAATTGTTTAGTTTTAATGTCAAATTTAATTTTACAGCTCGGGGATTCGACCTTGCAACCTTTCGGTTACAAGTCCAACGCTCTAACCACTAGGCTACCTGCCGTCTAGCCTATGTTACAACAACATAATAATTTCCATTTGAAGTGTGTATTTTACAATATCAGAATACAGTAATGACTAAATATCTATATTTTGACTGACAACCGTGATTAAAAGTTTAAAAAAACATCAGAATATTAGCAATACAATGTGTTAGAAGTAACTAGGTCTACAGTAGGCCTATATGAAACTCTATGAGACTAACGCTATTAAATATTTAATGAGTAACCCGTGTCCAAAGCTTTTGGCTGAAGGCTGATCAGGTAACCGTCTAGTGACTTCACAAGAATTGAAAGTCCGTGAAGGACTAGTCACTTTCTGGAGAGCAATAACAAATATGTAAGAAACGGTCTGCCCTGTCTATCATTAACCAGTACAGTCATTCACTTGATAGAACACCGTTGTAACACCGCGACTTAAAACCACGCAATGCTGCATGGGCCTATATAGGCTACGGTAACACTATTTGCTAATATTGATACAATTAGTTTGCTACTATTTGATTATAGTTCTAAACGTTAAACTATGCATTTCCAAGCTAAACATGTGCGGAAAAGCATGGTTATAGTTACCTTTAATTCATGCATTATTCACTTAGGCTATCTACCTTCGTTTAATTCGATATTTCCACACACTGTCATGCATGTAAAGACTTGCAGAATGCTTTGTGCAGAACTGGAGTTTCTTCAGAGTTATCGAGTCGCTGTGTTTGCAATGAAAATGTATAAGACTGGTGAACCCTCGGTTTAATTGAATACAATTGACTAAAAAGTAGAATATTTCAATCACAATTATCACTTTCAATAATCAAAAAGGTTAAAAGTAGGATTACTGTTTATGACAACTGTAGCAGAATGGGGCGGAGAAGTGTCAAAAACAGAGGTTTCTTTTCGATACCGAATGAATTAGGCTACGCACGCGAGTGCGCACTAAACCTGCGAATAGAAGTCAAATGGCTCTAAATACTTCTGAATTGTTTATTGTGTTATGGTTAGGTAAGTTCACTTATATAATAAGCACTTAAAACAAATTTACAGTAAAGTAAGCGCTAAGCCAGGGGCATTTGTTATAACTTCTGCTGCCACCACTTGTTTTCAATTCCAATCGTGTCTGTGAATTTACAAGCCCCCATAAAGTCATAAAACACAAAAACCCTTTCCCCAGTGAAGTAAAACAGCAACTCCAAAACACAAGACACCACAACTCGTTTACAGTTTTCTTGTATTTTAATGAAAGGCCTACATTATCACCAAGATTACAGATAGGCCTATGAAAATCTACAATCGACAAAATTGGCCTTTTGACATTATACGCAGTTATTAACTTAGCAGAACAAACAATCGAGATGTTTAATCGTGCAAAATATACTTGTAAGACAATTATTTCCATCAAAATGCTGCGCGTAAAACCCCCTTTTATCCACAGTAGAAAATATAACATTTACAAGGAAATATAGGCCTATTACTACTTGACTTTGTTTCACACACATACTCATATACATACATGTATTAATATATTATATCTTAAACAAATATACAGGACAATGCAAGACCGTGAAAAGAGAACATACTTACATATGCATATGTCATGCGGAACTCGGGGGACTATGAGGTAGTTCCGGGAAATATGACAAAAAGTGACAGGCGAGTGTTTCCTCCCTGGTCTGTATAAACAAATCACAACTTGTTCTCCCTACAGTCAGACGCATCTTCACTTGGATTTCTGGTCATAGTCCATATATATTGTGTAATGTTCAACGAATTGGTATCCAGTGTGTTGCTTCTCATGCAATTTGTAGACAACTTTTCTGCAGTGCAGTTTTGTCCACAAAAGTTACCAAGTCAGAGTACTTCAGCTGGCTTTTACCTTGCTGTTCGTAAAGTTATAAGGAGACCTGCAACGAGACAAAAAGCAAAATGAGAATTGGTTCAGAGGAACAGACATTAAAGTTAGTTTTTTTACACAATAATAGCCCCATATCATCAGATCATTATGCTAAAATGTGCATTGTTAAGACTGAAAAAAAATGGCTGATGGTAGTTATTATTAATTAATTATTAACCGAGACTTAGACTGGCCCATTTCTCTGTGTACTTTAACAAATGGTCACACAATGGACGTTTTCCGTTCACACAAAACTAAGCCAAACCAAAGGAAGCTCTGTGTCCTGGTTTGAAAGGGAACCAAAATGAAAGTAAAAATACACAGACTGCCGGCGCTATTCTACAGACAACACTTGTATGAGGACCGGACTTATTTATGGGACTGGCTAATTTATGATTTTGTAAATGCCATTTGTAAATGAAAAACAGATCCAGACCTGACTTGACTCGTGGTAGAAAAGTCAGCGAAACATGTAAAGCTTTACAACGCGTAATGATCTTCCCAGTCAATAATTTTGAAATAAAAACCGGTGCATGAAATGTGGTCAGGGCAGCATGCATGTAAATACACACTCAGACTAGACACATGCGGTAATAAGGAACTTGTATGATACCGCAACGTAGGCCAGAGCCGTTCAACAAACAACCAATGGTAACATATCGACTAATGTACGGCAGCTAATTTGCTCTAAACGTTTATAAAAGCCAGGGCTCTCAAAATATTGTATCATATTCAACTAATATAGGAATATTGTTTAGTGAAGGCAACTGTTGCAAAACCCAAAGCAATTGTAATGCTGAATATTACAATAAATTCCAATAAATATAATAAGCACGTGCATGTTGAAATATACTTTAAGTATATTGTCAAATACCCGGATGGAAATCGCTATGGAAATAATGGTGATGATAATGTGATGTAAGAGGGGAGAGGACATATTTCATCACATATCTACTGTACTGAGCGAATAAATCAGACGACCAAAAATATAAACGCAAAATATTTCAAATGCAGAAGATAACTCAAACTCCCATTGGTGCGTCTCTATGTGATTTACGTTTTCAAGTCCTTTTTAATGTGGGGATTATTTGAAGGGTCATATTTGTTGTCTTGAGTGAGTAGGGCCTTTACCGTATATGGCTCACCAAAGACCAAAGAGAAGGGGGAGAAGTGTCTATGTATTCAATTTACCACTTTAAAATTCCAGTGTGATTCGTATTGTGCAATCTCATTGGAAGGAGAGAAAGGCGAAAGAGATGGAAGAGAAAAAATGCCTGCTCTCGGGTTTGCGCTGGGGTCCCCCGGCGCATGCAATCACAGCCCCCCCTCCTCCAGGGTGCTATTTTGCAGACACTAACGCACGCTATTGGTCAGCGCCTGGTCAGATGGTATGGTTTCCCTCTGTCCCGCACTGGCACATCGCCACCCAGCGCCCCCCCTCAACTAAAACCCAATCTCCGATAAACTACTAATAGCTAAACCAGTTGGACTATAAAACACAACAAATCATAAACCAAGGAAAAGAACCTGTACCCTCCCAATGAGTTCCTATTTTGTAAACTCAACTTTTCCAGTGACTCTGCCTGGAGGACAAGAGTCTTTCTTGGGACAGATACCGTTATACTCCTCCGGATACACTGATCCTTTAAGACACTATCCTGGTGCTGCCTATGGCGCTACCAGCGTTCAAGACAAGGCGTATCCATCCTCGTATTACCAGCAGGCGAACGGTGCCTATGGCCGGGCCAGCGCCGCCGGTGCATGCGACTACGCAGCAGCCAGCTTTTACAGGGAAAAGGACCCCGCCTGCACCCTCGCCAGCATAGAGGAACATTCGCTCGTCCTGAGCCAAGACCATCGCAAGACGGACTGCTCGGGGCAAAATAAAAGCATATTCGGGGACAGCGAGGACCAGAAGCCCTCGACGCCCGTTTATCCGTGGATGCAGAGGATGAACTCGTGTAACGGTGAGTCCACATTGTCATGTCATTTGTTTTTTCTTACGGTTTGTTTTGTTTTTTGCCTGTCTGGGCTGATACATAGAGCTTGCCTATTACATGTGACCTGCAGCAGCACTGTCGCCGGAAGAGCATACAGTGGGAAATATTGTCGCTCTGGTTGTGTCTTAACACCCAGGCTGAAAGTAAAGGAAGCAAAGCATGCTATACAAAATCAAATGTACACTTTTGATGAGTCCTCCATAAGTACAGTTTTTTTCTCCCCATAAACTGTTACGATTATGGTTCTTATCGCCTCAAGGCTGACATTATTCACGTTGTAGATTCAAATCGCACGGCACACGAGCATCCTTGACAACAATGGAGCAGCAGTTCCATCAAAGATGGGTTCTTATCACAAAATGGCTCGTATTGTTTTTTTGACAGAGTTCCAGCTATTAGTGCTTAGTTATTCACCACAAAAAGACTCTCACTATCACAAAGTTCAAAATGTATCACAAGGCAAATACACATAGTGACAGTGCTATGGGTTACAGTTATAAATTATGTCCGAGGCATGACATATGATAGGGAAGCACACTACACAACAATAGAGGAATAAATTAGCACCATAAATTACATTCGAGGAATTCCGTTTCGACACACACAAAACAAACTTAAACAACTCTTAATAGACAGTGAGCGAGAGCTACTCTTCCTTGACTGTTGGATATCCTAACATTTGAATTATGATCACTTTAAGTGCACCCTTCTGTATAGGCTTTTTATTGTTTTCTGTCTCTAAGCAGAAGCTGTGTGTGACTTGCCAGAAGCAGTGTGGGTAAATTAGTGAATGCTTAGAATTATGAAGATCAATAAAGAGCTCCTTGTTCTTTAATGTTAGGATGCGCCATGGTTTGCCCCTACTGCAGGCTAGAATGTGTTTATGAAGATAAAATACGTTGTTATTAAACTTGTCAAAACTAACACCCCTTCTCTAAATAACTTATCTTTTTGTATGTGTGGGAAAAAACAACAGGAAATAACATGATATTTCAGTTGCTTATATGTAATGTTCATTGTTTGGCGCAAAAATACACCCATGATTCAAATATCGTGCATATTATGTAAAAAATATGACATAACCCTGTGCAATATGATGTAAACAGCACTTTTACGAAATAATTTAAGGGCAGCTTCTAGGACTATGGAAATTATATCATTTTTTTGCTACTGTACACCACATGTCTACCAGTAAGGCGTAAATCTTCAGCAAAAGCTCACGAGTTCCAGTCATGGTATTCGCCACAAGCTCTTTCTCCTCGGACATAGCCTGTCTATATCAGTGGTATAAACACAAGTTAATGTTTGACTCTCTCTTCCCTTTCTTTTGACAGGGACCTTCGGTAACCCCGGTCGAAGGGGTCGTCAGACGTACACACGCTACCAGACGCTCGAGCTGGAGAAAGAGTTCCATTTTAACAGGTACCTTACCCGGAGGCGCCGTATCGAGATCGCGCACGCACTGTGCCTAACAGAACGCCAGATCAAAATTTGGTTCCAGAACAGAAGGATGAAGTGGAAAAAGGAGAATAAACTGATCAACTCCTCTCAGACCAGCGGAGAGGAGGAGGAAGAGAAGAGGTCAGAGTAAAGAAAAGAAGAAGACAAAAAAATGCATAAAATGGCTTATGGCATCATCTTCGGATATCCTACACATATGAAGATACTACCTTCATATGTCCAAAGCTCCCACCGGTAAAGTTGTGTTTGGTAAATTTGTTGTAGCATTCCAGAAGTTCACTTAACTGTCTATTTTTGTTATTGTTATTGTCATTTTATGATTCTTTTTAAAAAATCATGATTCTGGTAACTGAATGACAGTGTTTTTGTGCGCTTGCCTCTTGATTTCGGATGTGGCCCAAAAAATGATTGGTCATGTTTAACGAAACTATTTGAAATATATGTCATATTCGTGTTCATATTTAAACTGTATAGAAATAAAAGGAAATTCTCCTTGTATGGTGAATTAATGTATTTCTTTTGTAAGTTAAATACCCAGCCAGATCTAGTTGTTTTGTTGACTTGTTGTATAGTTTCATGGGGAGAACATACTTGATCTACTGATAATTCAAAAATACTAAAAGACTGGGTCAAAAGTTTATATTTTATGGATTTTATACGTGGTTTATGTTTGTGGTTTTGTCACAAATAGGTATATACTTACGAAATCATTCAATAAAATGTAATAATTATTCAACCTGTCTTGCACGGTCTGAGCGAGCATGCTTTACAGGTCTTTGAGATTTTGTCACTGCTTAGAACGCCATTTTCAGTAAGTAGACTAGAACACATTTGGCCCAGGAAGTGAAATAAGCCTAGGCCTATATAATTCAAAATTATGTCCAGAACAAAACTTGTGGATAAGGTTTTGAAACAGGAAATCATAGGAAAGCTAAATTCCTCTCTGGAAAACGTATTTTTAAAGAACTGTCTACCATTTGGCCCTGCATAAAAACAGCGAGCACCGTCCATCTGCTGCAGTTATAAAGGTATGCGCAAACACTGACTTGGTCATAAACCAAGGTTTGCTCTTTCACAGGTGTATGAAACACACGAATTTGAATTTAACCGATGGAAGTGAATACTTAAGGCTCAGTGACAGCAAACTGTGCGAGGCTGATTGAATTAATGGCTGGGAGAGAAAGTTGACCTGTCAGCCCAGACACTCACCCAAACACTCAAGTGTCCATTCCACGACCCCCATGTCTCTCAATGGTCACGTTCCCTTTCCAGGTACCATCAGTGTGACATTTCATATTCAATAGAACCCTCGGGCCTGGTATTCCCTCGTAGATAATTACACACAAATGATCTGGAAATTGTCGACCGACAACCTCCCCAGTGTACATGACACATAAAGTAGCCAAGACATCATAGTGTTGTCATTTGGAGTTTGAAGGAAAACAGCACAAATACATATGGGGGCTACTTGTGAACTACAGCAAAATCTATAGAAGTGGGCCTTGCTTGGAGTAGACTGGTATTCTCCAGGCTTCATGTTACAGAAGTAGCACACACACTTAAAATAGCCTCAAGTGTGATATGTGGATACGTAGAATGCATAAGTATCAATCTGTCTCCCCTTGGAGATAGTCTGGACTATTTCAACTATCCTTTTCCGGTCTATATGTAAGCATAAATGTGTGTTGTCTATAGAGGGGTTTTACATATCATGGTACTCATAGCCCATATGAAATAACTTGCGCCTTTCAATCAACAAACCATAAATCAATCATTACCGTATATCATGACTTTGCATTCCTCTCGTGAACAGCGACACGTTCCCAGTCAAAAACGTTGCATACGTGGTGCATTAGAAAAGAGCATAAAATACATAGACAAATGATGTGAAGTCGAAACAACACCTTTATTTCCTTTCACGGCTAGGTCTACTCACCGACGACATTTTACTTACAGGTAAGAAACATTACCAGGTGTGCCATTAGCTTAGACTGAAGGTTTACTCTTCGCTTTAGAGTCTAGACCTATTGTGTGTTATGTTCTAAACCTCAAATGAGTAACCTCAAATGAATAATACAAAAAGGGAATTATATGTTAATATGACTAATATCATAGTGTTCAATATCTATCAGATATTATTATTATTTTTTTTTAAATTTGTATTATTTTAATTATTATTATTATTATTATTATTATTATTATTATTATTATTATTATTATTATTATTATCTATGATGGAGAGCCAGTGCGACTAAACTCTTACGAGACACTTCCCCTGAGCATGGTAGAATGAACATGACTCTAAAATCGGCATCATAGCTATAAACGTTATTAGCTGTAGTGTGTGTTGGTCTACTGTATTAATATTCAGTTATTAATGGTGCATTTATTGCCACGAGCCCACTTTTTCTCCCATAGAAAAGGTTAGCAAAGACGCAAAATGATACTGCGATCACAACAACCGATAAAGAAAGTTATGGGGTAACAAATCATTTTTATTCTTTCCGAAAAGAGACCTAGATCATAACTAAAACTCCTTCTCTAAAGTCCTTCTTTACTGCATTAAATTAAATTCCCAGTAGGTGACGCTCTCTGCCAACCCGGAGCACAACCCTGCAATGGGGAGGCACACGTTGACTTGAGTCTAACGACTCCCATCTCGTCATCATTTGTAACCATAGAGCATGAATTACCTCTTGAAGTCATCAGTGAGAATTTACGACTGGTCAACAAAAGCACGTGATTCTCAAACGCACCCCCACCCCCATATTTGGCCGCATACATAGCAAAAACGAAGTACAGTGCATTGCTATAATTCATTAATACATCATAAATCGTGAAGCACAGCGTTATAACGACCAAGATCTACAAATCAAGCCCTCTAAAACAACCTAAATGAGCTCTTACTTTGTAAACTCGTTCTCAGGGCGCTACCCAAATGGCCCCGACTATCAGTTACTAAATTATGGAACTAGCAGCAGCGCTATGAACGCCTCGTACAGGGACTCCGGCACCATGCATTCGGGCTCGTACGGCTACAACTACAATGGGATGGACCTGACCGTCAATCGTTCATCCAATACGGGCCACTTTGGGGCTGTTGGGGATAACTCCCGGGGTTTCCAGTCTCCCGCTCCGGAGACGCGGTTCAGACAGCCGTCAAGCTGCTCGCTGGCGTCCCCGGAGCCGCTGCCGTGCTCCAACAGCGAGAGTCTGGGACCCAAATGCTCCTCGCCCCCTTCCGACCAGAGCGCCTGCACGACGGGCAGTAACCTCACCAACACCACACATTTCACTGAAATAGACGAGGTGAGCGCTTCCTCCGAGACCGAGGAGGGCACCCATAGAGCCAGCGCCAACCCCGCCGCCCGGACGCAGCAGAAGCAAGAGTCCACAGCAACCTCCACCACCACGGCGTCGAGCGATGGCCAAGCACCACAGATATTCCCTTGGATGCGGAAACTGCACATTAGCCATGGTATATAGCCTACGTGATGTCTATCTGTACTTGTTCTGATATCAGAAAGGTTGTGTTTTGTGTGTTCGTTTTATCCGTTAGCGTTTCCTCTTGTTGCTCTTGATGGTGCCTTTATTTGAGCAAATTCCACAAAAGCACCATAAATCTGTCAAGAGGGTAAGCCTCGCAAACCGAGGGCTAGAGAATGGAACGGGGTGAGAGAGAGAGGGCAAAACGGCAGGAAGACTTAAAAGTTGTTGTACCTTTGAAAAGTTAAGCTTTATTACGTGTGGGAACTTTATTACTGCAGGGTGGGAGTAAAACGGCAATAAAATGTGGAGAACGGAGAAAGCCAGTAGAGGGGAAAAAAGAGTGCAAGAAGTTGAGGGATGTATTATTAAGGACAGTGGCTATTCAGGAAAAGAAAATACTACTGTTGTAACCAAGCATGTTCTTTGTAATGGGGAATAAGATGCCCAGTGAAAGGAATTCATTGATAGCCTAAAAAAAACACACAAAAATAACCTAATACAGCCGGATGAGGCGTGTAAACACCATTTGGGGTAGTTTTATGTGCTGTGATAGCCGTTGCCTATATCGGTGGACTCGGTCGTGTGTTGTGTTTACAAACGTGTGCTGTTCAAAGTTATTGAGTATTTGCTTGTGTAATGCTTTTGGTGGTTCTTTCTCGTTAATGTTTATCCCCTTGCGTTTTATCCATGCTATTCAGATATGACTGGACCGGACGGCAAAAGGGCCCGAACAGCATACACTCGCTATCAGACGCTAGAGCTGGAAAAGGAGTTCCATTTCAATAGGTACCTTACCCGGAGGAGGAGAATAGAGATAGCCCACGCGCTGTGCCTCTCAGAACGGCAAATAAAGATCTGGTTCCAAAACCGAAGGATGAAATGGAAAAAGGACAATAAACTGAAGAGCATGAGTCTGGCTACTGCAGGTAACGCTTTCCAGCCATAGACGTCACGCAAGTAAATAATACACTACGAGGGGTGAAAAGAATACACACATTCAAAATAGTTTTTAAAAACACAATAACTGAGTACTGTACAGCGCGGCATCTTTTGGCATGTTGTTGATGTTTTAGGGCAACTTAACTTATACTGTGGTACTGCTTCTATAAAAACAGTTCATATTCATATTCATATGTTGTTGTCTTTTTAATACAACTGTGATTATTGTTTGGAGGGGGGGGGGGAGAAAAATAGCTATCAATGCCGCCCGTTGTTATTGTTATAAATATCGTTTATGTGTCAAGTGCTATGTTACTGCTTTCTTGAAAGTTGGCATGTGAGCTCTTAAATGTTATAACTTATTTACAAACTATAACGAACATACTTTACGAGTTTACATCTTTAGAGACTCCTCTGCCCAAACATGAAGTTAAGCTATTTTAGACAGGCCCCTGTATTGCTTTAGCAGGAGTCACGGTGTGTTATATATGATCACCTTCATGTTTTCATACCATTGTTTGAATCATTTCTTTGGATTATTGTGTCATGTGTTTAAATTACTCATTTATTTTTTGAAAAAAGGGAAACTTGTATATACAAAATCGTGACTAGAATTCCCGTATCCGTTCATACGTGTGTATAGTTATATTCCAAATGTAATTGTATATTATTGGATCATGCTTATGTTCCAGAAAGGATGTATATATTAGACATTTTTCATGTGACCAATTGGCTATTTGTATTGGGCAGAGTGAATGACAAGTGTGTGGGGGAAAATGACAATTGTCATGTCGGACTGCCTGTAAGCATTCTGCCAATAAGCTTTTTGTATTTGTTTGTAGCTTACCTTGGAGTACAAAATAAAGTTCCTCATACTCAGACCAAACCCCTCGAGCACACTGCTTGTAATTCTCTACCCCCTGCCTACCTCACAAACGACCCAGCTGGGGTCAAACACGCATCTCCCCTGTCTACCCACTGTCCAAACCTGGTGGACATGTATCCTGCTTTGTACGACATCAGCTGTCAATTCGTCTCCAAAACCTTATCAAAATACTTCGGGAATATGTCTTCCACAAATGCAGTCGGCCACATGATAGGCTGGAATTAAGTCATAAATGGAACAATCGCAGATACGCATTACGCACAAGGACATAGCCACTACTGCAGTCATTCCCATGTTTAAAATGCAACCTGAGGGACATGTGGCAATCCCAACGACAAAACAACTGAAACTCAACTAAAATACACACCGAGCACACACTCTTGGCCTATCTCTTGTTGACAAACGTTGACATCCAAAACATTAACGAATTGGGCACTTTTCTGTAATGATTTCCTCATTGTTAAACGGTGCCCCTCCTGTACAAATTAGTTTACGTCTCACTTTCAGTAAACAAGCACTGAACTTTCAAACTTACCGGTGGGTTCTCAACCGTTGTTTCTGGTCCTACGCTACTTTTTAGAGCCGAGTAAAGGTCCTGCCAAAAAGCCCCATCTGCCCGGCGCTGCCTGGCCAATTGCGTTTTGAAAATTTGCTTTCCCCTTTGGCCAAACTATACCAAAAGAAGCTATGACATTTACATGTCAAACGGATGAGGGTTTTATCTTGAAGTTAGATCGTAAAAATCGCCCAAGCCACCGACAGATACCCCTTACTGGCTCTCAAAAGTCACGTGGGGTCCATAAAGTTAGTTTTATGGTTTTGGGGAGTTGACAATATATATTTCACATTCTAGAATGCAAGTGACGGTTTAACTGCTTCCGAGGGATTCTAAAGGGTCAGTAGTTAGACAAGAGCTCTGTAGTAGGCCACTGCCATGCCCTTGTCTGGTACACACAATGTCAGCGCTCCGGTTCGAACCATTTCAATGCGGGAAATGTAGCCCGTGGACTGTATGAACGCACCAACTGCACAGTAAGTCCAGTTTTAAGGCTGATTTGGCTGGTGGTTAGGCCTAGGGACAAGGGGGGATGAAGAGGGGAGGCATCGTGTGTAATGACTGTAATTTATTTGACTCTCAACAGTGGTATTAATATGGTGCTGATTCTCTGGAACTTCATATATTTCAGGTATTTTAGTTAGGCCTATCTGCTATGTGTGGGGACATGTGATATAGGCGTCATAGATACATGTGTTTATGTGTGCTTGTGAATATGCTTTAGTTGTGTATTTGTGGATGTAACTATACAAACCTTGACCTCTGCCTCTGAGGGAATTCATGTAGACTCTACTGTTGAGGGAAGTTACTTAGACATATAGCCTGTCGTTTTTTATTGTCATTTTGCATCTATGAAATAAAATGTTGTTGTGGTATACACTTTGACATCCTGATTTGAAAGTATTGTTATTAGATATACAATTATTGAAATGTTCTTGTCAATAATCTCATAACGAATTAATTTAAAAAAAGCTAAGGCGTTAAAGTGCTTGGTAACCTGGAGTGGAGTTGCTTCAGCCACAAACAGATTACAGCATAGGCTACTCGACGGTCATGGCGATGGGTCCTTAGACAGTATAGAGCTGTGAACAGAAAATAAAAAAGTTCAAAGTGATTATTAATATGAATATGAGTGTAATATGCGTGATTATGGTTGTACATTGTTTCTACCTGTCTGACTTGAGGATCAGATATGCTATTGTGATTATCCAGTTGGCAATAGATTACTTTTACCCACACTTTTACCAACACTTTTACCCACACTTTTACCCACACTTTTACCCACACTTTTACGCACACTTTTACCCACACTTTTACGCACACTTTTACGCACACTGGTTTAGTGTGTGGAATGGATATCAATATCAGCAATCAGAAAATGTCACCAAGTCCACTATGCCCCCCCCCCCCCCCCCCTCGTACCCTGTTCGTACCCTGCCCAAGTATTTTCAAGCAGGGAGGGTGTGAATAACTGAACTGGATGCGAACATTCACATTCGAAACCTGTATCAAAATCTCCATGTAGGCAGGACTATTTCAAGGAACAAAGCCTTGAGTTAAAGTCCCTGAGATATATTCAATACCATGGAAATGGCACCTCTGTATGACGTATGATTAAATCATGTCAATTGTTTAATAGTTGTGTCAACGCGACACTTACATTTGAGACCAACTGTAGCTGAACTCATTTGTAAACTTTAAACTCTAAATCATTACATGTCCTTGTGTAAAGATCTTTATCGTGGAATCTCTGGCAGTTACTGTCGTTCAAAAAACAGAGGATACAGACGTCATTATTTTAACAATTAATAGCTATGTAGTCTACCCAAAGCAGGGGGCAACCGCAAAAGAGATAGGCTAGCGAATCAACGGCTGCTGATAGGGAGGGATTTTATTTCGGAAGTTCCTCAGAACTCGTCTACAGATCTCCAACTGTCATTAATTATTTTCTCTCAGATCTATCCCAATGTATTTTCAATCTGGGGACGATTGGCCCTCTTCCAGTATTTTCAACCGTCTGGACAGTTCTTGTTTGTAAGGACAGTTGTGCGTGCACATAATGCAAAATGTTAAGAAAAAAAACATCTTTACGCAGTGGAATATTTACCAGAAGAGTTATTCAGAATCAACAGTTTTGGTTAGCATTACTCATATTCATGACAGGCCAAAATTAATTCACAAGGATATTGGTTTTATATGTCTAATGGCAACTTTTGCATTTGATAATCGGAAAATGGAAAATCCACTATAGGCTTCTCTATGAGCCCTATTTAAACTTCTATTCATAGGACGAATAACAGCATATCGAACTATGAGCAGACCGATGTAAACACGTTATTAATGTTTAGTTTCACAAGAATACCTATATTACAATAACGATTGCCAATTAGGTTAATATCAGATTATTTTCACTGAGACTACATTTAATTGCACTTTCTCTTTTCACAAATATTGTCAAAATCAACAATCATATTTTCAGCTGTTGGGAAGCGTCCCATACGGTAGACAATTTGAGAATCCAATATTGTCCAGTGGGATCTTAGGCCTAGTTCATGTGTTTTTTAACTCTCAATCCTACAGCGTCCTATTTATATATAAAAAAATGAATATTGGGTTTCCGGTGTATTTTACTCTTGGCTCGTGGTGTGTGTGTGTATGTATATGTGTGTATGTATATGTGTGTGTATATGTGTGTGTGTGTGAGCGCGTAACAGACGGAGGAAGTTCCAGCCAGTAAACAGGAAGGCGAAACTCTGGTCGCGAGGAGAGGTTAGGGCTTCCATTTCATTTTTCATTGGCTTCCTTATTATAATGATAGCCAACAGTCGGGAGGGCTCTGGCCAGAGGCCTCAGCCGGTCACAGAAGTAGTGCGCGACTTATGCATTTTTTCCTCTTCAAAGTTGTCCAACGGGTTCACCGACCTAAACCCCCACGATGTCGACCACTTAGTTTTTTCATCATCCGTTTCCCGTTTAAGTAGGCTACATGTACTTTTTGAACAGTCAGAGGTTTAGCATGGGCATAAAAGTTTGTAGATGTGTGGGTGAGTAACTAGGCGACAGCTTTTTCATTGCAAGGTGTGTGTGCTTTTACGTGTGGGGTGTGTTTTGGTTATGTGTAGGCAGAACATGAGAGAGCAGAGAGAAGCGTATCGGTAAATGGGTATGACAAATTGTATTGTGGTTTTAACAGAAATTCTAAGATGTGTGTCACAAGCCTTGGACTTTTGCAGTGCTTTCAATTTGAGGCGTGTATATAGCCAATTTCATTTGAGTTTAAAGAGAACATGACTGACCTAAATAATCTTGAATTATGACTGAAACTTGTCTATGGAATTTGGAGAATTGCTGTTGCTTGTGAGCACGACTTTCCCTTTTGTCTGTGTCTCTACTGTTATTTGGTTTCACAAAAACCTCAAAATCATTCCGGTCTTTTCGATGGAGGACCTGGAACATTCGTGTGCCACAATTTCGAACGTTTAAATTGCCATTTGAAACCGCGTAATGTGTTTTGCATATTGATAGGGGTAATCTGGGCGCATATCTCATCCATAATACATAGGGTGTCACCGCGAGGTCAGCAGACGAGCGATGCAAAGCGAGCTCTGAGTGCGCAGGCGCAACCACATTACAGCAAGCTCATCAAGTACCATGTTTACCCACCGACAGGGGGAAAATAAATGAAGTAAGTTGTTCTTATTTACCTATTGTTTACCCGCTTCTGTATCCGCTTCTCAGGGTGTAATAGGTGTCGGGGGGGGGGGGACGAAAATATCCTAAATGTGTCTTGCACGTGGGCCATGTAGTCTCCACGTTTGAGAGAGGACTTCAACGGAAACGCGCTGAGTACTACTATAAATCTGTTTGCAATTGCAGGCTGAGCAAATCTGATATTCCTTGCGTTGAGATAAGAACTTGATAACGCCAAATCCTTGTTAATATTCGCTAAGATTTATGATAAGGGGATCACCCTCCTGCAAATATTTGAGGTTGTATATCACCTATATTGGATGTGTATTCCATGCATGTTGAAGTTTAGTGATAACTGGGGGAAAGGGAATCTGTACATCATTTCATTACTTCAACATATTCCCTTCAACGGGCTATTAATTCATCCAGAAACCGCAAGTTATATTTGTGCAACTTTTAAAATTCTTATGTAGGCCTATGTATGTGCTTTTTTTTGCATATTGCAGATGTGTAACATTTATTTCACTCCTAAACTAGTTGTTAATGGTTTGCGTCTTTCAATTCTATCTATACAATTATTATTATTATTGTTATAGTTTAACAATGAAAGTGGGCCATTATTGATCAAAATGTAATGTGTGAAAGACACGTACGATATACAGGACTGTTTCATGTGAATACATATCGAATCTCACACTTTTACCATTTGATGTCAGCATTACAAAGTATTTCCCAATAAAGTTTAGTTAACTTTGGTGATCTTATTCTTCCTCAAAAACCACTTCACCATAATCCAACCATCCACCAACAACCTCTTTTCAAAAATACTTACACAACTTAATGTGTTTCATATCTTTTTTTTATCTCAATTTTACGCATGGTGCATATCTTCATCAGGCTAAATATTTTCTGGAGTAGGCCTTAAACCACAAACACAAAAAGCTGGATGTCTTCCCCTTGTAGTTATTTTTACACAATTAGATCTGTGCCAAGGAATATTCACTTTAAATGCAACTCTCTCCCATCGCCAGCAGAGCCCGCTTTAGACCAAGTTCATAGCCACAAGAGAGAGTTGTGAGTCCGCTTATCTTCCACCCACCCAGCGCTTCGACCATTTGAAACATAACAGTCGATAACCTAAACACTGTTCTTTACTAAAATAGCCCTCTCAACTGCGTAAAATTAAACTTCGATTCTACAGTGGAGGCCACGAATCGAAACAGTCTTACTACAATACAAACAGCAATTCACGTCAGACTGTCTATCTCCCTGTTTTTCGTCGCTTTGTTAACTACACGAAGAGCTGGAAAGGCAACAAGAAAATAAACCAGCAGTGTCTGTTAAAAGCAGTTTTGACATAAGAGAGTAAGCATCGTAGTCTCCCGGTCTTTCTCTTCTCCCCTGAAGCTAATAAAGGAAGTTGAATCCAGTATTGGTAGAATGTCTGTATAGCTAGCTGCATGGGGTCAAACAGTTGAGGGGTCAAAAGTTTACGTCGTGCGTGACTCTGCAGTCGGCTGTCGACTCTGTATTATAGACCAATTGCTTGGTGTCAATGGCAAAGTGGGAGAGGAGAGGGAGGGATAGAGAGGAGGGGGCGCGAGGGAGGGGGCTATAGATTGTCTCATGCGCAAAGATGAGAGAAATGATAGAGAGAGGAGAGGGATAGGTGAAGGGCTGACCTTCGTGGTAACAAAGCAAGCCCCAGCGCGCGACGGAGAGAAAAATGGACGCTTAGATTGAGGGAAGAAACGGAAGGATTTGGTGACATTGGAGGTCCCTCACGCACAATGCAGGTGTTTGCTCTCCCCAAACGTCCTGTCACAGGGACAACGGGAAATATCCCGTTGTCCCTGTGCAAAAGTTACGTGCAATAAAATTGTATTTATTTTCAACAGAATCAAACAATATGTCTGTTGTTGTGGTGGTCTAGTTTACCTTTTGGCAAAGGATTACGTACAGAACGAGAGTAAACTACCCATACATAAAATGCATGATGAAATTTTTATAATTTTGTCTAAAATAGCTCACGTCTCTTCATCGTATTGCAATTAAATGATAGGCTAGCATGTGTGGTTCTATGTTAATTTGTGGGTGTTTTAAAAAACATCACCATATAGGCCTAGATCCAGAATTATATAGTTTCCCCCTTTCTAGCATTGGATAATCAAAATAATGATAGGCCTTTCAATTAAGCACACTTCATTGACACTAGCCTATATATTTCCGCTTGTTTTGCATTCTTTTAGTGTCAAACATTTAGCTAATTGGCCTGTATGAGGACACTTGTCAGTTGAAAAAATATGGGAAATTACAAAGTAAAATTAATTATTTGCTTTATTGTTATTAATTCTACTCTTCTAATACTACAACAACTGCAACTATTATACTTGTATTAGTCGTAGTTGTAGCAAGCAGCAGCTGGCAGTAGTGATGTGCAGTAAATCATTATGGTGTTAGTGTTACTGCCATGGTGGAGGTCAAATTATACAAGTAATAGGCTATAGTATAGGCCTAATAATACAATTTGTGTTAAACTTGAATGTAGTGAAATATCTGAAATATCTGTATACGATCTGCGGTTATGAACCCCAGAGCCCTCCCTTCCCCTCTCTGTGCTTATCAGCGTAACGCCGTCAACAAACATTTTTATCTTGCTTACCATCTTAAAAATCCCTCACCTTATCTGATTTTCCGCTCAAAAATAATGCGCACGGAGACAGAACCAACATCTTGAAAAATGAGTCTTTAGGCTGGAATCCTTATTGAGCAGGTTCATTATATTTCTAGACGCTACAATTGCATATGATGGTTTTCCCCTCACAAATGTGTTGGATTGTTTTTGTTTATGTCTATTTTAAGATAATGTATTTTGCAACCCCTGTAACAATTTAAACAAAACACAACAAAGTCTGTAGGCTACTAAAGACGTATTGCAATGTAGATGATTTCAATAATCAAAAGAAGGAAAACACCCTCTCTGTTGAAAATGTAAATGTGTCACTTCCACAAAGAACTGCAGTAAACAGTGAAAATACAAGGAAAACATCCCGTTCCCCCACCCCATTTCACTGCGAAAGCATGGGTAAAGGATAGTGGTTGGCAGAAAAGGGATGTTTAGACAACGTTTTGTCCACATGGTGACAACTTTCCCTAGTAATAATATCAAAGTTGAATACCTGGAATACGGCTATCATACAATCTGGTTGACCTTTGGAACCCTAAAACACCACCCTTCAGCAAATTCATCAACAAAAAGGCCTCCATTTTTCTTTACGTAAACCTCTTTATCTACGTCGAGAATTTGAATGGGTGACTTTGGACATATTGTTGAGGTATGCTTAATGTTGGGGGGAGAAAAGAGAGAAGGGATAAACGAGATAATTGATAATGCAGTAAGTAAATAATTACGTTATTGACAAACATTTGGCCTAATGGTAGAGTTTAGGATTATATAATTCTGGTTGGTCGGTATTTTGGCAAACAAATAAGTGCATAAGTGGTGAATAATTGTGTTAGAGAACATATCCCTATTGGAGTTCATCCGGAGTTCACTGAATTAATTTCAATTCCATTGTAGCTTGTGCGGTTGCCTAGCAGGGTATTGCCGTGAATTTTAATATCTGCAGTTTGCACACGGCTAGAGAAAGACAATAATAAATGTAGCTATCGTATCTTTACATTTTTCACTACGTCAAAATAATTAACATCGAATGATAGCAAAGATTATTTCATTTCTGGTGAGCTTAAACACGATGCGTGCTTCCCTAAAATGTCCAATGTAGGCCTATTATATATTTAGATGAAAATAAGACAAAGAGTGAGCACATATGTTAGATCCACAATACTCAATAAATCTAGTGTAAGGAAAGGGTATCGAATATCCTCAACTGCAATTACTTAATACTTTCAAGTGCATTTATGGTGAAATATAGGCTATCAACTAACAATCAATTCATAAATGTATAAAATGTTAAACAAAGCATATACATTTTAAACAAGATAGATTTCTAAATGTTAGTCTACATTAACCATATTGTATATCACGGTTTGTTAACTGCACATTTGGTTCATTGTGCACAGGAGATTTTATTTATGCAACAAAGAAAATGAAAATCACTATGCTTGAGTTGTTTTTCGGGCTTGGAAAGCCTTTTTGAATGAGCCCCCTTCCTAGTCCATTTTTCTTCAAAGTAATGACCTGGGCACAATTCTATATGACCGAGCAAGCTATGCATACATTACTATAGAAGTTGCGTGTGGGAGAGACCCAAAGAAGGGGTGAAACGCAGGTCAGCACGTCTAACAAATATTAAAATGTCCTCGGACTCTTGACACGCCTTGCTGTTTAACAAAGACTGCCAAACTGCGAGATTAATACGAAAACTTGAGTCCACAACAAAAATGCCTTAAAGCACCCGGTGGTTTGTCGCGTTCACAACAGTAGAGGGGTAATGTGCATTTTATTTTTTTAGATGTATTAGGTGGCATGCGGTGGTGTTGAGCAGGGGGAAAGACTAGCCCTCTTTAGTCGCCCACCGCAAGGTTAAAGCGACTATGTCGCATTCGTTCGACTGATGAAGTTGGTCTCCTGCTGTTTAATCGAATTATTTTCTTCCTCTTATAGTATGTCTACGCGTCGGAGATTGGCTTGCGCCCTTTGGATAGTGTAATGTCCGCCTGCCCATTGTCGCCCTATGCAACCGGAGTGAAGCTTAGGCGAACACCGCGGAAATGAGAGGGAGTTTCACGCAGAAAGGTATCACGGAGAGGTCACGGGCTAAACCTGTAGTGTTAGAGAAAGGAAAAGGGGGCTTCAGGGCTCACGGTACGGCGAAAGAGAAAGAACGACTTGGAGAATCGACAATAACCGGAGCAAGACCGCGTCCTGTGTGCAGCAAGAGAGATAGGGAAAGGAGGGAATCTAAGACGAGATGAAATGTGCCAAAGAGAGAAGTAAGTAAGAAATTGGCGCTTCATTTACATATCGCGGTGTTCTCCATAGAGCAGGTGCTTGCCTGGGCGGACCACGTGCTTTGCACTGCGGTGAGTGGCACTGTTCCCCCTCCTTTCATATTCCGAGTAGTTATGACTTTAATTCAACCCATTGAGGCGCAGGACCCTGAGCACCGTGTGGTGTTTTGGGGGTGAATATTTACCTTGGCTATAGTTTGTGGGTGCTCTCCTTGAATGCCTGTCGGTGTACACATTAACCCCCGAAGGGGCAGATGGCTCAGGGGTCCCAATGCCGTTCAGAGGGGATGGTTAAGGGGGTGAAGGCGAGGTCGTGGACTCCAGGGGGTGAAATGGCTAGAGTGGGCACAAGGGCTGGACATTCTCCCTTATGCTATGAAAACATATTGGTCCTATTTTTGTGCATTAGAATTTAGTCGCGTGACATAAGTATGATTAAGACTAGCTGGATTAATTTGTTCATATTGTCCACATTATATATGATTCATTCAGCCGCGATATAAAGAATTCCAGCTGTTTTGAAGAGTAAGAAATAATAGACTGAGACAATGCAAGAAAAGGACGATTTGAGTGTTCAGGACATTGTTAAGGCCTATTTGTGAATTAAGCAGCCCAACGAACATGTAAACGCTAGGGGTGCTAAAGATTTCGTAATCTAGATTTGGTTTGTTTTTTTCCCTCATTACAAAGTATGAAACGAACAAAGAGAATTTTGGTATAGAGAGGTTCACTTCGATTCCATCTACATTTTTTCGTTTTTCTGAATTTACGTTGGCTTTTGCGCAGTAATAGTTCCATAAGTTGAAATTGGTCCCAAATTCCATAACAAAGAGCCCTTGCGATTTCTAAACAAAGACCCATCCAAAGAATAACCTATACTCATTGATATATGAACACTTTGCGATATATATATAGACTAAAATGGACACATGGGATTATGAAATATCAATATGCCTACTTTTTTCTTGTTTTATCGCTCTAATTTATTAGTAGCCTATTAAATAATGGCACAATATAAGATATTTCAAATTATTTTAATTCTCCATCATATGAGTAGCCTACCACTGGTATCGTGTTAGATTATTAAATCATATCTCCTCATTAAATAAATAGCCTCAATAAATATATAAATATTCTCCTTAATAAATATTTGAATATGTAAAAAATATATTTTCTAAGTCAATATTGCAATTTATTTCAAAAAATGTGTATGTGAATCTAATTTGAAATGCCTCTTACAGAGGATGGTTTGAGAAACATGCTTGAGGTTGACTGGAGGTGAAGGTCTTTGTTTTAATGTGTATAAACATTATTTTATTTTTGGAAAGTAAAAGCTGTGCTCAGAGACTATTTCACATGTAGCCTGGGCCTATCATTCTCAGGGGTAGCCTATACACACATTTTATCCGAAATATTTCAACATCGTTTGATAAGCATTTTAATATAACTCTGTAAGTCATTTACAGATATAAAATGCCAACGCAACCTATTTCTATTAGGTATTGTTTACAACACATTTAACACACATTTAGCTCTCACAATGAAGTCGACATCAAATGGTATTCTCTAAATGCTGTCGTACACAGGTCTTACCTTGATAGTATTGATGATATTTTAGCCTTTTGTATATGGTCAATATGCTTGCTTCTTCGTAAGGTTTGAGTCTTGAGTAACCAGAATGAGTATATGTGTTTTTTTCCAGGACGTTTAAAATCGAAATGAGAGACTCTGAGCTTGTTGTGAGGGGGAAACTTGTTAAAAAGGTCGTAAATTCTGCTGTGCTGCTTTAAGGATGTGAGAGGAGTTGGCCACTTCTTCCTTCGTGCATATTTTATTGTTTTATATACCCTACATCCGGATATTGCCGTTTGAGTGGTGTTTGCCGGTGACTTGTAAACAAAAATGACCTGTCATAAAAAAACAAATGTTGTATTATAGCCTGGGCTCGAGCATCGGTTGACCTTTCTGAAGTTTGACTCACTTGAGCTTTCTTACTATGTGTATCGTTGCTTGTCAATATTGTGTACAGTAGTCGATAAGGAGCTGGCTATCTTATCATCCCGCACACCCTCAAGTTTATTCACTTGGCTTTTGTTCGCTCTGCATTGTCAAATAGATTACTGGCGGTTATAAACGAGCTACCCCTTCTCTTTTAATTGTAGAAGTGTGAGCTTCAGTCTCCCCTGAATATTAATATTTTTTAAACGCAATTACTTTCACTGATTTGCTCTTACTATTATTTTGTGGTTACTCAAAATCACAATGCCATTCACCTATTGTGCAATATATTTTGGTGAGTCATGATGTCTTTTTCAAAACATAAATGCATAGAAGAAACAAATGTGAATTTGTAAAGTTGGTCCCTGCACATCACGAGCTAGCTATGTTTGCGAGCAAAGCACCTTTCATTATGTAGTGCTGTAGCACATTGCTGACACACTTGAAGGAAGCCTGCTTTGGGCGTAGCACGTTGACATGACGCAGTCAAGGTGAGCAGCCCCTTTCAATACCTGTCCGGAGAATACCTGTCATCTATATATACCCTGTAGATCCGGATTTGTGTGAAAAGACTCACGGTCACAAATTCGTATCTAAGGGAGTATGTAGTTGATGTATACACTACAAGCCATCGATGGATACAGACGACTGCCAGTTGATGTTTATTTGAATTGTGTTGTACCATTAGGATATATTATCCCAATGTAGGCTAATGGGGTGAGATACTTTGTTATTGTTTTTCATTGTTGATCATTTCAGTGGAAAAGGTGAACCGAAAGTTATAATGGGTTTTATTTGCCATGTTAATCTGTCAAGTGCTGTGATTTGCTTGTCTTCCACTGAAAAGCGTATTCACGGTGCCACCATTTCGATTGAGAAACAGTCAATTTGGACAACAAAGGAGTTTTATCGCATGATCACTCACCATGCATGGAGCCTTATTCCATCGATAACATTGCATGGGTTAGGAGAATGGAGCCCTGATAAGGACCAAAACTATTATTCGGTTGGCAATGCAAGGGCGCGTGGTCTCAATTACTATGCAAGGTAGGTGTGTAAATTGGTGTGCAGGATAAACGTGGTGTTTAGGGGGGACTGGCGGTGAACTCGCTTTAATGCAAAGGTCTAGCTGTGATTTAGGAGGCTTTGTAACCTGAATTAGTTGATGAATTTTTTATCGATCTTAAACAAGCCTAGATTCATCTCTGACAGCCTTCTGCTGCACGCAGCGCACGCCAGGGCGTTCTCTCACCATTATTGGGGAGTGCATTTAAAAGCTTGGCAAGAACGAGCACACGGCATCACTTTTCCCAGCCCTTGTTTTCAAAAGCTCCAGCCAAAATAATAAAAAAATAGTGAGTGAATATGGCTTAACTATCAAGCTTGGGACGCAACTCGTTTCTTGTTTATGTACTGTATCACGAATTGGACAGGTGAGGGGGTTGGTTAGTTGATCTGCTCTGTAGACGTTTGGAAACTCCGGTGGTATGTATTTCTGGCGTGTCTGCTTCAGGTTGTTATTGTTTTGATTCGTGCTTTTCGCGAGCGTGCTAGTGTGCAAAAAAGTATGCAACATTCGGATGCCACAAACTATGCCCAGATGATATGCGGGTATGGCTAATCCTATTTCCTTATCCGGGAATCGTCAGGATCCACGCCATTGGCTCCTGCTGTCACATGGATTCTTAACTTTGTTCACTTGACAGAAAGTAGGAGGGTTCTACGAAACAGGAAAACGAGTAAAGCGATAGATATAAATTTTAGTATATTTGTGTGCAATTCAAAGAAATTAATGGCCATGAGTTCCTATTTGATCAACTCAAACTATGTGGACCCCAAGTTTCCACCCTGCGAGGAATATTCACAGAATGACTACCTACCCAGTCACTCTCCGGACTACTACAGCGCACAGAGGCGAGAGCCTGCTTTTCAGAATGAGTCGATCTACAACCAGCGGTCAGGCTGCACCGACCCGCCTTACACAACGTGCCAGGGTCCGGGGCAGCCCACGGTGGTGATATCTCCACGGGGTCACGTCCTCCCCCCAGCCGGACTCTCAACCCCTGTCCCGGAGCCTAGCCACCATTGCGACTCCGTAACTCCAAGCCCTCCACCCGCCTGTGGCCAGAATCCCCTCAACCAAAGCCCTTCCACTGCCAGCTCTCGCAAGGATCCCGTGGTTTACCCCTGGATGAAAAAAGTCCACGTAAACATCGGTAAGTGCTGCTAACTTCTCCCTAGTCTGCGTCTTTGTGAGCCTGAATCAGTTTACCTAAGGTGGGAAGCTTAGTGTTCGGTGCTAAATCTCTCTCCCCTCGTGAAGTAGCCCTTGGTCTAGATTTACGATCGGCTGTTTGCAGGGCAATATAATTACATCCACCATAAATTTTTATTGCACTTCTTCGCCAAGTACCTTTGAAGTCTATGCAACCTAGCCCTTCTAATTTCCTCCTAAAATTGGTTTTATGACGACTCGACTATCCCATAAGTTAAGTTTTATGCTTTGGTAATTTGATTTTAAGTGGTTGGATGTACAAACGTGTACTTTCCTCTGTTGCCTCTCTATTGTTCATGGAAAACTTTTATGGAAGCTAAAATATTCATATTTATGGAGACTTCAGTAAAACACTGATGGTAAAGGCAAATAGTTGAACTCTATTATGGACCCACACAACTATTCTGCAATAATTAGAGTGTGTGCTTTGAGAACTAGGGCATGCATTCAGACAACGACAAATGAGACTATTGTAAAGTCACTGTTTAAAGACTTTGCCCTGTGCATAATGCCAGCGCCATACTCCAGAAATTCAAAATTAAGGAGTTAGGGCCTTACTTTTAGATAGGTTATTAGGTTTGTATTTTATTAGGCTTTGTGTGGGTACAATCCACTGTGTTTTGTCTTGTTTTGAATTAGTTGAATCATTATCCAGCACCCATTCAGACTATAATAATACCCTCATGCGCCCCTCATTCACAGTAAACGTAAAGAAAATACAATGAGCATCCATGGACGTAGGCTTACTTGTAGAATTTTGCATAACATAATCCAGCAAGGTTATGTCTATATAGGCCTACCCTGTTGACACGTTCTGAGGCCGATTTAATATAATATAAAAAAACATTTGAGCTGTGATTTAATAATATTTGTTTCGGCCTACAAATGCGATACATGTGTGTTTTGGGGATGGACTGTAATATATAGCTCTCTGTCCCACAGTGAATCCAAATTACACAGGGGTGGGTGAGCCCAAGCGCTCGCGGACAGCCTACACGCGACAGCAAGTCCTGGAGCTGGAGAAGGAGTTCCACTACAATCGCTATCTGACCCGGAGACGCAGAGTGGAGATCGCCCACACCCTGGTTCTGTCCGAGCGCCAGATCAAAATCTGGTTCCAGAACCGGCGGATGAAATGGAAGAAAGACCACAAGCTGCCCAACACAAAGATCCGCTCCAACAATAACTCCAACAACACAAACTCGCAAAGCAGCGGGCTCGCGTTGGGGAGTTCTCAGAACCGAACCAGCGGGCCTCCACCGAGCCTATAGCCTCCACCCTCCCCTAACCATCCACCACCCACCCACCATGCACTTTGAAACCTCCGTTTCTGGAGTGGGATACATGGATTCCACCATGTTTTTACCTCCCCTCTTTAATTCAATTACAGGGATAGAACATGTGGGGGGAAAGAGAAGGGGGAGTAAAAAACGAAGAAGAGTAAATGTGTATCTCAAAAAATGTAGAAGGGGAGACGATTCAAACACAAACACTTCCAATGATGTGTTCACAACCCGATCCAGTTCCCTTTTTTATCCCGTGCCCCTCTCCTACTCTCTCTATCTCTCTCTCTCTCTCTCTCTCTCTTTCTCTCTCCCCCTCCATTAGAACAGAAGGCGGCAGATACTTTTCAGATTTGGTGAAGATGGATCCGTATTTCATCTTTAATCATGCCAAACTCGGCCCCATTTGTCATGTTTACTCTGCAGTACAAAGGATGAACCGTGGGCCTGCCCATTACCTCGACGTCCAACGTTGTGTTTAATAAATGAGCCCTCTTGTTTCGTCAAGAGCCGTTTTCTTACTCCTTTTTCTCTCCTCAATACTAAAAAATACACCGAATATGTTCTCCGAACATGAAGTTTTTTGTAAGAGAAAATATAGCTGAATCTCAGTTATATTCTATGTTTATATATTAAGACTGACAACGATTGTGAGGTCCGTTGCTAGTTCATTTTTACAGGGACTCGTTTTTCCTTCTTTGTTTCTAGCAAAGACAGGGTGCATTTGAACAAAAGATGGTAAATCACGGTATTAACAAAGGACAGTCGTCGCAGTGGAATGATGGACCTGGACTTATAGAATACTTACATATATGAACCAAAATCTGGTACAAGCCTACCTAAGCATTATAAACACAGCACTACAATGTACTACCTAGCTATTATAATTACCTCAGTTGTACTTATGTTCATTATTTTCTTGCCTTGTGTTATGAAGTGACAGGTTGAGCTCATTTGAATTTTGTGGCAAGTATCTGCAATACGAACATATTCATTTCTTGTAAGTGAAATGTAATTTAAGCAATTTTGTTGGCCAGGGTTGTAAAGAGAAAAAGGTGCGTATATTGCATGACTGAATACACATTTATTTGATATTTTATATTTTTCTGTCTGGTATCTTTTCTTGGCACAAACATGCGCACACACTCCCTCTTTCTTTCGCCCTCTCTCTCACTCTCTCTCTCTCTCTCGCTTTCTTCTCACCATGTGCCATTTTGGGTATTTTATTTGTATGTGTTCCTTTTATTTACATTCCAAAGATCAGTCCTGTCGCTGATAATGTCGAAATTTTAGTTTTTTCTTCCTCCATATTTGAATGTTGCTCTTTTTCTGCTCTTTCTCCTCCTCAGTGTCTACCTATTATTTGTAAATAGCTATAGAAATGTAATAAATGGCTGAAAAAGCATCCATCTATCCTCTTTGTGTCCTCCTTTCCCTCTGCCGCTGTTTCCCCAATGCTATGGGTCCAAAAGATAGTGAGATAAGTCGCTCTCTTCAGACCAGCTCCTTTAATAGCAAGGGATGTGTAAAAAAAAAAAAAAAATCAATTTAATTTCGTCCTCCCATGGTGGGTTTTCGTTTGCCTTTCTTTGTAGCCTGTCTTTAAAAAAAATCACTGAACATCTCCGTGGTGATTTATATCTTATGGTCATGAGTGATCCTGGTACATTATGCCTTGTAATCTCGTTTTAAATCACAAACCCCTTCGTTTCACTCTCTTCTCTCGTTAATTTAACGGTGCTCACTGGTGCTGAAAACAGCCTGAAAATATGGATCCTCGTTCTGAAAAAAATGCTAAATAGGTTCTCGGCTCGTGGGCTTTTAATGCTTTAATGAGTCTAATTTTTGCACAACAGTTTCTCGGTGTTTGCTGGCTCGCTGTGTATTTTTTTAAATTACAAAGGAGCGGGTCGGTGCCATAGCTCAAACCCTGACAACCAAATAGATAATCAAGAAGACAAATGGCTTCTTTTGTAAGGCGCGGCTCTTGTATTAATTTTCATTTTCTTCTCTTAGAGCAGGTATCGAAAATATAGAGCAGAAGAAAATAACATTCAGTTTGGGTGTTGAACTTTTAAACAAAAGTGTGGCCTCAAATTGGTCTGCTCGCATTCTGTGGAACAGAGAAGATTTTCTATTACTTGCTGGTAGATGTAAGCCCTTGTGCCATATAGCCTCCTCCAATCCCTTGATGTGATTATATTTCTCACCATATATTTATGAAATGCCTTTTCAAAACCCCCAGCGTCCTACAGGCCTATGCTATGCCTCAAGACATTGAAGCAAGTCCAGACAAAGATACACACATGGTACCATTGAAATACATTCAATGTGATAGGCCTACTATCGAATTCGTTCGTAGTATATTTGAATGCGCTCTTTTTTTAAGTTCTAAAATGTGTTTTCGCGTGAAACTGATGGTAGGCATTACAGCTCACACACATAGATGCACACCATTGATTTTCATGTGGGGCCTTAGGCAATGTCTCTATACTTCTCAGATGGCATGTGATATTATGTCCAAATGTTGTTATATTCACAACAGTTCAAACGTCGTTTATTTGAATAGATACATTGGTCCCCACGCACATGTGTCTTCACACATAAATCCCCCAAGCACTTGCATAGTGAAATAAATGAATTTGCGTGTGACATCACATACAATATGCACCTTAGAATTCTATTCTTATCGTTTATTTTTATTTCTTAACTTCTGCTTTCGGAGGGTGAATAGGAGCGAACAGATTTCTAAGGGGCCCCAAAAGTTCACCACCATTATTTGCGGACAGAGCCAAGAAAAATGTGAAAATTATACAGAAAAATCATTAATCACCTCTTCTCTTTAAACACTTCTTTTCCTCTATTGTCATTCAGCAGCACAACTGCACGGACCTTCTGCTAGGAGGGGAGAGGAGTCTTGGAAGACACTTGAAGATACCCCCCCCCCCTTCTCAACCCACCACCTTCTTTTTGACCAAGTCTTGCCACAAGAAAACTTTTTTCTTGAAGAAAATCCCCATAGAATCCCAACGCATTGAGAATCTTCGCATTACCGAGGATGGCAGCGACGAAGGTAATGACTTTTGTTTCGTTGGTATGCATTGGTTGGAGTTTTATTGCTTTATAGCCCTTGCTTTCACAGCCGGGTAACAGGCGCGCATTTGTTGTGGTCGGGGGGAAGGCTAGGTAGGTTTTATGGTCGCTTTGATATAGTGTGGGGGCTTTTGGAGCCATGCTGTTGTGTATCCATGATCGGTGTGGAGGGTAGAAATGAAGTTGCGTTTTCCTTAGAATTTGTGCAACTGTTTACTTCTCTTGGGCTCCAAGCATCACCTCTGAAATGGTATTAACATGTCAGACGTCTCTCTCGCTCACCCTCTTCCTCTCTTGCTCTCTCTATTTGTTTCTTATCTCATTAGGCCTATGGTTTTAGTACATTATATATATGGATATGGGTGCGTAGGCTTTGTAATAGGCCTACACCCTCATGCAAAATGTTGGCCTTTTGGAATGGACAGCATCCATGTCTTCAAAGCTTGACACTGCATTCTTCCAGGGTTAGGATATTTACATTATTAGAATACTGTCCTATAATTGGCCTATTTATACATTTTCGAATTGAATATACTTTTTTAGTGTTACCTGCAGTTAGATTTGAATTTGAATATTAAGGCTAAGTCCTATCGTTTGTATACAGGTGCGTAAATGCAACAGAGGCCTGGCTATGAGTAATTAGAGGATCAATTGGTCAAACCAAAAGAACGATTCATGGGGGGATACCGAGTGCTAAAAAAATTATAATTTACTTCAAAATAAACGACTTGTAGCACATCTCTGCAGCGCTATTGCATTTAGTAGTTTGCTTAGATGAGCACGAATGCCTCAGAAGTGCATTCACTGCTGGTTGACTCATTCAAATCAGTCTCTGTGGATATATATAAAAAAGTCCATAGGTTTTGCTATGGCTTCTGCTCCCTCTGCGGGCCTGTGTGTCATGATGCGTGTTAAAGTAACCGAACACACATTGTAAAAATATAGGGACCGGTATCGAATAGAGAGGCAGAGAGAAAAAAATCGATGGGTGGAATTGACAACAGAATGGCCTGGCCGAGCGCGAGTTCAACCAGGGGACAGTCACAGACTGACCCTTGGTACCCCTTGACCCCTCGCAGACTGGACACCGCTCCATGTTACATTTCCAACAAAGACCCCGGGCGAGTTAGTCATAACACCGCGGCCAGGTCACTGTAACCTCGGGGCACGGTGCTATCTCGTCTCAGACACCCACGTAAACCAAACAGGGCCTTAAGAAAACAGACAGCGGTGCCCTTTACCAGAGCTATCTAGCTGCATGGATCATTTTTTTCTTTCTCGTTCCCCTCAGATTCACAAATATATAGGCTAAGCCTCTGGTTGCTTTCGGAGACGTTTGAGTTGTGTCTCACATCTCCTTGATAGGCCTCGCTATGAGTGAGACTGTACATTTCAGCAGCTTCAGCTTTACACAGGAAGTCATGGGGCTTTATACCCCCCCTCCCTCTTCCCCCAGATACGACTACTATATGGTATGCCAACGCCTTGCATTGTATCATGCTCCCTCAGTCCCTCTCCAGCCCCGCTCCCTCTCTCCTTGGCCCTAAAACCCCTCCAAGATTTGTTGGAAGCCTCTGCCGCTTGGCCCGGAGAGCTGCGGTGGTGTGGTGCCTGTTTCAGATCACACCGCTAATTGCGAAACAAATAGCCTCCGCGCATTGCTGAATTATTATTGTGGACAGCCATGGAGCGGAGGTCAGCGCCATGTAGTCACATAGATATATAGCTAACACACGCGCACTTTGTGTGCAAAAGCTGGAAGCGTTTTTTTTAAAGGAGACATTAAGTAAAGCAAAGCACCATTGTTACTGCTGCCAGCAACGACGCCCCTTCTAACCCACTGTCCACTAATACATAGTACAGTATAACGTTTTACTGTATTATATGTGTAGGGTGTTGTTTTCTGAACACTAATGCCTCAGCTTACATTCATTGTGCACAAATGTTAACTAGCACAAGCTACCTAGAATAGTGGTTGTTCTCTTTGGAGTCTTTTCCCTTTTCATTGTGGAACCATGGGCTATTACTGAATGTGTGGCTCAATATGATGCTGTTTCATCATATAATCACCAAATGCGG
The DNA here is from genome assembly GCF_045791955.1 of Oncorhynchus clarkii lewisi. Classification (NCBI taxonomy): domain Eukaryota; kingdom Metazoa; phylum Chordata; class Actinopteri; order Salmoniformes; family Salmonidae; genus Oncorhynchus; species Oncorhynchus clarkii. Next base: position 68,126,766 of record NC_092158.1, on the reverse strand, counting down.
AATGTGAAAATAAAAGTAAAGTTCCATGTTACTATATTAGCGAATAAGTTTTGGTTTCAAGGGTAGTAATGCATGACAATAATGGATAATGCAATGAATAATATCACTGCTCCTATCTATAGCATACTTCTAGCTGGCCTCTTTACTACTCTATTACTTAGCCTACTACTACTATTATTATTAGAGCCTGCTACTGTTACTACTAGCTGCTACTACTACTAGCTACCACTACTACTACTAGCTGTTACTACTTTAAGAATACTGATATTATTACAGCCTACTACTGCTACTACTAGCTACTACTACTACTACTAGCTGCTACTACTTTAAGAATACTGATATTATTATAGCCTACTACTGCTACTTTAATTATCCTGCTAATGTTAATAGCACAAATAATGACAGACAGACAGACAGACAGACAGACAGACAGACAGTAAATACATACAAAGGCTACAGTACATACTAACAACATCCATAATTCATCTTTATAATTATGATCGCAACGCCAATATCTTGATACCGTTCATCATGTAGGCCTACCTTCATGTTTTATCATATTTCAGACTGGCTTCCATAGATTTAGAATAGTTTTCAGAAGCATACCGTATTGATTGAAACATACCTAAAATAACTCTAGTATAATACCAGGTTATGTTACATACTGGCTGGATGCTGTCCTATGGAGTCCATGTCCTTCTCAGAATATATTTGAAAAAAGATTGTGTGTGTCCTGCCGGCTCTGACAGATTTACGATCCCCAATAAAGGCCGGGATGTTGGGCTTCGTAAATCAATCTCTGCTTCCCCATATAAACCTAGCCTTTAGCAAAACGTTGTGTTTACATAGCCAAACTTCAGCTTTGATTTTCATGGACTGCTGTTTGATATTTTTGTAGATTTATTTTGATTGACTATTTATTACTATGATGATGATGATGATGATTATTATTATGATGTCTTCTGAAAGCAATAGTAACCCACATATATGCAATTCTTTATTTACACAGTATTTCAATTGCTTTTTTTATGGACACTTCAGTTTTTATATGCAGTTTTATTCAATTCCAGAGTGATTAGGTTAATCATTTACAAGGATAAGGCTTTTGGGTGTTCCCATCGATCACGGACTTTTCTTAGACCTTTTCTTGCAATGTATCCCCCCCCCCCCCCCTATTATTAGGCTATTATTAGGCCTATATAATCATCACTATTATTCTCATTAAGCTATTGGTGTTGTTGTTGATATCAATATTATTATAACAATTAGGCTACACAATATGGTGCCATTTTTTGTTAGTAGTATTCGTTTGTTGTTCTTATTGTGGTAATCTTGGTTGCGATTGTATGGGCCTACTGTGATCAGTATAATTTATAGCCATCATTAATAGTGCTATCACCCCTGCAAATATTTGATTTAAATTATGTGTGAAATCTTTTGGAACTCCTTGAAATGTGTTGTCAGTTTTGGATTTCTATGTTTCCCAGTCGTACCGTTGTGTCTCCCCTATTCTTTTATCGAAGAGAGCAAATCTACAATAATGATATAATAACGATTGATCTGATATGCACAATTGTATTGTTCTACTCTGCCATCCGCATGTAGGCCTATATTGCGTGCATTGTTCACATTTCCCCCGACCGCAAATATTTCAAAGAACCTGCTGGGCAAAGTTATAGCTGCAAAATAGCTTATCTACACAGCGTTGATTTCTTTCCTAAATAGTTCTGGGTAATTACATTTGATATCAAACCCGTTTGTGCCGTTTTCCCTTCAAGCTGTTTAATTTCTTGTTTACGATATTCCCGGGGAAAAGGGAAGCAGCTTCAGTGTTGTGTTGTTCTCTGCTACTCGTAGGCACAGCACCAAGTCCTGCTATTGTTTGACCTTCAGGATTCTCCTTTAGACATAGCTGCATGGGTTTGTTGGACACAGCCCCAGGTCTATTGTTCTGAGTGAGTGCAATGGCAGAGCACACCAAAGGATTGGTACCATTGTTGCTAAGTGCTTGTCTCTCCCCATACAACTCTCTCCTTTCTGCCGCGTGCTACCTGTCTTTTATTCGCTCCATAATGGTCCCTGTAAAAATGAATCACCCTCGTGCCACGGGCTTCCACCAAACTTGTTAATAATTAGATGCCTGCTATTTAGAGATCTCGTTGGCGCAGCTATGTGTGCCATCACTTCACAACTCCTATCGAAGTCATTCGAAAATAAGGATACCACAAAAAGGTAGTTGTTTTCTTTGATCTTTTAGCAATTTTGCGGTATTGAATCACCATCAGTAACGATAGTGCTATTATGAAATTGACTGTGGGTGAAAGAGCGTATTCATCGATTTCATTTCTTCCAGAATGGCCAAAGATGTATTTAATTATTGTGTAAACAAAAGATTTGTGCAAACCAACAAGGGCTTCAACGAATAACATGACATCAATAAAATCAACAATAGACCAAGCAAACAAGTTATTACAACATTGGCTTTTAGTGTACGCCTTCTGTGCATACATCTATATCTAAATAAGGATGGCTTGTTTTTAATCGAAATAAAAACACCCTTATCTCGAAATACATAAACAGAGGTAAGGAATAAAGACCAAACGAACGCACCCAAGAGTTTCACTATCCCCCTCTATTCGTATCATGTCATCCCTCTCATATGGCCACTTACCACAACTTCTTTCAGTAGCCTACATAGCACACACATAGCATAAGACGTATTTCTCCCTTTTACAAAGAGCTGTAGAGTAAACGGTGCAGGCCTATAGGCTAGTCTTTATTGTATATTTCTGTAAAAGATTTAAGTTAGAACGTGGGCTCTGGAGTGTTGGGTCAGAGTGGTCCGGGGAGCGTACAAGGAGAGGTACCCCATCCCCTCCTGGTCACGTGATTCATTAAATAATTAATGCAGAGGTTGCAGAATAGATATGTATTCGTCAGGAATATCGCAGACATGGTCTCCTTGTGTCTGACGTGAAATTCAACTGTCCTTTTAAAAACAAGCCCTATAGCGGAGGAAAAAAAAGAGAGGGGAGAGACACACAGAGGCTGCAATAAAACAAATTTGGACGGGAGTCTCTCGTCGTGTGGACATTGTGAGTATAGCGGAAACGGGGACGCCACTTCCACGCAAGTGCATTGCTGCGCCGTTGGCTTACCCGAGTCAATGAATTATATGCTGTTTGTAATATTGTGGTAAATATGTCAAAAATACTAATCTTGCCGTACTTTGACATCATGCATGTGGTTGCACCCATCATCCCATCGTTTGACTTCAGCCTTGGTTACATGAACAATAGTAGCCTTTACATGTCATGGTACTGCACTGTGTTGCAATGCAATGATAGCGATGTATATATTTTAAAAGCAGCCGTATTACTATTCTCATCCGTCCCCCATCCCATCTCGGTCTTCCTCATGTCTGCATGTCTCTCTCTCCCTCTCTCTTCTTTTCAGCCAGCTACTTCGCTTGATTTATAGTGATATGTGTGTCAGCGGCAGCGGGCTGCCATTGTGTGTTTGTAAGGCAGTTGTGTTGTTTATGGCCGTCTCCACGATAAATCATTTCTCGGGGAAAATGATTGGCGAGTGATGATAAACGGGAATGAGGAAGAGATTCCTGGATCTTCGTTTCTCACTCTGGCTTTTTCGGTGCTTCTTGTCTCTCGCCGGTCGAGAAAAGCGTTTGCCTTTTTCACACTCCTCTCTCCCCCCCGCAGTTGATTATCGCGGGCGATTTACGGCAATGGATCAGCGACTAATATGAAGGCTAAGTAGCTGGAGGTCTTGAGTTACTGCATATGCGATTACCAATTAAGGGAAGATTTGTTTAAATTTGGCAAAACGGGAACGCCTCGTCGCCATGTGAATCTCATAAAAGCGCCGGAGCTCGCCAGCATAGGCCTAGTCATAGCCAGGGGTGTAATACCTGAGCTCCAGACGTTTTTCTGGACAAGATAGATAGACAACTTAATTGGAATTCAAACTTAGTAGGAGAAGAGTAGGGCTATAATTCAGCTAGATGGGATGTGTTGTATAGAGGGGTGGCATGACGAGCATAGCTAAAGGGACTGAAGGATTCATTTTTAGAATATTTTCTGACATTTTTTCGATACATTTTCTGTGGATTTTGTTCGACCATGAAATGATGCAACATTCGATAACTTATGTCAGTCAGTATGGTGGTGTTTAGCAAACAGAAGATAGTATTTTATTATTATTTAGTGTACTATTGTGTCCATTATGCCATCGAATGTCTGCAGGTTGTGAGAATAGCACAGGCATTATTTTTATTGGTTGTGGTGGCATTTTTTGGGGGGGGGGGGGGGGGGGGGGCATATGTTATTTTCTGGGCTAACAGTAGTCAATGTCGTATATGACGCGTTAACGTTATTTTGGTGTGGATATAAAATATGTGTATGCTGCATTGATGCTACTGAAAGAGAAAACTACAAAGACAGACAAAGACTGCAACAGTTTTCCATTTGAAAATGCTTTACTCACATTTTGGTTTGAAAAATGATGACATTACATATAATGACATCAGTATGTTGTCGGATAATGATAATAGGCCTGATAATAACAATCATGAAAAGAATACATATTTATAATAGAGTGCTTCCTTGTATTCATGAATACAAAAGCAGCTTATAAATGTCATTACCATGGCTGGTCTCCTTCCACAATCCTCCCCTTCGCCTCGCTAGTGTAAACCTTTGTGTAACAAAATTAGAACAACTCTGTGGCTCCCATCAAATATTAATGGGCATAGCAGCGAGGGGCAGCACTTTTCAAAATGTCTATTCCAGCGGCGCTACTTGTTGTCGGGCGCTGTGTCAAAAACAATATTCCAGCTCATTTCGGTGGATGCTCAGGGGGCGATGAGAAGGGGACATTGTGCGTGTAAGAGAAAACGGTTGCTCACTGAAACCGCCTCATGTCTGATTTAAATGACAGCCCAGCGTTGGAAAAAATTATTCCAAATGCCAGTCAGATGGGTAGCTAGGCTGGGTGCTCAGATTCTGGGTGGAAACAATTGTGCATCATCATCATCATAGTAAAAAACGAACTATTAACATTACGCACAGCTCTAATACACGTAAATAGGCTACAAATAGATTAGCAGTAACACTTGTAAGTAACATGTAATGGTAGCAACAGTGGGTTATGAGGCTTCTATAATAGCATCAGTATAATACTATTGCAAATGTTCTATATGACTCTCCCTGCCTTAACTAGAGGTTGAAAGCTGAAATTGGGCCCTTTGTTTGAATGGCTCTTCGGTTCGATTCTATAGGATAGGCTACTGCACTTCAAAACCTTTCAACAACCTGCAACTGATTCACGGCGTCCAGATTGTATATGTTTATCTTTATAGGGCTCTATGTGTGTATACAGTAAGAGTGTCGGATTATTGTTTATCATTTGTGTCCCAGACAAGGTCGTTAGAATCCAAACCCATAAGAGACGAGGCAGCAAGAGCGCATCTTCCCGCTCAACAGCGTTGGGAACAATACAAATATATGGCAGCCATATTGAGCCCTTCTCTCACAAAAATGCGCGACCCTCCAAGAATACACCATTCATAAGCATAGCATAGCATAGTTTTTATGTTTACATACTAGTGTTTTGGAGGTAGCTTAAATTCGATTGTTGCACTTTGTTTTAACAATTATAAATGGACTACCACACTGCTTACTACACTCATTGTACTATAAAAACAATAATGGAACCTGTATGTAAAATAGCATGCATGGTACATAACACTGCAGGCGATAAAAGATTCACTAGAACACGATACTTTTCCTGTGGACAAAGAACAAAAGACGTACTATTAATAATTAATTCACGCGTAAATAAGTAACACATGTATCCACCAAATAAAAGCCTGTACAAGAGGGTCCACAAAACGCCATGGGATTGTTTTAATATATCCAAACAAGAGATAATTGTTCCATCTAAAGCCTGTCCTTACCTCGATCTAACGTAGCTCTACATTTGCGATATTTTTCATTGTAAACACATATCGAAAGCATTAGGTTAACTTTTACGCAATGGAAATCTAACCATCTAACATATCTTGCTTGCACTTATCCAAATGCCTGTAAAACATAAGCGTAATATGTATCCTCTTGATTTCAGTCACATTGACCACCCTTAGCCATAATAATGAGCAGAAATGTAACATAATAGCTTACGAGTAGCCTAATACAATTTCGATATAATCTTACTGAATGACTTGCCCAAAAAGCTACACAATAATTTAGCTCCCCAAACCATCTATTAAAAACAGGTGAAAATACAGATAAAATATAAATCTAGTGGTCAGATTAGTCTTAAACTTGAGTCTTAAACTTGAAAAGAATAGCTGTTATTTCCCCCAAGTTATATTACTTCTACTATTATTATTATTATCCTTGTGAGTAGTCTATTTCAAACTCTTAATTCTGTTCAGAGGGCCAGGTATTGGTTGGCCAGGTAGGTATTTCCCCGGCCTTCAGTAAGGCAGGAATGATTACCCCTTCGGAAATAAATCAATATGAAGCCCCGCGCTAATTTATAATGATCTGCAAGAGTAGCAATTCAAAGGCGCATGAAAAATGACCGGTGAAACCGTATCCAGAGGCTGCAAGGAGAATATTCACCCGGCTGAAGAGGTTGCAGGAGAGCGATAAGAGTACTAAGCCGGAAATGTTCAGAAGAAAGGCAAGGTTTTTCATGCAGGACTAAAAATAACTCGGATACTATCGTGGCACATTTGCATCAGCATAATTGAATTTCCCACTATTCGTGTGGGTATCTCTCCCTCCCTCTCCCTACATTCTATCTCCTTCTCTCTCCCCCTTTCTTTCTATCTATTCCTCTCTCTCTCTATTTATTTCTCTCTCTCACTGTGTGCGTGTGTGTGTTTGTGTGTGTTTGTCTGTGTGTGTTTCTTTGTGTTGTCTGAGCGTAGGCAGATAACACTCAGACGCACAAAAGGATCGGCCAAGAAACAAAGCCAAGTGCATCCGACTTAGTCACAAATTCTAAAACGTAATAATCTACATTTACAAACGTTAGTGCAATAAAAACAATCACAGGGTGAGAGCTTTTAAACACATCAAGATAGAGGTAATTTATTTTCATATCCCCTTACTAGCCCTCTGCTATGATGCAAGCCTATTTCATTCGTGAATAACATACTATCCGCTATCCGCCAACCATCCCCAGCCTAAAAATGAATTTAACTCTGACAAGAAAATGGCAGTATCGGAATGAGGTTGACCACGTTCACCCCTGCAGAAGCCCGCAGGTTGTAATCGCCATATGGCCCGCGTGTCGGCCTCGCAGCCGTGCAGTCAGATCCCTATTGGACAGAAGAACCCCTTTGCCTTCTCCACCCTGTGTGTCCTGTCAGTCCACTGGTTCAGTAGTTCACCTTGTCAATCCACCCCGCTCCATGCAAGCAGCTATAGGCGGAAAAAAGAGGCAGAGGGTAGAGGTGGAATCTATCGCCTGCTGCTGACTGCTAAACCCGAAGGAATCGCATGCAGGGTTCGAAGAGTTCGGAAGTGCAAAGGGGGGCTCCGTGTTCGGGAGTGCTCGGGCTCGGAAGACCCGCTCGTGTTGATGGGTGCGCGCGCGCATGTGTTGTGAGCAGTCCGTCCTGCTCGCTGTTGAGGATATATAGCATTCTAAAGCCGCCATGTAGATTCTCTTTTTTGTTTTGTTTAGTGGAGAGATATCATTACCAAATTACGCACAACGCATCCAAGGTCACCAAAAAGCAAAAAAACGATATATTCCAAGCGCGTCTACAATAGATAATCCCTCAAACGCTGGCCAAGCTTGACTCGTGAGACCCAGAGAAGTGCTGGAAGTCAGGTAAGGTTTTCAGGCATCTACTGACGCCGGATGCTTGGGCTCTTCCCAGTGTCCTATGCTCCTCTGTAGACAAGTCATTAATTATCCGTTGTGTGACCCATCTTTGGGTGTGCCTGAGCTCGCAAACTTTTGTGTTTTCGAACAGCCGAAGACAGATGCCTTCGAATAGGTAACCGAGGAGGGCTAAAGGGTGACTCTCTGCCCTCACTCTCTTTTCCCTCACCCTCTCTCCATTTTCTCCCTCTCAGTGCATTTCTTTACCTCTCCCTGACTGTCCCCCTTCTTCTTCGTTCTACTTCTCTGTCAAGCATTAATATCTGGGCTCCCACACCCCTATTTAAAAGTTTACTCATTGCGTAAAGTGCGGTGCATCGAATGTTAAGAGAGGGGAGTGGGGGACTCGCGGTGTGGGGTGAGCCGTGAATGGATGTGATGGCTAGGTGTAAAAAGAAGATGCATGTGCTCCTGATTTATGACCGTGTGAAAGGATTGCTTACTCTAGCTGCTCCCAATTTACCCTCCGATTTTTCTCTCTCCCCAGGAATCCCAATATACTATCAAGCCCATCACTACGGGCTCTCTTTGTTATTATTTTCAATATTGCTGTTTGTGGAACAACTGGTGCGCCACACAAACCAACAAATGGCGTTTTAGGCTATGTCAATTAATGTAGATTAGCGCTATTAATTCTAACACGACCTGGAGGTTCACGGGATATTGAAAGATATTGTATTTCATACTATAACTGTTAACCTCTAGGCGTGTAAAATAGAAGATGTTCTAGTAAAATAGAAAATGTTGACTTCAGAGGACCTCGAGAGCTCACTGATAATAGTAAGATAGTCATTCATAGGCCCTCAGTGAGCCTACACCCACATTGCTAATTATACTTCTCCCATGCATCTCGGTCTGTACATCTGCAAACACCAAATACTTTTTGAGTCTATTAAATATATTGTTTCTATTCTAAATGACCCATCCGTGAAATGTTGAGATATAGATAAAGGCATATGGTCACACAACCTCACTAACAACATGTTCAAACGTTACAAGAACATGAAAATAAACGGTGTAAGAGGACTTTGTACAGCAGGAGATGCAGTAAACGAAGCCATACTATGACATGCAGATGTCAACTTTGCACAACGTTAAACCGTTGTAAACCGATTATCTGCAACTGCCATTTTACAAGTACACATTGTAAACACATTATCTATGCAAACATGATCTAGACTACCCTCGAGATAAACACGAGCAAGACGTCAGTGAAAAAGACATCTTCAAGGCACGTGGACTTGCAACTATATAGGAACCAATGATGCTACACGAACATCGTGCCAACTATAGCTTCTTTAGCCCACAATAAGTAGCTAAGCGCAAAGGGAAACCTAACAAGACACCCACATATGTGGGACACCTATGTTGTTCTTGTTGTTCTTTCTGTTTTAAAAATATATATATATATATTTCATTATTTGTGAACCTGTTTGACATTTTACTGCATTGTTAGGAGCTAATACGCATTTCGCTGCACCCGCTATAACATCTAAACGGTGTACGCGACCAATACACGTTGATTTGATTTGAACATGGTCCATGGGTCATCTCACTACATGACGACCATTGTTTTACAATACCATTATACTTCCATAAAATACATTTACCTCTATAGACTAAGTTTGTCTATAGGCTATAGTCTGTACTGCATATCAATAGGTAGTTGGATAGCTCGGTGGAAATCATGACCTGGCAGTTTGTGCGTCATGGTGGTGGAAAACTGAATGAAACCACAAAAGTCTAAGTGGCCATGATTTAATTGATTTTATCATACATCACTGACAATATAGGCAAGCTCCAATGGAAAAAGGGAAAGTAAAACTACTGTGTGTCAGTATATAATATCTGACAGCTTTGGACAGCATCCATGTGACCTTTATGCAAGTTATTTGCAATAATAGCATCTGCTTAAGACGCCTTGGATCACGTTGCAACACAGCAATCATTAGCATCATCTCTAAAGAACAAAAGGTGTAATTGAAATCTAAACTTTCAATTTAAGTCGTGTTTATATTGAAAATAGGTCCAGGTTCCAGTAAAGCCGACTATATTCAACCATTAATTACCTAACGCTTGGTCACGTCCCCCCCCTACCCCATCCTCACATGTCACATTGGTGAGGTTAGCACTTTTTAGTTCCCTGGAGCAGAAAGGGTACTGTGACCTATAAGGCCCCCAACCAACGGTCTCCAAGTCAGTGTCCTCTTTTGAATTCTCGGTTAAAGATTACCACCTAGAGCCCTTCTCTCATAAAGATTAACCCTGATCGCTCAATGAAACTAGCTGATGGAAGGGATTCCTTGTTGAGCATTTAGAAGATGTTCTATGTTCTGCAACCAAAAGCCAATATGCTGAAGTCCCTCATATGCAGAGAGGTCAGTGGCACTGATGCCATAGCAAGGCATCCATTTCTTCCCTCCCCATTGGCACCTTTCTCTCTCCATTCGCACCTTCAACAAAGGAGGTGAACAAATTAAATAAACACTTAGTAAAATTAGCTAGAACGCCAGCATAAGAACTTAATCTAATGACATTCACTCTAAAAGCACAAAGAGCTAATCTGGCATAGACATATTTGGCCATATGTCTTATTCAAACACTAGCACACCACTTCGGAACTTGCGTAGGTCCTTTTTCACAATGACAACTAGCTCCACGGGGATCGATACAGACATAACGCTCAGGTCACCGGGCCTCAAATGGGAGTTTAATTGTAATCTGGAGATCTTTAGTAGAGGGCTATCTGCGTGGGTGTAAAACCAAGCCCACTTGCTCCACCAGTCGCCCAGTGAGCAGTGCAGAAACCCCTTTTATCACCCAAATATTGGAGGCAGAGGCCTCGCATCCACACAGGTCTCGCTCACAAGTCGGTGGTGTTGAAAATCTCATGTCATCCGGCAGAATGGGAGAGAAAATAAGATGTGTCATGACTCTCCTCGTTTAGAACAATTTGTCGCTTGCCATTTGGGATGCCAGTCGTTAGATCTCATTGCATTTCAAAGTGGCGGAATTCGGCGAATGGACTCAATAAAAACGACACCCTCCCAGAGATTGGGAGAAAAATATATTTTTTGGGGTGGGGGGTGCCATGCAACATGGGGCAAAAGTCAGAGAAGCAACCAATCCGGAAAAGGTGAAGGAAAATATATTTCTCCGTCGTTTTGGAGGCATCAAACAAGGGGGGGAAGAGTAGCCACAATTCTATCAAAACCAGAGTATGTTGACGTACGCGCATCACGTGAGCGCATGATACCCGGGCATTATTTTGGATTTGGAAAGGACCTTATTGTTGCTTGCTGGCTGTGTTTTCGCCCAGTCACTAACTCTGCTGTTAACAACTGCCTGGTAATTACACAACAAATGGGATTTCGGCGTTTCGCTGATTTCCAGAAGCCCATGCGGCCTCTTTGAAAGCCTTGGACAGCAAGGCCCGGATTAATACATAAATATAATACATTAAGAGAGGACTGCAAAGTAGACTTCTTCCGTTGATTGATCATTAATCTGGTGAGTTATTGCTCTTCAACGCAAAGGTCACTTGGAAAACCGAACGCTAATCCGTCACATCGAGATGTTGCCCCGCTGCATGCTTGTTAATTTCGCGTGTTTTGCACCCAGCTCGTGTTCATAAACATGTTGAAGTTGTGATGGTGGAGAACCGTTTGTCGGTAAACGAATGGCTACGGGGGGAGTGAGGGAACCATGGCCAGACGCGGGCTGGTGAACGGACAGCTAACGGAGTGTTGAGGGGGGAGGGAGGGGGGTAATAAAGTTGGACAGAAACTGTTTGTGTACCAGGGCTCTAGTGTGGAGCTACAGGGCTGTGGGATTTGATCATTGGCATAGATTTCATAGAAATGTTCCAAGCAGGCAGCATTCCCCATTCCCCCTAATGCCCGTGCATCCACTTAATATGCATTTTGATAAATTATTCAGGAGCCCTTTGTTGCAACCCGTGCAGAAACGAACCAGCCAAATCCCTATGTTGTTTATCTCCGTTATTCCAATAGCCCTTTGCACATGCCAGGCTTTTTGGATGATGTTCGTTGAATTAGTGCTTGGTTAGTCGTCATTTCTTCTGAATTTCCTCGCTCCCTGGCTTCTTTCAACATTTTTCCACAAAAAAAAATTTGGCTCATCAGCTCTTCTGCTTGTAGCTGCCTCCTCCCTTTGTTCTGAGCGTGCAGCGTTGCTAGCTGCGGGGGCTGTAGCACCCTGCACTTTGTAGGTAACTTTACGTTAGTCCAGTAGGGCTCCGGGTCGAGTGAGCTATCGGTGCTGAAAATCTTCAAAACTACCAGGGTAGCAGTGGAGTAAAAACCGGGGCAACAGGGATGGAAGCGAGCCAATGCTGTGCGTGAGTGCGGGGATGCAATAAATAACTTTATATCGCTATAGGCCGCAAAGTCGGGGAGGTCGGGGAATCCTCGTTTTGATTTATGTGTTTGGGGTAGCTGTCAGGAGCCGGCGAACGAGAGCGTCCAACGTTTTTATTCCACTTTTAATAAGAGCTACTATGCAGACCATCATGGCCATTTGATTTCCTTTCTGCTCCGGCCCTGTCTCTGGATAAAGCCCTTTCTGTCTACTTTTACTCTGAAACTGGATATAGTGCTACATTTACCTAGACTTTGGGATTATTTTCCCAGAATGGTGGGGCTTTTATTTACGGTGTTTCTCAGTGGGCGCTACACTTTCGTTTATTTTCGATTTCATTCGTTGAGCTGTTCCGTTTATTGGGACTTTGTAAGATATTTATCACCTTAATAGCTATCTATATTATAATAAGGATATTTTTTCCCTTATTATTGTGTTTATTATTTTCCTTATTATTAGCCTGTGGATATTATTGTTGTTGTTCTTATTAGGCTATTAGAATATGATTGTCATTAGAACATATGTTCATCCCCACTGCCTTGATTGCTAAATTAATAATAATGAGTCAATGTCAACATAGCAACAACTAGCCTACTATTATGGATGATTATAATATGATTACATCAATATCCACACAATTGCTTTTAGATGTATTAACATTGCGGGAACATTTTTGTTTATTTATTCAACATGAACCTCACTGTCGTGTGGATTGATTGACTTGCTCCAGATGTAGGCCTACCACGCGAGATTACGGAATCTCAAAAATAAATAATGAGAAATATGATATGAAATATGAAATCAATACAATGGGCTCATGAGAACACACTGGATTCTATCCTTTGGCTTTGCATTTATTCCGCGATTCCACGGGAATAATTTAAGGTTAACGATATCTGTCACCTTAGGTAAACTCTCAGGTTGCCTGTGTGTTCGATTTGTAGACAAGAGGTCATATGCACTGTATTGGATTTTTTTATGACCTCCTTTGATTGCATCTTTCTATTTTTTTCCCTCCTCTGCAGTTCCCTCAAGCCTTCAGGAAGCTGTATTCTTGCATAAAATCCAGTGATAAGAAGCAACATAATCTCGGTAAGTCACCCTATGACAAGTATATACACATTGCAAATGATTATTTGCTTCTTATTATGAATATGAATGAAAAACGGATGTGCGATTGAATGCAATCTCTTCGATGAATATTTTCATTATCCCATTGAAATGATATTTTTGAACATAAGAAAACATACTTTTACATATTTGAAAGTAAATATGTTTTTATTGGAATGAAGTATGCATACATTGCATACATTCAACAATGATGATTTAGTCTGCATATGACATTCACATAATCGGTAAACATTTCCTATGCCAAGAGTGTTCATTCTAATCTTCTCTAGTGTGGCATGCATGTAGCCTGTGAGAATGGCTTGTGATATATTTTTTGAGGCGTTGGAATATAAGTATGAGCTTTTAAATTGAGGTTTAAAAAAAAAAAAAAAAACAGCTCATGCATAAAGCACCACAGATGAATCAAAATCATTGTCAAAATGGTGGTGCATGTGTGTGTCCTTGTGTGTGCTTGCGCTCTCTTCTTTCGATGAGCCAATGAATGCCATAGTGTAATATCTGGAGAAAAAACAAACATTGTGGATGATGAAAGTATGGGCGTGTAGCGTTATGTAGATTAGCCATGCAATAAAATCGTAGGGTAACTCACATAGGCACAGAGGTGGCAATGTCCTATTGTCCAAAATAGAAAACGAGCACTTTCAATATATATAATAAACAGATTGGCTATGTCTTTCAATGTAAGGGCTCTGTCATATGAATACAGTAGTCAATACAGTAGACAATTGCTCAATCCATTTCCAATGAAATATATTCATACTCAATGGCGTATTCACAAGCATTTACAATTGAAAAAAAACAATACACAACATTCAAAACACTTTCCACCTAAAAAGCTTTCCTTCTCATTAACAAAATAGGAAATCCACAACGAAATTTCTCATTGGAGTTTGTAGTCTCTTTATGTAATATGTTGGTTGCAATGCAGGAAAAATGAAAACCTTGGATCCCCAAATCTGTCCATATATTCCACCGTTGAAATAGTATATCCATGACTCAGTCAACTCCAATATATTAGGAAGACTGATGCATCTCTTGTCATCCTATGAAAATAACGAAAATACTCTTCCTCAATCTTCTAACAAGCACTGGCATGTTGTAATCCCAAAAATCAAGTTGGTATAGACTCTTCTCTTCTCGGTATGTGCTTAGTCGTGAAAAAAATACCAGTTTTAGATTTAAAAAAAATACTGGAGTGTTTGGGTTTTTAGTTCATTAGTCATATTTTAAGTGGGTTGCATTTGTCCATTTAGCAGTAGTTGCAAATCGAGAACAATGTCAGCCAGATAAAGTTGCAGACACCTACATTTTTGTCTCCTACCTTCTTCCTACACGGTTGGTGATCCTCTCTATTCAAGTTCCCACACGAAATGCATCTTTTTAAAGTAGCTGTTTACAGCTAGTCCTGTGTGGTAGAAGTCATAAATCTTACGTAGCCATAAACGAAGGGGGTAGTGTCCTGAATAATAAAAAATAGAGAGAGGGAGGGAGGGAGAGCTAGTGAAGAGAGAATATAAAACCTGTAAAACACCTTCGCCTTCGTGTTTTCATTTCTCCTCGTTTCCATCTCAGTTTTTCTTCTTGTTGATTTACTTTTCTTTTTCCGTTGGGTGTTAAAGTACAACATAGCCTACAGTAAAAACACAGGAAGCCCTTTCTTCTATTTTTAACATGGACTCGCTATCGACGTTTTTCTAAGAAGTTTGTGTGGCACCGGCTCGTCCTAGCTGTTAAATACCACAGATTCTCTCTTCTTTTTCCCCTTTTACTGATTTGTTTTTACACCCCTCCCTTGTTTTTCACGTGCGCCTGTTGTCTGTTCCCTGAGCCCCCCACCAGCCTCCCTTTTTCATTTTGTCCATTTGTTATTACACTAGTTGTGTGTGTTGGGAGAGATGTGTTGAAACATTAACAATACAGGGAGAATTCGGTTTCTGCCGCGAGCCAAGCGGGAGCCGGCTGTGGAAACCCACTTCCTGGTAATTTAATATAGGCTACACCAGTGGAGGGAAAAAAACAGAGGCTCCTCTCAAATACTTAACAATATTACCATGGCTTGACACCTAACCAGGAAACACGTGAATCATCAAAAAGTACAAGCGCTGTCTTTCCGCTTGTAAGGCCCCTGTCCTGTCCAGCACGTCTGCAATTAGCATAATTTTTCACTGGTGACGTTGTTTGATGGGGATTAACAGCCGCGACTGGCGCTCCAAATCAACCCCGCTATATCCGAATAGCTGCACCAAGGCCTTGTGTTGACAATACAATAACCCACCGAAAGAGCTACGAGGAGCGAGAATAACCACGGAGAGAAACACACGCATGGGGGAAATGCATTGGGGTTATTTCGCGGCGAGCCGCGGCTCTGCTCGGATTATGATGTTAAGGTTTGCGCTGTGAGAGAAAGGGAAATCTGAGGCCATTGTTATCAGCGAGCAGGGCGTACCAGTCGACAGGGCAGCCAGGCACTTGCTGCCTGTCCATTCGCAGCCCCCTAGCATTCCTCAGATCTTTCATGCCAGACCGTCTCCCCCCTTCCCAAGCCGAGGGGATCCGTGCAGGAGCGCCCGGACTCAGGCTCGGGGCAGCAGTCCTCGAGATACCGGTGGATTTACATTCGCTGCGAGTTTTTGAAGGGAAGCGGAGAGCTCTCGTTTTATTGATTGCATCGAGGCCGAATGTGAAAAATATATGATGCCTGCCCGTGCTTCCTTCGTCAGAGGCTAAGGTAAGCTGGTCTGAAATAGGCTATCAGTTTGTGAATGGCGGAGAGTGTGTCCCGGTGATTTATGACCATATGACTCCAATCGCGGTTCAAGAAGAGTTCACAATGCTTTAAGCTTCCTTCCACGCCGTACCCCCCCCACCCCCCTTTTTCCCTTTAGAATTTCTCTCCAACAGATTCATTTTCCCCTCTTATATTTATTTAAAAAGCAACGGGGAAATAATTTTTGGGCTATCTGTTTTCGTGGGCTTTGATGTTCAGACATGGGTACGCGTTTATTTTCAGCTAGTACCGAGGCATGGATCCCCATGTTATTGGACTGCCGTGCTAAACTAATCTCCATTTTTATTATATCTGGCCATCTTTCTAAATGTTTTGATAAGGTGTTTTTCGTTTGACGTGCCATTCAGACGTCCAAGGCCTATTGTTTTTAATTGAACGAAGGCAAGGAGCGAATGAAGACGGCTCGACATGAGAGACCATTGCACTACTCATTTGTTGTTTTGATGCAATAATTGCCATTTCTCAATCTGTAAATGGGCTAACACATGTCTCGATACATAATGTCTTTATGTGTGTGTATTACAGGCGCCATTTGTAATTTTATCCATGCTAAACTACAAATTGGACATCCAAACTGGTGTCTAGCTCGTCTCCATGTTGTTGTTGACGTCCTTGTATGGGATCGCTTTTTATCCAGCCCCCATTCGCTCTGGACCCCATAATTGTATTAGAGCGAATCTATAGGAAAGTTTGTTATTGTGTTAGTGTTACAAGCAGGCCAGGACATTACGTGTTCCATTTAATGGCATTGCGATATGATTTAATATATATTATTCCCGTAGCCATTTTTTCCCCCCTTCTTTCTCTCGGTCTCTCCCTCGAACAATTCCTTAGAGAAAATAATTAGGATTCCAGCCGTCTACTGGAAAGATAAATGAGCGACATTTGTGACGTGGTGAGAGTTGGTGTCCTAAAGCTGTAGCCCAGGATCCCCTTCCTTCTCTCAGACATAGCACTGCTCTCATCTCATTTAGCCTATTCCTTACCTCTTACACATATTTTTTATTCAAATTGGAGAATGTCTCCATATTCCATTTTGTTCGTCGTTTTAGTGGGTAGGTCTATATTATTAGGATGAGCTATACGTCTCACAAAGGATATACATAAAATAAGATTCATTATTTATTTATGAACACAAGCTTTGTATTTTCTTGGAATAACATGTGTAAGAATTATCTTGTTTTTATGGATCGTTGATTTTAGCCTTAAAAACGTGTATAATGGTTATTCTTTGGATTATTCAGATTGTCTTTTTTTATTTTTAGGCAATAGTATTGTTTATTGTTGTCCAGGGATTTTCTAGTGATTTAATCATTTCAATTTCCGTCTACCATTTATGTAATTGTAGGCTATTGGGTCATTTATAATAGATACTAATAGGCAATAACATAAAATATGTCAATATTATTATGCAAAAAGCCTAATAATAGAACAATTTCATTGATATAACTATATTCACTGATTATTTGGTGGAATTTGCCATCATAGTACCGAGTGTAACCACAAACACAAAGCATGTGTTTTTGTTTTGACTTATATGTAAGTTAACCTGCTAGTTGGCTTTCCAACTGAAGGCTGCCTACTACAAAAAATAATATTCCTCAAAGCGTCCATGGTCTTTTCAAATCTATTTTTCCAACGTTTTATCTCGGTTGTCAAGCGTCCAAACGAAATTAATCCCAGGTGCGTTATGGTGCTTGGCAGGGGACACGCACACTGCCCTCTTGGCCACCCCAGCAGTTAGCACATATAAGGTCTCGAGCTTTTTTTTTAGGGCTATAGTCCTCTTTGGCCGAGCGACCGTTATGAATCAAACTCGCCTGAAGCTTCCGGGACGCTCTCTTATTCTCCTTCTATGGGGACCTGCAACAACGTTCACAACGGAGTCTCAAGTGCCGTTTTTTCTGGGTTTTAATGTTGCCCAAATACAATGTTGTGTAACCTGAGAAAACCTGGCAGGAAATGGAGCTAAGAGCGACATATGCACTGATTTCCCCCCAACAAAATTGCAAAGGCCCATTCCTAGCTTTCTGTACAGGCTAGATAGCATTTTACAGACAGCATTTTAAGACAATTTTTTTTTCAAACATCCCTAATTGTATATTGCTCGTTTTCATTCATGAAGACAAACGAGAATACAAGCCACTATATAGCCTAGCTTGTTTTTAACACCGAAATGCACCTTCTTTACTTACGTTTCTGTCTTTATCTTTCAATTGTGCAAATAAACAAGACTTTTCTATTACAACCATAACACAAGACATGTTAGGATAGTATTTTAATACAAACAACCTTCCGTATGAAAACGAACACATCGCTCTATCGCAATTCAAACGACTTTTAATGTATGAAAAAAGAACGATAACAAAAACACGTTTTATTATCTTAGAAATAACAAAGGCCAACGCTGAAACATTATTCAGAATGTTAGATTGTGAAAATCCGGACAATATGCACAAGTAATGGGATATACCTACCCAAATAATGCAATCACCACATATTTGTAAGGTTATATTCGTTATTTATTCATGGACAACATCTTGAAGACAATCGTGTCCGTGCTCCCATGTGCGAGTGCAGAGTGACTGCCTGGATGTTGTTTGTGTTCAGTTGTGTGTATGTGTGTGTTTGAGAGAAGGAGAAAGATAGAGAGAGAGAGAGTTGGGAGAGGGGGAGTGCTGCTCATAGTGAGAGAGTAGGCCCAGTGCACTGTGGCCTGACATGGCATCTGCAAGCCGTGTTGTGGGAAAGCGCTATTCATGTCATGGCGCCTTTCAGCGGCAGAAGATGGATTTATTTTGCGCCTCTCTTATTATGTGCTTCTTATAACCTTTCAGGTCAGCTTCCAAGAGGCCTTTGGAAAGAGACCGTCACGTGACATCTGGTGCCAATGTTCTTCCAGAAGGTCATCAGGACCCTGGTAGCCGGTAACTCCACTTTTGGAAATGCAGAAAACGACCTACTACGACAACTCGACGCTTTTCGGAGGTTACTCGTACCAAGGGGCCAACGGCTTTGGCTATGATGCTCCTCAACCGGCCTTCCAGTCCGCGGCTCACCTCGAAGGCGACTACCAGAGGTCCGCCTGCTCGCTGCAGTCCCTCGGTGGCAACAGCGCTCCTCCCCAGCAGCATGCCAAGACGAAAGAGCTGAATGGCAGCTGCATGCGGCCCAGTCTGCCACCTGAACACCAACCACCACCCCAGGTGTCCCCTCCGGTCAACCCCGCCAACGCCACCAGCAGCAGTGCCACCGCCACCAGCAGCAGTGCCACCGCGCAGCAGCCGGGAGGCAGCGGTGGGGCCGCCAAATCAGCGCCCAAGACGTACACTCTGTCCACCAACCCCACCCTCAACAAGCAGATATTCCCCTGGATGAAAGAGTCGAGGCAGAATACTAAGCAAAAAAACAGCTCTCCAAGCGCAAGTTCAGCTAACGGTGTGTGCCCCGCTCCCCCCTCCCCAATGTCCGTTACCCGTTATATACACATTCAAAGCTGGATAGCTTAACTACAACACAGTTACAATACATAATCATGGATTTGTATCTAATGACCTAACTTATTATTTATATATTTAAAGGCTGTTTTTTTTTTCCAGAGTTAGGTCGTTAGGAAAAGCCCTCTAGTTATAATCACATTCATTTGATAACTGAGACCTCTGTTAATTGGACTCACAGAAAATAGAAGCAGTCATTCTCTTTATTGATGAGCATTTGAAACAATTGCATTAGAACATGGCAGTGTTTGGCATATACTGTGTATCTTTCATGAGACAGATATGATACGTTTGGAATCCGAATGTTCTTGTTTATTTGTAGATAAGAGGAATGCTTAATCTAAACTGTAGGTGGTCAAAGATGATTGATATGAAGATATTGACACACAAACACACACACCAATTTATGTACATTCACTGAACCTCAGAAATGTGTGACACAATTCAAGTGAAAACAGTTAACGTGCAGCTCCTTCAAATATAGTAGGCTACAGTTCTGGCTGTGGGCTTTGCCCATGATGCAATTTACGTACATGGTCAATGTAGGGTCTCGAATCTCTTAATAAATGACAAAGTTAGGAAGTGTTGACAACTCATATCTAGGGGATACATTTTGTTTCCTGGCCTCTGCTTTATTAGGAAATGATGCATTCAATTTCCGTGTGTAGTAATTATGTTTTATTTCATTCCCACCCCAGCAGAGAGCAGCGGAGGTGAAAAAAGCCCCCCGGGTTCCGCAGCCTCCAAGAGAGCGCGCACCGCATACACGAGCGCGCAGCTGGTGGAGCTAGAAAAGGAGTTCCATTTCAACCGTTACCTGTGTAGGCCTCGCCGCGTGGAAATGGCCAACTTGCTCAACCTCAGCGAGCGCCAGATCAAGATTTGGTTCCAGAACCGGCGTATGAAGTACAAAAAGGATCAGAAATGTAAAGGGCTGGGCTCTTCATCAGGGGGCCCCTCTCCAACCGGAAGCCCACCCCTACCCATGCAGTCCTCAGCTGGCTTCATGAACTCCATGCATTCAATGGCAAGCAACTACGACGCCCCCTCCCCGCCATCTTTTAACAAGTCCCATCAAAACGCATATGCCATGTCCTCAGCCTACCAAAACCCCATGAAAAACTGCCCCTCCCAACAGAAGTATGCCAACACAGCACCAGAATACGACCCGCACGGGCTACAGGGTAACAGTGGCAATTATGGGACTCCCAACATGCAGGGCAGCCCCGTGTATGTGGGAGGAAACTACGTGGAGACGATGCCCACCTCTGGGCCGTCCATGTACGGCCTCAATCATCTACCACACCACCAGGCTGGGAACATGGACTACAACGGTGCCACGCAGATGTCAGCAAGCCAACACCACGGACCGTGCGACCCCCACCCGACATACACGGAGTTGGCAGCGCACCATCCTTCTCAGGGTAGAATCCAGGAAGCTCCCAAGTTAACTCATCTGTAGTAGCAGGTTTGGGAGAAAAAACTAAATTACAACTACAAATAACTAACCCATGGGACGCTGCAATGGGGTTGAACAAAAAATATGATCCAGTGGTTTCTTGCCATGGCCAAAAAAGTATTGTCTGTCGTCTTTATCATTGTGCGTATTAGTAACATTCCTTGAATATGGAGCCCTCCCTCGAATAAAAGTAATTAAAGAGTAATAGTTGGGCTTAATGGACAGCTAACAAGGTGGGAAATGTATTACTGTCAGACCTTTTTGACTGGATGGAACACATGTTGTGTCAACGAGGAATAATGCTTAGCCTGATTCCCTGCAGTCAGCATAAATGGCTAAGCTTGACTGACATCAATATGCATTCTTCAATTGGTGCAAGCAAACCACTGGATTGTTTTAGATTACTTCCCTTATTCATATTACCTCTCTTTGGAAATGTCTCACTAACCCACTGTCCAGTGACATTTTTTTTTACATGTCCGCGCCAAACATTGTGGCTTCAAGGGAAGAGCCCCTTCAGCATCCCACAGATGCATAGTAGGCCTACACCCCCACTGGGTTTATGGTGTTTGGGTTCACATTGCTATGCTATGCTAGCTAACATCCATAAACAAACAAACACACACACAAGGACATAAAGTAGATATTTGTTATGTTGTTATATCATCGTCACAGGGTAAAAAGGAGTTGAGAACTCTTTTGAAAACTATGATAGGCTCATTGCCCCCTCCTCCCCCTCTCTCCCTTCCTTCCTACTCTCTCGCTCTCTTTTCTATCACTCCCTACTCTCGCTCTCCCTACTCTCTCTCACTCTCTCTCTTTCAATCGATAGGGTTCGCTTACATTAGCCAAGACTAATGCGAAAGGCTCACATTTTCTCATGTCTTGACTTAACGTGGAAACAGGGTATATTTGAACAAAATGCATGTCCGGGAACCAAGCTGAAGTGTAGGTTTACACTAAAGCTTTCTCGTCTGGGCATCATTGTTGCACTTAGAGTTTACATTTTGATGGTTAAGGAAAAAATACATCTTATTTCGGAAACGGAAGACCTCCAATCAGCGTCTTTCTCAATGTATGTTCAAGTGAACATTCATAAATATATATTTATTTGTTATAGCCAGATTAAATACTTTCTTTTTGTATTATTTATCCCCCATGTATTTATATCAAGAAAAAAATGTAATTTTTTAGTATTTACCTGTTATAAAGACGTTGTGTTCTTGTCATTGTAAGGAATTAATTTTTAGTTATTGTATTTTAGAAATAAATAGTTTAATGTTACCCTTGTACATAAATAATGTCTTGACTTGTACAGGGGACGCGAGGACGGAATCAGACCGTTCCTGCATAGTCGAGAATTAGACGAAATATAGCTAAACACTTTTGGAGAACTTCCTTTGTCCTTTGTAGCTCCTTTTATTTCATTGTTAAGAGTTGTCTGTTGAACAATTCTTTAATAAAATGTTATGTTATTCAGTTCTATCTGGTCATTTCAAGTTTTCACCTGAGGCAAAACGAGGGCCATACTTTTAAAGTTGTTAAAAAACGCAGAGGTATTCATTTGTATAGTAGACATGTGCACAAACTCTATTGCTCCCTCGCTGGCTCTATTCCCCTCTCTCTCTTTCAGCGGCACACACGCACGCACACACACACACACACACGTACGTACGCATTCACGCACACAGCTTCTTGGGAGCATCTTTCCTCGTGCTATAGTGCCAGACCACTGAAAGAGCCCTCGGGTATGCGCTTGGGTTGGTCACGTGGTCCAAGGCAACACAATCTTTGCCAAAAAAGTTTAGTACACAATTTACACATAGATCGCCTCACATACCGAAACCTATTTTAACGAGAGTAGGCCTACTGTATGAAGATAATCAAAGTATGGAAAATAACATTTATTTTAATAGAAATCAACATTTATTGGCAAATAAGCAGATCACAGATGTTGGAATATGCCTATACCTAAATCTAAGAAAATATAGTTTAATAGCTTTGCTACCGAAAATACTCATTATCGTTGAAAATGCAATTAAGTTCCCTTTCAGATGCTGTTAAATATTGAAAGGCAACCATCAAGACTAATACTCTTGCTAAAACTAACTGCAACTGAGGAAGTTGATTAATATAGCAGTACTAACACAAATAACACTAACAGAATAGTAATAATAAGTCATAAAATACACGGTTTATGCTACGCTTCTACATCGACACATTTGCCTTGTCTTAAAATGATCAAATCAACTTACACCTCATTGTTAATGTGTGAAAACACTCATCACCCAACATGAATAATAAAAGACAACATATAGCATAGCTAATAGTCTGTTAAACAGTAGTTAAAAGAGAAGAATCGTTTTTCGAATTGTTTGCTTAGCTGTAAAAAAAATATATTAAAAAAACAGTAAAAAGAGCCCACCACACTCCAAATATGAAAGAGCAGATTCCCAATAAATAAATATAGAAATAAACAAATAACGTTGCAAGTCCATGTTCTGTCAAGCATCAAGATTTTTGTGGCACAAACAAACCACATGTAAAAACGCAGAGCTTCTCAAACACATAAAAAGTCCAAACAAATAGTCATAAAAAATAGGAATACACTTCCTGATGGAGAGAAATACTCCCCAGTTGTCCCAGTTGTTGCACAGTCAGCTCCAATATAAGCAAAGAGAGCCCGTGCTTCTGACCTCCTTTCCATATTCTACAGCCTGCATGTATGGGAGAAACGCGGCCTACTCACTGCCTTGTAATTTAGCTTTAAATGGGCCAAACACCCACGCACATTTCTCTCGTCGTTGTTTTTAAAAGTCAAATGGATTTGAATAGTGCACTGCAATCTTGGCCCTTTTCGTCTATTTTGAGATAGTGCTGAAGCTTATTTCAGCAACAGGGTTTTATGCGCAATGGAAAACAATTATTAGGCCTGCGTTTGGGTTGTTAGACTATTGGCTTTTGCGTTAAAATCAGTAGGCCTAGATTCTGTGGGATAGAAAGAGAGTTTCTTTGTTGCGATCTTGAAGGAAAGAGAAGAATTCTTGAGGCTGGTTGCTGTCAAGCGCTTTGCCTGGGAAAAGATTGATCACCGCAGTTCTTTTTTCCCCCACTAATTCTTCGTTTCCAAAAATATCCTAGCAGCAAGGCTACTATCCGTGTTAAACTTCTACAATATCCTTCAAATCAATACATGTAACCTAGCCCTATAGGCAATACACTACGTCCTTGCTTATCGATAACAACGAATTCGTAGTGTAAACACAGAACAAGTTTTTCGTTTTTAAGAAGCTAGGATTCCCAGTTGTACACTCGACCTCGCTGTGAACTTTAGTCAGTCGGCTCAGTAAACAAGCCGTCCATTTTTTACACTGTGAGAGAAAACTCCAAGCTAGCAGTCAGTGGAAGGCCTTGATGGGCTGCATATTTTTAGGACCATTTCACACACACACACACACACACACACACACACACACACACACACACACACACACACACACACACACACACACACACACACACACACACACACACTACATAATTTAGTAGCATATCTCCCTGCAAGGTGATAAAGAGCTAGGCTAGCAGTTATAGAAAGATAACATAATATAATTATACACTTACACACACTGACCTGGCTCGTCACTCTGTAGCTTCCATTTATGAAAACAAAAATATAGCAGTCTCCCATTACAACATGCAGGCTGCTAACCTGCACCATGCTAGGCTCTAGGAAACCGTTTTTCAGTATTTTGCCAAGCGAATCTCAGCCTCTTGTTGAGACATCTCCCATCTAGGTCGGGTGGAGTTATTTTTTTACCTTAAGTCTGCTCCTCTTGTCAAACTTTTAAGATTAATGGGCTTCTTTTGTATAAACACGCCGTTTGCCATATTGTATATGTGCTCTTAACAACAACCAAATTTTACTGGATTACATCACCAGGGTCCAGGCAGAATCTCTGCATGCAAATCTCCATTGTTTGACATGAAGGCCCTCACATAACCTCCCACTCGAAACAACGAGGTGAGACAGTTGGCAACCGAACACTTTTTTTTTCTTCTCGAAAAGAATACCCCCCTGCTAACACAAACCAATATCTTATGGTATTTTTGAGCATTTGTTGAAAATAATGCTTTCTTTAGCCACCAGGCCCCGGCTTTCCATTGGTTGAATCTTGTCATGTGACCAGGAATTGGCTGCAATTTCGCCCATAGTCTTCAGTTTAGTAGACCAAGGTCCCCATACGCTAGTAATATCACCAATATACACAATTATTAAAGCCCGCAAATACGGGATAGCGGGGAGCTAATAATCACGCGTTTTTCTTTTTATTTTACTCGTTTTCATCTCGCCGTCCGTCTGTGGACCAAGATAAGCTATGAATTTTGAATTTGAGAGGGAGATTGGGTTCATAAACAGCCAGCCTTCCCTTGCAGAGTGCCTGACGTCTTTTCCCGCTGTCCTGGAGTCATTTCAAACTTCATCAATCAAGGACTCGACAGTAATTCCTCCTCCTTTCGAGCACACCATCCCCAGCCTGAGTCCCTGCACAAGCAGCCAGGCGCGACCGAGGAACCAAAAGCGAACCACCAATGGCCTCCAGCTTCGGACGCCACAGCCGCAACAGGGCCCAGCCCCGCCGGCGAGCGCGGCTGGCCCGCTGGCACACGAGTTCCCCTGGATGAAAGAGAAGAAATCCTCGAAAAAGGGACCCAAATCTGGGAATGCCACGGTAGCCTCCTCTTCTCCCTCTCCTGCATCCTCCGGGTACGCCACTGCAGGACTTGAATCACCTACAGGTCGGTACATGATGTAAAAGACAAGGCTATACATTTGTTCTGCATTTTCTTTTCCATTTTCTTTATTTGCATGGTTCCATTGCATGTTGGTCTATACTGCTGCACCTCATAGAAACAGATATGGAAGCCTAATCTTTCTCAAATTATTGTTGCAGGGCATTTTTCTCATGTTGACGTTAATAAAAGGACAAGAACCATGCATTTATTTCTGAAATATGTGTGCCATTCTGCTCTGTGTCGTGTGTATGGAGGAGTCACAGAGACCTGCATTATGCTGCAGTGTTGCTTTGCATGAGCTATTTCCCGTCATAATCCTTATTACTAATCTATTACACAACTTTCGATTGTATTTCACTGTAACATATCCATATCTTGCATTGCGTGATTTGATGTCAGGCATATAAACATTGATATAGCCTACATATAATCGGTATATGTTAGCTATATTGCAAAGTCTTTGTTATGCCTGTATGTGTCAGATATTCTATGCATAATGCGGATGTGTGTGTGTGTGTGTGTGTGTGTATTCTTACTGATAAAGTTGCATTTCTCAAGATACAGATTGCAAATCTTGTCCTAGAATAACGATTTAATCGCAGTCAGTGTCAGTGCTGTCTTAATGATATATATTCATAACCATGTCTAGAGGTTTGGGGTAGCCATGTTGGATGTCAGTACATAACGTGGAGGCAATGGGACAAAACAAAATATGGGGCTTAGATGAATAACGCGTGTTCTCTGCAAACCTGATACACTGACATCAGAGAAGCACTGCAGTCATTTGAAAACAATGCACGTGTGGTAGGCCTATTGGGATTTTGATACGCCTCGTTCATTTTTATGGTTTTCAGTAGCTGCGTGCCAAATGTCTAGGCTCAACCCTATTAGCTTGCTATTTTGGACTTATTTATGTTCTATGTCTGGGTTATTGCAGAGGCGCAGGGTGGATTGGACAGCGGAAGCGGATCCCGGAGGCTGAGGACTGCCTACACCAACACGCAGCTACTGGAGCTGGAGAAGGAGTTCCACTTCAACAAATATCTCTGTCGGCCCCGACGGGTGGAGATAGCTGCCCTTCTGGATCTAACCGAGAGACAGGTCAAAGTGTGGTTCCAGAACCGGAGGATGAAGCACAAGCGGCAAACGACACACCACAGGGAAGGCCAAGAGGGCGACCCCGGCGGGTTCGAGCCCCTGGAAGGTGCCGATGCTTCCTCGCCTTACTCGAGCCAGCCACTGGAAGCCTCGGGCTCGGCTGCGTCCGAGGAAGAGACGTGTAACTCGGCAGCCTCCTACACGAACAGCAGTGACAATAACCAGCCCACGCCTGAGGAGGGCCAGCTGAGCTGCCAGGAGCCCGCATCAGTCTCTGACACAACAGTGCGGTCGACTCCGTTCCCAACGCCCACTGCAGATAACCCCGCAACAATGGGCAACGGTGGCGCATCTGGCCCGGATCATTCTTTTTCAGAGCAGCAGGACGCCTCCTCCCTGCCCGATTTGAATTTCTTTTCTGCTGATTCCTGCCTCCAGATTTCTGACGCTTTATCGCCCAGCTTGCAGAGCTCACTCGACAGCCCGGTAGATTTCTCCGAGGCAGACTTTGACTTATTTACGAGCACACTTTGTACTATAGATTTACAACATTTACAGTTCTAACAACAAGAATAGTGCAGAGCAATCGAATTAAGGAGAATGTCCCACCGTCTTACAATGGTATGAATGCTTCTCGGCAACAGTCCTGAAACACACTTATGAAAAAGATTCCTGGGTTTATTTTGAAGATAACATAGAACCTGAGATAGCAAAGGAGCTATTATGTTCTTTCCTGGCATTATAATTTTGGTTTACTCCATCGAAATCACATACGGATTTCCCCTTGTTCAAATTTCAGGTATTTATTGCCTTCTTGTTTTCTGACAGTATTAATTGGCAGTTACAGTAATAGACTATACTGTCTCCTTAATGTTTCAAAACTGTTCAGTGCAGCTCAATCTTTTAATTCTCAGGAAATGTAGGCCTATCAGATATATAAGCCTAAAGGATAGTTGAACTGCTTTTAGAAATTATCTCGAGACGGGCGTTGAACCTGTTGATGAGGTTTAGAACTAGTTTATTTATTGAGATTCTTTAATAGTAAATTTCAAATTATTTATTGTACATTATTTTCATAGTTGAAATAAAAACAAACTTTTATAATGTGGCCTAAGTGTTTTTGATTATGTAGTTACTAGTAAATGGAAAGTGCAATTATTTCTTTCAGATAAGAAACATATAGAAATATTGCAAATAGAGACTGTTTGAGATGTATTGGTCTACCAAATATCTGTTACTGGTCTTGGCAAATGCATAATTTGCTATTGCATAGTTGATATAATAATTCTAATAATATTAATAATAATAATAAGTAATATTATTATTGTCGTTAATATTATTTCCACACAATTATGTTGTGATGGTTTCATCTATTATATGGCAACACATGGAATCTCCAAAGGTTGTATAGCCCGTTGGTTTCAGATTTTGGGGTATTAAAGAAACACAAACGAATAATTTGCTATTTTAAATATTATTTAAATATTTTAATTATTATCTTCCAATAAGATATTTCTGGGGGAAATGCATTCTTATTGTGAATTAATTCTGTGCAAAAATAAACACGACACATATGATAAAACTGTTTGGGTAAAGACGTTAGCCAAGAGAAATCCTCATAATCAAGAGCTGATACAGAACACAATGTGTTGGCCAAGTTATTGTTTTTGTCTAGCCTAGCCTGGTGGGAATTTGGTGCATGGTAGGCAAGCCGACCTAGCTTAGCTTACTTTAGATAGCATTGTAGCATGAGGGAATGACTGAGCTAACGGCGCTCATGGCTGCTGTCATGCTGATGCAAAATGGCGCTGAGAACACAATGGGCGATATGAACAATAATGCGGCAGCCATTATAGGACATTTGGGGTATGTGGCTTCACAGCCCAGCATCCTGCAACACTTTCAATGATAATTGGGTAATACATAGGCCTATAGCCAAATAGATAAAAAAAACAGTTATGTAATTGAACCGTACCTTATGTTAATTAATGAGATAGGCCTGGAATATTTAGCACTACTGACTATTTATACCTTTGTTTGGTTTATACCTAAATTATTGACATGGTCAGAAGTAAAAGAATAACATAATAATAATAATAATATGAATAATAATTATTATTATAATACAAATGATAATAATAATAATTATGTGCAGTATTGCATTGTTTATGTAGGACTAATATGCCTAATAATCAGGCATTATAGTAGGCCTAAAATTCACAATGAATAATGTGTATTCCTAAGACATAAATGAAGCTCTTCTCTGACTCAGCCTGTCTACTGTACCTATTTAAAATGCATCTCCTGGATCTGTGTTCCAATAAGCACTCTCCTCCATGTCAACTTTACCACTGACTGTCTTACCCGCCTCTCCATAATCACATAGTCTACACACATACATGTTATCTTATAAAGCAGTATTACTATGCCATCACTACATAACTCACTAGCTAGTCCAATATTCCCTTTTATGATGGTACTTAGAGGGAGTTATTTTATTAAAGACATTGATATTAAGTTCCTATATCAAACATGAATACTATCATTATTTCATACTGCAATTACTTAGCCTACTGTGTCTCTGCCAAAGTAATGGCCCTTACATTGTACTCCTGGTGGGGAAACCAAATGTATAGTGTGCACCAGCTAGACCCAGAATGGCTTCCTAGTGTGCATGGAATCAAGTTTAAGGAGAGGAAACTGAGAACTAGAACTAGGTCACAGACCTTTGGAGTCATCAGACTCAGGGGGCCTTCAGGAAAAACAGTGGAGTGGTCCAGACAGGGTTCAGCTAAGACTAGTGTGTGTGGCAGGAATCCCCCCCCCCCCCCCCCCTTCCATGAAAGACAAAGACACCTGATCGATCCCAACTTCAGAGGTCCCCATCTGCCTCGTCAATGGCAGAGCACACTCACAACCCTGGGACCCTAGCAGTGACAGGTATGAATCAATTGAACGTTCAAATAACCACCGGAATGAATGGGGTCAGTTCAGTTCACTGGTGTACCTTGGTGTGTGTGTTTGTGTAGGTGTGTACGTGGCGGAGATAGAGGAGTGGGATTGAGGTGGTGTGTGTTCATATTTGACACGGGTGTGTATCACTTGATCCTTTCAGGATATATCAGCTGATCAACATACATCGCGAAGGCTATGGAAACATGGGTTGTGACACAGTGAGATGTTAACAAAATTAGCATTAGTAAACTTAACATTAGCATTAGTGGACGGTGAAGAATTACGATTAATGTCAAGTTTAAGGTTGAAAAGGGCAACTGGGGTGTCTTATCGACCAAAAGAAAGCCCATCTAAACTGTCGAAACATGTATCCTCAGTGCTGCATCTCAGCAGAGAGTCACTTCTTGGCTTAACTTCAGCTAGCTTAAGCTAACACTTCCCACCCTCCTGAAGTGAGTCGCTATGAGAATGGACATGTTCATTCAGCTTCTCATGTGAAACATCTAGTCCACTCTACCTGGGACCAGACCAAAACCTGGACATAAGCACAAGGAAGACCCCGGCCATTGTTTAGACAACAGAAGTCACGCCCCGAAGCCCTTACTAGATCAGTAAACACAGGAGCAGGAGGTAATGGCCGACTGATATGGTTTAGGTGCTTGATAATTGGAGGTGTGGTGCCTGTGTCTATGCTTCTCCTTCTATATTTGTTTTCTTTGGACTCCTGCCACTACTAAGAGAGAGAGTTCATCAGCCGGGTCCCCTCACAATCGGCGAAAATCAAGACGTTTGTTTATTTCCCTCTTAGAGAGCGGCCATTGCTGTGAAGTTCTTGCGAGGTGTTTCTCTTGGACGGCACAGGCTAGTAAGGTGGAGCAAGGCAGAGATTTGTTGCATAAAGAGGAATGTCACTGCCCCAGATTTTTCAATATGATGTTTACATAGTTATGTTTACACATAAATGTGGGATGGGTAAGTGTTCGCAATAGCCAATCACATTTGAATGAGCCTACTGAGTGTTGGCTATAACTCATCTGATTGGCTATGAGGGCTCACATGAGGAGGAAGTAGGAGGTAGGCCAGGAAAAGCAGCAGCTGCATGCACAAACTGTCTTCACATTGGAAACCTGACTAGGTTGACCTGTATGTACGGTGCCTTCAGAAAGTATTCATACCCCTTGACTTATTCCACATTTTGTTGTGTTACAGTCTGAAACATGTTACAGTCTAAATTGAAACATGTTTTTCAATTTAAAAAAAAATTGAATTAAAAAAAAGAAAATACTTTTCATTTACATATGTTTTCACACCCCTGAGTTAATAATACATGTTAGAATATCCTTTGGCAGAGATTACAGCTGTGAGTTATTCTGGGTAAATCTAAGAGATTGGCACACCTGGATTGTATGATATTTTCACATTATTCTTTTTAAATTCTTCAAGCTCTGTCAAGTGGATTGTTAATCATTGCTAGACAGCCATTTTCAAGTTTTGCCATAGATTTTCAAGCCAACTTAAGTCAAAACTGTAACTAGGCCACTCAAAAATATTAAATGTCATCTTGGTAAGCAACTCCATTGTATATTTGGCCTTGGTGTTTTAGGTTATTGTCCTGCTGAAAGGTGAATTTCTCTCCCAGTGTCTGTTGAAAAGCAAACTGAACCAGGTTTTGGATTTTGCTTGTGCTTAGCTCTATTCCGTTTCTTTTTATCATAAACAATGTTGTTGATCCATCCTCAGTTTTATCTTATCGCAGCCATTAAACTATGTAACTGTTTTAAAGTCACCATTGGCCTCATGGTGAAATCCCTGAGTGGTTTCCTTCCTCGCCAGCAACTGAGTTAGGAAGAACATCTGTATCTTTGTAGTGACTGAGTGTATTGATTCACCATCCAAAGTGTAATTAATAACTTCACCATGCTTAAAGGGGCATTCAATGTCTGCTTTTTATTTTTTACCCATCTCCCAATAGTTGCCCTTCTTATCAAGGCATTGGAAAAACCTCCCTGGTCTTTGTGTTTGAAATTCACTGCTTGACTGAGGGACTTTACAGAGAACTGTATGTGTGGGGTACAGACATGACGTACTCATTCGAAAATCATGTTAAACACTATTATTTCACACAGAGTCATGCAACTTATTATGTGACTTGTGAAGCAAATATTTACTACTGTATGTATTTAGGCTTGCCGTAACAAAGACTCAAGACATTTCAGCTTTTCTTTTGAATTAATTTGTAAAAAATTCCTAAAAACATAATTCCACTTTGATATTGTGGGGTATTATGCCAGTGACACACAATCTACATTTAATATATTTTAAATTCAGGCTGTAACAGATCAAAATGTGGAAAAAGTCAGGGGGTGTGAATACTTTCTGAAGGCACTGTAGCTAAAGATGTACCGTAACAGTGTAAGGTATCAAACTCTGACACTATTCATCACTTTGTTCTTTGATTCACATGTATCTTTATGACCACAACATTGTTGTTATAGTAGATAAACAGTTGAAATGTCATATTATGATCATAACATCATAGATTTAATATTTTATATTAAAGTATGACGTAGGGTTTGACATAATCTCACACAATAATTCAATAAACCGTAACTGAAAAGTGGAGAACTCATCACATATCTTCTCATATTGTCTGAATTAAACAAAGGGTTTTGCTGAGGAAAATGAGCGACACAAGGCTTTGGTTGCTGCTGTTACGGTTTGATCACAGAAGCCGCCACATCAAAGATTTCCAGGATGGAAAAAGGCAGGTCCTGTGAGCTGCTCCTGACACACCAGAGAGAATGGTAGGCAGTAGCCTCAAGTGATGTCCGCAATGCCGCTGAGTCACGTCTTGTCATATCTGTATGGTGTACACTGGTGAAATTACAATGAAACTCTCCTTGATTCAATAGGACAGGTAACACTTTACATGTAGTTCTCTGTTTATTATCTGGTTACTCGATTACATCTTTGATAGCCAGAATACAAAATCACCCAGAATTACTTTATATCGGCTGATAAAGTAGTCCTAACATACATAATCATTAGGCCTACACACATTATTAGGCCTACACACGTTACACTAAACCTCCATATTACTAATCCGTGTATTGTAATATTGTAATACAATCGGTATTTACACAATTATTACCAAATAAATAGAAATGAAATGTGATGTTTGGTCAACTATAGAATAAAAAGGGACCTAAATTATAAATGGTATGGAACGTAAAGTCAAACCTTATAAAGTACACTGTATATGAACATGATGTCACCATCGCTCCTCCTGGAATTTCCCTGTGTTTCTCCAGGTGGCAATCTGAGGTGATAACGTTGGTTGACAGCCAGATAACTTTTTAACCTTATCAGCGATGGTTGCACACAGATAAGACAAATCCAATGTGGCAGTGAACCAATATGGCTGCCGACACATTGTCTCAGCCCACAACTGCTGATGTCCTTCAAACACAACTGGGCCAATCCACATGGAAAGAGGTGCAAAAGCAAAGAAACAAACAAACTGTGTTTGAGAGCCATGTAAATATGGCTATGAAATATGCCGCATGTTTTGATAGGCTAGAGACGATACAGATTCAGTAGTTCTCCATTGTTCCGTAACATTCTTCATATCTCATCATTCCATAGCCTCACAGATGTGCCAGACTCCCATACACACAGACACATTCACTCACGTGTATCAGGTCAGAGTTCAGGGGATATCACAACTGAAGTTTCTGCCACCATTTAAATAGGAATTTCTCAATATACAGTAAAGGCAGTGACAAACATTGGTAACACTTGATACCGTAGGTTACATTGCCCTCAATTATTCTATAACCACTACGGTAACTTCTGAACTGTAACTTCTCAGCATTACACACACAGTAACTGAAGAGAAATAATAGGCAACAGGACATGACTTGGCAACGTGACACTTGATTTGGCAACCGGCCAGATTCTGTTACTACCAGCATCGTTTCCATGTAGCTACATGATAAAAACATGTTGGAATTATAAAGCATGCATATATCTATATCCTGCAAGTGTCACCCCACCCCCACCTCACACACACATATTGACTGTGTTGGAATTATACTGTAGATTCCTCACATTTAGCTTTTCTCCACATATCAAGTTAAGAACTTCAAAAACCTACAGCTGAGTGTATTGTGACCAACTGAAATATGTCTGACTATAGCATGAGCAGCCTGGAGGGGCCTATAGAAAGGGGGGTTGTGGGAAGAGGATTTTGGGGTCATATCCTGTGGTCTAGAACATGGGCGGAGAACCGTGCTGCTTGTGAGCCAGGATAGTCCCCTCCGTCAGCACCTCATTCAGAACCTCAGCAGCCATACGAGATGACCTCATCCAAACTAAGGATTCCATATGGCCATCCACATCTGAGGGGGAAAACTAACCAATCAAGGTTGTTGTTGTGTCAACCCCATTGCTTCATTAGCAACTTCTCACTGATACTTGATGTGATTACGACACACACAAAGGCAATGGTGAGTTTAATAAACCAATAATCTGTGACACATGAGAATATCACTATATACCGGCACTTTCTTTCTTTCTCCTCTAGTCTTGTTTGTTTTGTGGTTCTGGTGTGGAGAGTGGTTCTACATTCTACATTGGGGCGGTGTTAATGTAATAGGCTGCCTATTCAGCAGCCGAGAGGGAAATCTCCTCAACCCGTCGCCTATCACATTCCACGCTTTTCGGGAAAGACGGGGCCTGCTTCCAGGAATGCTGTAATGGGCCCGGAGGGTCATGTGACTGTCTAAAAGCCCAGAGTGCGCTCAGTGGTTCTCAGACCGCCCTCTGTATAACGGAAGGATCCGATGACGCAGCGCTTAGAGAATAGGCGATAATGCGTTGTTTTATCAAAATCAGTATGTCTAGGTGTCATGATATGGCCCATACACTGCTAGAAAGTAGAAGAACACACACTCACAGAAGGACACACACTCACTCCTCCTTGAGGAGTGCATCTCACACGAAGTGGGTTTTGTCAAATGACGGAGCTCGAACCAGGTCAAAGGTCATTATCGAATCCAACTGTTAATATCTACGATGGAGAGATGAAGTAGCCAGTTATTGCACTGAAGTCACTGACTTACAATAAAGCAGGAGATGAGATATAATTATTTTTAACCTGATATTGCGCAAATGAAATGAGATCATTTGACACATATCTGTTTGCTATATTCAATATTCAACTTGGAAAATATTGAACTAAATATAGCATGGTTTTATCAGAGGCATATACACTGAATGTACAAACATAAGGAACACCTTCTCTTTCCATGACATTGACTGACCAGGTGACAGCTATGATTCCTTATAGATGTCACTTGTTAAATCCACAACAAATCAGTGTAGATGAAGGGGAGGAGACAGGTTAAAGAAGGATTTTTAAGCCTGGAGGCAAAAGGGGGTGCAACTCAATATTAGGAAGGTGTTAATAATGTTTTGTACACTCAGTGAATAGCGATGTATTCTATGTGGCGCTGGGTATACTGTATTATGACAACACAATATTCGAATATGTTTTATTACCAGTTGATGGACTTAATTTTCTCCCCTGGGATACTGCAACACCCATCACAATGGTGTTGTCACCGAGCACTGTACAAATTATTACATTGAGTGGCCGGATAGACAATAACTGTGGTGACAGCAGTTGACTAATCATCCCTGAGAAATACCTTACTCTCAAGTATTGACACACAGCGTGACAGGTACCATTATGAAATGAAAAACTAGCTGTCAAAACTGACTATCCTCGCATTGTGAAAAAAAATGGTTTCAATGTCGTACCATCTGGTTTAACTACAGTAAATCAAGTCAAAATAAGCCACAGTCAATAGATACAAAGGCTGAAATAACTTTGTTATGTCTATCTTTTTTAAAGACGTAATGAAGAACAAAGAAGAAAATAAGATACATATCTATCTGAAGGGTAAGTTTGGAAAAAGTGTGTGGAGGGAAATACAAGAAAGCCCTTCCCACAATAAAACAATTTTAAGACGACATTAGGGAATACTGGTAATGTGATGTCATAGAACAGTTTCTGCCGCTGATTGGCTGAAAACCCGGGCCGTGGGGTGGTTGGAATTGTCAATAAAGCAACATGACAGAAATAAAAAATAAAAAAATAAAACATTTGGGGCCTCCCGGGTGGCGCAGTGGTTAAGGGCGCAGCGCCAGCTGTGCCATCAGAATCCTTGGGTTCGCGCCCAGGCTCTGTCGTAACCGGCCGCGACCGGGAGGTCCGTGGGGCGATGCACAATTGGCCTAGCGTCGTCCGGGTTAGGGAGGGATTGGTCGGTAGGGATCTCCTTGTCTCATCGCGCACCAGCGACTCCTGTGGCGGGCCGGGCGCAGTGTGCGCTAGCTAAGGTTGCCAGGTGCACGGTGTAGCCTCTGACACATTGGTGCGGCTGGCTTCCGGGTTGGATACGTGCTGTGTTAAGAAGCAGTACGGCTGGTTGGGTTGTGTATCGGAGGACGCATGACATTCAGCCTTCGTCTCTCCCGAGCCCGTATGGGAGTTGTAGCAATGAGACAAGATAGTAGCTACTACAACAATTGGATACCACGAAATTGGGGAGAAAAAGGGGTAAAATTCAAAAAAATATATATAAAAATCATTTTTTCAAACTACAGTTTGTTTCTTTGAGAAGATTTATAAAGCAATCTGTGCATTTTAACAACAGCTACAGTGGGCCAAAAAAGTATTTAGTCAGCCACCAATTGTGCAAGTTCTCCCACTTAAAAAGATGAGAGAGGCCTGTAATTTTCATCATAGGTACACTTCAACTATGACAGACAAAATGAGAAAAAAAATCAATCCAGAAAATCACATTGTAGGATTTTTAATGAATTTATTTGCAAATTATGGTGGAAAATAAGTATTTGGTCAATAACAAAAGTTTATCTCAATACTTTGTTATATACCCTTTGTTGGCAATGACAGAGGTCAAACGTTTTCTGTAAGTCTTCACAAGGTTTTCACACACTGTTGCTGGTATTTTGGCCCATTCCTCCATGCAGATCTCCTCTAGAGCAGTGATGTTTTGGGGCTGTTGCTGGGCAACACGGACTTTCAACTCCCTCCAAAGATTTTCTATGGGGTTGAGATCTGGAGACTGGCTAGGCCACTCCAGGACCTTGAAATGCTTCTTACGCAGCCACTCCTTTGTTGCCCGGGCGGTGTGTTTGGGATCATTGTCATGCTGAAAGACCCAGCCACGTTTCATCTTCAATGCCCTTGCTGATGGTAGGCTTTGTTACTTTGGTCCCAGCTCTCTGCAGGTCATTCACTAGGTCCCCCTGTGTAGTTCTGGGATTTTTGCTCACCGTTCTTGTGATCATTTTGATCTTGCGTGGAGCCCCAGATCGAGGGAGATTATCAGTGGTCTTGTATGACTTCCATTTCCTAATAATTGCTCCCACAGTTGATTTCTTCAAACCAAGCTGCTTACCTATTGCAGATTCCATCTTCCCAGCCTGGTGCAGGTCTACAATTTTGTTTCTGGTGTCCTTTGACAGCTCTTTCATCTTGGCCATAGTGGAGTTTGGAGTGTGACTGTTTGAGGTTGTGGACAGGTGTATTTTATACTGATAACAAGTTAAAACAGGTGCCATTAATACAGGTAATTTTTTTATTTTTTATTTCACCTTTATTTAACCAGGTAAGCAAGTTGAGAACAAGTTCTCATTTACAATTGCGACCTGGCCAAGATAAAGCAAAGCAGTTCGACAGATACAACGACACAGAGTTACACATGGAGTAAAACAAACATACAGTCAATAATACAGTATAAACAAGTCTATATACGATGTGAGCAAATGAGGTGAGAAGGGAGGTAAAGGCAAAAAAAGGCCATGGTGGCAAAGTAAATACAATATAGCAAGTAAAACACTGGAATGGTAGATTTGCAGTGGAAGAATGTGCAAAGTAGAAATAAAAATAATGGGGTGCAAAGGAGCAAAATAAATAAATTAATTAAAATACAGTAGGGAAAGAGGTAGTTGTTTGGGCTAAATTATAGGTGGGCTATGTACAGGTGCAGTAATCTGTGAGCTGCTCTGACAGTTGGTGCTTAAAGCTAGTGAGGGAGATAAGTGTTTCCAGTTTCAGAGATTTTTGTAGTTCGTTCCAGTCATTGGCAGCAGAGAACTGGAAGGAGAGGCGGCCAAAGAAAGAATTGGTTTTGGGGGTGACTAGAGAGATATACCTGCTGGAGCGTGTGCTACAGGTGGGAGATGCTATGGTGACCAGCGAGCTGAGATAAGGGGGACTTTACCTAGCAGGGTCTTGTAGATGACATGGAGCCAGTGGGTTTGGCGATGAGTATGAAGCGAGGGCCAGCCAACGAGAGCGTACAGGTCGCAATGGTGGGTAGTATATGGGGCTTTGGTGACAAAACGGATTGCACTGTGGTAGACTGCATCCAATTTGTTGAGTAGGGTATTGTAGGGTAATGAGTGGAGGACAGAGGAGCCTCTTAAAGAAGAAATTACAGGTCTGTGAGAGCCAGAAATCTTGCTTGTTTGTAGGTGACCAAATACTTATTTTCCACCATAATTTGCAAATAAATTCATTAAAAATCCTACAATGTGATTTTCTGGATTTTTTTCTGTCTGTCATAGTTGAAGTGTGCCTATGATGAAAATTACAGGCCTCTCTCATCTTTTAAGTGGGAGAACTTGCACAATTGGTGGCTGACTAAATACTTTTTTTGCCCCACTGTATCTTCTGCTGTAGAGGTAACCTTCCTGGTTTTTCTGTCCTGTGGCGGTCTTCATGAGAGCCAGTTTCATCATAGCGCTTGATGGTTTTTGCGACTGCAGTTGAAGAAACTTTAAACGTTTTAGAAATGTTCTGAATTGACTGCCTTTCATGTCTTAAAATAATGATGGACTGTCGTTTCTCTTTGCTTATTTGAGATGTTCTTGCCATAATATGGACTTGGGCAATCGTCTATACACCACCCCTACCTTGTCACAACACAACTGATTGGCTAATTTGCATTAAGAATGAAAGAAATTCCACAAATTAACTTTTAATGAGGCACACCTGTTAATTGAAATGCATTCCAGGTGACTATCTCATAAAGCTGGTTGAGAGAATGCCAAGAGTGTGCAAAGCTTTCAACAAGGCAAAGGGTGGCTACTTTGAAGAATTTCGAATGTAAAATATATTTTGGTTTATTTAAAACTTTTTGGGGTTACAGCATGATTCCATATGTGTTATTTCATAGGTTTTGATGTATTCACTATTATTCTACAATGTAGAAAATATTAAAAATAAAGAAAAAACCTTGAATGAGTTTTTGCATCCAAACCTTTGACTGGTACTTTATATAATTTTATATACGTGTTTATTTATTTTTTTGGGACCAATCACAAACTGGGGGTTGTCCCTAACACCCTAATGAGCGGGCCACCACTGTCGTAGAATCAAAAACATCAAGCAACCACTGGTTACCAAAACATTACCCTTTGCAGTACCATATCTAGCCAGCAGTGGAGACAACTATATGGATTCCATAGTGACAGGATGCCTGGCCACATTCCTCCAACATTTTCATCAATCAATCACAGTATAATAGTGCCTTCATTTTGTTGTGATACAGCCTGAATTCAAAATGGATTACATTTATTTTTCTCAGCCATCTACACACACATTACCCCATAATGACAAAGTGAAAACTTTTTCGAAATTGATGTAAACTTATTGAAAATGAAATATCTAATTTACATAGGTATTCATACCCCTGAGTCAATACTTTGTAGAAGCCAGTTTGGTGGCAATTACAGCTTTGAGTTGTCTTGGGTATGTCTGCATCAGCTTTGCACATCTGTATTTGTGGATTTTCTCCCATTCTTCCTTGCAGATTTTCTCAAGCTCTGTTAAGTTAGACAGGGAGCAGCAGTGAACAGCATGTCTTTCCACCGATTTTCAATAGGATTCAAGTCTAGGCTTTGGCTGGGCCACTCAAGGACTTTCACATTCTTGTTCTGAAGCAGTTCCAGCATTGCTTTGGCTGTATGCTTGGGGTCATTGTCCTGTTGGAACATAAAAATTCCCCCCAGTCAAAGGTCTTTGCACTCTAAAGCAAGTTCTCATCAAAGATTGGCCTGTATTTAGCTCCATTCATTGTTCCCTTTATCCTTACAGTCTCCCAGTCCCTGCAGCTGAAAAGTAACCCCCATAACATGATGCTGCCACCACCATGCCTACCAGTGGGGATGGTGTTAGACGGGTGATGAGCTGTGCCTGGTTTTACATTTTTGTCTCATCGGCCCACAGAATCTTTTACCTTATGATCTCAGAGTCTTTCACATGCATTTTTTTTGCAAACTCCAGGCGTGCTGTCATGTTCCTTTTTCTCAGGATTGGCTTCTGTCTGGCTACTCTCCCACAAAGCTCAGATTTGTGAAGTGCTGTAGAGATTGTTGTCCTTCTGGCAGGTTCTCCTATCTCAGCCAAGGAACTCTGTAGTTCTGTCAGAGTGGTCATTGGGTTCCAAGTCACCTCCCTGACCAAGGTCGTTCTTGTCCTGTTGCTCAGTTTGCTCGGATGGCCAGCTCTAGGCAGAGTCTGGTTATTTCTATATTTTTTTCCACTTCCAAATGATGGAGACCACTGTGCTCTTGGAAACTTTCAACACTCTAGAAATGGTTTAATACCCTTTCCCAGATATATGCCTCATCACAATTCTCATAGATCTACGCACAGTTCCTTGGACTTCATGCTATAGTTTCTGCCCCGACATGCACTGTCAACTGTGGGACCTTATATAGACAGGTGTGTTTTGCTTTAAATCATGTCCAAACAATTTAATTGGCCACAGCTGGACTCCAATCAAGTTGTAGCGATATCTCAAGGACTATCAAAGGAAATTGGTGCACTTGAGCTCTGTTTGGAGTTTCATAGCAAAGGGATGTGACTACTTATGTAAATTAGATCTTTCTGTGTTTCATTTTCACTTTGTCATTAAGTGTGTAGATCGGTGAGAAAATTATTAATATTTATTTTGAATTCAGGCTGTAACACAACAAAATGTGAAATAAGTCAAGTTGGTATGAATACTTTTTGAAGGCACTGTACATTAATTTGGCAAATTAGAGAAGTGATATAATAGTGCATTGGTATATTGAGTTTAGAGCAACTGGTCCATATCACCAGAATACTACGAGACTAAGCTAACCATGAAACACAACAAACACCCCACTCATTTCTATCATTCTGAATATCAAAACACATAGCACCATATGAGTGTCTCTGAGCCTCACTACTTTCACCTTCTCAAAGCTCGTGAGACAAAATGCAAAAAAGTCAAAGCTATGTGTGTACAGTACACAGAGTGAGTTAACATCCCTGAGAGAACACATCAAATACACTTTCCTTGCTTGGATAGAGCTGGAGGACAGTAGCTTTGCATGTAGGTAAATATTGTTGTCCGTATCTGGAGGCAGTAGGACATGTCTGAAAATAAGGGTCCGGTGATGATGGCATCTCCACGCTCAGCCAGCTGAAACGAAAACAGCAGCGTATACTGACGCAAATCGCATAGCGCCATTTGCATCATCATTTGCAAAAACACTTGGGCAGAGTCCTTTTGGCTGTGTCTCAAATGACACTTAATTCCCTATATTGTGCATTATGGGATCCAATGGAACTTGGTCAAAAGTAGTGGACTAAATAGGGAATAGGGCCCTGGTTAAAAAGCAGTGCACTAAATAGGGAATAGGGTGCCATTTGGGATAGAGCCGTGGTCAATGCCAGATCGCAGCATCGGAGCACTTGAGGATGGAGGAGAGGATGATGCCACTGCCACTATGTAGAGTCAACAGAGTCTGGCTGCAGTGACATTGCTAACAAAACAAGGCTTGTATATTGTGATGTAATGATTATGATTTTAGCCGCCCATCTGCATCTGCTGTATGATTCATGTCAGCTAACAAAACAACAGGGCACAGCCTGCTTTGGGGATCAGACAAGTACCCAAGGGCAGCATAGAAGGCCACATTCAGATCCAGAGTGTACACTGCAAATAACCCAAGAGAGTGTTCCAAACCTTCTTAGATACATTTGCCCCCCTTTGGACTCACACTAGCCACGACACCAATACGACAAACCCAGGTCTCCTGTGTGCAAACAAACAGTGTCAACCTGCTAAGCTGAAGATCACGGAGCCAACATAAGTCTTCACAGGTCTCAAGCAAAGTTACTTATCATGTGAGCGTGGTGAACCAGACATAATGGTCTGGGAAAATGAAGAGGTTTTAGGGCTATGCTTCAGCTGTAATATAATGTCTTAAAGGAATTCCTGACTCATTCTTAAAGATTCCTCTTTACACTTAGGGCCTAAGTGTTCCTTATCTAGAATCAGCCCTGGAATATTGCACGGAGCAGTAGACCAACTAAAGGGGGAAAAAATGATTTGGCTTTATGCAA
The DNA here is from genome assembly GCF_045791955.1 of Oncorhynchus clarkii lewisi. Lineage (NCBI taxonomy): Eukaryota > Metazoa > Chordata > Actinopteri > Salmoniformes > Salmonidae > Oncorhynchus > Oncorhynchus clarkii. The sequence goes on along the minus strand of NC_092158.1, from coordinate 68,084,266 downwards.
GAGAATCATATTAAACACAACATAAAGATGTTAACATTACTTTCTCCACTTTCAAGCATTGGGGCTTTTTTTAAATCCACTGGGCTATCAATACAGTTATATTCATAATGTAGCCGCATTTATTGTTTCTCTTTCATTTGCTATTATCCTCCCTTATAAACCACTAATATAGCCTACTATTTTCCTGACAGTTTTATTATCATTACAGGCTGTGAAATCAAATGGATTCTTGTATAATGTTCTCATAAAATGTTTTTGTTATCATTTCGAGTGGTACTACAAAGATAACTTTTATGCTCCTGAACAGATAAAACAAGCTGGAATGGGACGCATTAAAAACGTCGCCAAGAAGAAGACTTCGAAGTCCCTGAGTTGTTGTTACCTCGTCGTACCGCTAGGTGGGTCCTACTAGTGTCATTTCATTACCATTTGCTTGTATGGCCGTATCTGTTCTGTTTGTTAGCAGTTTCTGTGAAGGGATTACATGCTGCGAAGTGTTAAGAAGGGGGCAATGATCAGAGCGTTAGATTCTAATCCCTGTTTACATTTGCATTTGAATTCATCTTTAGATGGATTAAAATTTCTTTCTCTGTGACCTTTCGTTAACCTCGCAGCTAACTGTTGATTTTGCCACAACAGTTTGTTTACAGCAGAAATGTAGCCTAATGTTTCCTCAATGGCCTGTCTGCAATGTAAATTACTGATTGTGTTAAGGTAAATTATATGTTTATTATAAACTCACGAACGTTGCTATATTGGAGAGCATATTAGCTGTTACATTTTTTTTTTCAATAATCCCAAAAAGTTTTTTCATAAATAAAACGAACACAAATGATCGAAGGAATTCGTAGCCTATGCATAGTCAGATGCGTCCGTGCATTAAATCCCTCCAATAGGAAAATTGCCCATTCAATGTGAAAATACCAATAACAATTTCCATAGTTAATTAATATTTGAATAAACGTTTAACATAGATATTTAGTTTTATCTGGAGCGTAGCCTATTGCACAACGTGTAATGGTATTTGTAAATGATTGTAGGCTATTGCTTTTTATTTCATTTTCTACCTTTTTTTTATTGTTAACTATTTGTAGTGTTTATTGAAAGGTACCATGTAACAAATAGGCCTGCTATAACCACAAACAAACACAGCCTAATGTGGGCAATTCGTTACCACCTAGCTTTTAAAACGTTTTGCAGGCTGCTTGCTCATTGGTAGATTGAATAGCGTTTGGACGTTTTTTTACCTTTTCATTGCCAGCTTGAATAACTTTCAGAAATAAATTCTTACTTAAAAAAATAAGTAATGTTTTATGTTAAAGTGAAGGATAGACATGTATGCATTGTTTTACTTTAATGCATGGCTAGTTTACTTTTTTTTCTTCATAAGATTATTGTTAATGAAAAAGACAACATCCCAGATTAGAGTTCATGTCTAACACAGTCGATAAAGAATATAATGTAATCTAGCCTATGTTTTGCATTGAATAAACAAAGATCGATTGAGAGTTACAAAAACATAGCTGTTTAGAATAAGAACAGCCGTTTTAAGTGTCAATAAAAGTATTAAGCTCTAGTTTAAAACTCCAATTGAAACAAGAAAGCAAAATCAAGATAGCACATTATTTTATTGTTGTTATTAAGGCGTTAAAACGCTCCTCAACTAATGATATGGGTCACTCGTCAAGGGCAGTGTGTTGTGTGTGTGTGAGGGGATGGTGGGGGTAAAGCAGGTTGAGATGGGGTTTTCTCCTGAGAAATGCCAGGCCTGGTTGACTTGCTTGCAATCAATGTTTTCTGAAGAAACATGCTGAGGTTAACCAAAATACTGAATTTTTCCGATATAGTCAATGACAAAATGATTGTAAACTGAGTAAACTACTAAACCTATAAAGACCGACTATATAACCCATTAATAATATTTAGAAAACTAGGACTACTTTGCAGTGAGGCAGCATATCGAATGACTCTATGGGTTGGCTCTACTAAACCGATAAGCACATTTGAGGGTTGGTAAACTAAAAGGTTGGGAGTACTCTTAAGAGAGAAAAGATATCGCCAAGGTAAACAACAAGCTACTTGGTTTGAACTTTTGGCCGCGCAATGCAACCATCCTGTTCTCATGGATGCGAGCCGAACAGTAAACATCCTGACAAGTAACAAATTACTGTGGGCGTAGTATTGTTAGTCCCTCTCGTCCACCATGTATCAACGAGCAAATATATTAGAGATTCTTCAGTCTCCCTCCTTTGAGCGTGGGCTGCTTCATGAACAGGCAGACTTTCTTACCTATTGTCACCACAATTAATCATTAGCCTTTGCCATTTCCTCTTCTTTTTCACCTCCGCCACCTACGCTTGTTAACCACTGGTCTAGACAACTCACCCATTACACTATTGAAGGTGCCCTGGTTGTTGTGGAATGTGGATGACAAAATGTATCACATTTCAACATAAATATAGTGCCTCTTAATATGCTCAGTAATACTTTTTCTGCCTTCATAAACACAAGGTTCTATTCAACACTTATTGAACTGTACATACAAAGGACTCCGTAACAGTGAACGATATCCTGACTTCTTTCTGCTGGTCTTTCTGCTACCAGAAGGCTTTGCTGTCGGCCTAACCTCGTTTCTGTAATAGATCAGCTCATTGATTAAATTAGATAGGCCAATGCAGGCTCGGGACCGATCTGAAAACGATGGCGTCACTTCCAATCCGAGTGTTAAACAGATTTCAACCCCAAAACAGATATTGGGTTCTGTGGTGAGCCCTTTTCGCTTGGGCCAGAAGTATCGAATGACATTATACAGTCCTCGTTGTGTAATGCGGGCCAGGCCATGGAATATGTTATGTGTTTAGTTGTAGCAATGCGAAAAGTGCATCCACCTCTCACCATAGCTCAACCCTCTGATAGGCCTAACCAAATGGACTTCTACACTTTTAAAGTATAAGTATAGGGAATCCATTAATAGGGGAGAAACGAAATGGGGGTTTAGAGAATTTCCAACTCTTTCTTTATTTCATTCTCTGCCGGTTCGGGAGAGGTTTCTTCAGAGGGGTTTGACATATACGTGCTGTTATCAGATTGATGGGCCGGTTTGATTGAAGTGGCTTTGTCATGCAAATGTCAGCCGCGTGATCGATGATCGCGGTGCGCTGACAAACTTCTGGAGGTCCCCATCACCATTGGCGCCGTGACGGCTCACGTGACCAGCAGCTGAGGTTAAAAAAAAATAAAAAAAAAGTGTTATAGGGAATCCCAGGGTGACTTCTCCGTGAGGTGAGAGCTTCTTTTTTTCTCTTCCACATGACATACCGAGAGGTTGCAGGGTAGGAGGAATCCCCCGAAACGCAGGTTGATCCTCCGTCATCAATTTGCGCATGGAGAATTCCAGAATGAACTCTTTCTTAGAGTACTCAATTTGTAGCCGTGGACCGAACGCCTACTCACCCAAGTCCGGATACCACCACTTGGACCAAGGCTTCCCGGCCCCTTTTCACTCGGGCTCCGGCACAACAAGTGATAACGGCGATGGACGGCTTTACGTGGCGGGCAGCGCCCAGGCAGTGGTGGCCCAACATCAGCACCAGAGCAGTAGCTACGCGCATCATCATCAGCCCCAGTCGCATCATGCCAACATGGTCCTTCCATATGGCAGTACAGGGACTGCGGGATATGGGACGGAAGCGTGCGCAAACCCGGACTATGGACACCCACAATACTTTATCAACGAGCAGGACGGGATGTACTATCAATCAACGGGCCTTTCCGCCTCCAATGTAGGCCCGAACTACGGCTCCCTGGCCGGGTCATACTGCGGGGCGCAGGGGGCTGTCCCAGCGGCACAGTACCAGCACCACGGCTGCGAGGGCCAGGACCACCAGCGGGGTTATTTGCAGAGCACCTATGTTGACATTTCGGCCTCTCAGGAGAGGGAGAAGGACGCAGAGCAAACACCACAAGGAAAGACTTTCGACTGGATGAAAGTCAAGAGGAACCCCCCTAAAACAGGTGAGATGGGAGAGTCCAAAGAAAAATCTGACCCATGCACGAAATCGAAACGTTCTTGTCAGATAAGGTAATTCAAAGTTCATTAGGTCCACCAGGTGACCCAAACATGTCGACCCACCGCTCAGGTAGGCTAATGGATGTGGTATGCAAATGCACATGCACTCTCCAGCCCCATAAGGGACATGACTGAGGACTGAGGATAGTGTTGCCTCACTCCACTATCTCTGATCCACAACATATGGGGATTTCTCAGCACCATTCCGAGTCATAGCGGTATCTCTGACCAGACATGCCTCTGGTAGATTTGCTTGATGTGTTATTTTCTCCCCGTCTACTCAGCCTTTGCACTAATGCATCGAGCAGACGTGCTTTCTTACGCCCTAGGAAGTGACCCAACTCTGTTATCTTTAAACCTGTCCCAGTTCTTGTTTCAGTTGTCCTCCATTGTATTCCCCAGCCTTTCCTTCCTCGCCATGCTTGGCCCGTCTGAATTGAGTGCACAGACCCACGTTTTAACCTCACGTAGTAGGCCTGCTACTGTGGGCAAAGATCGTAAAATATTACGGTCGGAATATGGAATTACACGTATCAAATGCGTTTATGTCTCCCCCAACGTGGGGCAGCTTTATTTCATTCTTCAGGAGTGAGTAATGGGAAAAGAAGTAGGAGGTTGAGTCTGTGAACTTACCTATATACAGTAGTCAACAGTTTGGGACTTGAAATGGTTGGGTGCGTAATTGATGAACCCTTTAGTATGACATTATCCAATCTTCATTCCAAGTAAATAATTTAATCATGAATAATGATTTATGCGGTATTGGTGTCAAATCACACCTTTTTTTCTCTTTATGGACTTAAACATTAACGACGGATTGGTGAATTTAAATTAATATGACTTCGAATATGGGACAATTTTCATATTTTACACATACAATTTCCATATTTTAGGCATACAATCTATTCCAGATTATAATGCGTTTCTCCCCTCTTTTTTCTCTCTCTTTTTTCACAGCTAAAGTGGCTGACTATGGAATGGGACCCCAGAACACCATCCGCACCAACTTTACAACCAAGCAGCTGACCGAGCTCGAAAAGGAATTCCACTTCAGCAAGTACTTGACGCGGGCCAGGCGCGTGGAAATCGCCGCCACCCTCGAGCTCAACGAAACGCAGGTGAAAATCTGGTTCCAGAACCGCAGGATGAAACAGAAGAAGCGCGAGAAAGAGGGCCTGGCCTCAGCCTCGAGCACGGGTTCCTCCAAGGACCTGGAAGACAACTCGGACCATTCCAGCTCCATATCTCCTGGCGCGTCTCCCAGTTCCGAGACCTAATGGACCAAATAAACTGCAACTTGCAGACACTGAACTTCAAAGTGATGAACTCGAATGGGAAGAACAAGTGAACTGATTGATAATAAGTCAAAACATTCCTATCCATGCTTGAATAGACTATTCCACCCGTTATGGAACACGTCTGTAAGAGGAGTTTGTTTTGTATAGGATTTAAACTCAAATAATAACTTTGAAACGCACACTTCGAGGGAGAAAAAACGAGGTGACAAAGGCACAACTGTGGATGATGTGCGCAACATCTTTCTAGACTAGACGTTTCTTTCCACCCCACAAAATCTGTTTGGATGTACAGGGTCGTAAATCTTCATACCCACGACTATTGGAGTGATGCACTTTTGCATGTTTACAAATCTCAAAGCGAGCCTTATAATACTGTTTATACAGGGAGCCTCTTGGCAAAACATAGTATTGTTGAATTTATTTCTATTTTGTAGTGTTTTTAAAAAATGTATTTCTTCTTGAGGTTTTGACATGAAACGACTTTACCGTCAGTAAGTTAGGTAGAAAGGGTTCATGTGTTACTGACTCTTTGCACTATAGAATTATTACTTTACACGGGAAGTTGTGTGTGTGATTTGGCGATGTTCTTTAATTGAAATATACAGTGAAATTACTAATTTAAACACGAGCGGGTGGATTACCGAATGCTATTCACTCTAGTAATGTCAACACATGTCTGTATAGCCAATTGTTATTGTCTAAATAGCAGACGTGAACTAAACCTATACAGGGAATGGTTCACGCAAGATGACGTTATCCAAAATGACGAATGATGATTAGAGGGAGTATTTATATTATTAAATGGCCAGAGGATAGACAACGTTTATCATGTCATACAACTAAAAGGAAAGTTTGTTGCAACTTTTAACACCTGCCTGAATGAAACCAACTCGACAATTTACTTTTGAATTGGGCCTTTTTGGATTAATAGGCTGTAACTTTTCCAGGATGGAGTCAAACGTTTTGATAATAGGCCAGTGTCTTGCGAAAGACAGGGTATTCTGAAGTTAGTTTTATTTTCTACGGTGAGGCCTACATTTCTATTTCAAGGCAATAGGAGTGAATTGTATTATTTGTATGTGCAGATCGACTGAGTTGTATTAGTTAATGTCTGTTTTACATGTTTTGGAAAGGATCTCAATCAATGCTGGTTCATCTCTGTCTACCTCAAATAAAAATAAGATATTGCAGATTGTGTTGTTAGTTTTATTATAATTTATGGTAGTTAACGTGCATTTATAATATTTCTTAATGAATATATTGATTGTAAACATTAAAAAAGTTTATTCCATGAGGCCTATGCAAATACGCAGCATGAACCAGGGCATAGAGTAGCCTATAGCCTATTTGTTACCATGGTCGATTCCTTTTGAATGAGTTTTGTCCCAAAATATGTGATAGCTAGTAAATCACACAAGTGACATACAGGTAAAGTATTTCAGTGGTATTACTGCGTACAGTAAGTCTACCCTTGGTTTGAACCCCGTGGAATTTACGAAACTAGCCCAACACGCCCAATAGTGTTGCCCTGCACGCTGCATGGGGTGGGGAATGTTGCGGTGCATTCCAGGTGGCTCGCGCTGACCTTTTTACCTATGGACGCCTCTGGAATATCTAAACATGTAAACATACTCTCCCCTCCTCAAGTCGCTCTCCGCCTCACACTCTCCGTAAAGGCTCAAAATAAATATTCTCTGAAACACACCCTTGAAGGTTTGGAGAGGTAAACTCATGAGAAAAAAACGCATTCTTTAGCGAGCGGTGTTGTTTGTCCATGTTCAGGCCTATCAAGGTCTCATCAACAGCTATGACAATGCAGTCCCCATGCGTGACCCTATAGCAGGTGAAGACTATACAGAGTACAACTGGGAATAAAAGTCATATACAGGCGTAGACGGCCAACCTAGATGTACGTACAACGCCATTAGCCCACGGCAAGACTGTTTACTAAACAATCTTCTGATAATAAGCCAGGTGTATGATAATTGGGCCGACATAGAACACAATAGATGCTATTTCAATTATTAGTACCATGCAGGTAGATCACAATATTGTGTTAATACAGACCACTATATTTGTAATAAAAAAACGTTCAAAAGTTGTATTAGTTACAATGTTTGGCTATTTTAAACACTGAACTTTGATTAGCAGGTACATTTGAATAGGAATGTGGGGGTTCTTTTTTGACTGTGTGTGACAAGCTCGATCATCAGCTGGTGAAAGGCACACACACACACACACACGACGAACCGCTGCTTCCACTTCACCTATTAAACAATGACTTATCAACTGATAAAAGACTTACAACTATATCTGCTGATGGTGGGGGTCTTATTTGACAGTTGCTGAGCTTCTTTCATGGTTGATAACTATAATACTCAACAGCATGGTTCTTTCTGGACAAAGTGTATTTATATTATATCTTCATCAATGGCATTAGTATACTAGTCATTCCGCAAAATAGGTGACGTATGAATTTTTTATAGACAACGCACCAACTATTGCTTTTAATGTACACTTTTAGAGAGGCCATAAACGTTGTTATAGTGTGAAGAGTAAGATCACAATAACTTACAATAAAGGACAGACTCCATTGTAATATATACATTATAATGCAACATAAAATCGTGCATGATAGTACTGTGGATCCACACAATGGCAATGACGTGACCATCTGGGGTGCAGTTGGTGTTAGTTTCAAACCTGCTGTTTGGGCGTTTGGCCTGTGCTCCCCCCTGCACTCCCTCTGCAGAGCTTTGATCCTGCGGCTGATCCCCGCAGTGGCGTGCACATCGTCACAGAATGACGAAGACGCTATAGGCCTACTATGGTATACCGAGTTGTCCAAACAGGCCGTTGTATAATAGGCCGTGGGTCTCCAACAGGTAGCTCGCTGCCCACCTATGAGTAGTTCACCAAACAATTCTGAAGAACATGCAATTTTCACGTGTTTCACCACAAACTGTCAAACAAATCTCACAAGTATCAGACACCGCAAGCTCCCAGCTATTATCTAATCAACATTGACATTATCCAATTCCTGGTTAGCCACTATTGGTTTAAAAAGCCAAGCCTAACACAATATCTGCTAATTAATTTCCAACAATAATGCTCATGTCTGTCTGTGCGCTGGTCTGTGTGATGCGCGGTAGTCAGTCGATATGATAACCGTCTTGTGGGTTGACAGAAATACTCTCCCGAAAATCTTCTCAATTATAACTTCAAAGTAGGCTTACCTGGCAGAAGCATATAATTTGTATCTATTATTTGTTATTTGCAAACTTTCCCATGAAATGGAGCAGCAGTAGTACAGAACCATAGCTAGACAGGTACATTAGATAGCACATTCCTCACTAGCTAGATGCACAATTAAAGAGCGAGATGCGCAATTAAGGGGGAATTACACAACTAATTCAACATTTTTTCGTTATATTCCCGACCGAAAAAAAGGCCCTCAGATGTGATTTAAGCATTGGCATGGACTCAGAACATCCTGTTCCGTTGTTTCTCTATGAACAATTGTCAGTTTGTGAGTAAAAAAAACAAATCAATCTCAGACCAAAGATAAATAAAACTGAGAAAACATCATTTATAGGGCCCCCCTTAGTTGTTTATTAACCATTATCTTACCATATACAGCTGAAATCAGTAGTTTACATTCACCTTAGCCAAATACATTTAAACTCAGTTTTTCACAATTCCTGACATTTAATCCTAGCAAAAAAGTCCCGGTTTTAGGTCAGTTAGGATCACCACTTTATTATAAGTATGTGAAATGTCACAATAATAGAATAGAGAATGATTTATTTAAGCTTTTATTTCTTTCATCACATTCCCAGTGGGTCAGAAGTTTACATACACTCAATTAGTATTTGGTTGCATTGCCTTTAAATTGTTTAACTTGGGTCAAACATTTCGGATAGCCTTCCACAACCCTCCCACAATAAGTTGGGTGCATTTTGGCCGATTTCTCCTGACAGAGCTGGTGTAACTGAGTCAGGTTTGTAGGCCTCCTTGCTCGCACACGCTTTTTCAGTTCTGCCCACAAATTTTCTATAGGACTGAGGCCAGAGCTTTGTGATTGCCACTCCAATACCTTGACTTTGTTGTCCTTAATCCATTTTGCCACAACTTTGGAAGTATCCTTGGGGTCATTGTTCATTTGGAAGACCCATTTGCGACCAAGCTTTAACTTCCTGACTGATGTCTTGAGATGTTGCTTCAATATATCCATATCATTTTCCTGCCTCATGATGCCATCTATTTTGTGAAGTGCACGAGTCCCTCCTGCAGCAAAGCACCCCCACAAAATGATGCTGACACCCCCACGTTTTACGGTTGGGATGGTGTTCTTCGGCTTGCAAGCCTCCCCCTTTATCCTCCAAACTTAACGATGGTCATTATGGCCAAACAGATAAAAACATTTTCATCAGCCCAGAGTAGATTTCTCCAAAAAGTACGATCTTTGTCCCCCATGTGCGGTTTTGGAGCAGTGGCTTCTTCCTTGCTGAGCGGCCTTTCAGGTTATGTCGATATAGGGCTTGTTTTACTGTGGATACAGATACTTTTGTACCTGTTTCCTCCAGCATCTTCACAAGGTCTTTCGCTGTTGTTCTGGGATTGATTTGCACTTTTCGCACCAAAGTACGTTAATCTCTAAGAGACAGAACGCGTATGGCGGCTGTGTGGTCCCATGGTGTTTATACTTGCGTACTATTGTTTGTACAGATGAACGTGGTCCCTTCAGGCGTATGGAAATTGCTCACCAGGCTGAACCAGACTTGTGAAGGTGATGTTCACATGTCATGCAAAGAGGCACTGAGTTTGAGGGTAGGCATTGAAATACATCCACAGGTACACCTCCAATTGACTTAAATGATGTCAATTAGCCTATCAGAAGCTTCTAAAGCCATGACATAATTTTCTGGAATTTTCCAAGCTGTTTAAAGGCACAGTCAACTTAGTGTATGTAAACTTCTGACCCACTTGAACTGTGATACATTGAATTATAAGTTAAATCATCTGTCTGTAAACAATTGTTGGAAACATTACATGTGTCATGCACAAAGTAGATGTCCTAACAGACTTGACAAAACTACTGTTTGTTAACAAGAAATTTGTGGAGTGGTTGAAAATCGAGTTTTAATGACTCCAACCTAAGTGTATGTAAACTTTCGACTTCAACTGTGTGCTGACAGAAAACAGTAAACTTTTTCTTGTACACTTAGGACCTGGGGAAGAGTTGCAGGGGAGAGGAGAAGAGAAGATGTGGCTATTTGAAAGCTAGGAAAGGTTGGAGACTACTGGTATATGCCCAAAACCAAAAATTCCCATGAATGATACTGGTATAAACCTTTCAGATAAACCTTCATATAATCTAGACATTTAATGTAGGCCAATAGGCAACATTATTTTGATAACAAAGAATTTTAAGACCTTTCCGTGTTTCACTAGGTGACCTTTTTTGATTATCTGTAAAGTGGAGCCCTGAACTATTGAACTATTAACCATTTGCCTTAAAACAAATCCCGTTTCAACTCATGTCAGGCTCACATACTCTCCCCAAAATCAAATAATTAATCAAAGATGAAAACAATATTTGCAGAAACCTCAGCCTCCTGAAATTGTGATGAGTTATGAAAGGAAAAAACAGAAGTCAGGGGGTAACCCGATGAGTTCACCCTGCAAGAATCTCAACCCTCACCCCCCTCCACATCTCCTCCCCTCCAGCCAAAGCAAGAATCGCAAGATAGCCCGTTCTAAATTTGCCACGCAATTAGAATGCCCAATTTAGCCTCTCTGAGCTACCAGGACGCGCTCGCAGTGGACAGGTGAGTCCGAGGGCAAGCTTTACATCAGGTGTTAGGGATTGAGTTCTGGAGGGTGCTGACAACATGAGAGGGGATGGGAGTGTAGGGTGGGGGGAACTTTAGGGGGGGAGGGGAACTTTAGGGGGGAGGGGGCTTACCAGTTGAGGAAACGAGTTTGACAACGTTTTTTTTCCAAGCTCTCTCTCGTGGCCTCACCTCTTCTCCAAAGTTTACGCAGACTTGACAGTTCCATTTCATCCACGACCCTCTGACGGACTGGTTCAATATTTACACAGGCGGATAGGTTTGCCCAGGCCCCTGCCTCAAACAGCCCCGGCTTGCCAGGTTCGCTCTCCCCATGCCCAGGTTCACCCCGAGTTCAGGCCCAAATTAATTCTCGAAAGGCGTGGGTCAGCCTGTCAGGAGCCGCAGATGAGCTTCCATCTCTCCGGGGTCATCTGCAGGTCTCTCTCTCCAAGCGCGCGTCCTGGAGCAGCACTCGGGGCTCGCTTTGTCCTGCCCAAATTCTATAGGATCTCGCCGTTCTGTCGTTTCTTTTCTATTTTCCTTTCATTTTATTCAAACTAGGGTGTTCTCTACTGTAAATATACATTTTGGAGGCGATAAAAGGCCCAGCTTTTCAATCTCATGGCCAGCGAACCTGTTTCCACATGAATGACGGGAGTTTTGTTGTTCCTCTTGTTGCCTGTAAAAAGGTCAAAGTTCAGGCCTTCACTGAATACATGCATACATAAACTATACGCATAATGTCCCGCGTCCACGCATAGCACAGACAGATCTAACATCAGAAATGGTTGTGTAAAACGTCACAAAAAATGGTAGGCTATCGGTGGCAAAAATTTGATTTCAATCAATATAAACTTTCAAGTTAAATGCTTACAGCATTGTTTGGAAATGTTAATATTAAAATAATTGTATTCAGGACTAATTACATTATTAGCAGATTTCTACAAACATAGATTTTACAGCACCGAACTAATTATTTTTATATCCTGAATCACATCAAGGTTCCTTGATAGGCCTATTATTTTCTTCATCAAAATTAGCCCACAAACTATTGTTTTCCATTTAGGCTAATTATGAAAAAAATAGGTTCAAAGGTCACACTTTGCATTGAGTTTTCAGAGATATCGTGTATTTACATTAGATGCTAGGCTATTTCTTGAGCGTTTACTATAGCTAACTAATTTACCAGAATGTGTCCAGTTTCCTTTAAAAAAAATTCAGTCGATGTAGACCTACCATTTCTGAAGTGGCCTTGTACAGCTAAATACTAACATGTTGATTACCAAACCCTAATAGTTAGTACAAATGCGTTTAAAAGTTGTGTAAAAGGACCAATGACAACTTTATTACAATGTTAGAATTCACAAGTTCACTTATTTTCTATTGTAAAACGTAAAGGAGAAATACGGATCGTTTGAATTGTCATTCTGATATGCAACAATAGTTTCCACATATATATTTATTAAGCTTTTATTATGATTATTATCGTTAATAATTGGTGTTATTATGTTGTTCCATTCTGACAGCCATTTTGGATGTCTAACTTCCGCCAATGCTGATTCTTCAAGGTATGTCTTTTTCTTTCTTTAAATGTAAATAATGTAATTACGAAAATAGATGTTACAGTAAACCGATGTAATCTCATATTCGCGAGGATATCTTAATCGAAATGTGTCTATATAGGCCTATAGTTATTATTATAGCCTAAGGATCGCAGCAGAACTATTTAGCATGAATTCATAAGCAAAAGCTCAAACAGCTTCGTAATAATCACTTGATCAAGCTTTAATTTTTTAAATTTGTTCATAAAATATTAGTCGTCGTTTCATTATACCTGTTTTCTATTAACACGTTAAGACAATATAGTTTTGAACTTACCTGCCAGCAACAACCACAAAAAAAGTTGAAACTTTTTTGTTTCATTAAACATAATGCAGAAAATAGTGTAGGACAGACGGCATATGAGTCGGCAGGTAACCTAGTGCTTAGAGCGTTGGGCCAGTAACCGGAAGGTTGTGAGATCGAATCCCCGAGCTGATAAGGTAAACATCTGTCGTTCTGCCCGTGAACAAGACAGGGGCACTGTTCCTAGGCCGTCATTTTAAATACAAATTTGTTTTTTACTGACTTGCCTAGTTAAATAAAGGTTTAAACAGATATAAAGGCTGTAGGCCCATGACATTATGACTTACAGAGCAGTATCAACACTTTGACGGGTCATAATAATAGCTGTAACGGAGCTAATGGACTGGCATCAAACACATGGAAACCACCAGCCATTTCCCAAAGCCCGTTCTCCCCAATTAAGGTGGGTCATAGAATGTACCGGGTGCCTTTCCAATGCTGCTCAATCGAATGAAGCATGAGAGCCCTGTGAGTGAGCCTCCCTGCAAGACATCATTTTACGAGCACTGTCGTTTTATCATGGTCCCACACCACGTCCAATGTTGCACAATATTTAGAAAGGAATAACAATATATCAGTACATATGGAAATGAATCCTATAATACGAATCCTAAAATAAAAATACATTACATTTCAATAGCGACTAAATGCGTCTAAAAATATTCTCAAACTCAAATTAATTTGAGCAAAACGATCCTCACAATCAAGGTAGATTTCTGGAGTGTAGTTTTTTTTATTCCCTTTTTTTGTAGTTTCAGGTGTTACGGACAGCCTCTTCCTGCTTCGCATCACATTTTTGGGTGAATCCAGATCAAAGAGGTTATCCGCATAACATTCCTAACTCCAGCGCACCGGAGTGAAAAAGGCCAGAGAAAACATCAGACACACAGATTGAATGTTCTCACAACTCAAAAGTTGAATTGAAAATTGTACAGAAACAGTTTAACCGGGGAGTTGTCTATTTTATAAGTATTAAACTGCTATCTAACTTCATTGGTAAACTTTATTGATATTTTTATGACAAAATGACATGGACCTACTTATTATTTTAAACAATATAATTCCAAGCTCAATCGCACATAATCAATCAGGTAGCCTACAACAGCGCATATTTCCAAAGGTTTCAAAGACAGTAATAAAACTTCATGACACATTTCTATTGTACAGCACATCCCACTGTAGCATTCTTTCAACTACGTGACTGCTAGGGTGATGTCATGCTCAGGTGAGTGAAATGTGCCCGAGCCTTTATGCTTTGAAGGGCTAAAACCGTTTAACCCATATTATGTTATGATGTGCTAAATTAATAACAGGTGGTATGAGTCGATATGATATCTAGTACAGATAAGAGATAGTCATCCCTGAACTTTGGCCAAATGTGACTGTGGCCACCTATTCAATGAAGAAATAAAAGGATGGATGTGTACTAGGGGGCAACTGGGTTACACTGACGTAATTAACAAAATAGATAAAAACCATAATAACATGGACCTCTGGACTTGCATTCGTCTTTGTGAAGGACTGAGAGGGATCAGGAGGTTGGCAGAACACATCACAGTTACAGCGGAAGATAACGAGCTAACTGTTAGAGTGGGGACGTGTGTGTGTGGAGTGGAGTGAGCCTTGTCAGGTGGTTGGTTGTCAGGTGATTGAGGGAGGACTAGTTTGCTCCTTCCTGACCCCATGTCCTCATCCCCACCCAATCACACACACACACACACACACACACACACACACACACACACACACACACACACACACACACACACACACACACACACACACACACACACACACACACACACACACACACACACACACACACACACACACACACACACACCTTTACTTACTGGTGGGTGCTGAATGAAGCTGGCACAATAGCATTGTTTATCTTGGACTAACACTGCATGTGGACACTTGTTTCTCTTGGCACAGAGAGGAAATTAGCAGCTTGAGCTAAAATGCCATTCTGTTCCTTTATTAGGGCCCAGGCAAGGGCTGATCAATCATGTAGACAACAATGACCACCCTGCAACCACACTAGGACCACAGTGGTCAAACAGCAAACACACCATCACCACAATCGATCAATTTCTGCTACTTCTGTGACAACCCAATGGTCCATCATCATTGATAAGGAACACGCATCGGCAAATTACTTTCCAAACAATTTGTCTACATTTTATATTTCTCTTACTTTACTGACTTACATTAACACTCTCTCTTTATAAGAGAAGCTAGCTACTAAATTGATTAATGTATATGAGACAACAAACCACATACAGGTAACTGCCAAAATAAAGGAAACACCAACATAAAGTGTCTTAATAGGACAGTGGGGCACCACGAACCACCAGAACAGTTTCAATGCTCCTTAGCATAGTGTCTGGAAATCTATTGGAGGGATGCGACGCCAGTCTTCCACGAGAAATTCCATAATTTGGTGTTTTGCTGAGGGTGGTGGAAAATGCTGTCTCAGGCACCGCTCCAGAATCTCCCATAAGTGTTTAATTGGGTTGAGATCTGGTGATGGAGATAAGTACGTGCGCACCCACACCCACCCACTCACACACTCCCTATGCTCTTTTGAGACACCTCTTTCAAAGTCACCGAGATCTCTTCTTCTAGCCATGGTAGCCAAAATAATAAGCAACTTGGCATTTTTATACATTGTCCTAATCATGATGGGATGTTAATTGCTTAATTAACTCAGGAAACACACCTATGTAGAAGCACCTGCTTTCAATACATTTTGCATCCCTCATTTACTCAAGTGGTTCCTTTATTTTGGCAGTTACCCGTACATACAGTATGATCTCATTTCAACACCCATGACCACACGTTGACTGTGTTTCAACTTCAATGCCCTGACAACCTTACGTTCACTCATTATGGGTCCTTGGGTTGCCAGGTTAGATTGCCAGGTCTGGATCCCCCCTGCCCCAGTAGATGAGTTTGTCTCTTGATTATGACTGCTGCCCACCCTGTCACCTCCGACTTGATGAAGACATCCTAACGTCACTGAGCCATCCAGTAAATCACTTGGGTTCAGTCGCAGAGTTGACAAACAGAGCGATGCATGCACGTCAGTGACATTTAGGGTCAAAAGGAGCGTGTCCATCAAATGTAAGCACCCTTGTTGATCCCTCGAGTCCCCTACATTGACAATCCCTCTAATGTAATGTTTGTATTGGTCAAACATGCTACAGGCCAACCAAGCTATAGAAGTTGGCTTGACGTGTTCCAAGGGTCTTCAGATAATCGCTAGCGTCATGTCTTATGAAATAAGCACACAGAGGTTATGCACCTCTAAGATGTGTTGTGTGAGCACCAGTCAGTGTTTCGCCACAAACAGATTATTTGGGCTAAATCTAAATGAACAATGTTTCTCTTCTCCCCCCCTGTTCTTCTTGTGGTTGTTGTAGTCCATCACAAGCATGGGTTTGACTCCAACTCCCAGAATTCCCCAGAGCTTTGGAGTAAATTCAGACAGAGGAGGTGTGATGCTCAATGAAAGGTTTCAGACCGCAGACTTTCCCCACTGCATGCCCCTCTGACTCTGGTCTGAGCCTCAGCCATCACACAGGGTCTCCCCATGGGCCTCTTCAGGGGCCCCACACTCCAAGCAGAGGGAAAGCGATGGAAGTTGAAGAGAGTGAGAGAGAGAATGAGAGAGAGAAAACAAGGGGGAAATAGGGAGTTAAGAGAGGGATGAGGTAGGGAAAAAGAATAGGAGGCAGGAGACTTAGTGTGATAAACAGGGCTAAAATAATTTATTACATCTGGAAATGCACACACCATTACTACATTTTGCATACATATGCAAATATATTAACAGGATTCAGATATTTATATACTACTTGCCCTCCCCTTTTCCTATTTTCATCCTCTCTTATTGCTCAGTCCTAATTTGTTCTCCCTCCCAAACCCTTTATTTCACTCTCTCTTCCCCTCTCTGTCTATTTGACCTGGTTTTGATTTGTCGTCCAATTTATTTATTCTCCATCTCTCTTGCTAGCTCTAACTTGCCCCATGTATATCCCCAGCCCCTCTCTCGCTCTCCTCTATTCCCTCTCCCTCACCGCGTGTAAAAACAAGAGGCTGGGTCAGGCTGGATTCGGTTGGGCCGCTGATGCATGGCGTGTTGAAACCTATCTGCAGGAGCCGTCACTTTTCTCATCACCAGCGCTATCAATAAACAATGAGCTCTCTCCAATTATAGCCAGCTCCCGCTACCCGACACCCCCTCTCCCACTGCTAGCCAAGGAGGAGAGTGAGTGTGTGTGTTTGAGTGTGCGCGCATGGTGCGAGTGTGTGAATAAAAGAGTAACAGAGTGTGTGTGTGTTTAAATGTGAGTGTGTGTGCAGGTGTATGTGTGTAAGGGAGTGAGTGTGGTTGTTGTGGAAGGAGGAGGTAGGGTGGAGTGTTGGGAAGACAGGGTGACATGGAGACAGGTCAAACTCAGTGCATTCGCCCCGTCCCCTCCGAAACACCCACAGTTCACAGCGGGAGAGAGGAGAGGAAGGATGAAGGGCTTGAGATAGGAAGGGGTTAAAGGCTGCAGGGGCAGGGGGTAAGGGCCGGTCAGCTGTCATTCCAAATGTTTTTTTTTCTGCCCGTCCTTTTTCGTGTTCGCGTCAGCAGTGCGTTGGTTGGGGTCCCGTGACCGGTCGGAGAGCCATTCCTACCAAACCTTCCTTCCTCTTCCTCCTTCGCCAAGAATAACAGGAGAGCTCGGCCTGTCAGTCTCCTGTCCCTCCTGCCTGTCTGACTGTCCGAGCGCTAATTCTCAACATGTGGAACGGAACAGGAGAGGGGAGTCCAGCTCATGAACTCGCCATGAATGTGTGGCACTCATGTGTTTTCATGTGTTGGAGAATGTTGTCCGTGTGAGTCTCCATCTATCAAATGTTTCACTCCTCATGTGCAAGAGAGTAATTGTACACTAAATGCTGAGCGAAACCACACCATATCCTATCTGAAAGGTTACAGAGAGGTGAAAGTGGTGGTGGGGGACAAGGAGGCGTTAAGGGGCAAGGTCAGGGCAGGGTCATCCACCGGCAACGTCCATCCACCATATCCATCTTCCATATCCTGCCCACTGACAACAAACACACAGACAGTATGTAGTTCCACCACTGTCTAAGGAACATCTCCAACTCCAGACCAGCCCTCATCCCTGGCCAGCACATGCCCCCTTTTGATCCACTTGGCTTGTGTTGAGGCTGCAGCCTGGCTAGGTCTATGTCTGTGTTGAAAGGTCCAGCCAGGGAACCAGAGACTTGGGGAATTCCAACCAGCAAGCCTCAGTAGGAGAGCCCCTCCCTCTGGAAGCTTGTAAGCCATCAGGGCCTGTCAGGAGCCCAGCGGATGGAGGGGTATGAAGGGTATAGAGCGAGGGAGTGGAAAGATAGAGGGATGGGAGACAGGTGCAGCTCAGATGCCGAGGAGGAAAGCGAAACTCAGGTCAACTTATCTTCTCCAGACCTTTTACACCCTTCAGTGCCTGTCACTCTCCCCTCTTCTCCTTCCCTCAGTTCTCCTCTCCTGTAGCCCTCGCTTGGCATATTCCAGCTTGAACCATTCTTTGAAACTCTTAATAAGAGATAACACATTGTTAAGTTGATAGGAGGACACATGCAATGACTGTACATGGGTTGGACCAATGGTGCAAGTAAATGAAAAAGAGAGGCATACCTTTCTCATCTGTTTACATGCGCACAAATGTGTTTTGGTTTGATGGTGATGATGACAGTTTGGACCCTTTGGTCGCAGGTGACAGAACAAACACCAGAAGCTTGACATGTCGAAAGTTCTTTCTTTTTTTTTACAGAGGTTAACAGGTAGGAGAGCATGAGAGAGAGAGAGGTCCCTGAGGCCACAGTAAGTTGACCTCCGAAATGGTTACAGCCAGGTCAGTCCAAGAGACTCTTGACACTCTCCCCTCCCTTCTCGTTTTTACAGTTCTCCACGCAGGCCTTAGCAACACCCACAAAACCTATACAACACCAAGCTTGTAGTCTACAGCTAATGAAGTACAATCCCTTCATTGAGCAGTAAACAGTTCCTCAGGTCTACCCACCTGAGCATCATTTAATCACTTTCAATGCCAGCTAATTGAACAGGATAGTTTGAAATTTAATTTTTATGGAAACATCTGTCTCTCCTTCTCCCTGCCCCCTCTACTCCCTTCTTCATATCTCCTCTCTTTTCCCTCTTTCCTGTCTTGTCCAGAGAGCCATTCATACCATGCTATAATCGGAGCTGATCTAGGGCTTAGCGTTACTAGACTGAGGTGAAGAGAAGGTGGGAGTTATGTGTGCCCCTGTCTGGACCAGAGTAAATCACAGCCACCCAGGAGAGAGACAGTGTGAGTCTCAGTGTGGCTGGGGCTGGGATTCAGGCTGGGGCTGAGCTGGAGGTTGATTGGCTTCCATGAGGGAGATCCATCGGCCAGAGGCCTGTCCCTATAAATCAGAAGGATAATTAGGTGAGGAGAAGAGCTTAAGTGGGCCTATCACTGTGATGAATACGGGTCTTCCTGAGCTCTCCGGACGGACCCACGGGCCTTCTGGGTTGTTTACGAGCCGCGCCGAGCCAGGAGAGAGGGAGTATAGGGTGACAGGGCTGAGGGAGTGATGGCTCCACAAGGATGAGTGTGTGTTTGTGTTTGTACAGTGGGGTCTGAAATGATTGACACCCTTGATAAAGAGGAGCGATAATGACTGTATAAAATAAATCAAATACTGAGTCATACTGTACGCTCCAAAGAAAATGGAAATTATATTATTTTCTACTAATACAATTGCTCAGATAAACAAATCTTTAACAAAACATTTTTTTTCTCAAAAAGGTAGGAGTCAACATTACACACTTAAAGATTCTTAAAAATAAAATAGTCAAAAGTTTATTATTTGGTTGCATATTCCTAGAACACAGTAAGTTCATCAAGCTTGTGCCTCTACCGACTTGTTGGATCTATTGGATGTGCCCAATAGAAATGAATGGTAAATAATGTATTGTGTCATTTTGGAGTAAATTTGATCATAAATAACAATATAATATGTTTCTAAACACTTCTATATTAATGTGGATGTTATCACGATCATGGATAATCCTGATTGAATAATGATTAGTGAGAAAGTTAGAGGGTCAAAGACCCCCTTAAGGAAAAAAACACATGATTTAACATGGAAAATCACATTATCTCACATGTGAACTCATATGAAAACCTGACATTTTCTGAGACATTTTACAGTACATGTGAATTAATGTGTTTTGGGAACACATCACATGTGATAAAAATGAGTCATGATGACACAGACAGTGCTTTTAAAATACAATACATTTCATCTTACATGTTTGACACACATGACTACATTGTGTATGTTTATATACAGTGCTTTCAGAAAGTATTAATACCCCTTGACTTTTTTTTCTACAGCCAGAATTGAAAATGTATTAAATGTAGATGTTTTGTCACAGGCCTACAAACTATACCCCATAATGTCAAAGTGGAATTATGTTTTTTGACATTTTTGAAAGTTACAAATGAAAAGCTGAAATGTCTTGAGTCAATAAATATTGAACCCCTTTGTTATGGCAAGCCTAAATAAGTTCAGGAGTAAACATTTGCTTAACAAGTCATAAAAAGTTGCATGGACTCACAGTGTACAATAATTCTGTTTAACATGATTTTTGAATGACAACCTAATCTCTGTACCTAATCACACATACAGATAATTGTAAGGTCTCTCAGTCGAGCAGTGATGTTTAAATACAGATTCAGCCACAAAGACCAGGGAGGTTTTCCAATGCTTCACAAAGAAGGGCACCCATTGGTAGATGGGAAAAAGTAGACATTGAATATCCCTTTGAGCATGGTGACGTAATTTCTTACACTTTGGATGGTGTATCAATGCACCCAGTCACTACATTCCTACAGGCGTCCTTCCTAACTTAGTTGCCGGAGAAGAATGAAACCGCTCAGGGATTTCACCATGAGGCCAATAGTGATTTTAAAACAGTTAGAGTTTAATGGCTGTTATAGGAGAAAACTGAGGCTGGATCAACAACATTGTAGTTACTCCACAATACTAATCTAATTGGCAGAGTGTCGAGGAAGAGTTTGCAACAAGGCACTAAAGTAAAACTGCAAAAAATGTGGCAAAGCAATTACCCTTTTCCTGAATACAAACTGTTGTGTTTGGGGCAAATCCAATAAAACACATTACTGAGTGCCTCTTTCCATATTTTAAAGCAAGTCATGGCTGCATCATGTTATGGGTGTTATTGTTAAGGACTTGGGAGGTTTTCAGGATAATACATTTTTTTTAATGGAGCTAAGCACAAGCAAAATCCTAGAGGAAAACATGGTTGTCTGCCTTCCACCAGACACTGGGAGATGAATTCACCTTTCAGCAGGACAATAACCTAAAACACACGGCCAAATCTACACTGGAGTTGTTTACAAAGACAGTGAATGTGTGGCCGAGTTACAGTTTTGACTTAAATCTGCTTGGAAATCTATGGCAAGACTTGAAATTGGTTGTCTAGCAATGATTAACAACCAATTTGACAGAGCTTGAAGAATTCTGAAAATAATAAATGGGCAAATATTGTACAATTCACATGTGCAAATCTCTTCGAGACTTACCCAGAAAGACTCACAACTGTAATAGCTGCCAAAGGTGATTTTAACATGTATTGATTGAATACTTATGTAAATTAGAAATGTCTTTTAATTTTCAATAAATTAGCAAACATTTCTAAAAACATGTTTTCACTTTGTCATTATGTGGTATTGGGTGAAGAGGGGTGAGATTTTTAAATATTTTTTTTAGCCATTTTGAATTCAGGCTGTAACACAACAAAATGTGGAATAAGTCAAAGGGTATGAATACTTTCTGAAGGCACTGTATACTGTAATTATTATTAAATGTGTCCTCACCTGGGATTTCAACAACCTCTTGATTCATTGCATCCCAATATTTTTGCTATGCCACCATGTCTGTGTCAACGGCTGGTTTCACCTGTATTCCTACACTTTAGACTTCGAAGTAAATCTCAGCTTTGTATAATACACTCAATAAAAAATATTATATTTATCAGTGTTTCAGGAGTAACATTAAAACAGAATCATATGCTCCTCCAACAATAGACAACTATACAGAAAACCCTCAAATTGCTTAAATAAGTAAACTAAATCAATGAGAGAATAATCAGATTAACTCATAACTAAAATAGCAGTGCAGATGCCACTCTTTTGCTAGGTGTGGAGATGTAATATAGGGAATGAATATGTGGGACACTGCGACAGACCGTCGCACAGCAGAAAAATCAGCACACCTCAAATCCAGAGGTTCCAATCCCAGGTGGGGTCATATTTTAGATGAATAGTTTACCACCATACCATTACTTTATTATAATGGTTTGGGACCATCTGAAGCCATCATGTGACGTCCTGACGACTGGTAAAACAAGTGTCTTGAGAAGATCTTCTAAAAATCCTAACCTGGATCTCGCCTGAGATCACATGAATTTCACATGATCACGTGCTTCGCATGTGAAGTTAATGGGATAACATGTGACAACATGAAAACAGAGTTCTATTAACCTGAGCCTTGGTGTACCCGGCTATGACCTATGATGTGAACGGGCAAAACCCTTCTCAAATCGAACACTAATCTGCACCACTCGGTCTTGTTGTCAACAAGGCAGCATGGAGCATCATCCAGAAACAGACATCAATATTCCATAAAATATATGCCGAGTCTACAAAACATTAGGAACATTGAATATTGAGTTGCAGAACAGCCTCAACTCATCGGGTCATGGACTCTACAAGATGTCGAAAGCGTTCCACAGGGATGCTGGCTCATGTTGACGCCAATGGTTCCAACAGTTGTGTCAAGTTGGCTGGATGTGCTTTGGGTGGTGGACCATTCTTGATACACACGGAAAACTGTTGAGCATGAAAAGCCCAGCAGCGTTGCAGTTCTCGACACACTCAAACCGGTGTGCTTGGCACCTACTACCATACCCCGTTCAAAGGCGCTTAAATCTTTTGTCTGAATGGCACACATACAGAATCCATGTCTCTAGGCTTGACAATTCTTCATAAACCTGTCTCCTGCCCTTCATCTATACTGATTGAAGTGGATTTAACAGGTGACAATAAGAGACCATAGCTTTCACCTGGATTCACCTGGTCCGTCTATTGTTTTGTACACTCAGTGTATGCTGTAATTTTCAAACTCGTTTTCATTAGGAAGGCAGATAGGGTGTTTTAATCAAAATCAATCACTTTTGCATGTGAAAACACAGAATCCTACTCATTAGTCCATGTGCTTAATTTACATCACTTTGTTTCTGAGCCGACTTCACTGTGGGCTCTGAAACAAATGCAATCCCTTTTCACCCTTTTCACAGTGTTCCAAAAACACATATTTTCACATGTAACTGTAGCATCCCCATGTTGTCACGTGTAGTTTCATGTTATCACATGTTAATTCACATGTTATCAGATTAACTTCCCATAAAATCACATGATCAGATGAGATCACTTGTTCACATGAGTAATTCATGTGTTTTTTCCTGTGAGGGTCATACCCCCAGACATGCTAACCTCTCACCATTACCAATAACAGGGGAGGTTGGGGGTATGAGGGTAGCGGCAGGGTAGCCTAGTGGTTAGAGCGTTGGACTAGTAACTGGAAGGTTGCGAGTTCAAACCCCCGAGCTGACAAGGTACAAATCTGTCGTTCTGCCCCTGAACAGGCAGTTAACCCACTGTTCCCAGGCCGTCATTGAAAATAAGAATTTGTTCTTAACTGACTTGCCTGGTTAAATAAAGGTAAAATAAAAAATAAAAAAAAAATGATCTTTGACCCTCTAACTTTTTTACTCATTCTAGTCAGGATTATCCATAATCATGGTAGCTTCCACATTAACGTAGGAGTGTTTAGAATCATTCTATTCATAATTACAACAGTGACTACAGAACACATTATTTTCCATTAATTTCTATTGGGTGCAAATCTGAAACAATCAAAACAAACTGCAAATGCATCCAACAAGTCTGTAAAGTCTTACGTTCCCCAGCAAGTAAACAAAAAACAAAGTTTCCTCATCTGTTTGAGCGACAAACAAAGAGTCACTGACCAACAAACAAAATGAAACAGGTGGGGTTTTAGGAGGGGTTCTGAAAGACACTCATGGGGGTGTCCAATCAAAGTTGACTAGCAACAACAACTGGAACCTAAAAGACACCCACCATGAGTGCCCACTAAATTTACCCACTAAGAGGCAAACAAAATAAATACCAACACCAAACTTATTGACAGGAAGCTAACCGAAATCAGATAAAAGGAGAGGCAACTAAAGGTGTTAACCCTCCACATCTATCAAGACAACTGGAGCCCTGGGTCAGCACAGGTGAAACAAACTCTGACTAACGAGACGGCAAATAGCACAGGTGTAACACATAGACTAATCAGGTGACACCAATTAGTGTGCCTTATGTGCTAACAAGCTATACATGCTAAAGTCCAACCTCAAAACATAAATGGAAAAACCAAAGCCTGCAACAAGCTTGATGTAGCTAGGAATGAGACCAATTACTAAACTGTTGACTATTTTATTTATAAGAATATTAGAGGATGTCAATAATTTTGCCCCTACGTTTGAGATTTTTTAAATGACTTGTTGAACAAAATCTCTTTCTCTGAGAAATTGTATAAGTATAAAATAATATTGTTTCCAAATGTTTTATTTAGGATACAACATAGCTCAGTATTTGAATGATTTATTTTAAGCAGCCATTATTGCTCATCTAACAAAACCATTTCTCCAGTTAAATAAGATCTGAGGAGCAAGATTTATCTGTAGCCGCAGTGAGAGTAATGATTGAACATAGTGGCCACATTGCTAGTTAATCACCATACATCAGGTCCTGTGGTGGAGAGGCCTGCAAAAGTCAGGCCACAGAGGTGTCTACAGTCTCTGCCGCCAAACCTCCCTGTCTCCGATAACACATCCAGCGCAGAAGACGAGCCCTCACACCACTTGACAAGACACCTCTGGCTGAACTCCCCTTACCCCTACCCCTGTCCACCCCCCTTCTTAGGCTGCGCTCTACTCCTGCACACTTCTCACACCGCCTGCCCTCACGCACCCTTATGAGTGGATGCTGGAATACCTGGAAGTCTATCTCCGGTGTACGCACACACACACCCCCCCACACCCCCCAGGGTCAGTCCCTGCCTCTACCTCCCCAGCAGCCCACACCCAGCAGTGTCCTGCCCACACAACTTGACCAGGTGAGCATCACGGTGAAGCTCTGCCTCTGGGCTCAGGCCTCTCAGCAGCCATTCATAATCCAGCCGACACATTCCTGCTGAATGCCTGGGAAGCTTACGCTCCTCTCTGACGCCTACGACCCAGCAGCCTACTGGCCCTGGGATGAGCTCACTGAAAAGCCACAGCTGACTTTGTTTTAAGGTAGGTTCACTTTAGTTCACATTTTAGATCAGTACTTTACTTGATACCTAAAAAAGAAATGTTGATGACCAAAACCGGTAATTTATGAATAAATTCAGTTCAGTCCATATACTTGAATAACCACATAAACAGTGTAGGCTAGTTCAAAGAACTTAGTCCAACGCTTCCAGCCATGGCTCAAAGCTTCAACACTATCAACAGTAAATATTCCTTGAAACCCTCTTACTCAGGTCCATGCCTGTTTTCCCCCTGTACTCAGTCACACCTGTATATCAGTTTCAACCCTATCTGCACCACACCAGCAGCCCAGCCACTTTCACCGGACCTGATCCCTCATCAACACACCACCAACCGACAAAATCTGTGTTTGCAACGCCAAGCACTTCCATCCCTGTATAATCTGATTCCGCTGTTTTCCTATTGTTGGTGTTTCCTCTCTCTTCTGCTCTGAGTCCCAGCAACAGCTGGAGCAGCTGGAGATCATAGATTTAAGACTGATTCATTGTTTGATGTCTTCTGACACTCTCGCCCGTTGTTCTCCTTGCACTACTCCTCCTCCTCCGCTCCTTTCCTCCGTCAGAGATGGATGGAGGGATGAAGCCACTTCTCTTTTAAATAGTCCATTGTGTGTTTCCTGTCCAAAAGGTTCATTACCAGTTGTCACGCTGCTTTAATTGCACAGATCTCCGACTCTAATCAGTCCACCAATGGGCATTGGCGCAATCACCCGGGACTTCCTGGTCTGAGTTTATTGGCTAAGCCACAAAGGAAGGACCAGATGCTCTGGCGTTAGCATACTATTTAGAATACATACATGCTAGAAGACTGATGGTATTAACAATTCGTTTGACTTCTTCGGTAAAGTGAAGCTGGTGGTGGAATTCTTTGACTTGATTAAAGGCATTGTCTTTGTGTTTTGTATGGTGGGGTGCGTGCAAATGGATGCTACCACCTCTGGTTGTACTCATAATCCTGCTATTCCACAGCATGTTTGTGTGCTGGGGTGAGCATTTGTGTGTGGTGGTTTGTGTTCTTTTAGGTACGAAATGAAAGCTATGGTTTCGGGTGAAGTATGTATCTGACTTTGTATGGACGTATGCGAGTGTGTTGCAGTGAGTTTGTATATTGCTGTGTGCAGGCATATTTACCACATCAGAGACGTAATTGATGAGAAGCAAGGCTGCAGGGTCTGTATGAGGGAGAGAAGGAGGGAGGCGGGGGGTTTTAGGCCAGATGTGGAGTGGTGAGAGAGACATGGCTGTCTGGCAGGCAGAGATGAACCAGTCCTGGCAACTCTCCTCTAGGTGGGGGGAGATCCGGAGGGAATGATAACGGCCGGTACGTAACATACTATAGTCTCTATAGTATGTTACGTATGTCACCTGTAGCTGCACAGACGGAACGAGAAAGAGAGAGAGAAAGAGAAAGAGAAAGAGAAAGAGAAAGAGAACGAGAGAGGAGACACCGTGCCTCCCTTTTTCCCATGCAGTGGATGTATCCCTTACTCTAAAGTGCCAGATTTCTAAAACAGAGGAAGGACAAGAGAGTGCAATTGTGGCTTTGTTTGAGAAACCAAGCAAGAGAATGGGAAGAGGGAGCTATTTTGGATGAGCTGTGTGTGTGTGTGTGTGACGTTTGGGGGGCTGCCAGGCTAGGCAGGGCCCAAACTGTGGGCATTGTTGGCTGATCAGGAGGACAGGCCTCAGGCCAGGGGTCTGCACTGTGCCCCCTTCAGCCCTGTCACCCTGGCCGTTATTGATGGGACAGCAAGGCAATGGACCACTGGGACAGGAGGGTCCCCAGCCCCCCAAACCCCCACCACAGGGACAGACAGGGACACCCCCTCCACCCCAGATGAATAAGAAACAGCTGGGAGAAGACTGTCCAGCAACTAAGGTCTGGTGGGTTTGAGGGGGTATAGGGGGTTGCACCCTCCCCCCTCCTCCCGAATGAAATCGGTTGATTTTCTGGTGCTGACAAGGGTGTCAGTGTTCATTAAAGAGTACGGGAGAGAAGCGACAGGTTTTCCCCAGCTACCAAAGAAAGGGGATTAGACAAAGTCTCACTCGACAAAGGAGTTTTCAGATGAACATTTCACGTCGCCCATTTCAGTTGTGTTGACCTACATTTCGACAAACTGAATCCCATTTTAAATATTTTAATATATTCATCCTGTTTTAAGCTATTTTTGTATATTCATCAGCAGTTGTTGTCCCAGTTCCATTTTAGATCAGTGATGTTCCCTCCACAGAGGAAAGCAGTCTGCACAGATACAGTTAGGCCACAACGATATACAGGCAGACGTGCTACCATGACGATGGCTCTGTTGACGCTGATGACAATTATCCCTGCCCCTGAGAGACGGCACACCGGATCAGAACCCCTTCGCTGTGTCGCGAGAGACCCGATGCGTTCTGACAGAGCTGTCAGCGGCCAGGTGGCGTGTGTTCGGGCTTTTTTCTCCTACGCCAGCCCCGACTGTCACAGTCACCACCTCTCTCCCTCTCCTCTCCACAGCCAGTAATTTCGGCAGCCAACGTCGGAGCAGGGCGCCACCACCGTCGCACGTCGCGCATGTCTTAATTTCCCTCCGCAAGACCCTGTTGTTCTGGCTGACAGTGAAAAATTGTTAGTCGGCTCGCATCTCTTTGCCGGAGCGAGCAAGGCCGAATGGCGCAACATCTGGCGGAGGTTCATTGTCTCTGAGTTTACTGGCACGAGTTCCTGGCTAGCGCTTCTGGTTGCTTTTCTTTTTTCTCTCTTTTCCACAACCCCTCCCTCTTCTCCCAGTGTCTTCCTTTCCTCCTTTTCTCCTGTCTTCCTCTCCTCCTCCCAGTGTCTTCCTTTCCTCCTCCCAGTGTCTTCCTTTCCTACTCCCAGTGTCTTCCTTTCCTCCTCCCAGTGTCTTCCTTTCCTCCTCCCAGTGTCTTCCTTTCCTCCTCCCAGTGTCTTCCTTTCCTCCTCTTCTCTTTTAGCTGTGTGAAGAAGAGGGAGATGCTTGATGCTCTCGGGCTACGTTGAGGCTAGGTGATGTTGAGGCCAAAATACCTCAGAGAACATCGGGGGGGGGGGGGGGGGGGGGGGGGTCATTCGCCATTTTGTGCTCCCTCACATACAGCATGTTTCTGGTCTTGTTAAGTATGAATAATGCAACCCATCATCACTTAGAGGGGAGCACCTTTTTAACACAAGCCCTATTGCGCAGTCTTATCAAAACGCCTATTTTTCAATGGTGAAGACATCAAAGCAAACCCTGGGTGTCTTCAGTGATACTTCACACGTGTAACATGATGGGCCATATCTCTGTTTTATGGGCATGGCCTTGGGTCTGAATAAAGACTCCCATAATTCATTGGTTATCTAATAAATGAACGTTTCTATGATGATATATGGCGACAAGATTATTTTCCTCTCCGGCTGTGTTCTTTGGCCTGGTTCCTCGATTGGTTGCAGAGGGTTCAGAAGCAATGCATCAGTATACTGCTCTATGGTGAATCACACAGCGAATCTGGGGAAACAGCTGTGCTATAAAAGGGATTAGCAAGAAGCTAGACCATCAGCTTGGACGGCTACTGTTGGTGGCTGCATTACTAGGTGGATACACATTGATCATGACTTTGGTCGTGCAAACATCAATAGGAAATCATTTTCAAGTGGCACACTCAAAATACTATTCCACAAGTCTAAGAGCCAACGTGCTCAAGCGTCTGTCATCAAGTGGAGAATCGTGCCGCGACACTTACTGTTCTACTGATACAGCCTTATACAGCACAGCACTTCTGCATCTTGGGGGGACATTTACGACAAATCAATTAGCTTTCAAGAATTTGAGCTTTGAAGGATTTACTCAGGTTAATTTCTTTAGATGCCAGAGTAATGTTACAAGGTGTATTTAACTGGGTGTATGCTACTGTACATGTGCGGATGTCTCCTGTCACTGCTGATGATCCATAACCCTGATCTGAGAGAAGCTTTCGGTTCCTGCAATTAATCTCCCATTCGGATAATTCATTACCGTTTTGAAATGAAAGGGTGTAGGCCTGTGAGCAGATGTGCGCCTGTGATTTAAAGCTAGTGGAAAGGAGAGCTTCTCCATGAGTCCACACAGCCAGGCAGGTCGTAATTGTTTAATATTTACGACCCCGGCGCAAGGTTGTGAAATCCAGTTTTTTTTTTTTTTTTTTTTTTTTTAGAAGTGGGAACTCCTCGTGAGGCCGGTTATTAAAAACAGATTTATTCAAAGCCATTGAAATATGCAGCTCCCTCCATCTGCCTCATCCTCAGCCTTTAACTCTCCATGGGAAATGTTTCTCTTTTGCCGGCAGGAAATTTACTATCTCTCTCTCACTTCTGGTGAATCATTCCGACAGAATGCTACTGTAACTGAGCTGAGACAATGAGGCCATTTTAGTCCAAACCGCAGGGCTGATGCAGATGGGAGAGAGATTAAAGGAGACTTGATTTCAGACCTCCCCCCTCACAAATCTACTTTACGAGCCCCTCCGGATCGAGCTGGGGATTCTCTTTTGGCCTTTCGGTGCTTTGCCGCATTTATTCCGTCTGTCTTCATCTTTACTCTCTCTTACGGTGTATAAAAGAGGACAAATAAAGATGAATAAATCAGACTTTTACTGTACCATTGCTGCTCCGTAAACTATGGGAAGACAGCTTTACAAGAGCGCGGTTGCTGGAGGCGTGGAGCGAAACGCTGTAGCAACGGGGCTTTTATGTCGTCGGGTTTGGTTTGAGGCTTTGTTCCTCTGGGTCAGTTGGTTTTCACTGCGGAGACGGCACATCCAGCTGGAGTGAAATTGGGATTGGAGCTGGAATTCTTTCAGTTTCGCTAATTAGCTCAACCCGTATCGCTCTCCATACGGCTGCTCGGCAGCCACTCGTTAAAAGACAACGGGAGACCAAACTGTCCCACTGATACATTTATAGGAGTCAAGTTCTCAGTAGTCTATCACACAACCACAAAAGGTGTTAAACAGCTCCAAACTGTATCAGACCACAAAGATAAGCTATACTGCACTTGTTTCCCAAGGTTCTCCTTTAGGCAGTCTAGTGAATTCTCTACAACTGCTATGTTATCGCATCAAGTTTCTCTCTCTCTCTCACTCACACACAGACACACAGAGCATCCAGGTGGAGAGATCAGAATCCAGGACAGGAGGAAGACCTGGGAAGATGCAATGATCACAATGCGGCCCCCATGCGGAGGGCAGTTGTCACCAGGCTCTTTCACACATCAAGTCCCAGGCCTCGTCACTTCCTGGGCCTTGTGCTAGCCCCACAGTAGCGCTCTGTCACTCCATAGGGGAGACGCTTCAAAAGAGCTTGATGAAAGCTAAGGAGGGATGGGGGCTGGGGGACGTTTATCTTTGTGTTGTGTACCAAGGCCTCTTTCATGTCAAACAAACCCTCTCTAGCATTCCCCAATGTACTACATGCTCAAAACTCAAAGACAAAGGTGGTTGAAAATGGTAGTGATCGAGGGGGAGGATAGTTGAAGGTGCGTGCAATGCTATCAATGTCACGAGCTAGCTACACAAACTGCAACTCCAAAAGCTAGGTACTGTAGCCACGGTCTCATACAGAGTGCTAGTATTCCAATGATATACTGGTAGGTTACCAGTTCATACATCACACTGCTATAAACACAAAATCCAATGGTATTTCTCACACGCTTCGTAAACAACAGGTGTAGAACAACAGTGAAATGCTTACTTACAGGCCCTTCCCAACAATGCCAAGAGAAAAACAATAACACAAGGAATAAATACACAATGAGTAATGATAACGTAGCTATATACACAGGGTACTAGGACCGAGTCGATGTGCTGGGGTACGAGGTAATTGAGGTATATGTACATATACAGTGGCTTGACATGATTTGTTTAATGATTAACCCTTCCTCTGTCCCCCATACATACAACATATGTTTGGTCCCTCAATCAAGTATTGAATTTCAAGCACAGATTCAACTACAAAGACCAGGGAGCTTGTAGAAAGTCTCAAAGAAGGGCGGTGATTGGTAGATGGGTAACAATAACAAATCAGACATACAATATCTCTTTATATACACTATTAAGGGTGAAATTCAGAGGGTGAATGGGCAAGACAAAATATGCAAGCGCCTTTGAACGGGGCATGGTAGTAGGTGCCAGGCGCGGTAGTAGGTGCCAGGCGCACAGGTTTGTGTCAAGAACTGCAACACTGCTGGGTTTTCCACGCTCAACAGTTTCCTTTGTGTATCAAAATGGTCTACGACTCAAAGGACATCGAGACAACTTGGCACAACTGTGGGAATCATTGGAGTCAACACCTTGTCGACTCCATGCCCGACACATTGAGACTGTTCTAAGGGCAAAAAGGAGTACAACCCTATATTAGGAAGGTGTTCTTAATGTTTTGTACACTCAGTGTATTCAACCACCCAGACACATCAAACATACAGTCACCCTTCTGAACTGAGTTGCAGGACAGGAATGAAACCGCACAGGGATGTTACCATGAGAACATTGATGATATTAAAAATGGCTACAGAGTCCAATGTCTCACTACAACATTGTAGTGATTCCACAATAATGACCTAAATTACAGGGTGAAAAGAATAATACATGTATATAGAATATTGCATGTTGTATGCAACAAGGCACTAAAGTAATACTGGGGGAAAAAACAAACATTTTTGTACGTTTTTGGCCTAAAAGCAAAGCCTCGTGTTTGGGTCAAGTACAACACACCACACCACTGAGTAACTGCCTTATAATTTTCAAGTGGATGCATCATGGTATTCATGGAGTTTTTCAGCATAAAAAGAAATGGGATGGCGCTAAGCACAGAATCTGGTTCAGTCTGCTTTACCCCAGAGACTGGGAGAGGAATTCAACTTTTAGCAGGACAGTAACCTAAAACACAAGGCCAAATCTACACTGGAGTTGCTTACCAAGAAGACAGTGAATGTTCCGGACTGGCCAAGTTTACAGCTTTGACTTAAATCTGTGTGAAAATCTGTGGCATGACTTGAACATTTCTGTCTAGCCATGATCGACAGAGCTTGAAGAATTTAAAAAAGAATAACGGGCAAATATTGCACAATCCAAGTGTGCAAAGCTCTTAGAGACTTACCCAAGAAGACTCCTAGCTGTAACCAATGCCAAAGGTGATTCTAACATGTATTGACTCAGGGAGCTGAATACTTATGCAACGACTATATTTTTGTTAATTTCTATTCATCTTTAAAACATATATATAATTTTTCTTCCCCTTTGACATTGAAGTATTTTGTGTAGCTGGTTGACAAAAAAAAAAGACAATTAAATGTTAATCCCACTTTGTAACACAATAAAATGTGAAGAAATCAAAAGGGTCTGGATACTTTTGCAACAGGATCGATAATAAACAGAAGCAGCAGCGTATGTGATGAGTCAAAAGAGTTAGTACAAAAAGAGTCATGTACAGTCTGGGTAACTATTTGGTGAACTATTTAGTAGTCTTATGGCTTGCTGTTCAGGGTCTTGTTGGTTCCAGACTACTGTGCAGTAGCAGAGAGAACGGTCTATGACTTGGATGGCTGGAGTCTTTGGGGCCTTCCTCTGACACCGCCTGGTATAGAGGTCCTGGAAGGCAGGGAGATCGGACCCGGTGATGTACTGGGTTGTACGCACTACCCTCTGTAGCGTCTTAAGGTCGGATGCCAAGCAGTTGCCATGCCAAGCGGTGATGCAGCCAGTCAGGATGCTCTCAATGTTGCAGCTGTTGAACTTCTGGAGGATCTGAGGGCCCATGCTACACTTCTTTGCCTCCTAAGGTGGAAGAGGAGTTGTTGTGCCTTCTTCACAACTGTGTTGGTGTGTGTGGAGCATTTGAAGTCCTTAGTGATGTGGACACCGAGGCACTTGAAGCTCTCGACCCACTCCACTACAACCCCGTCGATATGGATGGGGGCGAGCTCACCCCCCCGTTTCCTGTAGTTCACGATCAGCTCCTTTGTCTTGCTGACGTTGAGGGAGAGGTTTTTGCCCTGTCACCACACTGCCAGGTCACTGACCTCTCTATAGGTGGTCTCATCCTCGTCGATGATCAGTCCTACCATCGTGTCGTCAGCAAACGTAATGATGGGGTTACAGTCGTTCGCAGCCAGGCAGTCGTGGTGAACCGGAAGTACAGGAGGGGATTAAGCACAAAACCCTACATGGCTATAAATTGCAGCGGTTGAAGCCACTGTATAGCATGCTCTTTAATTTTTAACATTTTTATTTCACCTTTATTTAACCAGGTAGGCCAGTTGAGAACAAGTTCTCATTTACAACTGCGACCTGGCCAAGATAAAGCAAAGCAGTACGACAAAAAACAACAGTTACACATAGGATAAACAAAATTACAATCAATTACACAATAGGAAAATCTATATACGGTGTGTGCAAATGAATATGATGAATACAGCTGCAGCGATCGGTAAGCTGCTCAGAGAGCTGATGCTTAAAGCTAGTGAGGGAGATAAGTCTCCAAAACTTCAGCGATTTTTGCAATTCGTTCCAGTCATTGGCAGCAGAGAACTGGAAGGAAAGGCGGCCAAACGAGGTGTTGACTTTGGGGAAGACCAGTGAGATATACCTGCTGGAGCGCGTGCTACGGTGTTGTTGTGGGTGTTGTTATGGTGACCAGTGAGCTGAGATAAGGCGGAGCTTTACCTAGCAAAGACTTATAGATGACCTGGAGCCAGTGGGTCTGGCGACGAATATGTAGCGAGGGCCAGCTGACGAGAGCATACAGGTCACAGTGGTGGGTGGTATATGGGGCTTTGGTGACAAAACGGATGGCACTGTGATAGACTGCATCCAGTTTGCTGAGTAGAGTGTTGGAGGCTATTTTGTAAATGACATCACCAGAGTCGAGGATCGGTAGGATAGTCAGTTTTACGAGGGTTATGTTTGGCAGTGTGAGTGAAGGAGGCTTTGTTGCGAAATAGGAAGCCGACTAGATTTGATTTTGGATTGGAGATGTTTACTATGAGTCTGGAAGGAGAGTTTACAGTCTAGCCAGACATTTGTAGTTGTCCACAAGTCAGAACCGTCCAGAGTAGTGATGCAGGCAGTGATCGGTTGAAGAGCATGCATTTAGTTTTACTAGCGTTTAAGAGCAGTTGGGGACCACGGAAGGAGTATTATATGGCATTGAAGCTCGTTTGGAGGTTTGTTAACACAGTGTCCAAAGAAGAGCCAGATGCATACAGAATGGGGTCGTCTGCGTAGAGGTGGACCAAGGAATCACCCGTAGCAAGAGTGACATCATTGATATATGAAGAGAAAAGAGTCAGCCCGAGAATTGAACCCTATGGTACCCCCATAGAGACTGCCAGAGGTCCGGACAACAGGCCCTCTGATTTGACACACTGAACTCTATCGGATAAGTAGTTGGTGAACCAGGTGAGGCATTCATTTGTGAAACCAAGGCTGTTGAGTCTGCCGATAAGAATGTGGTGATTGACAGAGTCGAAAGCCTTGGCCAGGTCGATGAAGAAGGCTACACAGTCCTGTCTTTTATCGATGGCGGTTATGATATCGTTAGTACCTTGAGCGTGGCTGAGGTGCACCCGTGACCAGCTCGGAAACCGGATTGCACAGTGGAAAAGGTACTGTGAGATTCGAAATGGTCAGCGATCTGTTTGTTAATTTGGCTTTCCAAAGACTTTAGAAAGGCAGGGCGGATATAGGTCTGTAACAGTTTGGGTCTAGAGTGTCACCCCCTTTGAAGAGGGGGATGACCGCAGCAGCTTTCCAATCTTTAGGAATCTTGGACGATACGAAAGAGAGGTTGAACAGACGAGTAACAGGGGTTGCTACAATGGCGGCGGATAATTTTAGAAATAGAGGGTCCAGATTGTCTAGCCCAGCTGATTTGTACGGGTCCAGGTTTTGCTCTGATTTACAACTTGATATCTGTGACGTGTTACTAGAAACACCCTTTACATCTCCTATTGACATCAATACATCTTTTACTATATACTAAAGTGTAAATTCTGCCCACAGGTTGTTAGAATGTGGCCCACACTGGAGGCTTTAAATGATGCCCGGACTGATACTGTGGAGGCCATGCTTTTCTGCTCATGCTACATGAGTTATAGCTACTGTACTGACGCGACTACACAAACAAACTTATAAACGCATCGCTAAACACACTAACCTACTGTATACGGAAGTTACGACATTAAAATGTCAAATGAACGCAACATTTTAGAGACACAGTTGCTGTGCAAAAGGCCACACTGTTGAGTTGACATTAACTGTGTGCTAGGGAGCACTCAACGGGAAGGGAATTGTTTTTCACAGCCTGGAGGTCCAATCACCTACAGTCTCTATTCCATGAGTGTGTGTGTGTGTGTGTGTGTGCATGCACGTATGCACTTGTGTGCCTATGTGTGTGTGAGCAAGAGATATCCAATGTATATGAAGGTCTTTGTGATGAGCATGAGGTCTATGAATCTGAATAGGCCAAGCTTAATATTTGTAAGATGTATCTATCTGTAGGTCAGTTTACATGCAGATATTGATGTGGATTTGTGTGTGGTTATGAGTCAATTGTGCATGTAGGTCTGTGTGTGTGACTTAATTTGCATTGTGAGACGTTTCCAATGTGACAGTACAGTAGCATGCACGGGTAAGTATGTGTACACACACACACCACACACACAGCTGAATTGATGAGCAGCGGTACATCAGCTTGAGATGAACTGGCTCGGAGGCGTTGGGTGGAAAGGATAAATTGGGGAGGAAGAAGGAGGGGAGGAGGAAATGAATGGGTTAGATGTGCAGTGTGAGGGGGTGGGGGGAGGAGGAAAGGGGAGACGGCGGAACTCAATCAGGGCTGGGTCACATTGGTTCAGAGCGGCAATTCAGGGCTGCCGCCGCGCTGAAAAATGCGAGGTGACAGTTCATTTTCGCTGGTGACAGCTTTTGTCGGTCTCACTCGCCGGCTCCCTGGTGAACTGTGTGGTGGTGGCAGCGACGGCAGAAGAGGGACAAGGAACAGGGGGGAGTGAGGGAGGAGGGGGGAGTGAGCCGAACCAGCAGCATGTCAGGCAGCATTCCCAGCTGCAGACAGACAGGAACAGGCATACAGGAAGAGCAGCGGTGGCGGAACAATGACTAGTGACAGTGAATAGACAAGTGGATCAGCCAACGGGGAACAGCTAAGGTGGAATAGCTATAGGAAATGGCCAAAGGAGGAACATCCTAGGCCAAGGAGGAACAGTATTAGGGAACAATGACGAAGAACAGTCAAGAGGGAACAGGAGTACCGATCGGTCAAGGTTCAGCAGTCAAGGCATATGTCAGTCTTATGACAGGGATATGAAGTACAGTGTTGCAATTATACATTTTTTTATTTTTTATAATTTAGCAGATGCTCCTATCCATAGCAACTTAAAGTAGTGATTGCACACATTTTCATACTTGTCCCATGTGGGAATCAAACCAACAACCCTGACATTGCAAGCACCATGCTCTACCAACTGAGCCACATAGGACCTGAATATCTAGGACAACGCAGGAGACCATCACCCAGAGTGCATAACACACCAGCCATGGCATGTCATGTGACACACGTAAATTTGCGCACACAGAGACTCTGGGGTTCATTGAACAGGAGAGCGACACACGACAGACAGATACGTGTGTGTGTGTGTGTGTGTTGGCACCTCAGCCCGGTTTGGGAACATGAGCGCGGCTCAGCGGCTCGATTGACACGTGGGTAAATGAGAGGCGGTAGATGGCGGCGTGCGGTTGAATGGGCCCTAATTTGCATGCTAATTGTGTGATAGCCTGTGAATGATTGTTTTGGTCTGGATCAATGGAGAGACGAGCCGTGGCGGCCAGGGGAGATGACACACACACACACACACATCAGAGAAAGACAGCGTCAACACACTCCGCTATCAACGCTCCACTCTGCCTAACCCCAACTACCAACCAAGAGATATGGAGAAAAACAGAGGCCAGAGAGGTGTACATGAAATTGGGGTTTGACAGTGTGTGTGTTTGGATTGGTTGGGATTTATATAAAAAGGTAGGTTTGCATATGCGTGTTTGCGAGCGTATCGTTTTGGTGTACATGTTTGCAAGCATGTGTATTTTAAAGTGTGTATAAATGTGTATAACACACTGAGGGAAAGTAAACAGATTTGCACATTTTAGTTGGAAATACTTAACATTTCAGTCCACTAAAGCTTTCTGTTGTTGCATGCAGTTGTGCAATATATCTAGTGGGGTTTCAATGGATCCAACTGGCATCATCAGTCATGTAGAAATGAAGTGATTTATTGTCTTACAGCTGTCAATACTTGATTATGTTACGCATAGGCAAGAATGAACCGGTATTTGCTGGTTTAGTGTGTGTGTGTGTGTGTGTGTGTGTATTTTTGCGATAGAGAGATAGCGAGAGACAGAGAGAATAACAGATGTACAGGTAACTGCCAAAATAAAGGAACCACTTGAGTAAATGAGGGATACAAAGTATATTGAAAGCAGGTGCTTCCACACAGGTGTGGTTCCTGAGTTAACTAAGCAATTAACATCCTATCAAACCCCATGTATAAAAATGCCCAGTTGCCATTATTTTGGCTACCATGTTAGTGACTTTGAAAGAGGAGTCTCAAAGGAGAATATGGGGTTAAAAGGGTGTGTGTGTGGCCTCCCGGGTGGTGCAGTGGTCTAGGGCACTGCATCGCAATGCTCGCTGTGCCACCAGAGACTCTGGGTTTACGCCCAGATATCCTTGTCTCATCGCGCACCAGCGACTCCTGTGGCGGGCCGGGCGCAGTGCATGCTAACCAAGGTCGCCAGGTGCACAGTGTTTCCTCCGACACATTGGTGCTGGCTTCCGGGTTGGATGCGTGCTGTGTTAAGAAGCAGTGTGGCTTGGTTGGGTTGTGTTTCGGAGGACGCATGTCTTTTGACCTTGGTCTCTCCCGAGCCCATACGGGAGTTGTAGCGTTGAGACAAGATAGTAATTACGAACAATTGGATACCACGAAATTGGGGAGAAAAGGTACAATTATATATTATAAAAAATAAAATACACACACACGTTTTGTCTCAGTCACACAGATCTCAACCCATTTGAGCACTTATGGGAGATTCTTGAGTGGTGCCTGAGACAGCATTGTCTACCACCATCAACAAAACACCAAATTATGGAATTTCTCATGGAAAAATGTTGTCACATCCCTCCAATAGAGTTCCAGACACTTGTAGAATCTATGCCAAGGAGCATTGAGTCTGTGGTGGCCCAATGTGGGGGCGTTTCTTTCCTTTATTTTGACATTTACCTGTATCTCTGGTCTGAACAAGGTCTTCAAATCTCACGTTGGCCCCTTTACCGTAGGTTGAAGGTCATTGGAACCCCTTTCATACCAAAACAAAATGGCCACCCTCTTTGTTATCAATGTCTTTGGGGACCAAAAGGCACAAGTGTCCAGGTCAATCATCATTATTATCCCTCAATAGACCAAGACCGATACAGTCAGCAGCACCACAGGAAAAAGACAATAAGACGGAGCAGACATTCTCCCACACCAGGCGTCCATCTTGGGGATTCAAGCTCTCCATTGCTGCTCAGTCATCTATTGATCAGGATGGGTATTGATGGAACAAGACAAGAGTTTTGACTTCACTTGGACATTCTTCTTCCCAACATGGATGTTGATTATCTTTCCATTACCTCATTAGGGAATCTCTGGAGGAGTCTTTCTGCCGAGCTGACCACAGCTCTAGTGATGGTCTTAAAGGGAGAGAGATAGAGAGTGTGTGTGGGGAGGGAGGCCTGATAATACAATAGAAATAGACTGTTTGATTTCTGTAAAGGATAAATGCCTAAAACTCCTCTTTGCCTGAAAGATCATTGCAGAGATACAATCTTTACTTGACCTTTGAATGAGCCTGCATGCCCTTTGTATATTCTGACACGGGTCATGTGTGTGAATGCTAGTCAATTTGGATGTAAACATTGGGGTTTAGCTTGAATATGTGCGTGTTGTATGCGACTTAGTGTGTATATGGGTGTCAATTGTAATGTCTGTCCCTCTGTCTAACACTGTGGTCACAATACTGTCTCTCCTGCAGGACCAACACTCCAACCTGATGGCCATAGTCTCCTGTCACACAGGCACAAAAACACACACATAGACCCCCCCCTCAGGCCCCCATCCTCCACCTGCACACACACACATAAGCACGTGCACACACATCTTCCTCCTTCGTTTGGGATCCTTCATAGTCCAGTATTATTTCCCTCCAGGTATCACAGGATCAGGCTTGTTGTGTGGGTATGGCTGGCCATGGGTCTGGAGATGGCTGATCCGTGACTTGCAGCTCTTGTCGCAGTGGGGGCAGGGATGATTCGTCCTCTGGATTGTCGTTACTGTGCTTTGAGGCATGCTCTCTTCTTTCGGGCCTCAAAGAGTTGAATTCCGTTGATGATGACCTCCATGAAGATCTGTCAAGGGCATGTTTTTTTTATCAGTTATTTGGATTCACATGGCATTTCTTGAGGTGTGCTTCGAGGTTGTCACGGAAACCCTTTCTACCCTATAGTGGCACAGGAACCACCTCAATCTCCCCACACTGAAACATACACAGGGTCCTGATAGGTTGCTGCAATGTAATGTGCTGGTGGTGCAGTAGCCCTAATGCGTGCTCTCTGTGGGGGCGTTTTGGCAGCAGGCACCTGCTTAGGGAGGCTGGCTGTGGGTTGCCAGGTTGTCTTGGTCCAGAGCTCCTGAGGAGGATGACACCATTATAGAGCTACAGAGACGGTCCTCATTTGCAGGCAGAACCCGTCGAGGTCGGGACCCTGCTGCATCCGTCGCCATGGCAACCCCATGTAATGTTGAGAGAAGAGCGCAATTCTAAACTCCCTGGTCTATCACTCTTTCTCCCTCCCCTTTGCTCCTTCGGTGCCTGTCTTATGTCCTACTTCTTTGTCTCTCAGTCGCATCGTCATCCTTTCTTTCTACTTCGACTGTATTTTCAGATTCTTCTGCAGGGCAGCTTTGGTCAATGAATCAATGTTCCTATTTTGGGTTGTTTCGGTTCATTCACCAATTTCTACAGGCCTATCCTTCTCTCCATGGCCATTTCTCTCTTTGTATTCTTCTCTTTTCCTCTCATCCCTGTGGATCCTTCGCTTGCTGCCTTCATCTCTCCTTTCTTGACTCCCGACCTCCCTCGCTTTGATAACTCCAAATGATAATATCTTAGATAAACTTACACCCCCCCCCCCCCCCCCTTTGGCTTGCCTTCATTCCTTCCTTCCTTTCCTATCTGTGGTAGAGGGTTGTTGAGGTCACATAGTGAACACCAGTCTCCTTTGCTAGCTCTGATAAGACAGTGGCAGGTGGAGATCTGAAGGTAGAGGCCAGAGCAGCAGGTCACTGGAGACTCACACATAGCAAATTGGAGCCTGTGTGAAATATGGTGGCATAACTGGTAACAATACTGCTCCGATACATTTCCCCCCTGCTATTTAATTACCTCCTATGATGCTATTGTAGAGATATTGTGAATGCACTTAAACATACACACCTGTGAAGGTACACAAACACCTGTGTGGTTCAAGCACTCTTACCTTTGCACTGTGCTCCACCCTCATCTATGTCAACCCTGTCTCATCTATCCAACCCTCATTCCCCCCGCGTCCCCACCAGTCAATAAGCCCATTCCAACCTCTTAGCAGGTCTATGATTCAGGCTTACAGTAACTTCCTCTCCCTGTCCAATCTATTATACTGTCATGTATCTGGTTTTGGGGAGTACTGATACAAAGTCTGTGTCCCAAATGGCACCTGATTCCCTATATAGTGCACTGCTTTTGACCAGAGCTCTATGGACTGTTCTCACTGGGTGCCATTTGGGACCCACAACAGCCTTTGCTGGTGTAATGGTCAGTGAGCAGTTAGGAGTGTAATTGTCATTCCCATGTGGGCGTATACTGGTCAGGGACAGACAGATCACCCCTTGAGTCCAATCACTCTCCCCTACTGCTGCAGGGAGTCTGGGCTTTGTGCACTACTGCTTATCTACCATGGGACAGTTCTGGCAGGTAGCGACAGCAGGGAGAGAGAGAGAGGAGGAGAGAGAGCAGGCAGATTGAGGAGAGGGAGGTGAGCGAGAGAATATGGAGTCAGAAGAAGAGGAGTTGGGGGATGCGAGAGAAAGTGATTGTAGGGCAGTGAGAAATAGAGAGCGAGAGAGCAGACAGAAGAGTAGACAGGGGAGTGAGCATGGGCGAGAGAAGGACAGGAAGAAAGACGGAGAAAGAGAGGGAAAAAGACAGAGAGAGGGAGAAGAGAGCAGCACTGTAATGGCTCTCGTCTTCTTGCAATCGAATTCTCACCGCTCTGTCGAACAGAGGGACGCTAATTGACAGGCAACCACTTAAGTCTTAATTTTCTTTTAAGATTGCAGGGTAAAAAGAAAGAATGGAAGAAAGGATATGAGGGGGGAATTCTAATGAGAGCAAGAGTGTCAGAGACTGGGCTCTTAAAAATGTGATTTTGCTTCCATTTCCCTCCAGACCCCAAACTCCTATAACCATGCATTTGGATCTGTTATGGCAGGTATTCCCAAACAAGGGTACGCACAATGCCGACGGGGGTACGCCAAATAAAAATGTGATTCACATTTAAAAATAATAATAATTATTATTATTATTATTTACATTTTCTAACAGTCCATTTATATTTTCCAACGGTGCTATACATTTGGGTAAGGTTTTTTCTTGCCTGAGTAGCCTTGTTTCACTACCAAAAATAAAATTCAACCATCTAGCGTTCAGCAAAATAACAACAAAAGGCCAAACAGGTAGCCTAGTCAAATAATTAACACCCAATCACATTAACCGTTATTCTCTCCCGCAAATTCCACGGTCCATATGTAGCCAAACGTAACTGCTGCTCATTCCATTTTCTCAAAAATGTATAAATTGTTTCAAAAAGTAAGGACCGCATCCATAGACACATACCAGCTCTACTGGTAGTACTGCTACTACCAGCAGTACTACACCTGCACCTGTCGACGAAACGAGTTGTTCTGCTTCCGTGAGCACATCCAATGCTAGCATCAGTAAATCTACATTTGTTATTCGCCCAGCTAGCATGGACACTGACAGTTGTGAATCTGATTCAGTCAAAGAGCTACTGCCCCCTACCCGGGAAAGCACCAAACAACAGACAGGGATGTTAGACCATCGAAAAGGCGCAAATATCATGAGAACTAGATTGATTTGGGGTTCACTTATATTGGGAGTAGTGCCTTTCCTCAGCCACAGTATGTGCAAAAGCGCCATCTCACAACTTGATGAAACCGTCACTCTTGCGCAGACCTTTAGAAACAAAACATGCCAATTTGAAAAATAAGCCACAGGAGTTTTTTGAGTGAGAATTAAGATGACTTTCGAGTAGTAAGACATGCATAAAAGCAACATATACTATTAATTAGAAGGGGCTAGAAGAGTCTTATATGGTGAGCTACCGAGTGGCTAGGACAGGCAAGCCCCATACTACTGTGGAGGACTTAATTCTTCCTGCTGCCGTGGATATGGCTGGGACAATGCTGGGGGAAAAGGCCCAAAAAAAAACTACACAGATAATGCCTTCTTAAAACAACACTGTTTCACGACGCATCAGTGACATGACAGGAGATGTTTTGAAACAATTACTGCTTTCCATACAAGTCAGTGAATTCTATGCGTTACAGCTGAATGAGTCAACAGACGTGGCGGGCCTGGCACAGCTCCTGGTATATGTCCGGTACGTTTATGGGGGGTCAATTAAGGAAGACATCCTCTTCTGTAAACCAAGACAACAGGAAAGGATATTTTTACTGGACAGCTTTGCGACATCAAATGGACTTTGGTGGTCAAGATGTGTTGGTATCTGTACTGATGGCGCAAAAGCCATGACAGGGAGACATAGTGGCGTGGTAACACGCATGCAAGCAGTTGCTCCTGAAGCCACTTGGGTACACTGCAGCATCCACCGAGAGGCTCCTGCTGCCAAAGGAATGCCTGACAGCTTGAAAGACGTTTTGGACACTACAGTGAAAAATGTTAACTTTGTTAAATCAAAGCGCTTGAACTCTCGTGTATTTTCTACACTATACAATGGTATGGGCAGCGATCATGTTACAATTTTACAACATACAGAAGTGCGCTGGTTATCAAGGGGCAAAGTATTTACATGTTTTCTTTAATTGAGAGACGGGCTTAAAGTTTTCTTTACTGACCATAATTTTTACTTGTCTGACCGCTTGAATGATGACAAGTTTCTCACATGACTGGCCTATCTGGGTGATGTTT
The DNA here is from genome assembly GCF_045791955.1 of Oncorhynchus clarkii lewisi. Lineage (NCBI taxonomy): Eukaryota > Metazoa > Chordata > Actinopteri > Salmoniformes > Salmonidae > Oncorhynchus > Oncorhynchus clarkii. The sequence goes on along the minus strand of NC_092158.1, from coordinate 68,040,296 downwards.
TTTCCTCGCCTGAATGATCTGAATCTAGGATTACAGGGACTCTCCGCAACTATATTCAATGTGCGGGACAAAATTGAGGCTTAAGAAGTTGGAGCTGTTCTCTGTCTGCATTAACAAGGACAACACACAGGTCTTTCCATCATTGTATGATTTTTTTGTGTGCAAATGATCTCAAGCTTACGGACAATATCAAATGTGATATAGCGAAGCACCTGAGTGAGTTGGGTGCGCAATTACGCAGGTACTTTCCCGAAACAGATGACAAAAACTGGATTCGTTATCTCTTTCATGCCCTGTCTCCAGTCCACTTACCGATATCTGAACAAGAGAGCCTCATCGAAATTGCAACAAGCGGTTCTGTGAAAAAATAATTTCATCAGAACCCTCTGTCAGATTTCTGGATTGGGCTGCGCTCAGAGTATCCTGGCTTGGCAAATCACACTGTTAAGACACTGATGCCCTTTGCCACCACGTACCTATGTGAGAGTGGATTCTCAGCCCACACTCATGAAAAATTTTATACAGGCACAGACTGTGTGTGGAAAATGACTGAGACTCTCTCCAATACAACCCAACATTGCAGAGTTATGTGCTTCCTTTCAAGCACATCCTTCTCATTAACCTGTGGTGAGTTATTCACAATTTTCAATTAACAAATAAAGTTTTATATTTAAGATCTTTTATATGCAAAATGTTATATGCTAAATGATTGATTATGATTATTTGTGCCCTGGACCTATAAGAGATTTTTGTCACTTCCCACGAGCCGGATTGTGACAAAAACTCACACTCATTCTTATGTTTAATAAATGTATCGTATAGTGTGTGTGGCAGGCTTACAATGATGGCAAAAAAACAACATTTGAGAGTGCGCTGACCCTGGTGCTAGAGAGGGGTACGCAGGTGGAGGTTGAATGTTTGAAGGGGTACGGGACTATAAAAAGTTTGGGAACCACTGTCCTATGGTAATAGTCCACAGACTAGACAGTAAGATCATACCAAACGATGCTGTTCAAACCAAATTGGTTACCGGATGTGCTGAATAGACCGTAAAACTAATCAATATTATTTTTAGTGGTAGAACGGATTAACGCGTTAAGCAAATAAGATGTTTACTGTGTGAAACAAATATGCACTAGACAGCACAGGAGGTTGGTGGCACCTTAACTGGGGAGGACAAGCTCGTGGTAATAACTGGAGAGGAATGAGTGAAATGGTAACAAATACATCAAACATATAGTTTCGAGGTGTTCGATGCCATTCCATTTGCTCCATCCATTATTATGAGCCGTTCTCACCTCACTAGCCTCCTGTGCTCGACAGATACATGGACCGGGAGAAATATGTATAACACACACACACACACACACACACACACACACACACACACACACACACACACACACACACACACACACACACACACACACACACACACACACACACACACACACACACACACAGGGACTGCAAGGATCAGTCACAAGAAATACCTATACAAAATACCCCCATCCCACACCCCTGCAAAGATGTATTTTTTGATTGTACAATGTTAGGTGTTCAAAAGAGACAGTTCATTGTTTCTCTTTATGAGGCCTCAACATCAGTGTGAAAAGGCCACCACAGATTTTATAATTATCGTAGTCAAATAACAAACCCATCCTGTGTAAAGTGTCAGGATGTTTATTGTCTAGTAGTGACACAAGGGTCCCAGTGGTGGTTAGCTGTATTACTGCTAGGCTACGTTCCTTTTAAATCTCTCCAGCCCTCTGCCTCTCTCAAGCCCGTTACCCTCCCATTAGTCGGCTCACAGACAGGACCCAGGTCACAGACAGTGAAGCTCGCCCCCTAGTGGCTAAAACATGACACTCCAAGATGCTGTGATCTAAATCTGGCTCATCCAGCACAGAGGGAAGCAGAGAGGAACTGGAGTCTAATAGAAAACAATGGGCCAGTGAGATCACAGCCCTGGCTGCTGACTTCTATCTACTATTCTACCTTAGAAAACTCGTCACAAAAAAAACTCTCCAATACTAAAACGAATGATCCGCAGAAGGATACCATCAAATGAAAAATCCTTAATTGCTAATATAATTACGGAATTTTGATTACTTAATTATTAGCCTACATAATTGGTTAATTTTCACTTTTGAATTCATTTAAACATTTTTCAGCTTTCAAAGTGGCACTGCTTTTCACTCCGATTTAAACAATGTCGCTTTGATTCTGTTGCAGAGGGTCTTGTAGTTGTCCCACACACAGAGAAAGACATAAAAGGCCTCTTTCAGGGTCTGTATCAGTGTGTGAGTGTTTATGGCTTGGTGGGGATATGCCACTCCTTTCTTATCAGGCTGTTTTGGAGACACAAGCAGTTTAGGCAGCTTTTTATCTCTCTCAGGCCTCTTCTGCCCCCTCGTAACGCAGATATGATATCTGGGCCATATCAGTTAGTGCCCCCTCTCTCCCTAACTCTATTTTACTGCCCCTCATCAAGACTTTTCGGATCCTGACAAGGCCCAAGGCCTCTGTGTCGTAGATACAAAGCCGGGCACTCGGCAAAAGCCCATGCGAGAGCCAAAAGGCTATTGCTCATACCTTGTTACAGAACCTCCCCCCTCTCCCTAGACCCTCAACCTCTCACCGAGGCCACCCAATGCCGTCATGGCCTGTTGCCATGGAGACCATAACGTTATCACTGGGCACTAACTGCAGCCTTTCAAACCCTCTCAGTTCCAACCTGAAAACGAGGCCTTCGCCGATAAAAAAAACAGGGCAAGCAGCCAAGAGAGGTGGAGGTTGTGAAACCAAATGATTCCTCTGAAATGGCTGAGGTGGAATAGTGCACGTGAGGGCACAGCTCTGACTGAGCAGATTGGTCAGGTAGGGAATACGGGTCAGTGGAATCTGGGTCAACTAGGGTACAGTGGAGATGGCACAAAAGTGCTCAAGACATTGTGGGTAGTGTGGAATGACCAACTAACTACCAATCATGTCAAGGCTGAATTTAAAATGCCCTCAAGCTCAACCTCATTACAATAATCAATTGGTCCAACCGCTGCACTGTCATACCAAATACATCTTCCCATTCAGAGCACATCAGTCCACTACTGCATCAGCTAAACAACGCAAACCATCATTAAGCGGTAATCAGGACTGGAATATGGCGTCTGCGGTCAGATAGGTCAGTTTACATTGTATTAAACCCACCTCTTTATCTGCGTGCTGCATTGTTGACACAACAGATATGGTGGAGAAAGCTTATCCCTCTGTAAAGCTTACGTTATCAAGAGCAAAGCTATTACTCCTCACTGATCAGCTACCGATTGACAATACGGTAGTTAAACAGTATTTACCACAACTGTTTAAGGTTCACACAGGTTCCTATGTGAGACAAGGATACTGATTAGGCATGTTGTTGCCACCCAAATGGGCCTAACCTATAAATAAGCACCACAGGTATTACTGCAGTTATAGTCAAAAACTACAAACTCAGAAAGTTTTACATGTGACACACACCACACAAAACAGAAATTCTTTGGTTGCTGCCATTTCCAAAAAACAAACATTGGTTGAGTGACATACAAATGAGTATCGGTTGTTCTATCTGCCACAAAAGGGAGCACAGCATGAACTCTACATCTGCAGTGACTACATGGTGATGCAATTACACCATAGTCACCCTTTCTCTCAGTTTCTATCGCACCAGCATCGCTACTGTTGGTCTCTGCTTGTCATCCGTAGACACATAGACACAGCAGCCAAGAGTGTTGAGTTGTGTGAAGACTAATTTACACAGCGTCGCCTCAAGCGGTAAAAAGGACATTAGTTCGCTAACCTGCTACTGGGAAACAAGTCCATGTGCGAATGTTTACGATGAAGAAACGCCTTGTCTGCCACGCCCTGTGCCCTGAAGGGAATGAGAAGAGGAGGCTCCGGTTGGTCTGTCTGCCTGACAGGAAAAAAGAAAGAAAAATAAACAGCACCTGATTTTTCTCGCTCCCTTCTGTCCGTCACCGGGTGTCAAATCAATGTCACATCCCTCGTTACTTTATCTCCTGCGCCGAGTGTCAGATGCTTGACGGTTGGCCCCAGACAGTGTCTGCCACAGCAGTGGTGTGATCCCTGGGCCAATGTCCCGCAGGGAGAAACAAAATGGCTGCTGGTTGGCGTTAGCTCCCAAGAGGGCATCAATGCAGGGTCTAGGTGTTAGAGAGGAGATGAAGAAAGGTCAATTGGGAACCCACAGTCACGTCATGCTTAAAATGGATCTGTGACTCAGTGGTGTGTGTCGTAAAAACCCCTATGCTACTGTCTGTTAAAGAATTCTGACAGTTTTTAAAAAGCTATTTGTAGATGTTGCAGCGTAAAACCACAAAGATAGCAATAAAAAGTCACAATAGGTAGCCTATGAAACCAATCTAAGACATTAACTTCGTTACTTTTGTGGGAAGGTTAAAAAGCTGTTTGACCTCAAGTCTAATTTGCAATTTGTGCATGTGAAATGAACATTGCAAGGGCAAGCACTTAAGCCAGTCCAGGCAGAGTGGTAGAGAGCATACACTGAGCCCGAGGGAGGCTCGTAAGGTGTCTCTGTCATTGTGTCCAACATGTCATGGCGCAAGGTGTCAATGGGCTTCTCAGACACCAAGCACAGAGTGCACTGCACAGAGAGTGTGTGTGTGTGTGTGTGTGTGAGTCTGGTTTTGGTTTAGGTGCCTGGGTGAAAGGTTCAGATGTCAACAGGTTTCCCTCAGCTCCTGGTCATTAGCCTAAGCGTTGTCTTAACCTCAGGCCATGCATGCTCTTGATCTAGCACAGACAGGCTAATGTGATTACAATAGGATTGTTTTTTAAGCCTGGTGTTGCAACGGTAGTTTTAGGTCACCCTAGCCATTCATGTTTATGATTTCTATACAGTATTTTACAGTTGTAGTTGTAGTCCACCAAGTTGTAGTTCTAGTTCACCTGTAGGCCTAGTTGTAGTCCACCCAGTTGTAGTTCTAGTTCACCTGTAGGGCTAGTTGTAGTCCACCCAGTTGTAGTTCACCTGTAGGCCTAGTTGTAGTCCACCCAGTTGTAGTTATAGTTCACTTGTAGGCCTAGTTGTAGGTCACCCTAGCCATCCATGTTCATGATCACCTGACCATGGGAACTGACCAGGACAACCTCCTGTTCCTAGCATCCAATCTTCAATTATTAAAACAATTATAAATAATGAAAGGTGCCGTACTGTTAGGTAGACAATATCCGATTAATGATGCTAAAAAATCAACCACAAATAAACCAGAAAGACCACAAATGTTTGTAGATTCATGCTAGCTATTCTGAACAAAAATATAAACGCAACATGTAAAGTTTTGGTCTCATGTTTCATGAGCTGAAATAAAAGATCCCAGAAACCATATGCACAAAAAGGTTATTTCTCTCAAATTTTGTGCACAAATTTGTTTACATCCCTGTTAGTGAGCATTTCTCCTTTGCCAGAATAACACATCCTCCTAACAGGTGTGGCTTATTAAGAAGCTGATTAAACAGCGTGACCATTACACAGGTGCACCTTGTGCTGGGGACAATAAAAGGCAACTCTAAAATGTGCAGTTTTGTCACACAACTCAATACCACAGATGTCTCAAGTTTTGAGGGAGCGTGCACTTGACATGCTGACTGCAGGAATGTCCACCAAAGCTCTTTCCAGAAAACGTCATGCTAATTTCTCTACCATAAGCCACCTCCAACGTAGTTTTAAAGAATTTGGCAGTATATCCAACTGGCCTCACAACCGCAGACCATGTGTAACCACGCCTGCCCAGGATAGTCTGAGACCAGCCACCCGGAAAGATGATGCAATCGAGGAGTATTTCTGTCTTTAATAGAGCCCCTTCAAGGGGGAAAACTCCCCAGTCATGTGAAATCCATACATTAGGGCCTAATGAATTAATTTCAATTGACTTAATGACTTATATGAACTGTAACTCAGTAAAATCCTTGAATTTGTTGCATGTATTGCTATTATTTTTTGTCAGTAGTTAACAATGTTAACAATCATAACCATTATGAGGCAATGTAAGACTTAATGTTATGTTCAGAAATGTGTAAGCCTAATAGCATATTTGTTAACATTTACAAAATGTATGCCAAAATGTTGTTTAGATAAAAATACTTTGAGTTTTACCACCGTCCGTCCATACGTGAAGTTTTTTGCCGCCTCCAAACTCGCGCGCATGGGCATCATTACTTCCGGGCAAAGCACAGGCAGCTGGCGTGACTGGACCAACATGTAAAGTAGGTTTAGTTCTGTAGTGCTACACATTCACCAACTCTGTTTGAAAAAAAATCCTTTGTTGGTATATTATGGAAATTTTAAACAAAGTTGCATAGGCATGACATGCAGCATTTTTTCCTTCTCACCTAACGATAAACATTTGCGTTTTGATCCAGAAATGTCTACAGCCCAGTCAGCTGCCCGTGATTTGCATCACGTTCATGCGCTCGAGTTTGGAGACGACCAGAAGGCGCCAAAACGTATCTTTAGGTAAATATAGAGGTACCAGTAAAATATATGAACTACAATTGGGCACGCGTTTTGTAAATGTCAACAAATATAGGCCTATAAATGTATTCACATAAGGGGTAACCCAACTCCTTGATTTATACATAGGCTACTTGCCTCAAATCTACCTGTCTAACCGCAAGCTACTGTCGATTTTCAAACATTTCGACTGAGGTGAACAGCTTAAAAACAATTTAAGCTTGTCAATAAATAATATTTGACAAGACTTGAGAAGTAGGCATATATGTGTTTTGTTTTAGAGAAAACATTTTGTGTAGCCAACATGGACTGTGTCAACAGGCAAACTGTCCTAGTAATAGTTGTGGCCTAATTAAGCCCACAGATGGTTCTTCTTATAGGCTAGGTCTACTGAAGGCTACATTATCCAATGATTGTGAATATTTTCTCTTTCCATGAAATTCAGTAGTCAATATATGAAATAGACCTAGAACTATATGTGAATTTCTATTTGTAACTTATGTGACTATAAGCCTACTTCTAAAACAAATAAGAAATGTATACCATATTAAAGAAATGACTTCTCAAGCTATTTTTGACCAGGGAATGAGAATAACTTTGCAATATGATCTTTCCACCGCTTTCCACCACAATAGTAGGGCAGTGGGGCCCCACTGTCATGGCGGAACAGTGATGGAGTGAGTGTGAGCCTGATGCTGGGTTCACACAGAGTGTGAGGGGAGAGAGAGAGATGGAAGAGAGAAGGCAACACTAGACAGGCGCTGCCTGGTGGGGGTGGCTCCCAAACCTGCTAGTGACTGATGATCGCACTAAACACGTAGCCTACAAAATGAGTTTGCTGAACAGCCTTGTCGAAGCCTCTCTAGCGTGATGCCAATAACACAGCTCAAAACCGCTGGATTGGGAAAAAAGACAGATCTGATCCCCATTACAGCTTTCAATTAAAGGGTTACTGTAACAAAACCGACCCTCTCTCCTTCAAGTCTTTATTTACCATAGCTGTAGATGTTAGTGTTAGTAATTTGAGATCTTTCATGTGTCTTTTAGTTTGCAGGGGGACAATGAAATTAAACTGGACGTGGATGCAGGTCATGAATTCATATCAGCAAGATATTGGGTGAGTAAAAATCATCTCTTGATGATTGGTTAAATCAGGTGTGTTAATGACAGGGACAAAAGCTGACACATACAGCAACCCTTCTGGACCAGTGAATAACACGGGTATATTTTATTCGCAGCACTTTCGGTCCACCAGTGCAACAGTATTAGCATGATCTATTCCCAGCCTTTTTAGTGTTGAGGAAGCTCTCGGTGGTACAGCAGGCCCTGTAGGACCCACACAGCAGATGTACTGTATCACTGTACATTTTAACCTTGTTTACTCTTCAAATAAAAAATAGGGACCTAAGAAGTCACACAGGAGTAGTTCTCATTTAGTTGTTCGATCTCAATTTACCTTGGTAAAGGCACATGGCACACATGGGGATTTGAACACAGCACGTGCCAGACTCCTTGTAATTGGGTAATTGATCATCAATCAGTTCACTTGAGAGCAATTCGGGAGCCGGTGTAGCTCTGGTCCACTGGGACGGCAGAAGTCTTCATCACTATAGCATGGATCGGTTGGATGGTGGATTGGTCACTGTACCACACCAATTATAAGACAGTCAGTCAGGGGATATGATGCAGAGGGATCCGCACTAATCAGCTCTGGGGGTGGACCGTACTGTACAGAATGATAGTTCTACACTGTAGGCAGTGGGGTAGGTCTACCTATCATATTGGTGGTGTCATGGAATTGTCACCGTCTACCTATAGGTTTTGACATGCTGTTATAAACTAATATTGTAGCAAATAATTATAGGGATCGTCATAGACTTCAACCTCTCTTCCTTGGTCTAAATCAGTGTTTTTCAGTTCTGGTCTTGGAGGGCCACTGTGTACAGGCTTTAGTTAGTCCCAGCCCAGGTTAATGGTCTTGATGATTAGTTGATTTGTGGTCTACATAGTAGAAGAGGACCTCAGAGGCTCCTAAAGATGGAAGCCATGCACAATTTGGAAGACCACCATTTGTCTGAGAGGAGGTTACTCAATGGAAAGTGGAAGATAGCGCAACCCTACCCTACAGTAGATGTGTGTTGGCACAGGGTTTCCCCATCACTGTTTTTTCAACGCCAGCCGGCCCTCCCGGTGGTCCTAATTCATCCCGAGAGGGCGTGCGTACGCCACACCGTCTCCTTTACATTAATCGACAGGCAGAACTGGCTGCCGCACGGCACCGGCAGCGCCAGGAGAGGAATAGTAATGGGGGGAATGTGTGGATGTTATTAAGTCGTCTGACGGGAGGTCCTCAGCTGTTTTACAGGGATCATCCATCAAAAGGCAGGCACTCTCCTCTTTCTTTTATCCTCCTCATGTCCAAAGTTATGCCAACACCGTGGGGCAGAGACACGCTCACAGTTTATAGGAGCATTAAGGAGACGGTCAGGGACCGCACTGTAAATCCTTTCATATTAACTATCTATCTGGAGTGGGCGGCCATTACAGGGCGAGTGGATGAGGCCAAAACGTGGTCTAATTGGCTGCAGTGTGCGATGCGATAGATAGCGGCTGCTGAAACAAATTGTTGTTCTAACAGCGGATGGAAGAGTGGAGGTGTGATTGCTGACATTGTCAATGTCATAACTTCTATTAATTAGGCTACCACCCACCCACCTTGTTTGTCAGGTGAAGTACCGTTGGCCAATTCGTTTCATGTTTGTTACTCTTCATAGAGGCAATTTAACAGGTGAAGAAGTTGCTGTGTTTGATCATATCGGGGAGTGGTGCATTTACTGATTGATAGTTGTTACTGTAGGTGTTATATCAAAGGTCAAATATGGGCTGCTTATATTTGTCTTATTTCACACATATACAAGTGGGTAACCTGTACAAGTGTGTTGTGATATGGAAATGTGTTTTTTTGCATATCCCACATAATCACATTATATCCTTTTAGTCATGATAGTCAATGCTTGACTACTGTATAAACTAATGATTGTATCTAGCTGGTAGTGCTGAGAATACACCAATAGGACTGTCAATATTAGATATCGATTAGGTGAGGACTCGTTGAGGTATTTGACCTTCTAGTTCCTCAACACAACGTTGAGTCATGATGATTGGTCCAGGAATAACCCAATCTGAATGGCTGTGAAATAAAAGTACACACCATTTAGTAGACACTTTTATCCAAAGCCACTTAGTCATCCATGCATTTGTTTTGTATGGGTGGTCCCGGGAACTGAACCCAGCACCAGGGTCTATGAACTGTGCTACATGAAGTCACACTTTACCCGCTCATTTTGGCGATGAATCATCACATTAATTCTGACTCTTGAATTATGATCCATTAAAGCAGCCGGCTCTACCTTTCATCCCTCCTTTTTTTCTATCCTTTCACGAGAGCTAAGCGGGAAGAAGAAGAACGACCTTTAATGAAGAATTAGACTGGAGCTCCTCTAAATCCATCAGGAACCGTCAGGCCCTTAACCAAATGATGAATCCTAACCTTTTTACTCCTCAATAAAAAGAAATATCAACCGCAATGTAAAACTGTTGAAGTTTAATTACTTTTTCAATTGTAACTCAAACCGAGTGGCAGTGATATGGCAGATGGTGGCCGCTGCCACCCCACTGCTGCTGCTACTGCCACTGCCATATCACACAGAGGGGATTCTCTAGTCTATTCTATATTGTTGCTACACTTACAGTACACCTAGTAATTTTCTCCAAAACAAAATCTCAGATTTGTCAAATACAGCAGAGTCATGTTGTTTCAGAACTGTTAATATGATCTATCGTAATAGTTGGATTGGTAGATCACCAGATAGTATGTGTATCAGTAACTGTGTATCTACAACCCATCCATAGTCCCTAGAGCTTCGTTAGCTATTGTTGAACTGTGAAAGGGAAACCAGTCCTACAGGTCCTTGGTATACGGCACAGTGCCAAAACTGCCCTAATGTAACGACACCCCTGACATTTTGTTTAACCAAGATGCTAGTTTGTGGCATTTGACATTTAGACATTGTTTAGTGAGAATAGTCCTCTCCGTCTCTCGTGTCAGGTCTCGCTGTTCAAAGCATAGATTTCTATCATTGCTCAGTGATATTTGTCGCAATTTGACACACTGTCTTGAGTTTCTTCCTACACTCTTAGAAAAAAGGGTTCCAAAATAGTTCCTCAGCTGTCCCCAAAGGAGAACCCTTTTTGGTTCCTGATAGAACCCTTTTCAGTTCCCATTAGAACCATTCTGCTTACAACTAAAAAGGGTTCTTCAAAGGGTTCTCCTATGGGGAAAGCCAAAGAACCCTTTAAGGTTCTAGATAGCACCTATTTTTCTAAGAGTGTATTCCTATTCCCATATGTTTTTGTTCTACAGTATTTTGCTAAATGTGCAAAACCTGATATGCTAATATTAATGACAGTATACAAATTTAACAGAGGGCCAAAAGGAGGGGAATACCATTACAAACTATGCATTTATATCTTTGTATGTCCTTCTCCTCATTGAACCTCTAAAGGTACATGCTGCGTGGTCGCTGAGTTCAGCAGAGAAAACCAAAGGAAGGCGGGAGCTGCTTGTCTGGGGAAGAGAGAATTCCTGTACGGCAGATATTAATTCCTGTATATGATTCCTGTATGTCTCAGTTGGTAGAGCATGGCGCTTGCACTGCCACGGTTTTGGGTTTGATTCCCAGGGCCACCAATATGTAAAATGTATGCACACATGCACTGTGCGCATATACAGTATAATGCATATTATTATAAATTATTATACATATTATTATATATTCATTCCAATGACAGCTTGATAGACTCCAGACCAAAGAGAACAGACAGTAGATTTGCACTTGGAACTTTTACCTTGGCTTTAGAATGGCTTTTGAAGCGCTGTACATCTTCAACAGTTCAGATTAGAATGATATTGAACAATGGCCATTATTTCTGGTATTCTGCACACCATATGTTTTTACGATCATGAGATGACTTTAGACTCCGAGTCAGGGGTGTCAGATGTAACCACAAGTTCCTGAGTGTGAGTGACTCTAGGTATGCATTAGGGGTTCCTGAGTGGCGCAGCAGTCCAAGGCACTGCATCTCAGTGCAAGAGGTGTCAGGTGAGGTGAATCCAGGCTGAATCACATCTGGCTGTGATTGGGAGTCCCATAGGGTGGTGCACAATTTGCCGGGGTAGGCTGTTATTGTAAATAAGAATTAGTTCTTAACTGACTTGCCTAGTTAAATAACATTTAAAAAATGCATTACCAATTTGATGTCTCACCAGAAAATGCTTAGTAATTGGAATGGAAAGCCCCTACTGTATAAGGCCTTTATATAAAAAAAAAATACTCTTCCTGTCACTGGAGTTTCTTGGAATGTGAAATCGCTCCTTCTTTACAGTAATGGTTCCAGCAGCAGTCTAAATCTATGTGGTCATTTTATGTATATGGTTGCCATGTACCTCAATGAGGGTGCAGCTTGGTGTTTGACAGAGTATATTACTTGCCACTCTGGTGTCGTTTGATACCTCCTGGTGACTGCACCTCCTGCATGTCCTCAAATGACATGCATAGGATACTAGGCCCTCTTAAGGCCAGGAAACTCTGTACATAAGAACGAGAGAGGGCAGCATCAGGCAGACAAGCAGCCTGCCCGCCTCAATGCCAGCTGTGTTCTTTCTCATACTTACACCCTTCACACCTCACCCTATGTGACTCCCCGGCCTGGAATTTCACCCGCAGTTGAACCTTGTTACCCTCTACTTGAACCATCCATCAACGACTAGTTTAAAACGCATCTCTGTCATATGGATGACATATCAGTCATGTAGGATGCCATCTAATCTGACTTTACTTTTTGACAACTGGTATGACTAACAGTTGTTTAGGTAAGCTAAACATTAAGTATTTAGTCTTGATTGTTTTTCAGGTAAGCTCAGGGGTGAAAGTAAGGTGGTACGGTCCGGTACGGCGTCTCTGCAAAATAAATAGTTGGGGTACGCTATACCGGTAGGTAAATGATGAGCCTATTACAATAAATCTAACTAAATATCAAGAAAACTGTAGGCACTTTCTAGCAATCCTGCATGTCAGAGCCATGGAAAATGAGCGAATGGACTGGTACAATGGTATAGTCTATGCTCCAAAATGCAATGTGGTTCGACAAGAACACTGACATTTTGCCAAGGCAGAATGAGTGGCCAACACTGAGACGCACGCAGACAGCAGTGGAAACATACATTCTGGCCTAATGACAATCGGCAACTTCCATTACGGATGTCTCTTTCCATTCACAACTGTTTGGAGGCTGGAAATATGTTTCGAGTGTATGAACGTGCACAGGTAGCCTAGTAAAGGAGCCCTTTGAAGTGATTGTTTGACAATCAGATGAAAACATTGAGCCTGGTTGTGTTTATGCCACAATAAAATGTAATACATTTTATAAGTTAAATGACAAGTCTTTACAACTAGGCCCACAGAGATCTTATTACGCTAGAGGCTGGCTGGCTGAATTGGCAGGGCGGTAAGGTGGGTAACATTGCAGAGATTAGGACTTTCTTTATTCACACACACAGTACCAGTCTAAAGTTTGGACACACCTACTCATTCAAGGGTTTTTCTTTATTTTTTACTATTTTCTACATTGTAGAATACTACTGAAGACATCAAAACAGTGAAATAACACATGTGGAATCATGTAGTAACCCAAAAGTGTTAAACAAATAAAAATAGATTTAAGATTTGAGATTCTTCAAAGTAGCTACCCTTTGCCTTGATGACAGCTGTGCACACTCTTGGCATTCTCTCAACCAGCTTCATGAGGGTCACCTGGAATGCATTTCAATTAATAGGTGTGCCTCGTTAAAAGTACATTTGTGGAATTTCTTTCCTTCTCAATACGTTAGAGCCAATCAGTTGTGTGACAAGGTAGGGTGGTATACAGAAGACAGCCCTATTTGGTAAAATACCAAGTCCATATTATGGCAAGAACAGCTCAAATAAACAAAGAGAAATGACAGTCCATCATTACTTTAAGTCAATCCGGACAATTTCGAGAACTTTGAAGTGCAGTCGCAAAAAACATCAAGTTGTGATGAAAATGGCTCTCATGAGGACCGCCACAGGAAAGGAAGACCCAGAGTTACCTCTGCTGCAGAGGATAAGTTCATTAGAGTTACGAGCCTCAGAAATTGAAGCCCAAATAAATGCTTCACAGAGTTCAAGTAACAGACACATCTCAACATGAACTCTTCAGAGGAGACTGCGTGAATTAGGCCTTCATGGTCGTTTGCTGCAAAGAAACCACTAGTAAAGGACACCAATAATAAGAAGAGACTTGCTTGCGCTAAGAAACACGGGCAATGGACATTAGACCGGTGGACATCTGTCCTTGGTCGAATTAGTCCAAATTTGAGATGTTTTGGTTCCAATCGCTGTGTCTATGTGAGATGCAGAGTAGAACGGATGATCTCTGCATGTGTGGTTCCCACTGTGAAGCATGGAGGAGGAGCTGTGATGGTGTTAGGGTGCTTTGACACTGTCTGTGATTTATTTGGAATTCAAGGCACACCTAAACAGCATGGCTACCACAGCATTCTGCAGCAATGCGCCATCCCATCTGGTTTGTGCTTAGTGGGACTATCATTTGTTTTTTGACAGGACAATGATCCAACCAACCTCCAGGCTGTGTAAGGGCTACATGAGAGTGATGGAGTGCTGCATCAGATGACCTGGTCTCCACAATCACCTAACTTCAACCCAAATGAGATGAATTGGGATGAGTTGTACCGCAGAGTGAAGGAAAAGCAGCTAACAAGTGCTCAGCATATGTGGGAACTCCTTCAAGACTGTTGGAAAAGCATTGCAGGTGAAGCTGGTTGAGAGTGCCAAGAGTGTACAAAGCTGTCATCAAGGCAAAGGATGGCTGCTACTTCAAAGAATCTAAAATATGAAATAGATTTTGATGTGTTTAGCACTTTTGTGGTTACTACGTGATTCCATATGTGTTATTTCATTGTTTTGATGTCTTTACTATTATTCTTCAATGTAGAAAATAGTAAAAATAAAGAAACCCTTGAATGAGTGGGTGTGTGCAAACTTTTGACTGTTACTGTATATACTGTACACTGAGTGTACAAAACATTAGGAACACCTGCTCCTTTCCATGACATAGACTGATCAGGTGAATCCAGGTGAAAGCTAGGATCCGTTATTGATGTTAAATGTATGTTAAATCCACTTCAATCAGTGTAGATGAAGGGGAGGAGACAGGTTAAAGAAGGATTTTTAAGCCTTGAGACAATTGAGACATGGATTGTGTATGTGTGCCATTCAAAGGTTGAATGGGCAAGACAAAATATATAATTGCCTTTGTACTGGTTTGAGTGTGTCACGAACTGCAACGTTGCTGGGTTTTTCACACTCAACAGTGTCAAGAATGAATGGTCCACCACCCAAAGGACATCAAGCCAACTTGACACAACTGTGGAAGCATTGGAGTCAACATGGGCCAGCATCCCGGTGGAACGCTTTCGACACCTTGTAGAGTCCATGCCCCGACGAATTGAGACTGTTCTGAGGGCAAATGGGGTGCAACTCGGTAAGTTGGAACATGTTCCTAATGTTTTGTACACTCTGCATGTACGTCATGCTGTCTGCGCCAGCATTTTCTATCACTCATACTCTCTGTTTGAGTGAGCAACATTAAATTAAGTCATCGAGGTCTGTTTTATCTCTAGAGAATGAGATGCTGAAGGAGCATGTGTGTTATCTTCCTCTGGAAATAATGTCGCTACAGTGCACTCGTCTGGTGTTTTTTTGCAGTTGGCAAAGACAGTAGTCACATCCATGTGAGTTCTGGTTTAGATCAGGCTAATTTTAACCCAAGTAGGTCGGTGAAGTCACACCCCCCACACACACACACCTTTCTTGGGGAAAATACGTGGTTTCTAATTAGTCATTTGCAGGGATTGTTTGCGTTAAATATGTTTTCCTCAGTCAGTGCAAGGCCCTTAATGAGCTAGTAACATGACAATATTTAAATCCTACAGGGTTGACAATATTTAAATCCTACAGGGTTGCCCTCATTCTATCTACCTCATTTACTAACAATGCCCAACCGTCTCTCTCTCTCTCGCTCTCGCTCTCGCTCTCTCTCTCTGCTTGTTTATCCCTTCATTTCCTTATTTTATTCATCTATTTTTTCTTATCATTTATTTCCTCCTTTCTCATTCACCCTCGATCCATTTTGGATCTTAAACATTAGGCCTAACTTGTAAAACACTCTTTCATTCCGTCTCTTTCGCAGGGATCTGCAGCTCAGTGATCCATCACCCTTGTATTTGTGTGTTAGAACATTACAGCGAGCACACCAGAGTGTCGCTGGTTTAAATCCCAAGTCTGATGGGAAACTAATTGAGTGTGATTCTAGGTAGGTACTAGATGCCATCTGCTGTTGTGCCCTTGAGCAAGGCTCTTAATTCCTAAGATTTGAAGAACAACTTTCTACTTTACCACACAGCCAAGCTCCATGGCAACCCTATAACACCCAGCAGACCGCCACGCCACCACTGTCCCCACCACCCAATAATCCCCTCATGGTCTGTCTCCATCCTAAAACAAGTGGAGAAGTTCCACAGTGACAGGTTTACAGTCATCAAAGCACATATGTAACCTCTCTACTCTCCAGGGTCTGAGAATACCTTGTTTTTTTTTACAGCCACAGGCAATAGAGAGCTTATCTTAAAAAAGGGTATCTCACAACCTTTATGTCCATGTGGACAGTATCAGATATGCATAATCTATATTATATTACCTCCAATCTACATTATATGACCCTTCGGTGCCGCCTCTGCACAACTGAGAGAGCATTAGAATATAAGTTACAGTTGTTAAAAGAATGATACCATCTTTGTTTAAACTGTGATGTTCTTGTCTACTCATCTTATGTACTATGTCATGTTTTAATGTTTTGTGTGGATCCCCAGAAAGAGTAGCTGGTGCTTTAGCCGTAGCTTATGGGGATGCCAAAATAAATGTTGTTGTTAGATTGGGTTGGGTTTGTAGCCAGTAAACAAAGGATGTGTTTTTGATTTAGATTTCTCAGTTTTTCTAGACTGACAAGATATTGAGATGTTGAAAGAGGACGTGGGTCCATGCATCCCAACTGTACAGGTAGGAATAAAGGTGTGTGTTAGTGCATGGCCATACTGTAGGGCCTTCATAACCCTTGATTTATTCATCATGTTGTTGTGTTACAGCCTGATTTCAAAATGGATAAAATTAAGTGTTTCTTTCTCACCCAACTACACATAATACCCCATAATGATGAAGTAAAAACTTGTTTTTAGACATTTTTGCAAATTTATTGAAAATGAAACATCGAAATATCTATTTTACGTAAGTATTCACACCCCTGAGTCAATACTTTGTAGAAGCACCTTTGGCAGTGATTACAGCTGTGAGTCTTTCTAGGTTAGTCTCTATGAGCATTCCACACCTGAATTGTACAATATTTGCACATTATTCTGAAACAAATTCTTAAAACTCTGTCAAGTTGGTTGTTGATCAATGCTAGACAGCCATTTGCAAGTCTTGCCATAGATTTTCAAAGCTATATAAGTCAAAACTGTAACTAGGCCACTCAGGAACATTCAATGCAGTCTTGGTAAGATGTTCCAGTGTATATTTTGCCTTGTGTTTTAGGCTATTGTCCTGCTGAAAGGTGATTTTCTGTGAATAACTCTATTGTTTATTTTTATCCTGAAAAACTCCCTAGTCCTTGCCGATAACAAGCATACGCATAACATGATCCATGTGTTGTGTTCTTAAAACATAATTCCAATTTTACATTATGTGGTATTGTGTGTAGGCCAGTGACACCAAATCTCAATTTAATCCATCCAAAATGTGTAAAAAGTTGAGGGGTGTGAATACTTTCTGAAGGCACTGTATATTAAGCAGCTCTTTACGGCCAAATGAGTGGGTCGGTGGGATTGAGGCCCAGTTCCCCTCAACCCGACCGTGTCCAGCTCCAATGCAGATATAAGAAAGATGAAAGATGGGGAGGGAGTGAGAGAGAGGTAAAGAAAGCGAGCGAGAGAGGGTGAGAGGGAAGGAGGGGAGAGAGACAGAGAGAATGCCTTTCAAAACCCTCCATATGACTGACAGAAAAGTATGTACGGCATAGCGTTGGCTGTGAGTAATGTCACATCACTAAATCACGGTACATCCTAGCAGACGCTCGCCCTGATGCCGGGGTCGCAAATTATCATGATGCATTATTACACTGAGTGCAACACAGTATCACGGTGTCTTCCAAATTACACCTGAGCGATGAGCTTATCTTATTAATTAATCATGCTAATATATACGTCCTCAACCGCAGTTTCGTTTTTTTTCTGAGTCGAAGCAAGCCGTGTAATATAACACCCATTCACCGCAAACCCAGATGTTAATTTCTATAAAGAACAAACAAACAAAAAATATCAACTTTAAGTATCAAGATTTGTTCTCACCACAAGATTAATTAAGAAGTTTGAGGTTTAATTCTCCCATGACTAGCATCTATTTTCAGTCCTGTGCTCTGGGAGCCACAGCAATAGATTTAGTCACAGAGCAGATGTTGTGTAGTGCAGCTTTCTGGGATGCAATGTCAGTCAAGGGCTTCTGGTGGGGAGGCAGGGGGACAGGTAAGGGGGAAGAGAGGTACATATACTGAACACAAATATAAATGCAAAATGCAACAATTTCAATGATATTACTGAGTTACAGTTCATAAGGAAATCAGTCAATTTCAATAAATTAATTAGGCCCTAATGAAGGGGCACAGGCCTGTGCCCCACCCACTTGGGAGCCAGGCCCAGCCAATCAGAATTTTCAGAATCTGAGTTTTTCCCTACAAAAGAGCTTTATTACAGACATAAATACTCCTCAGTTTCATCAGCTGTCTGGGTGGCTGGTCTCAGACGATTCCTCAGGTGAAAAGCCAGATGTGGAGATCCTACACATGGTCTGCGGTTGTGAGGTCGGGCGGACAGGCTGCCAAATTCTCTAAAATGACATTGAAGGCGGCTTATGGTAGAGAAATGAACATTCAATTCTCTGTCAACAGCTCTGGTAGACATTCCTGCAGTCAGCATGCCAATTGCATGCTCACTCAAAACTTGAGACGTTGTGTAATTGTGTGACAAAACTGCACATTTTAGAGTGTCCTTTTATTTTCCCCAGCACAAGGAGTACCTGTGTAATGATCATGCTAATTATCTTGGCAAAATATAAATATTCACTAACAGGGATGTAAATAAATGTATGCACAACATTTGAGAGAAATACACTTTTTGTGCATATGGACAATTTCTAGGATCTTTTATTTCAGCTCATGAAACATGGGACCAACACTTTACATGTTGCGTTTATATTTTTGTTCAGTATAGATTACCCCCTCCCATGCACTGGGCCAAAATAACTCAGTTAAACTGCCTCTAGGGGTTCAGAGTGCTTGTTACCAGGGTTAGGGGTTTATGGATTGGAAATTGAACACTTTCAGTGTAGATTTGCTCACCCCTTCGTTTGTTTTTATATTGACAGTGTAAGTAGGATGGGCCTCAAGCCCTGGTGGTTAGGGTCCCATTCAGTGGTTAATCCTGGTTTTTAGTGCCTGAGGTGTCACTACAGACCCTGGTTCAATTCCAGGCTGTATCACAACCGGCCGTGATTGGGAGGCTCATAGGGCGGCACACAATTGTCCAAGCGTCTTTAGAGTTTGGCTGGGATAGGCCGTCATTGTAAATAAGAATTTGTTCTTAAAACTGACTTGCCTAGTTAAATAAAGGTTGAATTAAAAACATGAAGGGTGTGTGTTTGAAACCCCCACTTCATCAGTGGTTGAGCTGTTGTACTGATGACTGTTGTAAATCTGCCTCGCCACATTCCTCCCTCCCACCATCAGACAAACAGCACACACACACACACATACACAGCCAGCTAAAGAAACCTTACACACTGCACTGCCCCCCAATGGCCCCGGGAGGTAACAGCAAGTGCGCTGCCCCTCCCCCGCTCTCATCTACCCTCTGCCTGAGCAGCAGCTCCCTATTGGCTGTGGTGGAGCCACACAGTTGCATGCGAACACACACACAGACCTAGAAACTCAATACATACACACATACATCTGCAAGGACATGTCACGAGTAAGAAGCAACTTCCCCATCTTAAAGCACATAGAGTTTCCATCTTTCATCCAGGCAGTGTCACAGTGGCTTGATTGCTCTCCATTGCTCACCATTAGGAAACGGAACGTCATGATAGTTCGCTTGTCTCTCCATTACATTATTTGGCAGATGCAGAGCTTTCCATAAGTGGTCTCATTGAAAGAAGTTTGGAGCACGTGTTGGGGGTCAGAGAGTGCACCACATTACTCTTCAGATGGGGTTCACTGGGGGTTCTAGAGTTGAGCCGGAAGAACGAAAATTTGAGGGTGTGTTTTTATATCAGGCCAAATACCCCCAGACCTCCCGGACTACTACCATCCAAGTGTGACATTTTGGGATTTTTGTGTCCGTTTTGTTCCCCCTTGCCACTTTTTCATCATACAGTATTTCTCGTTGACATGTGAAACTCTGTGTCGAGTGAGTACAGTAAACAGCAAGTGGGTTGAGCGAGAGAGAGAGCAAATGGAGAGTGCATGTCAATGCGCTGCCCCAATGAGCCCTTCGCGTCACAAACAGACAGGAAACTGCCAATGGAAGTGTTATGAAATGCAGCAATGGATCAAACGACAGTTATCGTCACATAGAGGGGCATAACCATATCCATAGCATTTTAAATCGAGCATAACCTCTCATGTTTACTCAGTAGCGTATTTAAAGTAAATACGTGGCCTTTGGGAGGATTATATTGTTGTTGTAGTGTTGTACGTTAATTCACTGTGCCGCATATTGTCCCTGTTAGACCCCCCAGTGGCAAATACAGTTTGGGGACTATTGCCATCCTGCCACTAATGAAACTTTCTGTCAACACCGGCTTGACGCGTAAACGCTGGCATGTCATTCTATTACACACACACACACCTAAACCTACTCAAAACCTGTCCCCCCACTCCCTCAGAAAAATAGGCGTGAACACTTTTGAAAGCCTGTAAAACAAATCATTTATTTTCTTATTCCTCTGTGTGGCTTGCCCCGGCGAGTCTCTGGCTGCCAAATGTGCAAACAAACTGTTTTTGTTCATCTTTTTACCCCGTTCACTACCTGTTGGAGTAGTGTTGACTCTGTCATAGTCCCTGCAGATGTCTGTGTATGTAACCAAGGCGTTTCATTCTGCGGTGTCTGCCATTTATATGTCTCTGTAAGCGTGTCTTTCAACTCTGGGATAATGAGGGGGTACAAGTGCACATTGACCTCCCATTGAATGACTTCAAACTCCAAAAAATGCAGAATATGAAAAAGTGATTACAATGAATCTGTGATGATTAGCCCAGGCATGGTGTATTGTATTAGCTACGCAAACGGCATTCAAGAGGCTGTTTTCCCCCTCTCTTATTAGACGGGAGGATAATTACAACCACAGCCTGCTTTACTTTGTGTATAAGGCCACTGGTGAAGGGTGATTAAAGTGTAGGTGAAATAACTGGAGAGATCGTCACAGAAACGTTTAGCTTACATACACCAGTCTGTCTTGGTGGCCACGGGAGTTGTGCTCGGACAGTACTGTATGGTGGAAGCAAAAGCTGCTCTCTTTTCTAAGGAGTAGTCATCGTAACTATGAACGTCAGCGATTGTGATCCACCCTCTTTATAGACCTAGCCAGAGCTACTGTTGGCTTTCGCTGCATGGATTACAAAGGAACTGCACGGGCCTATACCAGCAGTGCATGGTTTGATGGGTTGATCTGCAGTTACTCAGAGGAGATTTGTTCACGTGCAACTAGAGCATGCTACCCAGGGTCTGTTCACTCCTATACGTTTTTGTTGTTGTTGTTTTGTGTAAAATATGAAATGTAGTATATAGGATACATGTAGTGTATGTTTGAGGAAATGTGGATTTCATATTGATGGGTATGACAGTCAACACCGCGGGTCTGTGTAGTTACAGTAGTATCAACGTGGAGAGTGCCAAGTAAAGGATCACTGGCACAATTCTGAGGTGATGTAATGTGACTCGCAGCAACAGCAGGGTCTGGATGAGGCAACAGTGCAACACATCACACAGCACAATGCTGAGAGAGGAATTGTGACCTACGTGATCAATCAATCATCAATCTATCACCTTGTCAAATACCCTTACATGACATTCACTAGGTTATTACTATATAGAATGTTTCCCCATTTTGTCAGTTTTTTTTAAATCACTTTCAAATATCCCCCGCTTCCAAAATGGCTGCCTTCAAAATGGTCTTCTACAGATATGTCTCTCCCAGACCACCCAACATTTGACTGTAGCATAATTACATCTGCTAACATTTCTTTTGTTGCTTTCCTTTATTCTGTCTCAATTCTCTCTTGTGTCTTTTAATATCCCCTAGGATGAGTACATAAGCACTGTTGGCTGAAATGTGGAAAACGTTTCCCTCTTCAATTACACCCTAGGGAAGAGGCTGTCTGAAAAGCATGGTCAGAACCATTAATCACTAATCATTAGCATCTAAATGTACTTATCCTGAATGTACTTATTCAGTAGTCCCATTCTAAGTCCCCAGGAAAGGTGACTAGATTGGAGCCTTCCCGTGTGTTCCCTGAATGCCTCCATGGTAAAAACATGAGCCTTGTTCTGTGAAGACGTGGGAAAGTCTGCCTCTCTATCCCTGAGCTAAATATAACCACTGGCATTTTTTTTGACTCTCTCTGCTCTCTTTTGACATCCATCTTCTTCATGTTTTTAATGTTACTGTGGGGCCATAAGTCCTCCAGGCCTCGGCTGACAGCATTGTGTGCTGCCTGGCTTGGGAGATGTGCAGTCTTCTGCACTCCCTCCCTCTCTTCCTCCCCCATCATGCCCCACGGCTGCACCCAGATCCAGAGTTCCACGTTCAGTAGCACACAGTGTTGTGGAACGTGCAGATAGAAATATACTGTGTAGAACAGACACGTCTCTGTGACATGTAGAGTAGGTGATTAATGTCAGTTCTTTTCTTAGCATAATTGTATCTGCAATGTTCAGCATGTTGTACACTCTAAAAAGGAAAGGTTCCTGGATGATCCTTCAGGATAATTTAAGGTTCCAAAATGAACCTTAAGGTTTCTGCAGGATCCTTTAGGTTCCCTTTTTAACCTTATATTATCCTAAGGTTACTTTAAGAACCCATACTTAGCAAGCAGTTCATTTTTTAACCATTGTAGACTTAAAGGGTGCTTTGAAGAACCTTTTTCAAAAGAGGGGTTTGTTTTGGAACAAGCAGTGTGCTCGTGAGTAAAGAGCGCTCATGCATATAATTCGAAGACGCACTGGAAGTGGGAGCACATGGATGGCTGGAGATGTGACAGGTGAGAGACGACTTGCAACGGATCGACATGAAAGGTGAGTAAACATTAGCTATTTGCTAGCTAATACAGTTAATCAAACTACTATATAAAAAATATAAAAACAATACCTATTGTTTTTATTCAGCTAGCCAAGCTACATAGCCTGTAATGTTAGCTGGTAATTTATGTATAATTGCCGGTACGTTTTAGCTAATGTTAGCTAGCTAGCAAGTTAAAGTTATTGTAGCGTTAGCTAACTTCGGCTAGCTAAATTCAATATTGAGAAATGTTTGTCCTCATTTAAACCCATGATACATTTTCTCTCCATCTTCTTCCATCCTCCTCTCTTTAAGACTATAGTACATGTTTTATCCTGCCCCTGTCCAGTTAGGTTGTAAGTTAGAGAATTTGGGTGCTGTGAAAAGCTTCCCAGCCGAAACAGTTCGGAAGAGTTTGTGCATATATTATGACATTTTGACATTTTAGATCGTTTTTTAAATGTTTTTTATTGTGGCCTTCAATAAAGTCTCTATTGTCATTCAACGAGAGATGACTCGTTTTCATGTACATTTTTTCATTGAGAAATACTGCACCAAACATCTGAGTTAGTCATGCAATTTTACATCTAAGATTTCTGCAAAAACAGATTTCTCGAGTTATCTTAGGGGACTTAGAATGGGACTACTGAATAAGTACATTCAGGATAACTTGAATGTGTCTAACGTTCATTTATGTCTTTCAGGCAGTGGTGGAAAAACTACTCAATTGTCATACTTGAGTAAAAGTAAAGATACCTTAATAGAAAATGACTCAAGTAAAAGTGAAAGTCACCCAGTAAAATACTACTTGAGTAAAATCCTAAACGTGTTCAGTTTCAAATATACTTAAGAATCAAAAGTAAATGTAATGACTAAAATACACTTAAGTATCAAAAATAAAAGTATGAATCATTTCAAAATTCTTAAATTAATCAAAGCAGATGGATCCATTTTCTTGTTTATTAAAGTTTTTAAACGACTACTCATTCAAGGGTTTTTCTTTATTTTCTACATGGTATAATAATCGTGAAGACATCAAAACTATGAAATAACACATATGGAATCATGTATTAACCAAAAAAGTGTTAAACAAATATATTTTATATTTGAGATTCTTCATTCTTGGCATTCTCTCAACCAGCTTCATGAGGTAGTCACCTGGAATGCATTTCAATTAACAGGTGTGCTTCTTAAAAGTTAATCTGTGGAATTTCTTTACTTAATGCATTTGAGCCAATCAGTTGTGTTGTGACAAGGTAGGGTGGTATACAGAAGAAAGCCCTATTTGGTAAAACACCAAGTCCATATTTTGGCAAGAACTGCTCAAATAAGCAAAGAGAAACGAGAGTCCATCATTACTTTAAGACATGAAGGTCAGTCAATATGAAGAATTTCAAGTGCAGTTGTAAAAACTATCAAGAGCTGTGATGAAACTGGCTCTCATGAGGACCGCCACAGGAAAGAATGACCCAGAGTTACCTCTGCTGCAGAGGATAAGTTCATTAGAGTTACCAGCCTCAGAAATTGCAGCCCAAATAAATGCTTCACAGAGTTCAAGGAACAGAAACATCTCAACATCAACTGTTCAGAGGAGAATGTGTGAATCAGGCCTTCATGGTTGAGTGTCTGCAAAGAAACCACTACTAAAGGACACCAATAATAAGAAGATACTTGCTTGGGCCAATAAACATGAGTATTAGACCAGTGGAAATGTGTCCTTTGGTCTGGAGTCCAAATTTGAGATTTTTGGTTCCAAACACCATGTCTTTGTGAGACGCGGTGTGGGTGAACAGATGATCTCCTTATGAGTATTTCCCACCGTTAAGCATGGAGGAGGAAGTGTTATGGTGTAGGGGTGCTTTGCTGGTGACACTGTCTGTGATTTATTTAGAATTCAAGGCACACCTAACCAGCATGGCTACCGCAGCATTCTGCAGCGATACACCATCCCATCTGGTTTGGGCTTAGTGGGACTATCATTTGTTTTTCAACAGGACAATGACCCACCACACCTCTAGGCTGTGTAAGGGCTATTTTACAAAGGAGAGTGATGGAGTGCTGCATCAGATGAGCTGGTCTCCAACATCCCCCAACCTCAACCAAATTGAGATGGTTTGGGATGAGTCGGACCACAGAGTGAAGGAAAAGCAGCCAACAAGTGCTCAGCATATGTGGGAACTCTGTCAAGACTGTTGGAAAGGAATTCCAGGTGAAGCTGGTTGAGAGAATGCCAAGAGTGTACAAAGTTGTCATCAAGGCAAAGGGTGGTTATTTGAAGAATCTCAAATACACTGCTCAAAAAAATAAAGGGAACACTTAAACAACACAATGTAACTCTAAGTCAATCACACTTCTGTGAAATCAAACTATCCACTTAAGAAGCAACACTGATTGACAATAAATGTCACATGCTGTTGTGCAAATGGAATAGACAACAGGTGGAAATTATAGGCAATTAGCAAGACACCCCCAATAAAGGAGTGGTTCTGCAGGTGGTGACAACGGACCACTTCTCAGTTCTTATGCTTCCTGGCTGATGTTTTGGTCATCTTTGAATGCTGGCGGTGCTTTCACTCCAGTGGTGGCATGAGACAGAGTCTACAACTCACACAAGTGGCTCAGGTAGTGCAGCTCATCCAGGATGGTACATCAATGCGAGCTGTGGCAAGAAGGTTTGCTGTGTCTGTCAGCGTAGTGTCCAGAGCATGGAGGCGCTACCAGGAGACAGGGCAGTACTTCAGGAGACGTGGAGGAGGCCGTAGGAGGGCAACAACCCAGCAGCAGGACCGCTACCTCCGCCTTTGTGCAAGGAGGAGCAGGAGGAGCACTGCCAGAGCCCTGCAAAATGACCTCCAGCAGGCCACAAATGTGCATGTGTCTGCTCAAACGGTCAGAAACAGACTCCATGAGGGTGGTATGAGGGCCCGAGGTCCACAGTTGGGGGTTGTGCTTACAGCCCAACACTGTGCAGGACGTTTGGCATTTGCCAGAGAACACCAAGATTGGCAAATTTGCCACTGGCGCCCTGTGCTCTTCACAGATGAAAGCAGGTTCACACTGAGCACGTGACAGACGTGACAGAGTCTGGAGACGCCGTGGACAACGTACTGTTGCCTGCAACATCCTCCAGCATGACCGGTTTGGCGGTGGGTCAGTCATGGTGTGGGGTGGCATTTCTTTGGGGGGCCGCACAGCCCTCCATGTGCTCGCCAGAGGTAGCCTGACTGCCATTAGGTACCGAGATGAGATCCTCAGACCCCTTGTGAGACCATATGCTGGTGCGGTTGGCCCTGGGTTCCTCCTAATGCTAGACCTCATGTGGCTGGAGTGTGTCAGCAGTTCCTGCAAGAGGAAGGCATTGATGCTATGGACTGGCCTGTTCCCCAGACCTGAATCCAATTGAGCACATCTGGGACATCATGTCTCGCTCTATCCACCAACGCCACGTTGCACCACAGACTGTCCAGGAGTTGGCGGATGCTTTAGTCCAGGTCTGGGAGGAGATCCCTCAGCAGACCATCCGCCACCTCATCAGGAGCATGCCCAGGCGTTGTAGGGAGGTCATACAGGCACGTGGAGGCCACACACACTACTGAGCCTCATTTTGACTTGTTTTAAGGACATTACATCAAAGTTGGATCAGCCTGTAGTGTGGTTTTCCACTTTAATTTTGTGTGTGACTTCAAATCCAGACCTCCATGGGCTGATAAATTTGATTTCCATTGATAATTTTTGTGTGATTTTGTTGTCAGCACATTCAACTATGTAAAGAAAAAAGTATTTAATAAGAATATTTCATTCATTCAGATCTAGGATGTGTTATTTTAGTGTTCCCTTTATTTTTTTGAGCAGTGTATAAAATATATTTGGATTTGCTTTACACTTTTGTTTACTACATGATTCCATATGTGTTATTTCATAGTTTTTGTGTCTTCACTATTATTCTACAATGTAGAAAATAGTAAAAAATAAAGAAAAACCCATTTTTGCAATTTGTCTGTTACAACTGACCTCGCATTACTTTGTGCTCTGGTCTCCCCTGTCCCTCTCCGCAGCAAAACATTTCTACCGGTCTGTGTGTGTCCATAAACAGGTATGACACACACAGACAGGCAGAAATGTTTTCCTGCAGAGAGGGACAGGGGAGACCAGAGCACAAAGTAATGCGAGGTCAGTTGTAACAGACAAATTGCAAAAATTAGAAACCATCTAGAAAGATGTTATACCCTTTTAAAAGGTTCTTCAGGAAAAAGGTTATTGGAGGCCCCTTTAGGGGTTCCACCGGTGTTTCAATCTGAGGAACCCCTAAAGGTGTCCATCCTAAATACAATCCAGCTCTCCTGTAGTAGTATGCTGCTGACCCCGGCCTGTCCCATACTGCCCCTACAGGCAGATGGAAGGGAGAATGCCTGCTTCCCCTCCCCTTCCCTCCTTCAGTTAGTCATCCCTCTCCAAAGGCCTGGCCTCTGGCTGTATAGGCCAGTCGCAGCCCAAACGGATGTAAAGCCACATTCCCAGAATGTCTACTGACCTTTTTGGCTCCAAAATGGAGTCTACTCCCACAATTTGATCATCAGTGCCTATGTGAACATAGAAGCACAGCACATACGTGTGTGTGTTAACATTTTCGTGTGTATCCATTCTTTTTGCTCAGAGGCAGACTGTGGCAGCCCCCCTGCTCTGTTTGGACAAGTTTGCAGAGCCCAGGGCCCTTTCCGGGGAACACGTCTCAGCCAAAGAGACAAATTGTAAGTCAGGGTTCTTTGGGGACATTTGTTTATCCAGTCAGACATAATTCATTTCTCGGCTAATCAACAGGCAGATAACGGTTGAATAATGGAGCGAAAATACTGATCGTATCTCAAAGCTGTTTGCTTAAGCTATTTAGAGGAGAGAGAGGGAGAAAAAGACTAATGGAGAACACTGGGGCGCTTGTATCAGTTTTGCAGTAGCAGTCGAAACATATGCCAAATAAACATAACTGAATGCCAACTGGGCTTAGCCCCTTAAAGACGGACACCTGAGGAAGGTTTGGGATGGCTTAGTAAGCATTTATATATATCACACACACAGAGCATCTCACCGGCACAAACATCATGTGTACTTGCGGTAGTAGCCAACCAACTATCCTCTCCCCATATTTACTCCCCGTTTGGTCGCATTATTGGCTTTTTACTCTCAATTCCATCCAGTACATCACCAACCTGTAGTTTGGTATCGACAGTGTTCCTCAGCTGCTATCCTTTGTGTGCTGTGATGAAGGGACCAATGGGATCAACTCTGGTGCTGTTAATACTGGGCCTCTACTTTGGGAACAGGGCATTGATGCAAACATGGCAGCCCCCAGTGGAGCCCAAAGTCTGCGGTAAGGGGAGGAAGGGAGGGAGAGGGGTACCATTAGGACCCCCATGGCACACTGTAACAAACTCACCAGTAGGCCTCATGCGTCTTCTTAGACGATGCATCTTCCTTTCAAGGAACTCGGCTCAAACAAATTAGTCTCGCTCTCACCTTTTGAAATGAATTTCTGCCAGAGAGCGATAGCACAATTCCGCCCCCACCACCATTTTCCTCCCACACACACATATACACACATATACACAAACGCATACACAAACCCACGCACATACACACACATACACACTTCCCCAGCGAAACAACGATGCGTCTCACAGCACAACAAGCAGCACGAGTCCTATTATAATTCCACGTACTCTCCCAGACCCTGGCAGGCAGCCCCACTACAGATAAAAAGGTATTTAAACATGAGGGTGCTAATTGATGGTGGTCATTACACCCCACAGTGTGTGATTGGTTTCTATAGGAAGAAAAAGCTTATTAGTAGCACTGTGGGCTTGGCCCAATTGAGCGTCCGCGGCTGTGGTGTGTGTGTGTGTGTGTTTGTGGGTGGTGGTGATGTTGGTGAGTGGTTGCTTGAAGCAGTTGATGAATTACTCAGCCAGTTTTCTGTCAGAGTCATACTTTAGATAAGATGAGGTAAATCCGTTGAGACGGTTTATGCAGCTTCTCTATATAAGCAGGAAGATTAGAGCCGGACAGTGGTTCCACAGTGACCTCCGGATTAAAACTGGGACACTCTCTCACCCTCTTGGTCAAGTGGCTCGCTCATGTAATCTCAAAAAACTTGGCTAAAACCTTGTCAAACACGTCCTCCCATGAAGTCGCTGCTACTTTAAAAGCCTTGCATGTTATGTTAAGGGGTGCTCAGACAGTGTGCATACGCACAGGTGACCTTTATTGGATGGCAAGTTGTATATCACTCCTTTATATCAGTCACTTCGAGTCTGTTTTGGAGTCCATTATCTTGTTACTTTATAGTTTTTATAGTCCTTACTCATAGTTTTCTGACCTAGTCTCTCAGAAATTGCTCTCTCCCTGGCAGTGAAACAGTTAACCCCCCTTTGTAAACATCCAGAAGCAGTCTTGCACTGCTGCAGTGCTCCCCACTGGACAGCTGTTTGAACTGCAGCTAACAGGAAACTGCTCCTGTCATCAGCTCCCATCAGATAGGGCCATGATCCCCCTAGTGACCAATCACAAGTGAGAACACGTCCATTGATGAAATAGCCAAGAAATCTGTGTAGAATTGGCTATAATAGAATGATCAACTACAGTATAGGCCTATTTAAACACATGTATCACACCTGTTCGTGGTAGGCCTATATGCGCAAGCCTGTAAATCTATGTTTATGTTCAGTGGGCTAATGCATGAATTCACTGGAAATAGTAGTTTTGACATTTGTACATACCAAATTGCAACTTTGCATCTACACTATGTATGTTTTTGTGTGTAAACACAGTATCAGCTGCTCTGTGGAAAGTTGCGCTCCCTGGAGAATGGTTTTGGTCAGGTGAGGGAGTTATATGGAGCGTGATGACTCATGGCTCTGGAATCGGGCGGGGTGACTTTGCCCTAACCCCCACGCTGTGTGTGATTGGCAGTTGAATGGTGCCCAAGGTAGGCGTACTCCCCCACTCCACCTCTCCTGTGTAATCACTGTGTTTGCCCTGACCATCCACCTCCATTCTCTGAGCTCCACGCACACACGTATACAAGCACTCGCACACACACAAACACACACCGATTCCTCCATTCTCTGCACAACTCTCAATAGGACACCAGAGCAAACAGCTCCGCCATCACCTACAAAGGCCATGACCCCAACACTCCCATACTCATACTCACAGCCACGCCAGCTAGAGAGAGAGAGCCTTGAACAGGTTTTTATCTGATAATCCGAAAACACAGCAACTTGTTAAAGTAGTGCCTTCAGTGTTTCTGTGAGTGTTTTTACTTGAGAAATAATTCTGTGATGTTTTGCAGGTTAGCGGTTTTATTTGACCACTGCTTCCTCTCACTCGTTTTTGTGACAATAGTGCCATACAGTTTGTATCTCTTCAAACACTACCCAAACTCACTATGCCAGAGAAATTAGTATGATGGTTTTATTTAGAGACGGTGAGCAGAGAACTTATAATCTTGTGTACATACAGTGCATTCTATACAGTAGCTGCTTGCTGATGCTTAGCGAGGAGGGTATAATGTAGACATTCACCATTCAGCCGAGCCTTCGGAGCTGTGCACATATACATACTGGCTCATAGGTGAGTAATGACGCCCTTAAATCTTAGAAATGAAAATGAAATGAGATCCAGCCCAGTGGAGCTGAAACGCTGGCGTTGTCTTGGCAATTTCTTAACCAAATAATCACAGCGTGTAAACTTTTTTTTTTTCTGCTTCCCTCGAGCCGTGTCATGTTCATGGTTACGGACGGTAAATAATCCCTAACTTGAAAAAACAGTGAACGAGTGGAAGGCCCTGGATAAAAACAGGCATTCATTGCTCCTCGTGGTCCCCCCCTTCTCCTCCCTCCCCACCATTTCTGAAATTTTCAAACGCATTCATAAAGTTTGGGGCGAACTTTATGAGTTGGAAGTCTTATTTTTTTCTACATATAAATTAACTACTGTTTATTTTAAAAACAACATTGGGGCTCCCTGAGGACATAGCCCGTGAATGATCTCATTGAGCGTGGAGCGGTGTGTATGAGTGATTCTGCTTGTCCCGGCCTTATTGTGACAGAAGGGCTTGTTGACCCTGCAGATTAATTTAATTGCGTCTTTAATGCTGTTTACTGTATGGCTAAGTGAGGTGCAAATGGTGGCAAATCTGAAGCGATAATGAGCGTGCTGAAAACTGCCGACCGAATCTCGAGCCCTGCCACTTGGGGATAATAGGAGTTAGGGGTGTGTGGCGAGGCGTTCAGCACCCTGCCAAATACTGTTCCCCTCCACCCTCCCCCTCCGCTCCCCCTTTCTCTCGATCTTTCACTCCAATAATAAAAAAGAAAACCCTGAAACATCAGGATTAAACTGAAACACGTGTGCCTTGTACTGCCGTCCGTCCCTATTTCCCTGCCTGCCTCTCTTTCTCCTACCTCTTTCTGTCCTCTTTTTCCTCTCTCTCTCTCTCTCGCTCTCTTTTTTGTCCTTTCAGACTTAGTGGCCTCACACGGGGTGGCCATATAGTTCAAGGCATCCTCCTGTCCTGTTTTTTTTTCTACCCGAATGATGGGGCCATCGTTTGTGCTCCTCTTCAGTGTGGAGCTCCCCCCAGAGGTTCCTGTCTGACACTGCAGCTTCTGCCTCCCCCATCTGGAAACACCACATATTTACATATCAGTTTTCCATGCATGGGTAAATACTTTCAAAGTAAAAAATGTTTAACCTTTATTTATGCAAGAAAGTCCCATTGAGATCAATGTGTATTTCGCAAGGGAGCCCTGCGTCGCAAAGAGCAGCAAGCAATAGAAAGTACACTAAGGAATTATTGGGAGCATAAGAAATAGAAAAATACAATCATAAAAAACATTCCTCTGAGAGTAAAAAAGTGAGAGTAAACGTCCTAATAGTTTAATATGGAGTAATTCCATAATTAAAATAAAAAATGGGCATACAGTATTTCCTTAAAATATATCTAATCTCATTCAGAACACGTCAGATCCTGTGAAAAGTGCAGTCATCAACATACAAAGTAAAGCAGCTCCATAGTGGTCATTCTTCTAGTTAGAAATAAAACTCACTTCCATTGTGTGACCATAAATATAGTCTAATGTCTGGAGGACCTACACTCTTAAAAAAAAGGGTTCTGTGGTTGTCCCCATAGGAGAACCTTTTTTGGTTCCAGGTAGAGCTCTAATTCGGTTCCACGTAGAACCCTCTGTTGAAAGGTTTCTACATGGAACCAAAAGGGTTCTATCTGGAACCAAAAAGTTTTTTTTCAAACGATTCTCCTATGGGGATAGCAGAAGAACCCTTTTTAGTTCTAGATATACATTTTTTTTAAGCTTGCACTGCTGTAAGAGACTTTACATGAACCTGATTCTCAAGTACCCCCCCCCCCCCCCCCTTCGCCCTCAGTGGTGTTTTATTACCCCTGCGTTTATTAACTGATATTTCTCTTGGGCAGTAGAATCACTGCCAGACATTCACCCCCTCCGCTCCACTTCCATACCCAGCCCTACATCATGTCACGTCACCTGACTGCATGGTGTGATTCAAGTCCTGTGGGTCATGTCTGAAGTGTCCCCCATGGCACTCTATTCCCTTTATAGTGCTCTACTTTTGACTGAGCCCCAATGGGTTACTGTATATATGTAATAGGGTGCCATTTGGGACGCGTGTTCTGTCTGCCTCCTACTACGCCAAACATAAATCCACCCCGCTTGGCCCTTTAGCCTGGCATGGAGCGTGGGAGGTTACAGACAAAACATACATGGCTTACACACGTTAACACGTACACGCCTTGATGGCTTGTCAGAGATCTTTGGTCATGGGAACCTACATTGTGATTGACAACTGAGCATTTGAATACGTTGCCTTGACTAGTCGGCGGCATCACAGGGTTGAGGGCAGGGTAGGCAGAATATGTGAATTTACTCTACAATGTATTTAATTAAATAAGCTATTCGTGCACAGGAGTTTGGTGGCACCTTAATTGGGGAGGACGGGCTCGTGTTAATGACTGGAGCGGAATAATTGGAATGGTATCAAATACATCAAAACACCTGGTTTCCATAGTTGTGCTTTCATATTGTTATGACTTCATGGGGCCTACTGGAGTGGATGGGATACTTATTCTTTAACATTATTTGATGCTGTGTGTGCAAGATGGCGCCGATAGACATGGCAGCTCAGTTTCTAGCTTCTAAGCAACTTTGCAGTATTTATTTTTGTGTGTTATTTCTTGCGTTATTACAGTGTACTGTATTCTAGTCAAGGCCATCCTGTATATGCTATTCTATCCTACGTATTCTACAGATTTACTAAATATTCTATCCACATACGGTCCATAATGTCTATACATCCCATTTACTGTATTTATACTCCGGACTCCGGCATTAATATTGATTTAGATATTTCTTAATTTCATTTTTATACTTTTAGATTTGTGTGTATTGTTGTGAATTGTTAGATATCACTGCACTGTTGGAGCTAGGAACACAAGCATTTCACTACACCCGCAATAACATCTGCTAAATATGTGGATGCGACCAATAAAATTGTATTTTATTTGTGTGTGACTGCTGTCGTCTATCTATCAAGCATGTCTATGCATTTGACCAAAACTGTCTGTCCATCAGCGCCATGGAGTGCACAGGTATTAAGGTCGCTATATCGTTTCATCACCACGAGCCTGTCACTTTTGATGTCACACTGTTGCTGTCGTTATTGATGATAGTGGTGTTGGGCTACCATAGGTTGTGTAAACAGTGTGTTTTTTGTTTTGCTTGTCGCATTATTCCATACATGTTGGGTCCATGCTGGTTCTGTCTCTATGTGTGTGGCAGACCGAAGTGCTGTTTGATTAATTCAGAATGTCATCAAAATGTCATTGCTCCTCCTTCACTACAAGTAGAATGGCCCGACTACAGAAGATATAATTTTGGGCACATTGATGCTATGTTTTCTGTTATTTTCTTGATTTTTGAGTTTGATCCAACATATTGGAAGATGGTTGGTCTCTCTGAAGGTCCTATAGGCACGGTTTGTCACTGCTATACTTTGTATGTTAAACATATCCGAAAATACTAGATTGTATACAATACTATATCCAGTGACAAGGGGTTGGAACAGGTTCAGGGAACAGAACAGAAAACCAGAAAATAACTTAATTATACTGTTATTTGCAAATGCAAAGCCCTCACTCTGTCACTCAGAGACTTATTCCAGTGTCTGCCTGCCAGATGAAGATCTTTTCCAGTGTGTAGGCCACCTGTCCCTCTCCCTCCAAAGATTAGACTACTGTAGCCTACTGACTTTACAAGCCTGATTCAGAAATTAGGGAGCTTTTTTTTATTAGAGAAGAATGGATTAACTTTTTCAATGCTAGTTACGGATACCATAGTTGTCACGTTTCACGTTGGATTTATTAACTACAAAAAGGTAAAGTATTTTTAGTTCTGGTGCCGTTCTGCACACACAAGCATGTTAGCTAGCTAGCTCTGGTCAAACGTTAAGCCAAC
Source organism: Oncorhynchus clarkii lewisi (assembly GCF_045791955.1). NCBI lineage: Eukaryota > Metazoa > Chordata > Actinopteri > Salmoniformes > Salmonidae > Oncorhynchus > Oncorhynchus clarkii. The sequence goes on along the minus strand of NC_092158.1, from coordinate 68,005,680 downwards.
TTTCGGAAGTTCAAAGACAAAAGTTCCTCTGTAGAAGCCGCTCCTGCTTAGGTAGAATTCTGTGGGACTAATTCAGATAACTCATGTCAAAACAAGATTCCCCGTGCTTCAAAACAAGCCACCCTTTCCACTCTCTCTCGCTCTCTACTCACCCGCAAAATGTCAGTTGCATCTCGCACCCAACACTTGTCTGTCCATCGCGCATGTAAACAACTTGACCGCTCCATAGCAAGCTGCACTATTCTCACTGAACGGTGAAGTAATTTAATGTCGAGCTAATGTAAAAATATATATATTGAAATATATACAGTGCCTTGCGAAAGTATTCGGCCCCCTTGGACTTTTCGACCTTTTGCCACATTTCAGGCTTCAAACATAAAGATATAAAACTGTATTTTTTTGTGAAGAATCAACAACAAGTGGGACACACTCATGAAGTGGAACGACATTTATTGGATATTTCAAACTTTTTTAACAAATCAAAAACTGAAAAATTGGGCGTGCAAAATTATTTAGCCCCTTTACTTTCAGTGCAGCAAACTCTCTCCAGAAGTTCAGTGAGGATCTCTGAATGATCCAATGTTGACCTAAATGACTAATGATGATAAATACAATCCACCTGTGTGTAATCAAGTCTCCGTATAAATGCACCTGCACTGTGATAGTCTCAGAGGTCCGTCAAAAGCGCAGAGAGCATCATGAAGGACAAGGAACACACCAGGCAGGTCCGAGATACTGTTGTGAAGAAGTTTAAAGCCGGATTTGGATACAAAAATATTTCCCAAGCTTTAAACATCCCAAGGAGCACTGTGCAAGCAATAATATTGAAATGGAAGGAGTATCAGACCACTGCAAATCTACCAAGACCTGGCCGTCCCTCTAAACTTTCAGCTCATACAAGGAGAAGACTGATCAGAGATGCAGCCAAGAGGCCCATGATCACTCTGGATGAACTGCAGAGATCTACAGCTGAGGTGGGAGACTCTGTCCATAGGACAACAATCAGTCGTATATTGCACAAATCTGGCCTTTATGGAAGAGTGGCAAGAAGAAAGCCATTTCTTAAAGATATCCATAAAAAGTGTCGTTTAAAGTTTGCCACAAGTCACCTGGGAAACACACCAAACATGTGGAAGAAGGTGCTCTGGTCAGATGAAACCAAAATTGAACTTTTTGGTAACAATGCAAAACGTTATGTTTGGCCTAAAAGCAACACAGCTCATCACCCTGAACACACCATACCCACTGTCAAACATGGTGGTGGCAGCATCATGGTTTGGGCCTGCTTTTCTTCAGCAGGGACAGGGAAGATGGTTAAAATTGATGGGAAGATGGATGGAGCCAAATACAGGACCATTCTGGAAGAAAACCTGATGGAGTCTGCTAAAGACCTGAGACTGGGACGGAGATTTTGTCTTCCAACAAGACAATGATTCAAAACATAAAGCAAAATCTACAATGGAATGGTTCAAAAATAAACATATCCAGGTGTTAGAATGGCCAAGTCAAAGTCCAGACCTGAATCCAATCGAGAATCTGTGGAAAGAACTGAAAACTGCTGTTCAAAAATGCTCTCCAACCTCACTGAGCTCGAGCTGTTTTGCAAGGAGGAATGGGAAAAAATGTCAGTCTCTCGATGTGCAAAACTGATAGAGACATACCCCAAGCGACTTACAGCTGTAATCGCAGCAAAAGGTGGCGCTACAAAGTATTAACTTAAGGGGGCTGAATAATATTGCACGGCCAATTTTTCAGTTTTTGATTTGTTAAAAAAGTTTGAAATATCCAATAAATGTCGTTCCACTTCATGATTGTGTCCCACTTGTTGTTGATTCTTCACAAAAAAAACACAGTTTTATATATTTATGTTTGAAGCCTGAAATGTGGCAAAAGGTCGCAAAGTTCAAGGGGGCCGAATACTTTCGCAAGGCACTGTATATATGAGGTTTAAAAAGGAACAAAGGAACGATGTAAACCTGTCTTTTTTGGGGGTTTGAGCCAGTTCAGAACTTTTATTTTGCAGGTCGGAACAGTGGAATGGAAAGAAAATAATGATGGTTCTGTTCATCATTTCTATTCGAACACCTGCCAGTGCTGAAGTAGTCCTGCCAGTCCTAAAATAGAAACACAGTGTATTTCCAGCTCCAACACTTATTCTTCCTCTCTTGCTCCTGTCCTCTCCTCCTCCTGACCACCTGGTGCCTTTAAACAACGTCAGGCTTGGCTGGCAATGGTCCGTCCAGCAATGACAGAATCACACAGCCCAGGCCTGCACAGAGCTGAGCGGGCCTCTTGGCCTGAGCTGTTGGCCGGCCAGTGGAGTGGAATAGAGTGCTAGGCTCTGGCGTTGATGTGCTCACTGGAGTGGTCAGCACTGCATGGAGCATGAAGCCAAAGGGTGTTCCGCTCTCTCCACCATCGCAGGCGGTGGTTCACTGATGTCTCTCTATCAGACACTGCTGCTTCTTAGGGTTATGTCATGTTGTCAAATGTGGCTTTTCTTCGCCATATTTTGCGTGCTTTATTACCCCCCCCCCCCCTTTATTTCTCTCTCTCTGTCTCCTTCTATGTAGCGTGTGACCATGTGCTTTGCCGACACAGTGTTTCATGGGATGTTTTTTCAGAGATGCATGGGCTCCACATGGCACCATGTTCTCTTTGAACCATGCTCCAGCCTGCCAATCTCCTTTCACCCTTTACCTGCTTATTGTCAAGTTGGCAAGTGTTGCTTTTACTTTGTTCCTAACTGCTCAGAAGCCCATTGGCGGAGTTCCGGACTGTATTATAGGCTTGACGTCTCGCATGTCGTTTCCGTGTATGTGTACAGTGCTTCCACATTGTCCCCTCCCCTTTTTTACCGTTTAACTGAAACCAGGGAGCGCCAGCGAACCTTACCGATGTCCGCCCTCCTAGGAAACGCCAGTTGACACTCCAGGACTTGACTTCCCAGAGCATAGAAACGGCATGCAAGACGTAACACAAATACTGTCCGAAGCTCCACCAATGGGCTACTCAGCAGCTAGGAACAAAGGCAGAGAAGAGGTGAGAAGAGGTGTCAGGAAGCAGCAGCCTGCTGCTATACATGCCTGTGTGGTAGCTAGGTGTAGGCCCCATGAAGACTGAATGCAAGGCACTTTGTTTTATGTGGCATTAAAATGGTTGCCGATTGTACTGTATGGACATGTGGGCGTTTTGGGGATTATAATTTTTTTGTTAAATCCATCACTAAGGCAACTCAAATGGAGCGTTTTTCTTCTCTGTAGGAGGTGATTATGTAGGTCATTTAATTGTAGGCTATTATATATTTGTAAACAAACAACAGAGAAATAAAAGTACTTTTCATTTAGATTTTAAATATTGTTCCCCAATAATGCTCCCACAGGTCACAACAGCTGGACATATATTTTCTCATATGTCCAGCTGGAGGTCAGCTCCATCCTCAAAGCCACTCTAACCCTGCCCTACTCTGTACTCTACTGCATCTCCTGACACACCTGCTAGTGCCCCTGGCCTGACCCATCCATTAACCGTTTCAAGTAACTTTCACCCACACATACACACACACACACACACATAATGAGAGCCCAAATGCTACCTCCACCTATATGTCTCAGATGCTCTGCTTTAACTGTGAGGCGTCTGTCAGGGTTATGGATGCGTCTGTGCCATCGTCTGTGCCATCGTCGGTCTTCTTGATCCTCACACTTACTCTCCTCAGCGGCCTGACTGATGGCTGCCCTGCCCACCGGCCTGTAGGGCCCTGAGGAGGCACCATGCGTGAGTGTTTGTGTCTGTGTGTGCGCGTGCGGCTGCATGAGAGACGTTTGGGGAAAGTTCAGGTGAGATGATGATGATATGAAAATGAACTTGATTTGAATACTCAGTCAAATGTGCTGCAGAGCCCTCTCTCTCTAGCGGTATGAGAGAGGGAGATGGAGAAGGTGACCTGTTAATTAAGTCAATCTTAGTCTCAACGCAATGTTCTGCAATTGTTAACAGCTGATTCTGTGTAGTGTAATGAAGTTCTCTACACCAGTATCTATTTTGAATGATAGTGAGTTCCATAGAATTTCGTTGTGTTTTTAGTTTCTGTGAAAATTGAATTAGATTGGAATTCTATGATATATTTTACTGGGAAAGAATGGAGTCATGTGGAAGACCTGATAGTTCTATCCATTAACTTCCCGTCTGTTAAATTATGTGGTAGTAATGTAGCAGAATTTTAATGTGACTGAAATACGCCCAGAGATATGACTTTTTCATGGTTTCCACCGGCTACTCTTGCATATTTGATACTGTACATAAATTAGACTTGTGTGAGAACTGAATTCAAAATAGGAGTACAGCTCTACATATCTCCATACCATTTCACTATAGAAACATCATTCATTTTACATACGATCATTTGTATTAATATATAATATGGCTCTTACCATGATCTGAGGAGAAAAATAAACTTTAGTTATTGAATTTTTATACGAACTGAAAGTACTTTAACTTTACGTCTTGAGCTATTTTTGTGTTGATTTATTGTCTTGATTCATTCATTTATTGTCTTGATTCATAAGAAAACCCCTGGATAATATTTTGAGTAAACAATCAATAGCATTGAAGAGACAACCCGCGGTTGCTACAATCATTTTTGGACTGTTAAATGAATGATATATTCTTCAAGAATCAATTGCTATATAACTTATTAATGCCTCATGAGCTTAGTGCAACTATCACACTGAAAGTATATACATTTGTTTTAGCGTTTTTTTTTACCCCAATGTTTGTAAACAAAGTCATTGTAAGCAAACGTATAGCTTCAAAATAGGGTTAAACTATCAATTTGATTTCATGGATGTCCGGGCCTTGCATCCATAGCTCTGTCTATGAATTTGAGTGCGGTTATACATTACCGGTCAAAGGTTTTAGAACACCTACTCATTCAAGTGTTTTTCTTTATTTTGACTATTTTCTACATTGTATAAAAATAGTGAAGACACCAAAACTATGAAATAACACAATGGAATCATGTAGTAACCAAAAACAGTGTTAAGCAAATCCATTTAAATTTGAGATTCTTCAAATAGCCACCGTTTGCCTTGATGACAGCTTTGCACACTCTTGGCATTCTCTCAACCAGCTTCATGAGGTAGTCACCTGGAATGCATTTCAATTAACCACTTAGGGATCCCTTCACGCGCCAATCCCTTTAGCCGGATCGATTTGACAACATCCAGTGAAATTGCAGAGGGCCAAATTCAAACTACGGAAATATCAAAATTCAACATTCATGAAAATATAAGTGTAATACATCAAAATAAAGCTTAACTTCTTGTTAATCTGGCCGCTGTGTCAGATTTCAAAAAGGCTTTACGGCAAAAGCAGACCATGCGATTATCTGAGGACATGCGGCCCCGCATACAAACACAAGAAAATCATTTTTCAACCAGGCAGGTCCAACACAAAAGTCAGAAATAATTATATAATAAATGCCTTACCTTTTGAAGATCCTCTTCTTTTTGCAATCCCAAATGTCTCAGTGACACAATGAATGGTCGTTTTGATCAATAAATTCCGTCTTTATATCCCCAAAATGTCCATTTATTTGGAGCGTTTGATTAAAAAATGTACCGAAGATATTTGGTAAAAGTCAATTTTATTGCGAGAACAGCTCAAATAGGCAAAGAGACACGACAGTCCATCATTACTTTTAGACATGAAGGTCAGTCAATCTGGAAAATTTCAGGAACTTTGAAAGTTTCTTCAAGTGCAGTTGCAAAAACAATCAATTGTCCATCCCTTCCCTAGACTCTTCACAATAAAATAAAAGCACTCACACATCTGAGATCTTGTTGTATGTGCATGGGAACAATGTGATAACCTCAAAGAAAATGAAAAACGTCACCCACTGCTCTTGCTAGTATCACTTATTTTATTAAAGCTTGAACTAAATTACTGATACTATCAAGAGCAGGGTTTGGGTTCCTCCTTCCTTTGACCATATCAGGAATACGAAAAGACTGCATAGGTAAGAGAAATTAGAATTACAAAATATTTGTGTCTCAGTTTTCGTCTGTTGGCTTTAAAAGAGCAAACAGCGGAAATGCATGTTGGTCTGCAGTCTTCGATTTATATAATCATACAAATGTCCAGGAGACATTAGAAAAGGGGTGTAGGTGACAAGAAGATTCTGTCACTCCATGAACCTCTACAGCCCTTACTGTCCAGGAGAAAGCCCACTTATTTGTACCTCATCCCTCACTCACTACCTAGGCTTCACCATGTCACCCAGTCATTCCACTCTCTTCAGTCCTATAGCACTCTTCCAAGATGGCTGCTCTACCTGACCCAGTCAACAGCTATAAAAACAGACCTGGCAGCTAGCCTTGGCCCATCTTTAACTTGGTTCAATCTGCCTGTTAGCTCTAATGCAAACATCACTCTGATGTTAATGGTAAGGCAAACGTAAGGGCCCGAGCCGGTTTCCCCTCTGTCCCTCTCTCTGTGATGAATCGTGTGGACCCAGAGAGGCAGAGAGGCACTCAAAGGGAAGAAAGACATGAGTGTTTCCAATGTAACCATATCCTCAGGGGCTTCTCCCTCTGCTTCATTACAGTCAGGATTTTAAACATGCAACGTTACACAGAGGAGACGTTACTACCACAGTAGCAGTGCTTCAGGATGCCGTGAGCTGTGCGTCTCGTCTCCTCAGTGTAACGTTGCATGTTTAGAATCCTGACTGTAATGAAGCATAGGGAGAAGCCCCTGAGGATATGGTTACATTGGAAACACTCCTCATGTCTGTCTTCCCTTCGAGTGCCTCTGCCTCTCTGGGTCCACACGATTCATCACAGGGAGAGGGACAGAGGGGAAACTCAGGCCCTTACGTTTGCCTTAGGCAGTGGCTCGGGTGGTTGTTGTCCTTGATGATCTTTTTGGCCTTCCACCCTATGTCACAGGAAGGCCAAAAAGATCAAGGACAACAACCACCCGAGCCACTGCCTGTTCACCCCGTTATCATCCAGAAGGCGAGGTCAGTACAGGTGCATCAAAGCTGGGACTGAGAGACTGAAAAACAGCTTCTATCTCAAGACCATCAGACTGTTAAATAGCCATCACTAGCACATTAATGGGAGGCTACCGAGTAGGGCAGTGGTCTAAGGCACTGCATCTCAGTGCTAGAGGCCTCACTACAGACATCCTGGTTGGAATCCAGGCTGTATCACAACCGGACATGATTGGGAGTCCCATAAGGCAATGCACAATTGGCCCAGCGTCGTCCGGGTTTGGCCGGTGTAGGCCGTCATTGTAAATAAGAATTTGCTCTTAACTGACTTGCCTAGTTAAATAAAGGTTCAATAAATAAAAACATATAACATTAGAGGCTGCTGCCTTTATACATAGACTTGAAATCACTGGCCACTTGAATAAATGGAACACTAGTCACTTTAATAATGTTTACATATCTTGCATTACTCATCTCATATGTATATATTGTGTTCTACTGTATCTTAGTCTATGTCGCTCTGACATTGCTCATCCATATATATACAGGTATGTATGTATGTATATATATATATATATATATACACACATATTTTTCTTAATTCCATTCCTTTACTTAGATTTGTGTTTATTAGGTATATGTTTTGAAATTGTTAGATATTACTTGTTAGATATTACTGCACTGTCGAAGCTAGAAACACAAGCATTTCGCTACACACGCAATAATATCTGCTAAACACGTGACCAATAACATTTGATTTGATTTGACACACCAAGACGCACAGCTCACTGCAACCTGAAACACTGCTACTGTGGTACACACACAGATGCACAGCTCACTGCAACCTGAAACAAAAACACAAATTCACCGAATGGACTCTATGAAGGTGCTTGAAGTATTTCTTAACCAGTACTAGCTGAAGGGTTTCTGCCCCTCTTCTACCCCCCCACCACCCCATCCACATCCCTCCTGTCTGTCCCTCACGTGAGAGGTACTTGTCCTTGTCAGAGAGTGGAGTGGAGTGGAGAAGAGGGAGGGGGTCCCTCGGTCATAAATCAGCCTTGTGTATAGCGCCACTGTCTCACACCTGACTACCTGAGATATAAAGGCAAGTGTGTGTGTGAGGATATGTGTGTGTATATGTTTGTGTGTGTGTGTCCCACGCCTCCGAAGCCTTGACTCCCTTTCAATGTCTGCGCTGGGTCTGGTGTCATGGCCAGCAGAGGTGTCATGCCAATAGGGGGCACAGGGGCACGTGCCCCCTTAGATTTGTCCTGTTTAGAAATGTATGTATTATTTTTTTTCTCTGTAATGCTACTAGCAATCTAGCAATTTTATGAAGTTGGCTTTAACTGGCCCAACCTCATAACTAGCTACCAAGAAGCCATTTCAGGCTATTAATGACATTAGAGTAACTAGCTTGTCTAACTATCTTAGCTGGCATGCCTGCTGGCAAGGTTGGTAGACTTTATAAAAGCAAGCAATTACTAAATATACTGAATAAGACATACATTCTTTTCAAGCTTTTACCCCTCAAATCTTTGGGATGCACGACGCCCCTGTCGGCCAGGACACCCGACACTGTGCCCTCCAGTCCACTAAGCCACTGATGGATGGGGCTATAATCAATGCCCCTTAGAGGATTGGGGATGCTGGTTAAGAGGAGGGCCAGATGAAGAGGTGGAGGGGTTGGCATGGGGGCATCAGATGATTCAAAATGTGTCACACACGTGACCTCTAAAATTATTTCAGCAGCAAATCAGTTTTGGCCCAAAAAGTTGTATATATTTGTGTATGCAGTTTATTTATTTTTTATTATTATTATTATTATTATTATTTATTTTTTATTTTTTTTTAAAGTGGCATGGGGCATGGTCAGCCCCTCAGTGCTGCACATTTTGAAATATCATTGTAGAGGCCCATCTTGGAGGTGTAGAGACATTTTTGCAGTTTTAAAGCTAATTCCCTGCAATTATACACATTTTGCCATGTAGCTGAGAGAAAATGTTGCAGTTTTAAAGAAAATTTCCTGCAACTCTACATATTCTACATGGAGATGACAAAATACTTTGCTGTTTTAAAGCTAATTTCTATGCATTTTGGCTAATGCTGTGTCCTTTTGATCAAACAATATCAACATTTAAACTGCTAAATGCATTGTTTTTGGAATGTTAAATTCTCCCTGACTGTCTAGCTTTTATTTAGGTGATTATTAGTTCTCAAAGATTTTATTATAAAAAAAGACGTGGGTCCATTATCTTTCATATTTTTGTATCTGATTTGATGCATTTAACTTTACACTGAAAGCCATCCTGAAAATTAAGTTGACTTTTTTTTTTTTTACACAGTTTGGACTTCGGCGATCCTCAAAAAACGCTTAAAAAATGCCTGTATATGTGCGTGCTTGCTCAACTCGTGAAGGTTTGTGGTGGCCTGTTATCTGAGGCGTGGCGTGGTGGAGCACTATGATGGAATATGATGGAATACGCAGAATGGTCGGCCTGCCAGTCCCAAGGTTCTCCTCTCCAGAGCTGATGGCCTTTAGAACTCACTGTGACCTTAGACAGGAAACCCAGTTTCTACTCTACATCCTAATCCCCCTGTGACTCCAAACCACTGGATTACCTCATTCCTCATCAGTCAGTCCGTCTCACGATGGTAATCTCAGTCTTTCCTGCTTACGTCCATATCATTGTTTAAATGTAATGTATTGAGAGAGTATTAAAGGCATTTAAAAAAAGTTAGATTCGATTCAGTTTCATTCATAGTGAAGAAAAGCAAAGGGGTGACAGGCAGACTGTTCAAAGAGAAGAGAGAAATGGAGAGGGGAGGAGGGAATGGAGCATTGCAGTGTGGTGGTACTCAGTCATCTATCAGATCCACCTCCCAAAGCTCATCAAATGGAAACTGGCACAGCTTGCCCCAGAGGGTATGTGCAGTGCGGACAAAGTGAAGGGAGTTGTGGGGGAGGCACATTGCCCGGTGATAAATTCAACTCCCAGCTGCCCCCTCGCTGGCACCATGGTGAATGCCACTCTCTTTGCTGGCAGTGCTGAGGCTAACAGGAGCACCTGCACTCTTCCACCCTCAACCTCACCACCCTCCTCCCTTTCATCGCCCTGCCGCCCCTTGACCCCCCTCCACCACACACACACACACACACACACACACACACACACACAGCCAAGATCCTAATTAGGGGATATTATATCATGGGAAGTCCCTTGACCTCTGACATCTGGCCCTGTGGGGTGAAGGTGGCTGGAGCCCTTTGAACCTTCTGACAAGTTGTGTGACACCCCTCCAGGCCCGGGGGGTGGTTAGTTACCTAGCTACCTTTTCAAAGCGAAGACCATCCAGGTGTCCAGACAGACGCCAGCCCTCAGGGAGAGAAGCAGGAGGGCTCTTTAGTGTTGGTGGAGAGGAGGGGCAGGTGGTTTAGGAGGGGACATTACAGTTTTATTACACCTTCTGTTGCTAGCAGGACACTCATGGACACAGTAATACTGCGTAGTCCTCCTACTGTGGTTGGTTCAGAGAGATGAGAAACTACCGCTAGCTGCCCCACCTGGTAATATACAGCAAGATGACTGTCTTGGAAAGATGACATCACTTGTGTCTGACTGTATGTGATGCACCTGCTGGCCTGTCTGTGAACCCAAGGGGGTTTCCTGCCTGGGCGGATCAATGGCCGATGGGGTTGGCTTGGGGTCGTGACCTTTTGACCTCCTTGTGATCAGTTGTGCTGGATCTACGTTCTAATGAGTGACTGAATGTGATTGTAAGATGTTCGGACCCAACCCCAACCTTTCTCAGGGATGAAGACTGATTGAGGATGAGGAAGATTGCCTTTTTTGACTGCAAGGCTCATACAGTAGATGAACGGCAGTGCTCATTATGCATACATATATAGTTTGGGGTAGTGGCTTTGTAAAGCAGGTGTAGGTTTACCCTCACTTACACACAGCGAGCGGCTGAAGGCCCTTCCAGCCTCTTCCCTCTCTCTGTTCTAATGCAGCCGACGTGCCAGCCAACAAAGCCTGTGGATCACACACCTCTGTACACAGCTCCGTGGGAGTGTTTGAGCATTGGCTGCCTCACCGGTCCCCTCACAAAGGCACCTTTGTACCATGCTGTTTGTCTATATGCTGTGTTTGCATATATACGTATGCGTGTCTATCTGTATGTTTGTGTGTGCTCGTTTGAAGGGAGGGGCCGTTGAAGGGGATTAGTTGTTGTCATGGCTGCCAGTGGCACATCACGCATTGCTCCACCCCTCGTCAAAAATGCGCCATGTGACGCAAGGGGCTGCCCAATCCCGCCGCTCATTCATCACTGCTGACGTCGGTTGCAGAGGTGGGGATGAGGCTCTGCTTCCCTCATCCCGTTCACCCACACACCACCCCCTCCCGATTTAGCGATGATGTGGAAGCTCACTAGCTGCTAAAAATCAACCAAACCTTCCAAACACTGCCACCTCACGGCTAAGTGACGCCATCTTCTTCCCTTTCCTCTGCCCTCCGTCCCTTTTCATCTGTCTCTTTTTCTCTTGCCTTCAAAGCAAATACTATCTGTAAAAGATGCAGGAAAGATGGCGTCATTACGATACATCCTCTACCCTTCAGCAACCACCCCACCCATGCCCTCCCCCCGTCCTCTGAGAGAGGGTAAATGGAGTTCAGAGTTCACCCCCTGTTCACCACCCTCACCAAATGACAGATCCCTTTCTATTTAACCTCAAAGGTGTTTCATTTCGGAAGAAGAGTAACCGAGAGAATTAGGGAACAGACCTAAATCAGAACGAAAAATAGACCAGTGGTCCCATATGAATGATTCTGCCTATGAGATCTTGCCTCTTTACCCTTATGGATTAATTCAATTGCAACTAAACTAACCAGTAGTAAATCCCCCCCATGTCACTTCACTGCTCCCTAGCCCCCCACCCACCCAGCCTTTTCCCCACAATTTGGAAACATGGCACGGAGGTTGCAGGGTTAACAACCTTTCCTCTTGTGCTTTCGGAGCTGGGGACCTTTGTGAAAAATTAAATATGTCTACTTGGGTGTAAAGAGAAAGGCCCATGCGTGTCCTGTCCTCTTGCTATGACAATGATACTGACAACCAGGATGGTTCAAGTTCAGTTCACGGGTTCAGCTCGTGTTCCCATGTTAGGATGGGAACCGAAAGCACTGCACAGGGGAGCCAATGCAGCATCTATATGCAGAGCAATTATGGGCGGGCGGCGTTTTATATTCGGTTGACATTTTCCTTGTTTTGATGTGCTGCATTTCGTCTTCAAATACCCGCAATGCGGCAACTAAATTCTTAGCCGTATATATGCGTCAAAGATAGTCAGGTCTTCAGTACCGTGTATAACTTTTATACTATTTCTGTTGAAATTTCTTATTAAGATAATCAACTACAAAGTTTTTTGTTTATGTTTATTTCTCAGATAAAATATCATGACCGATAAATATATGTCTTTCAACCTTGGTCTCAAAGGTACAATTACTCATTACGGTGAAAACAACAGATCTTTTAAGCCAACGTTTTTCCTTCCAGAAATTAACATGAATTAGACCTCTTTAGATATCTGCCGATACTCTCTCTAGACTATAGTCTGTGTTTGTGTACGTTCCTCAGTTCCACAATCAGAGCTGTCATAGGGGATATTAATATTGTCCATATTTCAGTAAATCCCATTTTCCTTTATATTGATTGACCTGAACATATCCATTGGTACCAAGCCATGTCCAGGTGGAGGTCACCACATTCCGCCATTTTCCTCACACCAAAACCATTTTGTTTCCCAGAGAAACAGAAAAGAAAGGTAGCCGAAAAACAAATGATTCGTTGGAATCAGGAAGAGAGCCAGAGAGAGAATGAGCAGCCGGGGCAAAAGAATGGAAAACAGCTCATGCTTTAGAGGACGATGACAGACTAGCTGAGAGTGAGAAAGGGCAAACACAGTTCAAGGGTTCAAACGCTGTTCACCTAGTGACGACCGACGACGAAACAGCACATACCTTCAACCATCCCCAAGCCCCACACCAGTACCCCCCCTACCCCGACTCAGGGCCCCCTCTTGTCACTTATCAGGTATTTAACAGGGGGAATTGGCTGTGTCTCTGGCCGGGCTCTAACCTGGGTGCCAGCGCGGGGTCGACGGTGGTGCCCGCATGCTTTATTCTTCTAATGGTGCAGCTTGTCGTCTCCACTGAGGTGGGTGACACCAGATTTGTAATCGGCGACAGGAACAGATGGAGCCGCCATTGTGGCACCCCACCCCTCCTTCCCCCTTAGTCCCCTTCTCTTTGCCCCCCAGCCCCCCTCCTGCCCGTATGGTAATGTGAACTGTGTTTCACCCGCAAATGGAACTGGTGACCTGACCGTGTACGCCACTTTACCCCACCCCCAACGTCCCCCCAAACCTAGACTGGATGACAACATTCTCTCCCTTACCCTACCCTGACTCTCTTCCTTCCCATATCCCTTGCCACACCTCCAGGGAGTTAGGAAAAAGGGGCTTGGATGAGGACTGTAGGGGGAACGGGAGGTGTCACCAGAGGGGGATAAGGGCAGTTAGATTTGGAGCAGTGGGGTGGGGATTGTTTTGAGTTTTGGGGTTAGGGAGGGTTGCTGTAGTAGAGATGTTGGATGGAGGGCCATCGCTCCTCCAGAGTTTCAGAGGCAGGGCAAGTTTACAATCTGTCTCCAAGGGGGAGAAATGGTGTTTGTTTTGCGAGTGGTGGAAGGGGGTAAAGAGAGGGGGGGGGTTTATGGTTAGGAGGGGAAGGGTGTTTTCTCAAAGTTTTTTTTTAAGAAGAAGAAGAAGCTCAGCCTTGGCAGGAACCTCGGGGGTCACTCTAACGTGGCACGTTTTTGACCCTGTGGTTTTTGTGGGAAGCTTCTGGAATCCTCAGCTCCTGATACGCATGCAGTAGTGGTCTCGGCGTCTCGCTCTCCGCCCTGTGGTGACAAAGCAGTACTGCCACACACTGGGGAATAGAGGGAGAGAGTAGAACAGAGGGCGTATTGGAGTGAGAGGCAGGGGTAAGGTCAATGCTTGTTAAAAAGTCTCCTGTATCAGAAGTACAATGTATTTCCATATTACCATTGAGCCTCATTATTCTGACACGGCTGACTTCTTTTGCCTGAGGACATGGAAAACATGGCCCTTACTGCAGAGGCTCAATGTTTTTGTTGTTGTTTGCTTAATGGATGCATGAATTATTATAGTCAAATAATGTCAAGGGTAGGCTTACCTGGTTGTTTTGTGATTTTGCAAACCCTTTGAATAAATCACAACCGGTTGAAATTGTATTATCCTTGATGTGGATTACCTGGATGTGACTTTGATGCAAGTTTTACGTACCATCAGTCATTGCAATTGTAGATTGGAAACTTGCACAGGACTGACAAAAGAGGGACTATTATAACATGGTATCAAGTGATTTCAAATGACTTTACGCAAGTATCGCTGCCACTCAAGTATCAGTGGAATGCTGTGGACAAAATTGCCCATCATTTCACTAGAGAGAAGCATTTTAATCTTGGCATGACCCTGCCCTCGTGGACACTTTACTTTGTCTTGGGCTCAAATAGGTGTTATTGCTACCTTAAGTGTGTCATGCCTTTGACATTACAAGATACAGCACAGGGATGGATGCACAGATTGTGGTGTTGTTGTTCAGGATCGGGAAGAGTGTTTTCGTTTCATATAACAATAGGGACTTCTGTCACCTACTGTAGCCATGTCAACCCCCACTCTGCACCCACTGACCACAGCTTACACATACTGTAGTCAAATTGTTCATCTGATTATTTACATACACTTGTCAATGCTTTTCAATTTATTTTGTGCAAATGATAGACCTATTTTTAATGATAGTTATGTTGTTGTTAAACTAAATACGATTAAATGCAATTCAATAGTGTTTTGGTGTACAGAAGTGAGCCGTCAAATCATAAAAGCCATAATGTGAAACAAAATAAAGCTTTCCTTTTTTTTAGAATCAAATATTCATACTTCAATAGCAATTGGATATTTCAAGGTGTGTTAAACCAATTTTAAGAGCAATATTGGTGTTTGATAGGAAATATGTCTTATGAATATTGCATTCCAAATATAACTGATGAAGGCTCATTTTGTTGTAGTATACAGGCCATTTCAGGATCATTTAATTGCAGGATAACTACAGTCCTATATTAAAGAATGATCCTATCTGAAAATGTTGGGCAAAGAAAAGACAGTTGATACCGTTAACAATATCAAATATTGAAAATAAATGGAAAGTTGATCAATTGTGTTTTGTGTGATCAAGGCAGTATTGCATGTAGAGAGGCAGTAAATGTACGGTGGAAAATGTTTACTTTACATGTTTTACATTATTTTATTTTCATGAGAAACCATTCCCTTATTTTACACCCTCCTATATGTATTCATAGTTTGGTTTTATTTAGTATAAGCTCTTAACTCCATCCATGCTAATTACAGTCAAGTAGCTTACCAGAACAAAGTTTTTTTTTTAAATAAGGAGTGTTAAAATACAGTATAAATAGAAATAGCGAGAATGAATTACAATACTGCAAAACATTTCACGATGAGTTTGTAGGTCGGCTTGAGTTAAATGGTGAATGAAGAGAACGGAGCATCAGCAGCAGAATAAAACATTCATCTTTGGGCAAATCATTTTTCATCATGTTTTTGCATCTGACACCAAAAATCGTCTTGAATTGTAAAAATGGTCAAATATATAATCAGTCAAATTGACTGCCATCCTTTTTGTTTTACCGCTAGATCTATTTTACAAATAGTTAATATGTCCTACAGATGGATGCTTATGGCACTTTGTAATTGTTCTGTTCACTGTAAACATTTGTCCTACGCGTTGTGATTGCTTGTCCAATGATGACACCAGTGACACTGTTTAGTGTACTGTTAAAGCCCTGACCTTTTAAACATTGCATATCCAATGTCCAACTCGGTTTTTCTGATGCATTACATTCATAAAAAAACAACAACATTGCGCTGGCGTTTTATTGTACTGTGTTTATTAGATGTTTCATACCTCTTCGTGACGTTAAAAACTCATCTCAAACTGTTGAACGTGGTTGATGAATACTTATTTGGACATTCAAAGTCCCTGAAAAACCCGACATTAAAATGTACGACACATAGTAAGTATCATATGGAATGATGGATGAAGAAGAAGGAGAGTTATGTCCCTGAGTGAAAGGAGGAGTAAACAGACAGACTGTGTGTGTGTGTGTGTGTGTGTGTGTAGTGTGTGGTGTGTAAAGCATATCATCAGTTCTCCGTCAACATCTGCCTATCCTAAGTAGAATGTAGCTGCCAGCAAAACTATATCCAAGATAATAAGAGCATTTACGAGAGCTTGAAGGTGATGGAAATGGATCATGAACAAGTGTTCGCCTATATGTATACTCTGTCTGTGCCAGCAAAAAAAATTAAATAAAACTCCCACAGAGAGGAAGGGACTTTTTGGCTGGAGAACACTGGGCGGTGAACTTTTGACCCGGTCACTCTGTGACCTGTCTGAACCCTGACTGGTGTGGCCTCGTCTGCAGGGCTGACCTTGTGACCTTGCTGCCATGGTGACCGCTGGGATCACTGAGAGGAAAAGGAGCTTGGAGTAGGGCGCTAGCAATGTCTTGTGTTGTTGTTTTCTCTTTCTTTCTTCCTCTTCTGGGAGGTGTGGAGTCTGATAAGAATTCCTGGAGATGGGGATCATGAATGGAACGTCAGGCAGACTAGCTCGGACAAGGTCATTGACACAAGTTCTGTTGATTTAAAGTAATAGCAGGAATCAAATTTTTATATCAAGGGATGGCATGCTTTTGCATCATCACATAATTTTCTTCCAAATGATAGTGATAACGTTGTTAATAAAGTTAAATAAAAATTAAATGAACTGTTAAAAACGTAAAGACAAACAACATATTTGCTCTTTAACACAGAGTGCTCTCTGTCCATAGAACAGTACATTTGATTCTCTCTGGTCGTTCTAAACTTCAGCCCTTCAAGCCCAAAGTGATATTCTGTCCGTCCCCTGTCACTGGCATCAGGCCAGCTTCACCTATCTGTCCTCTCCCTGGCAACCATTTCCCATGGCAATGCCTCTTCAGCGACCGTTTCCCATGGCAATGCCTTCTCGGTGGCCCTGGCCTTTAAAAACTGCGGAAGTAAATCAAAGGCGAGGCCATTTGACTCTCCTCGTACCCCTCAAGTCTCATTTAGGAAATACCCAGACCCTCTGCCCTCTCTCTCTACCTCTCTCTGAGGGAGGACCCTAGGAGGGTTTGACCCCCGGAGGAGACCCCCCACTGACTGGTGACAACAGCCATGCTAGAAACACAGACGGGTGAAAACACATGTAGTGTCTCCGTCAGTGACTCAGGCTTAAGCTAATGGCCGCTGTCTGACAGGAGTCGGGGTACTGAAGGTGTTGTTTTGGCGCTGTGGGGTTATGGGATGTCTGATATGGGACCACCCTCCGTATGTCTGTCAGTGTGTCTGTCCATGTGTGATTTGTTGAGGACAGAGGACACCCAAACACCAACACAAATGTGAACGTATAGGCTTATTTAAATTCATGCAGACTCGATAGAGACGTGTAAGAGACATTTTTAAGACTCCTCTCTCTATCTTCTCTCTATTACACGCACACACACACACACACACACACACACACAGAGGACTGTGGTTCTGCGAACATCAGACAGAATCAGTGAAATTAAGGTCTGGTTCATTAAGGAAATGGATGTCTGATGAACTCGCTCTCTCTGGGGCCCTGGATGTTATGGCTGGAAAATGAAATGGAAGATCCTGACGATCAATCACAGCTAGCTCTTCTCTCTTCACACAAGTCTCAAAAGCCAACTAATTGCTAATTAATGTAATATAGCAGCTTACGGTATGATGACTATGGTTTAATTTTCCCCTATTTGCATTTCAGGCTGTTTCTACCCAGAATGACCATATGTCGCGTGGTCTCTGTCATGGCTTTGGTAATACTGTTGTACAGAAACTGACATCAACTTGGCTTACAGTATCTGGCCTAGCGTCTGATTCCTCAATCCCCACACACAAGTCTTATCCAACACATATCCATTATCCAAGATGCCTAACTCCGCAAACCTCCAACCCGCCCCTCCCAGGTTCTCCATCGTTGTTAACCTCATTGACGTTGTCGGCGGTGCTATCTGACCTAGCAGTAAACAATCATAATAATAAGTGCAATTATTCTGGTATTGTTCATTTTCAGATGGCCACTGATGGGGCTCTGCTTGTCTGATTGTTTTTAATGGTTTCAACCTGCCTCTCCCTGAGCTCCCAACAATGCTGTGATGAATAGTAGGGTCCATTACCGACGCAGGACCCAGTGTAAATATTGGCAGGACTTAACGTGTTATTTCACTCTGGGGGAGCATTCAATTTCATCACATCCGCAGCAGAATAGACGCTTCTCACCTCATCTTTCTCAGGGCGTCCGCCCAAACAGACAATTTGGAGACTGCCGTGACTGCCAGAATTCGGGAGAGAGAAGGAGAGAAAGAGAGACATGGAGAGAGAGCGATGGAGAGCGAGAGAGTGAAAGATGGACAGGGTTTTGATTGAGGAAAAATGGTGATGTCTGGACTCCTCAATTTAATCGCTTTCGAATGGAGCGCTCAAGTGTCCTCTCGGTTTTAAGCTTTTATTTATTTGACTTCTGTTGGACTCTGTCCAGTGTGCACATTTGTAACTGGAGTCCCATGTCTAAGCAAAACAGGCCATTAGGCGATGGGAAACACAAGTCCTAAGAATCAGGAACACACTTTGTGTGTTTTGAGACATTTCTCACACTTCTGAGGTGTGAATGGATATGAAGTGTGTGTGTGTCTAATATCGTACTGTATGTGCTATCATATGAAGGAATACTACATGCTGCTAAATTAATCAGGGTCTGTATTGTACATTCTGACCAAGTAATTATTTGTGGTGTGAATGTTTTTTCTATACTCGGGACTGACTGCGCGTGCGCCTGTGTGTGTGTGTGTGTGAGTGTGTGTTTAGATGAGACCAAGGCGGCATCTGTTTTATTTACGTCTCAGGCTGTAATATTGTTATAAATTCTGATTTGACAGATGTCTTTACTGGTGTTTCATTACGTTCTGGTGGCAGTCTTCTTTCGTGGTGGTGCAATTAAAATTCGGAGCACCAGACACTGCAAACCCCCCTCGGAGGATTGGATTTATAGTTTACCATGCCAGTCATGCCAGGGTTGTTATATGGCTATAAAATATGCCCTATGTCCAAAGCACTCATGTGTACAAACCAAGGGCGAAATTGTGGTGTAGATATTGGGATGGACGAACAGTAAGGAGGGTCCTCCCCGAGATTTTGTTTTGACATTTTAAAACACATTTCCTGCAATTCTACACAGTTTGACATGACTAATTATGCCTCTCTTCAGGGGTATATGTAGGGGTATTTTGAAAACACAATATAAGTGGAAGGATTCTTTTTGTTGGGGGAGGACAGCTAACTTCCAGCAGCAAACTTCCTGCATTTCAACACATTTTGCCATTGGCCATAGAGATGAATGTGCAGTTTTATAATGCTATTCTACACATCTTGAGTCTGAGAGAAAATGTTGCAGTTTTAAAGCTAATTTCCGGCAATTCTACACATTTTGCCATGAGGCAGAAATAAAATGTTGCTGTTTTGAAATGAACTGTCCAGTGAAAATCAAACTTTTAAAAGTTCATATACTTATATCTGTCCGCAGACTGTATAATGGGCTCCTGAGTGGTGCAGCGGTCTAAAGCACTGTATCTCAGTGCTAGAGGTGTCTCTACAGACACGCTGGTTCAAATCCAGTCTGTATCACAACCGCCTGTGATTGGGAGTCCCATAGGGCGGTGCACAATTGGCCCAGCATCGTTCTGGTTTGGCTGGTGTAGGCTGTCATTGAAAATAAGAATTTGTTCTAAACTGACTTGCCTAGTTAAATTAAGGTTAAATGTATTTAAAAATATATATTTAAAAAAATAACACACTACTACATAGGATCTTCATTTGAAAAAATTATCCTGCAAGGGAATGTCAATTATTATGTGGATTATAATTAGTTGAATTTTCCATCAGGGAAAATCAAGTCTGACATTTCAAAGTAGAAATTACAATTTCAGAAGCCTTTTAAAACCTCAAATACACTACAAGTTTTACATTTCTTCCATTGCAGGAAAGTTCTCCTGCAACAGGGTGATCAAATTAAGATCCTACATATGTACAGTATATGCATGTATTGCAATACATACAGTGCCATCTGAAAGTATTCAGACCACTTGACTTTTTCCACATGTTGTTAGGTTACAGCCTTATTTCAAACTTGATTAAATTGTTTCCCCCCCCCTCATCAATCTACACACAATACCCCATGATGACAAAGCAAAAGCAGTTTTTTGTAGATTTTTGCTAATTTATTTAAAAAACTAAACTGAAATATCAAATTTACATAAGTATTTAGACTCTTTTACTCAGTACTTTGTTGAAGCACCTTTGGCAGCGATTACAGGCTCAAGTCTTTTTGGGTATGATGCTACAAGTTTGGCACACCTGTATTTGGGGAGTTTCTCCCATTCTTCTCTGCAGATCCTCTCAAGCTCTGTCAGGTTGGATGGGGAGCGTTGCTACACAGCTATTTTCAGTTCTCTCCAGAGATGTTCGATCGGGTTCAAGTCTGGGTTCTGGCTGGGCCACTCAAGGACATTCAAAGACTTGTCCCAAAGCCACTCCTGCGTTGTCTTGGCTGTGTGCTTAGGGTTGTTGTCCTGTTGGAAGGTGAACCTTTGCCCCATTCTGAGGTCCTGAGCGCTCTGGAGCAGGTTCTCATCAAGGATCTCTCATCTTTGCCTCGATCCTGACTAGTCCCCCAGTCCCTGCCGCTGAAAAACATCCCCACAGCATGATGCTGCCACCCCCATGCTTCACCCTAGGGATGGTGCCAGGTTTCCTCCAGACTCTTTGGCATTCAGGCCAAAGAGTTCAATCTTGGTTTCATCAGACCAGAGAATCTTGTTTCTCATGGTCTGCATGTCTTTAGGTGCCTTTTGGCAAACTCCAAGCGAGCTGTCATGTGCTTTTTTACTGAGGAGTGACTTCCGTCTGGCCACTCTACCATAAAAGCCTAATTGGTGGAGTGCTGCAGAGATGGTTGTCCTTCTGGAAGGTTCTCCCATCTCCACAGAGGAACTCTAGAGCTCTGTCAGACTGACCATCGGGTTCTTGGGCACCTCCCTGACCAAGGCCCTTCTCCCCAGATTGCTCAGTTTGGCCGGCGGCCAGCTCTAGGAAGAGTCTTGGTGGTTCCAAACTTCTTCCATTTAAGAATGATGGAGGTCACTGTGTTCTTGGGGACCTTCAATGCTGCAGAAATTGTTTGGTACCCTTCCCAGATCTGTGCCTTGACACAATCCTGTCTCGGAGCTCTACGGACAATTTCTTCTACCTCATGGCTTGTTTATTGCTCTGACATGCACTGTCAACTGTGGGACCTTATATAGACAGTGTGCCTTTCCAATTCATGTCCAATCAATTGAATTTACCACAGGTGGACTCCAGTCAAGTTTTAGAAACATCTCAAGTACTCTCATAGCAAAGGGTCTGAATACTCAAGTAAATTAGTTTTTTCGGTTTTTTGTTTTTAATAAATTAGCAAAAATGTATTAAACTGTTTTCACTTTGTCATTATGGGGTATTGTGTGTAGATGGATGAAATTGTAATTATTTAATAACTTTTTAGAATAAGGCTGTAACGTAACAGAATGTAGAAAAAGTCAAGGGGTCTGAATACTTTCAGAAGGCACTGCATATCTATCTCTACCTATATCTATGTCCAGTGTGCTTAAATCGCATAATGTGATGGAAGACATATTCCTGTCAAGTGTACCTAAATCCTAATGTACTGTACTTACAACAGGCAATATACATTCATCAGGAATTGATTGTTGTGATGTGAGCATGCAGGTGTCAAATTCATTTAAAGGAGTCAGGAAGACCAGTAACGTTTTCACGATACTTAGTATCACGATCACAATACTAAGTGAAATCAAAATCTTTGTGTGACATAATACACAGTAAAATCACAAGAGTTAATTCAGCTTATGGAATCAAATGTACAGTGCCTTGCGAACGTATTCGGCCCCCTTGAACTTTGCGACCTTTTGCCACATTTCAGGCTTCAAACATAAAGATATAAAACTGTATTTTTTTGTGAAGAATCAACAACAAGTGGGACACAATCATGAAGTGGAACGACATTTATTGGATATTTCAAACTTTTTTAACAAATCAAAAACTGAAAAATTGGGCGTGCAAAATTATTCAGCCCCTTTACTTTCAGTGCAGCAAACTCTCTCCAGAAGTTCAGTGAGGATCTCTGAATGATCCAATGTTGACCTAAATGACTAATGATGATAAATACAATCCACCTGTGTGTAATCAAGTCTCCGTATAAATGCACCTGCACTGTGATAGTCTCAGAGGTCCGTTAAAAGCGCAGAGAGCATCATGAAGAACAAGGAACACACCAGGCATGTCCGAGATACTGTTGTGAAGAAGTTTAAAGCCGGATTTGGATACAAAAATATTTCCCAAGCTTTAAACATCCCAAGGAGCACTGTGCAAGCGATAATAATGGAAGGAGTATCAGACCACTGCAAATCTACCAAGACCTGGCCGTCCCTCTAAACTTTCAGATCATACAAGGAGAAGACTGATCAGAGATGCAGCCAAGAGGCCCATGATCACTCTGGATGAACTGCAGAGATCTACAGCTGAGGTGGGAGACTCTGTCCATAGGACATCAATCAGTCGTATATTGCACAAATCTGGCCTTTATGGAAGAGTGGCAAGAAGAAAGCCATTTCTTAAAGATATCCATAAAAAGTGTTGTTTAAAGTTTGCCACAAGCCACCTGGGGGAGACACCAAACATGTGGAAGAAGGTGCTCTGGTCAGATGAAACCAAAATTGAACTTTTTGGCAACAATGCAAAACGTTATGTTTGGCGTAAAAGCAACACAGCTGAACACACCATCCCCACTGTCAAACATGGTGGTGGCAGCATCATGGTTTGGGCCTGCTTTTCTTCAGCAGGGACAGGGGAGATGGTTAAAATTGATGGGAAGATGGATGGAGCCAAATACAGGACCATTCTGGAAGAAAACCTGATGGAGTCTGCAAAAGACCTGAGACTGGGACGGAGATTTGTCTTCCAACAAGACAATGATCCAAAACATAAAGCAAAATCTAAAATGGAATGGTTCAAAAATAAACATATCCAGGTGTTAGAATGGCCAAGTCAAAGTCCAGACCTGAATCCAATCGAGAATCTGTGGAAAGAACTGAAAACTGCTGTTCACAAATGCTCTCCATCCAACCTCACTGAGCTCGAGCTGTTTTGCAAGGAGGAATGGGAAAAAATGTCAGTCTCTCGATGTGCAAAACTGATAGAGACATACCCCAAGCGACTTACAGCTGTAATCGCAGCAAAAGGTGGCGCTACAAAGTATTAACTTAAGGGGGCTGAATAATTTTGCACGCCTAATTTTTCAGTTTTTGATTTGTTAAAAAAGTTTGAAATATCCAATAAATGTCGTTCCACTTCATGATTGTGTCCCACTTGTTGTTGATTCTTCACAAAAAAATACAGTTTTATATCTTTATGTTTGAAGCCTGAAATGTGGCAAAAGTTTGCAAAGTTCAAGGGGGCCGAATACTTTCGCAAGGCACTGTAACACTATTTTGGGGTTTATATAGTCCCACCCCCATTTTGTGTTAATACTACTCATGGACATGGTGTTGATATTTTTTTATTAAAATGTCACAAAATAGAGTAAATATCCAACTCTTAGAGAGTTGCTTTAATTTAAATTTATGCTCTTTTCAGTGTAATTTTTTAATCAACTCCCTTTCCATTTGACACTTTCCTGTGTTGTTTTGAATTAACCATCAACTCCAACACGGTACATTTCTCTTTCAGTTGACTTTATTTTAGTTATAAGTTGTCACGCCTTATTTTAATATTTCTTATGTGTCACATATTGGTGGTTTGCAACGTGATAGCCAATCTCTGTTGGAATCCAACTTGAAGGATCCAACTTGATATCCAACACTTTTGTATCACCCACAACTTGCATTTAGAATGCCTGTCAGCATAGGCGGGAAATACAGTACACGGAGACTACAAACACCATGTACACCTGAATAACTATCTCACTAGCTGTTACTATAAACCCAACCACTTACAGATTGGATTAGTAAAAAGAAAAAGTGTGTTTCTTATCTTTGTGTAGAATAAGATTTTAAAAAACAAACAATCAATTTACATGCAAAAACACATATTGAAACAAACAATTGTTTAAATCAACCTGCAACAGAGCCTGCTGGGAAATATGACAATTAGGCCTCTCCCACATTTGTGGATAACTCCATAGATTTAACTCCCTATCTCTACTTACTCTTAATGGAGTTCAAATTACTCAATCCCAATGAACTCCAGTTATCAACACTAACTCCAGGGAGCGTAGTACTCTCTTGAGTGTTAAGATAACTCCCAGTAGTGTCAATTTAACCCCACATTTTATAACAGTTTTTTTTAACTATCCTTGGTTTACTGTGTAGTAGGAAGAGGGATCAGTTTAACAGGAAGTTGAAATGCCTCTGTCAACACCTGCATTATATCCCTGTCTGTGTCTCAGTTAGTGTCTGGCTGGCCACACAGTCCCTTCCTCCCAGAACTAAGGTGTCACCAACACTCCCCAGACAGACACACAGAGCCTCTGGCCCCCAGACAGCCCACAACCCAACACGTCGATTGCTTTGAAAAATTAAGCAAAACCACGTGTGGCATCGGACGACTGAAAAAATCTAAGATGTTAGCTGGGCTACCCACTCGAATCGACACCAAATTTGGTTGCAGTGCAGTAGGTGAAGCCTGGAAAGTCCTTCTTGTGTGCAACGGGTTTAAAAAATGTCCTTTCTCCTGAAATTAATGAGCTAGTCATTTCCATTGTGTGCGGGACACGGCCCTTCCGTAATTAAGGAAACCAAAATGTAGAAAAGCTCCGAGACCATCTGTAGCACTGTAATTTACTGCTCACGGCTTCACGTGACAAAAAGGAAATTGAAGTCTAAGATGATATGTTTCAAGAAATGTGTCCAAGCTGCACTCAATCATGGTGGGTAATTGTCGACAAGCCAGCTGTTTGTTGAGGAGAAGAGAATTAATTTAATTAGACAATGCTAGTTACACATCTCCCCTTATTTAGTAATAGTGGACATTTTTGGTAGATTTCTGTGTATTGTATATTTGTCAAGTTATTCAACTTTAGACAAAAATAACTATTGTCTACTCTCATTTTCTGAGATATGTACGTAAGAAGATGGCCGGTTCAATGGTATGCACCCAGTTATGTGGGCAGATGGTGGCATAGCATTGCGTCATGTATTTAGGAGGCATATTAGCCTGTTCTGTACTGAACACAACCCCATTATCAGCAGCAGTCCAAAACCATAAAGGCAATAACCCCTAAAAAATGGTCACCCATCTTTCTGACTTTCAGATTCCTCTGACTTCTCTTATACCACGTCACCCCCGGTTTTCGTTTGTTTATTTATTTATTCCCTCATTGATGCATTCCTTTATTTGTTTAACTCCTGGCTCTGCGAACAGGCAGGACCCTATCAGAGGAAAGCGGGACGCCCAAGATTAATATTCCAGGGGCGCGTTCGTGCATAGATCCAATAAGCATCCGAAGGTATGATCCATTTGCGGGGCGCACAGAGCGTGGTAAATGGCTTGCGCTTTGATGACGCCCCCCACCTCCCCTTCTTTCTCCCCCTCTTTCCGCCCCCGCCCTCCAGTCTTAATGAATTGAAAAAGAGCCCTTATTAGAGATGGAGAAGGGACTCGTGCAGTGCAGACCTACTCCGCCCCCGGAGCGGGTTCAAAAGTTCAGACCTATTCCCCGCAGGCAGTGGAGCCTCGGCAGCCGCTGCTGTTACTGACACCTCCATTTCTCTACGCTCCACTCTCTGTGTGTGGAGAGTCACACACACATCCTCCACAGCAGACATTTTGAAACCCACACGCATAAACACAGACATGCTCACAAAAGTCATTAAGACACTTTATTGCTCACCCCCACACACACACACACCAATAGGACACACGCATTCACGCACCTTCAAACAAATGTTGTCCAACTCCCTCTCTCCTCATGCTGCTTCAAGCTGCTTCAGCCCTCCACCAGCTCTCCAGAGCTCACCCAATCTCCCCCTACAAAGTCTTTGTTTGCACTAGCCTCTTATAGAGGGTCTGGGTAGAACTCTACTGAATGTAGCCTACTATCACAGCCTCTCTGGCTGGATACAGAAAGTCTATTCCACTACATTGTGTTCAAGTGCACCCTTACTCATGTTACTTACGAATGCTTATGTGCTCTATTCAACAGCCTGATTCCCAGTCACGGTAAATCCATGAGTAGGTGGCATGAGTGGATCTTCAGATTAGCCCTGATAGATAGATAGATAGTCTGGATACTTTATATGGCTTTATGGTTACCACCTCTGCCATTCTGCCACTCCCTTAGCTGGGCACTCTCAAACCCTCTCCGTTCCGCGTACATAGACCCAGTCTATGAGGCCCATACAGTCACAGTTCAGGCTTGCCGGGGCACGATTGTCAATAGTGTATTCATTCAGGGACTACAGTGTACTGTGTGGTCTGTTTTTTTGTAGATTTATTGGGACAAAGGCATTTGGGAAACATGGCTCTGTCCTGTTACGCTATTCCACCTGTCCCTAGACTGTTCACATTGTGTTGTCTTTCCTTAGAGGAATATACATACACCGAGTGAACAAAACATGATGAACTCTTTCCATGACATAGACTGATCAGGGGAATCCAGGTGAAAGCTATGATCACTTACTGATGTCACTTGTTAAATCTACTTCAATCAATGTAGATGAAGGGGAGGAGACAGGTTAAAGAAGGATTTTTAAACCATTCGACATTTGCGACATGGATTGTGTATGTGTGCTATTCAGAGGGTGAATGGGCAAGACAAAAGATTGAATTGCCTTTAAACGGTTATGGTAGTTGCTGCCAGGCGCACCCGTTTGTGTTTTTCGCCCTGAACAGTTTTCCTGTGTGTATCAAGAATGGTCCACCACCCAAAGGACATCCAGTAAACGTGACCAGCTGTGGGAAACATGAGTCAAAATGGGCCAGCATCCCTGTGGAACGCTTTCGTCACCTTGTAGGGTCAATGCCCCGACAAATTCAGGCTATTCTGATATATCAAAATTCGGAAGGTGTTGTTAATGTTTTGTACACTCAGTGTAGAAACGCTCAAGTACAGGCACTTACATATCTCCACTAACCTCCTTCAGGGTTGATTCACAGATTTTCCAGAAATCCTGATTGAAAGAAAAGTTAACAGAATTGTGCCACCCTACCTCTTCCACTAACACACTGTTTCTCACACGCATGCAGCACCACTCCCCCCACCTCACCAGATGGCTTTGATCATCTGCCTGCTCTTCCTCCAGGACCCACACTGCCACTGAAGATGGCCCACTTCTTCCCACACTCTCTGCAGTTAAACTCCCCGACATTGCAATTACTGCTGCGTATTAGAGCACTTTAACAGTCACCCAAGTCAATTCAGCCCACAAGTGTAGCCCCGACAATGCTCTCTGTCACTGCTATGGTCTCTGGTTGTTTCAGATTGGATTAGTATAGTCATCGTGATAAGGCCTTTTCCAGTTAAGCAGCTTCCTACTCGGTCTAAGACAGAACATTGTATATATGCAGGCTTTTTCTCTGACCAAGCACCAAGTAATATCATGTTAAATATGATTCAAATGGGCCTCCTGGGTGGCGCAGTGGTTAAGGGCGCTGTACTGCAGCGCCAGCTGTGCCATCAGAGTCCCTGGGTTCGCGCCCTTGGCCTAGCGTCGTCCGGGTTAGGGAGGGATTGGTCGGTAGGGATCTCCTCGTCTCATCGCGCACCAGCGACTCCTGTGGCGGGCCGGGCGCAGTGCGCGCTAGCAAAGGTTGCCAGGTGCACGGAAGCAATGTGCTGGCTTCCGGGTTGGAGGCGCGCTGTGTTAAGAAGCAGTACGGCTGGTTGGGTTGTGTATCGGAGGACGCATGACATTCAGCCTTCGTCTCTCCCGAGCCGTTCTCCCGAGCCCGTACGGGAGTTGTAGAAATGAGACAAGATAGTAGCTACTACAACAATTGGATACCACGAAATTGGGGAGAAAAAGGGGTAAAAAAACCACCAAAAATATATATATATATTCAAATGAATATTGGTGGAACTCAGGGGCGGACTGGGCATTTCAGCCACACCACACCTTGCCTTATAAATGGTTTATTACAGAATGAATAAACACATACATTGCTGAATAAATGCCTTTGGGTTATATAATACCTTATAACATCTTTACTACATATTTCAAATTAGTGTATTTCAAGTGTTCCCCCCTATCCACCCCCTATCCACTAGATACATGCTTAAATATTACACTACATATAATTGACAAAAAGAGAGAGAAGCCAGTTCCTTAATGTTTTGGCTGTAGCCAATGGCTACAATAAGGATCTGGCAGTGTCTCTCTCTCTACCTCAATCTCTGTTTTCTTCTATTGATTTCAATACACAACCTTCTGTGTTTGTCAAAGAACAAAGAACGATGCCGGGACTAGTTTCTGCGTATAGATGTCTAGCCTTGTGCTAAGTTTGACAGTATGCATATCTTTCCGGCAAGAAGTGATGAGCCTTACAGCCAATGAATTAAGCAGGAGATAGGAGGGTTCTTTCCAGCCTTCAGTGCAGGTGTAACGTAATCCGACACCAAGGTCGCTTTGTTAATTCAGCTCATAAACTCACTCAGTGGGTTGAAGAGACCGATTCAGAAGCGAATAAACATTGATAAAACAATTCAAATACACAGACAGTCCCTGAATTGGCCTTTTATTGTAATACTGGATGACTTGTGATTAGTAAAAAAGCACTGTATAAATGTCTAGTAGATGACTATTGCCTTACCTATGTGTTATAAAAGCCAATCTAACAGTTTGTTTGTCTATATTCTAAGTAGTCTAGCATATAAATGTACCCCCGACTCCCCCTTCCCTAATTAGCCTACTGTAGTAGGTATGAAATATATTCCATACAATATAGTGCTAAAATATTAGGCCTAACTGGCAGCATTAGGTTACATGAGCTGTGTCAGTGTGCCTGAGTGTGTCTTTCTCTGTTTTCTTCCTAGCTCGACTGCACCACAGTAGCTGATCTGTCATTTCTGACAGACACATACACAGCACTCGGACCAGCAGAACCAGAACTTTTAGCAGATGAGTTGGTTAATTTCACACATTTAGCAACGTTGACCTCAAGCCCTTTTTTGGTCTCTCTAACTTTTTCGGGACCATGTTCTGTTTTGACTCCCTTTGATGATGAGCCGTTTGACTTTGGCTGAGCTGGCGCAAATTCACATTCAATCAGAAAACCAGGCCGGCCGTTGCCCACTGGTCAGCCAAATGCTCAATATAGACAATTACAACAATAGAGAAATCGTTGTCATTAAAAAACAGGTACATGGGCCATCGGCTGTGTCAAGTATTTATTTTTGTCCATTTCGACCAGCCCACCCTAATAAAAGATGGTTCGGCCCTTTTGGCATTTGCCCGAATTGCCAGATGGCCAATCTGCCCATGGTTGAACTTGAAACAGGTGTATCAAAGCTGGGCTGTAACAAAACCCTCCACAGCTGCCCTCCAAGACACGAGATGTCCTTCCTTTCTGTTCAGGCCTTTTTCAATTCGTTAGGATCCTAATGGGTCTAAGTAGAACCCCTTGACCACAGGGCAGCAGCCAGAAAGCTGTAAGTGTGTGTGCTTTTTTACTCCGGCATGACAGAGTGGATAACTTACACAGGGCTGCATGGGTTATTATTTATCCATTGTTGATGTTCAGCAAGCTTCAGGAACAAGGGTTTTAGCTGCATGCCTCGACGAAACATGCTTACCGAATCAATACGGAATTCCGTTCGTTTTTCACATATGCCAAACCTCTGTATAGGGGTTTCACCGACACTGTAGTGAGTGGAAACAAAATAAAATACTATAGTCAGCCATTTTGTTTGGAATTTGAAAATAGATCCATTCTAGATTAGATTTAAGTCAATTTTAAGTCAATAAGCATAGCAACTACAACTACTACAAAATGATTATGAAAGGTCTTATATTGTAGCTTACCCTGCATATAGTTACATAAAAGATACATAACAAAAATATAAACGCAACATGTAAAGTGTTGGTCCCATGTTTCATGAACTGAAATAAAAGATCCCAGAAATGTTCCATATGCACAAAAAGTGTGTTTCTCTCAAATCTCAGTTAGTGAGCATTTCTCCTTTGCCAAGATAATCCATCTACCTGACATGTGTGGCATATCAAGAAGCTGATTAAACAGCATGATCATTACACAGGCGCACCTTGTGCTGGGGACAACAAAAGGCCACACTACAATGTGCAGTTTTGTCACACAACACAATGCCACAGATGTCTCAAGTTATGAGGGAGCGTGCAATTGGCATGCTGACTGCTGGAATGTCCACCAGAGCTGTTGCCAGATATTTGAATGTTAATTTCTCTACCATAAGCCGCCTACAAAGTCATTTTAGAGAATTTGGCAGTACATCCAACCGGCCTCACAACCGCAGACCACGCATATGGCGTTGTGTGGGCGAGCGGTTTGCTGATGTCAACGTTGTGAACAGAGTGCCCCATGGTGGTGTTGGGAATATGTTATGGGCAGGCATAAGCTTCGGACAACAAACACAATTGCATTTTATTGATGGAAATTTGAATGCACAAAAATACCATGACGAGATCCTGAGGCCCATTTTGAGGCGGTTATTATTAACCGGCCCATTATTTTTAAGGAATATGTGACCACCAGATCTGTATCTGTATTAAGGCCTAATTAATTCATTTCAATTGACTGATTTCCTCATAATAACTGTAAATCAGTAAAATCAATGAAACTATTGCGTTTATATTTTTGTTCAGTTGTATTTGTATTTGAATGATAACAGCATAAGAATGTGTTTGAGTATTGCTTGAGACCCAAGTTAAAGCAAAATTATACCTACTGTAGGATGAATTGTGGCTGAAACATGTTGTGGATTCCATCAACGGACTATATGAGATGCATACCTAAAGGTAAAATAATTTAGCCTAACTGTTCTTATTCTATACAACATGTATCAAAGTGGCATCCACTTAGAGTATGGAGGGAAGAGCCTGACCTACTACCTGTTTGTTAGTTTTAGCTAGTTAGTTTAGTTTTAGCAGGTGTGTAATTAATAAAGTTTGTTTGAATTCTCCCTCAAGGTAGATAATGAGCAGACATGCCAGGTCTTAGTTAGTTGTCTTTTCTGCCAGAACAGAAGGAGGATAAACACTTGACATGCATACAGCCCTCAGAAGAAACCTTGTCATTCCGTAGCTTTCGAAAGCCCCTCGGCTCAGGGAGGGGAAGAGGGAACAATGGAAAAAATTGAAAGAGAGAGAGAGAGTCCAGACACACGGACACACTCACTCAGGCACGCAGACAAACACACACACACACACACACACCCCGAAAGCTCCATCTGCAGTGTGTGCGAAGGCAGGGTAAAAAATGTGAGCCCAGCGGTTTCCAATCTGGCTGCTGGCTGTCTGATCCTCAGATGGATGGAGAAACAGTGTACAGAGGCCGGTTCACCAGGAGGTCATCCTTCCCAGGTATCTCCTGCTCTCAGCACGCACACACACACACAGTCACGCAAACAGAGTTCAACTGTCCCCCGTCCCCCACGCACACACACACACACACACACACACCAGTCCTCCTCCCTCCCTCCCTCCATCCAGCCTCCCTGTGCAAATGAGAATTAGATTTTTCTCTCCATTTGAGATTTATGAAATGTCGATGCTCGGCCCAGGTGCCCCTGCTGCTTTGTTAGGGGAATAAATGGTGCTTCCATAGGCATGACAGCCTGCGCACAGACAGCCAGGGAAGGTGTATACATCTCGGCTCTGCCAGGGAAAAGGGACTGTAACCGCATTGATTTTTTGCCCCCTTTCATTCTCTTCACTTCTCCTCCAGTTTTAGTGCTTGCTCGTGTGTGTGTGTGTGTAAAAAGAGGTGGGGAGGGCAGAATAAATGGGATTTTTCTTAATGATAAATTATTTATAGTATCTGTGGAAGGGGCCTCTATCCCGCGTTGATCTAATATCCACACCCAGGCTGGTAGGCAGGCACACACACACACATACATATACATGCATGCACATGCACGTACGTCATATACTGTAGAGATACATGAAGACTACAGCGCATGTCAGAAACACACAGTCATCTCCTGGGTACTGTAGTAAAGTACCATCGGTCCTGCTAATAAAGAACAGTACAGCAAGCTCACATTCTCTAATCAGTTTGGTCATACTGTACACCAGGGCTGCACTACTCAAGTCCTCAAGGGCTACATTGCCATTGGCACTTCAACACGAGGGAGTAAAGAAATGGGAAAGAAATGTCTGTTTTATTGGACATTAAATGTCTTTGTATTACGTTTTGCTGTCTTTTTGTTGTGGAAAACCGTAAGCAAAAATAAGTTAATAATAATATTGTGGTTCTGTTATATTGCCTTTTAAAAAATCTAACTTTATTTTGTCCGAGCCCCAAGTGGTTAAATAGGAAGTTTTACTTTGTAGGACCCTCTGAAATACAAAGTCAGACAGACAGACACACAACCAGCGAACCAAAATTGGTTCCTAGAACAAATTATTTGCACCCTGATACAACCGTTAGCTGAATGTCAGCACAGCCGGACAGTTTTAGTGTTTAGGGAACCTACTGTATCTCTTGTCATATCCCCACAATGTTCCCACAACCTAAAGAAACATTCTGGGAAGGTTTAAAGAACATACAAATGTATTCTGGGAACGTTCTTGTAACATGAGGTGGGTTTTTTTGCACCATAAAAGAAACATTGTATAAACATCTGCACAACTGGACAGTTTCTTGTGTTTTGGGAACATATCTTTCGTGATGTTCCCACCAGACTGTTCCCACAACCTAATGAAGCATTCTGCATAATCATCAGCACGACTCAACAGTTTTTGTGTTATGATACCATTTGCCGCAACTTAACGAATGTACTGAGAACATTCACAGAACCAATTTTGGTTTGCTGGGTAAACATTACTGGTACATTGCGTTATTATATTACCTAAAAACCTAATGAGAACATTTTGGGAATGTTCTATGGTGGTTGTTAGAGATGTTGGTGAATGTTAGGAGAACATTCCAACGATATTCAATAAACTAAAAAACATTAAATATATATATATTTTTTTAATCAGAAACGTTCTTTGAATGTTTTTGGGATGTTATCATCCTAATTTTAAATAAAACCCTAATTAGAACTTAATGGGAATCTTAGCTAATGTTTTGGTAATGTTCCCGGTTTGCTGGGTACACACACACACACACACAGCTGCTAAAGTTACTGTACTCGTCCCTTTGTGTGGTTTGCTGCCCATTTGGGGCTGCACTTTATTACAGCAATTATTATTTTACGAACCTATTATTGGAGTATAAAAATGTCAGAGGTATACAGCTTACACATCTGCTCTGAGAAGAGAGGGAGAGAGGGGTAGGGAGGAGAGCTGAGGGGAGGATAATAAAGAAAAATATGAAATAAAAGAAAGCAAACGACAGGACGGGTATCTGGACAAGGAATCAATCAAATCCTGTTTCGAGCAACAGGTATTCCTATGTACTTAGACTTCAACATCCATTCTGTACAGTAAAGTAAATCCTAATCATTGTTGTCTGCATCAGTCTGGATGTTGGAGTCATCATTCAATATGATCAAACTTCAAATATAACGTCTGTTTTATACATAATGTCATCTCTGAACGGCCAGGATGCTAGAATCAGGATACGAGGGTAGGAACAGTGTTTGTTAGTGTGTGTGTGTGTGTGTGTGTGCGTGAGTGAGTGAGTGAGTGAGTGAGTGTGTGTAGCCTGTCGTGTCTCAGCCCGACAGGGAAGTTCACAAAGAGTGGGAGGTTAGGGCGGAGGGCTGGGAGGGAGGTGGAGGGGGTGGGGGTTAGGGAGGGTGTTGGAGGTATGGGGTCTCCCCCTCTCTCTCACTAACAATGGGGAGGGCTTCAGACTGTCAACCTGGTGAAAAATGGACTTCCTGTCCCGGCTCGCAAACAGCAGGAAGTGGCTGAGAGAGAGAGAGAGCCACGCACACAAGAGCAGGCGGGACAAAGGGGGATACAGAGAAGGGACACAGACATCTATGTGTGTGTGTTTGTTTGTCTGTGTGCGTGTGTGTGTGTTTTTGCATGGGTGTACCAGATGTACTGTACGGGTGTGTGTTTCTCCTGTTTTCCGTTCTCTCTCCATCAAACCCAATCCCACCACACTGGTCTGGTGCTGTGCCTACCAGCCCAGGTTCAGGTTTAAGAGCTGAGAGTGAGGGATGGCTCTTTCTCCTCTGACCCGGTCATGCCCTGCCCATGCCCTTCTTATTCAAACATGGCTCCCACAGATGTGCTCTGCATCACATGACCGGGGGGAGGGAGAGAGAGAAGATGGGCGATATGAGGAGAGAGGTAGATGGAGATGCTGACTGAGAGGAGGAGTAGATGAGGGGAGAGAGACGGAGGTAGAAAGATAGAAGAGAGTAAAGGAGAATGGGGGAGAGTATGTGGAAGGGGCCGTGGAGGTGAAGGGCTGATCACAGTATCATAGGGTGAGCATGAGTGCAGAGGGGGGGAAGTGGAGGGTTAAACTGGTTTTTCAGCCAGCTCATGAGCCTGTGCCTATACTCACATGAGTGACTCACATCCATAAACGTACAAAGCACACTTGTACACGAGCGTATACATGCGGCACGTGTATCTTTGTACAGATTTTGTGACTGTGCTTTTGTTCTAATTAACAAGTGAAATGCATGCAGTTGCATACCCACAGTACAGATACATTGCCATGCAGATTCATGCGGTATACTTTGTCATTATGCCT
The DNA here is from genome assembly GCF_045791955.1 of Oncorhynchus clarkii lewisi. Taxonomy (NCBI): domain Eukaryota; kingdom Metazoa; phylum Chordata; class Actinopteri; order Salmoniformes; family Salmonidae; genus Oncorhynchus; species Oncorhynchus clarkii. The sequence goes on along the minus strand of NC_092158.1, from coordinate 67,970,509 downwards.
TTACCATGAAAAATAATTCATATCACCTGGCAAATACATCATGTGTTAGAGATACAGCACAGTCATCCTGTATTTTATTTATTTAACTTGAGAATTGTTGAAAAGACTTCAAAAAAATATATACATTGTATTTCCAAGGTCATTTAAACTATTTTGGTTTTCTTCAACTGTTGTGAATGTTGGTTGTCCTGGCAACCACTGTGTGCTCCTGGTCCAAACTGACCTCTGGAACACAAATATTTGCATGCATACAAATGTGTATAGTTTTACAAAATATTCTCATTACATTTGTTTTCAATTGATTTTTACTACTAAATTAGGACAGCACTTCATTTCCATGACTAGAATTTGCTTAGTAGTTAAATGTACTTACTGAAGCAATGTCACTTAGGACTAAATGAGCTAACCTACATTTTATTAGCTAATAAAGCCATTTTGAATATGATCTATGTAGTTAGAGGTACATCATTGAGTTGACTACTGGATTTAATTCAATAAAACTAATCATGATAATGGTCTATTATATTTTTATTATAATAAGAATGTGAATCCAAATAATAACTTCACATTTTTAATTGCAGTCATCATTTACCTTTATTTCTTGAACTTAAAATGTACTTTTTGTGCTGTAAATTATATATTTAAAAAGGATGGCTTGTTACCTGAATAGTTAAAAGATTACAGATAATGTAATATGAATAGATTCCATTGAAAAATACACTTTTTTTTTCAAATTTTTATGCATTGTATTTCTTAAATCAAATAATACCATAATAAATGTTTGCACAAATTATACAATACACAATGATAAAAAAAAAAATGTAACCAAATAATATGTTGTTTTTTATAACTTTACATTAGTATCACAGCAGAATTATTTTCAACATTTTCATTTTTCACAATGCTTTGCTAATAACTAATGGAGAACATGAGAACATATTGCTGCAATATTTTAAATTAGTTGTACAGGGTGTTCATGCAATGAATACATATATTTAGATATATTTATATTGACGGAGATTGTTCACCCGGTATGTGAAAACGGCTTAAACGTGGTTGTATCTACATTCGCTCTCATTCACTGCTGTAAGCACCACTGTGGGAGTGAAAACATGCAAGGGGAAAATGGCATCAAATTCCTGGGGTCTGGAAGCTCAAGTATGCTTGGAGTACAAAGATGATCCCTGCGTCGTTTAAAGACCATTTAGAGATAAGAGGGCACTTCAATGTATTTTACTGTTTTGTTATTTACTGATATTTACATGTTTCCTTTTATGATTTATACAAATGAACACAGAACCGTCTTTTCTTAATACTAATAAGTAAAACAAACCAAATAGGATCTTTGAATATAATAATTGTGTGTATTTTTAGAATACTCATCAAAAGACAAACAACAAGTACCGGTATGTAATTAGAATGGAAAACAAATATTAAATCTATCATTTGAAATTGTATCTAAAAAACAAATAAAAGCATACATTATTGTGACAGACACCTGTTTATTTATATCCCATTGCCCTGTGGTTAATTCCAGTGAATGAATGAAAATATCCCGTATACCCTAAGAAAGAAATACACTAATCCACCTGTGTTGCCAGGACATTCACAGTCTCGCATAATCAAGATCTTCCCAAGCGAATCATCCCAAACTATTTAATCAATGGTACTGTAATAAAACAGGTTTGGCATATCATCAGTGTCGTGAGGGATAACTGATCGAATGTGACCCAGTTGTAATATATATAACCACCACTCAATGCTATCTCAGTCTGGGATGTGTGTGTGTATACAACCAGGGGTAGAGGCCTCGCCCTTTGAGCCGGGTCCCTACTAGTTCAGCTCCTGTCCACAGTGGAGATAAAGAGGGATTTGTCGTTTCTACTCATACTCTTTTTCTTTCTTCGTCTCTCTCTCTCTCTCTTTCTCTTCCTAATCGGACTGTTTGACAGCCGGAGTGCGCCAGCGGTAGCAGTATGAACAGAATGGGTGAGTCATTGTTTTGAACCCCTCCCCAGCTTCTCCATATCTCTCTCTCTCTCTCTCCTTCTACCTCTTTTTCTCTCCCTCCCACTTTTGCTGCTCCATTACAGAGGGAATGGTTTTAAATGAGTAATTTGGGACATTAAAACCCCCAATGGTGTGCCCTCATTGTATCCCAGTACCGGAGTCAGTTTGTGCCAGATGGAGTCCCATGCCAGTGTATCTAGACCCCTCCCCCAGGCTGTTCTGGAGTCAGTGGTCAGGCCCATGCTGAATACTGTAGATCTTTATTAATTAATATGGCTGCTGGAGCACCTTCACCAGAGCCTTAATATCACTCACATCTAATTAACCCAGTTACAATCATCCAGGGATAGTGGAGGGCACCCATACACAACAAAGATAAATGAGAAAGTGGGGTGTGTTTGTGTGTGTTTCCTTATGCACATATATTTGCACTGTACAAGTGCATGAGCAAAGGCGGGGGGGGTGTATCTGCTTGCTTGTGCAAGTATATTTGCACTGTACATGTTTGAGCTTTGTGCATGACCTCTAGTATGTTTGCATATGGAGCAAAAGCGTTTGTGTATGTGTGTACATCTCAGCGAGTATACTATATATGGGACCGTAAAGGAGCGTATCTGTGTACGAGCGCGTTTCCCACATCCGCCCCCTTTGATGGGCTTGCAATCCTCACAGCCCTTTTCCCAGTGTAGAGGATCCATATGGGTGACAGTGATAACAGGATCAATGGGCTTGGAAAGCATAAGGACAGGGTGGAACGGATGAAGGGAGGGGGAGTGGGATAACACTTCTCTCCTCTTCCCCATTCCCAAATCTGTGTGAAACCTGCCCCTTCGGCATGGGAACAGACAAACCCTGAATCAGCCAATCAGGGCGCTCCACGCTGACAAGCAATGACTGAACACCAGCGCCTCCCCTAAATCTCAACACTGATGAGAACGCAATGGAACACCTTTCACTATTCAAACTTGCCCATCAGGTCTGCTGCCAAGTGTGTTTAAGAGTGTGAGGGAGGGAGTGTGTCTATTAGTGACAGTGTCATTCTTGTAAACAAAGGACTCAATGTAATAAAACTTGTGTTCTAGTTTTCCCACAGTAGCATGTAAATATAGCTACTTTTTTTATACATGGTAATTTAGGACTTTGAGTGCAATGGATGAAAAGTGTTATAACTAATAAAGATATTATTATTTCTTCATGGATGAGGCAATTGTGTACGCATGTTGCATCACCTGTGGACCAGATTAGCTCCTCTCATCTCCAGAACAGACTGAACACTCTGCCTGTATGTATATGTATGCTCCATCCATTCTCACCCATATCTGACGCACTCATATGCACGCACACACACACGCACACACACTCTCTCTCTCTCATCTGGACTTTGGCTGGGGTTCAAAAGCAGCACCGCCGCCAGGCTGCATCTGTGGGCCTGGACATAAATCAAACAGAGAGGAAAAGAAGTGTGGAGAAAAAACAGATGCATGCAAAAATGAGTCTAGTCTCCCCAACCCCTTAATTTCAAATTGCACATGGAGGGGAGAGAGTGTTCTCACATGGCCAGTGTTAAACGAACCACCCTAGGCTCTTCAACCTGGATGACTCAGAATGTTTCTCATCTCTTTTTACCTTCACTAAGAGGAGGTGGAAAGGAGCTTCGCTAAGAGGAGGAGGAGTATAGGAGCTTCGCTAAGAGGAGGAGTATAGGAGCTTCGCTAAGAGGAGGAGGAGTATAGGAGCTTCACTAAGAGGAGGAGGAGTATAGGAGCTTCGCTAAGAGGAGGAGGAGTATAGGAGCTTCGCTAAGAGGAGGAGGAGTATAGGAGCTTCGCTAAGAGGAGGAGGATAGGAACTTCACTAAGAGGAGGAGGATAGGATCTTCACTAAGAGGAGGAGGATAGGAGCTTCACTAAGAGGAGGAGGATAAGATCTTCACTAAGAGAAGGAGGATAGGATCTTCACTAAGAGGAGGAGGATAGGAGCTTCACTAAGATCAGGGGGATATGAGCTTCACTAAGAGGAGGAGGATAGGAGCTTCACTAAGAGGAGGAGGATAGGAACTTCACTAAGAGGAAGAGGAGGATAGGAGCTTCACTAAGAGGAGGATAGGAGCTTCCCTAAGAGGAGGATGAGGATAGGAGCATCACTAAGAAGAGGGGCGGGAAAGGAGCTTCACTAAGAAGAGGAGGAGAATAGAAGCTTCACTAAGAGGAGGAGGAGCAAAGGAGCTTCACCAAAAGAAGGAGGAAAGGAGCTTCACCAAGAGGAGGAGGATAGGAACGTTGCCAAGAGGAGGAGGATAGAAGCTTCACATAGCGGAGGAGGATATGAACATCACGAAGAGAAGGAGGATAGGAGCATTAATAAGAGGAGGATGATAGGAGCTTCACCAAGTGGTGGAGGATAGGAGCTTCACCAATAGGAGGAGGATAGGAACATCACTAAGACAAGGAGGATAGGAGCATTAATGAGAGGAGGAGGATGGGAGCTTCACCAATCGGAGGAGGATGGGAGCTTCGCCAAGAGGAGGATAGGAGCTTCGCCAAGAGTAGGAGGATAGGAGCTTCACTAAGAGGAGGAGGATAGGAGCTTCACTAAGAGGAGGAGGATAGGAGCTTCACTAAGATGAGGGGGATAAGAGCTTCACTAAGAGAAGGAGGATAGGAGCATCAATAAGAGGAGGATAGGAGCATCACCAAGTGGAGGACAGGAGATTCACCTAGAGGAGGAGGATAGGAGCATCACTAAGAACAGGGGTGGGATAGGAGCTTCACCAATCGGAGGAGGATGGGAGCATCGCCAAGAGGAGGATAGGAGCTTCGCCAAGAGGAGGAGGATATGAGCTTCACTAAGAGGAGGAGGAGGAGGATAGGATCTTCAGTAAGAGGAGGAGGATAGGAGATTCACCAAGAGGAGGAATGATAGGCATTTCACCAAGAGGAAGAGGATAGGAGCTTCACTAAGAAGAGGAGGAGGATAGGAGCTTCACCAAGAGGAGGAATATACGAGCTTCACTAAGAGGAGGAGCATAGGAGCTTCAATAAGAGGAGGGGAATAAGAGCTTCACATAGAGGAGGAGGATAGGAGCTTCACCAAGAGGAGGAGGATAGGAGCTTTGCCAAGAGGAATAAGATAGGAGCTTCACTAAGAGGAGGAGGATTGGAGCTTCACTAAGAGGAGGAGGATAGGAGCTTCACCAAGAGGAGGAGGATAGGAGCTTCACCAAGAGGAGGATGATAGGAGCTTCACCAAGAGGAGGAGGATAGGAGCTTTACCAAGAGTAGGGGGATAGGAGCTTCACCAAGAGGAGGAAGACTGGAGCTTCACTAAGAGGACGGGTTTAAGACCTTCACATAGAGAAGGAGGATAGGAGATTCACATAGAGCAGGAGGATAGGATCTTCACTAAGAGGAGGAGGATAGGAGCTTCACTAGGAGGGGGATGATAGGAGCTTCACTAGGAGGGGGATGATAGGAGCTTCACTAAGAGAAGGATGATAGGGTTTTCACTAAGAGGATGAGGATAAGGAGCTTCACTAAGATGAGGATGATAGGAGGTTCACTAAGAGGAGGAGGATAGGAGCTTCACTAAGAGAAGGGGAATAAGAGCTTCACATAGAGGAGGAGGATAGGAGCTTCACCAAGAGGAGGAGGATAGGAGCTTCACCAAGAGGAATAAGATAGGAGCTTCACTAAGAGGAGGAGGGTTGAAGCTTCACTAAGAGGAGGATAATAGGAGCTTCACTAAGATGAGGGGGATAAGAGCTTCACATAGAGGAGGTTATAAGCTTCACTAAGAGGAGGAGGATAGGAACATCACTAAGAGGAGGAGGAAGAGAGGAGCATCACTAAGAACAGGGGTGGGATAGGAGCTTCACCAATCGGAGGAGGATGGGAGCATCGCCAAGAGGAGGATAGGAGCTTCGCCAAGAGGAGGAGGATAGGAGCTTCACTAAGAGGAGGAGGAGGAGGATAGGATCTTCAGTAAGAGGAGGAGGATAGGAGATTCACCAAGAGGAGGAATGATAGGCATTTCACCAAGAGGAAGAGGATAGGAGCTTCACTAAGAAGAGGAGGAGGATAGGAGCTTCACCAAGAGGAGGAAGATACGAGCTTCAATAAGAGGAGTAGCATAGGAGCTTCAATAAGAGGAGGGGAATAAGACCTTCACATAGAGAAGGAGGATAGGAGATTCACATAGAGCAGGAGGATAGGATCTTCACTAAGAGGAGGAGGATATGAGCTTCACTAGGAGGGGGATGATAGGAGCTTCACTATGAGGGGGATGATAGGAGCTTCACTAAGAGAAGGATGATAGGGTTTTCACTAAGAGGATGAGGATAGGAGCTTCACTAAGAGGAGGATGATAGGAGGTTCACTAAGAGGAGGAGGATAGGAGCTTCACTAAGAGAATGGGAATAAGAGCTTCACATAGAGGAGGAGGATAGGAGCTTCACCAAGAGGAGGAGGATAGGAGCTTCACCAAGAGGAGGAGGATAGGAGCTTCACCAAGAGGAGGAGGATAGGAGCTTCACCAAGAGGAATAAGATAGGAGCTTCACTAAGAGGAGGAGGGTTGAAGCTTCACTAAGAGGAGGGTAATAGGATCTTCACTAAGATGAGGGGGATAAGAGCTTCACATAGAGGAGGTTATAAGCTTCACTAAGAGGAGGAGGATAGGAACATCACTAAGAGGAGGAGGAAGAGAGGAGCATCACTAAGAGGAGGAGGAGGATAGGAACATCACTAAGAAGAGGGGCGGGGTAGGAGCTTCACTAAGAAGAGGAAGAGGATTGGAGCTTCACCAAAAGGAGAATGATAGGAGCTTCACCAAGTGGAGGACGATAGGAGCTTCACCAAGAGGAGGAGGATAGGAACTTCGCCAAGAGGATAGGAACTTCGCCAAGAGGAGGGGGATAGGAACTTTGCCAAGAGGAGGAGGATAGGTGCTTCCCCAAGATGAAGGGGATAGGAGCTTTGCTAAGAGAAGGATAGGAGCATCACTAAGAAGAGGAGCTTCACTAAGAGGCGGAGGATAGGAGGATCGCTAAGAGGAGGATAGGAGCTTCACCAATAGGACAGGTAAGAACAGGGGCGGGATAGGAGCTTCACCAATAGGAGGAGGATAGGAGCTTCGCCAAGAGGAGGAGGATAGGAGCTTCACTAAGAGGAGGAGGATAGGATCTTCAGTAAGAGGAGGAGGATCTGAGCTTCACCAAGAGGAGGGGATAGGAGCTTCACCAAGAGGAGGATGATAGGCATTTCACCAAGGGGAAGAGGATAGGAGCTTCACTAAGAAGAGGAGGAGGATAGGAGCTTCACCAAGAGGAGGAAGATACGAGCTTCACTAAGAGGAGCATAGGAGCTTCAATAAGAGGAGGGGAATAAGAGCTTCACATAGAGGAGGAGGATAGGAGCTTCACCAAGAGGAGGAGGATAGGAGCTTTGCCAAGAGGAATAAGATAGGAGCTTCACTAAGAGGAGGAGGATTGGAGCTTCACTAAGAGGAGGAGGATAGGAGCTTCACCAAGAGGAGTAAAATAGGAGCTTCGCTAAGAGGGAGATAGGAGTATCACTAAGAGCAGGAGAATATGAGCTTCACTAAGAGGAGGAGGAGGATAGGAGCATCACTAAGAGGAGGAATAAGATAGGAGCATCACGAAGAGGAGGAGGAGGATAGGAGCATCACTAAGAAGAGGGGTGGGATAGGAGCTTCACTAAGAAGAGGAGGAGGATAGGAGCTTCACTAAGAGGAGGTGGAGGATTGGAGTTTCACCAAGAGGAGGAGGATAGGAGCTTCACCAAGAGGAGGATGATAGGAGCTTCACCAAGAGGTGGGGGATAGGAACTTCGTCAAGAGGAGGAGGATAGGAGCTTTACCAAGAGGAGGGGGATAGGAGCTTCACCAAGAGGAGGAAGACAGGAGCTTCACTAAGAGGACAGGGTTAAGACCTTCACATAGAGAAGGAGGATAGGAGCTTCCCATAGAGCAGGAGGATAGGATCTTCACTAAGAGGAGGAGGGTAGGACCTTCACTAGGAGGGGGATGATAGGAGCTTCACTAGGAGGGGGATGATAGGAGCTTCACTAAGAGAAGGATGATAGGGTTTTCACTAAGAGGATTATGATAGGAGGTTCACTAAGAGGAGGGGAATAAGAGCTTCACATAGAGGAGGAGAATATGAGCTTCACCAAGAGGAGGAGGATAGGAACTTCGCCAAGAGGAATAAGATAGGAGCTTCACTAAGAGGATGAGGATAGGGGCTTCAGTAGGAGGAGGATGATAGGAGGTTCACTAAGAGGTGGATAACAGGAGCTTCACTAAGATGAGGGGGATAAGAGCTTCACATAGAGGAGGATATGAGTTTCACATAGAGGAGGAGGATAGGAGCTTCACCAAGATGAGGATAGGAGCTTCACTAAGAGGAGGTTATAAGCTTCACTAAGAGGAGGAGGATAGGAACATCACTAAGAGGAGGAGGAAGAGAGGAGCATCACTAAGAGGAGGAGGAGGATAGGAACATCACTAAGAAGAGGGGCGGGGTAGGAGCTTCACTAAGAAGAGGAGGAGGATTGGAGCTTCACCAAAAGGAGGATGATAGGAGCTTCACCAAGAGGAGGATGATAGGAGCTTCACCAAGAGGAGGAGGATAGGAACTTCGCCAAGAGGAGGATAGGAAGTTCGCCAAGAGGAGGGGGATAGGAACTTTGCTAAGAGGAGGAGGATAGGTGCTTCCCCAAGAGGAAGGGGATAGGAGCTTTGCTAAGAGGAGGATAGGAGCATCACTAAGAAGATGAGCTTCACTAAGAGGAGGAGAATAGGAGCATCGCTAAGAGGAGGATAGGAGCTTCACCTAGAGGAGGAGGAGGATAGGACCTTCACTAAGAGGAGGGGGATAGGAGCTTCACTAAGAGGAGGGGGATAGGAGCTTCACCAAGAGGAGGTTAGGAGCTTCGCCAAGAGGCACAGGATAGGAGCTTCGCCAAGAGGAGGGGGATAAGAGCTTCACATAGAGGAGGAGGATATAGCTTCACTAAGAGGAGGAGGATGAGGATAGGAGCTTCACCAAGAGGAGGAAGATACGAGCTTCAATAAGAGGAGTAGCATAGGAGCTTCAATAAGAGGAGGGGAATAAGAGCTTCACATAGAGGAGGAGGATATGAGCTTCCCATAGAGCAGGAGGATAGGATCTTCACTAAGAGGAGGAGGGTAGGACCTTCACTAGGAGGGGGATGATAGGAGCTTCACTAGGAGGGGGATGATAGGAGCTTCACTAAGAGAAGGATGATAGGGTTTTCACTAAGAGGATGAGGATAGGAGCTTCACTAAGAGGAGGATGATAGGAGGTTCACTAAGAGGAGGAGGATAGGAGCTTCACTAAGAGAATGGGAATAAGAGCTTCACATAGAGGAGGAGGATAGGAGCTTCACCAAGAGGAGGAGGATAGGAGCTTCACCAAGAGGAGGAGGATAGGAGCTTCACCAAGAGGAGGAGGATAGGAGCTTAGCCAAGAGGAATAAGATAGGAGCTTCACTAAGAGGAGGAGGGTTGAAGCTTCACTAAGAGGAGGATAATAGGATCTTCACTAAGATGAGGGGGATAAGAGCTTCACATAGAGGAGGTTATAAGCTTCACTAAGAGGAGGAGGATAGGAACATCACTAAGAGGAGGAGGAAGAGAGGAGCATCACTAAGAGGAGGAGGAGGATAGGAACATCACTAAGAAGAGGGGCGGGGTAGGAGCTTCACTAAGAAGAGGAGGAGGATTGGAGCTTCACCAAAAGGAGGATGATAGGAGCTTCACCAAGAGGAGGATGATAGGAGCTTCACCAAGAGGAGGAGGATAGGAACTTCGCCAAGAGGAGGATAGGAAGTTCGCCAAGAGGAGGGGGATAGGAACTTTGCTAAGAGGAGGAGGATAGGTGCTTCCCCAAGAGGAAGGGGATAGGAGCTTTGCTAAGAGGAGGATAGGAGCATCACTAAGAAGATGAGCTTCACTAAGAGGAGAATAGGAGCATCGCTAAGAGGAGGATAGAAGCTTCACCTAGAGGAGGAGGATTGAGCTTCACTAAGAGAAAGGGGATAAGAGCTTCACATAAAGGAGGAGGATAGGAGCTTCGCCAAGAGGAATTAGATAGGAGCTTCACTAAGAGGAGGAGGAAAAGAACTTTGCCAAGAGGAGGAGGATAGGAGATTCACTAAGAGGAGGAGGATAGGAGCTTCACTAAGAGGAGGAGGAGGATAGGATCTTCACTAAGAGGAGGAGGATATGTGCTTCACTAAGAGGAGGAGGATGAGAGCTTCGCCAAGAGGAGGATAGGAGCTACGCAAAGAGGAGGAGTATAGGATCTTCACTGAGAGGAGGAGGAGTATAGGTTCTTCACCAAGAGGAGGATAGGAGCTTCGCCAAGAGGAGAAGGATAGGAACTTCGCCAAGAGGAGGGGGATAAGAGCTTCGCATAGAGGAGGAGGATAGGAGCTTGACTAAGTGGAGGCGGCTAAGAGCTTCACTTAAAGGAGGAGGGTAGGAGCATTAACTAGAGGAGGATGATAGGAGCTTCAACAAGAGAAGGAGGATAGGAACGTCGCCAAAAGGAGGAGGACAGAAGCTTCACATAGCGGAGGAGGATATGAACATCACTTAGAGAAGGAGGATAGGATCTTCACCAAGAGGTGGAGGATAGGAGCTTCACTAAGAGGAGGGGGATAAGAGCTTCCTAAGAGGAGGAGGGTAGGAGATTCGCCAAGATGAGGAGGACAGGAGCTTCACCAAGAGGAGTAAAATAGGAGCTTCGCTAAGAGGAAGATAGGAGTATCACTAAGAGGAGGAGGAGGATAGGAGCTTCACCAAGAGGAGGGGGATAGGAGCTTCACATAGAGAAGGAGGATAGGAGCTTCACATAGAGGGGGAGGATAGGAGATTCACTAAGAGGAGGAGGATAGGAGCTTCACTAAGAGGAAGCTGATAGGACCTTCACTAAGAGGAGGAGGGTAGGAGCTTCACCAAGAGGAGGATAGGAGCTTCGCCAAGAGGATGAGGATAGGAGTTTCGCCAAGAAGAGTAAAATAGGAGCTTCGCTAAGAGGAGGATTATAGGAGCTTCACTAAGAGGAGGATAGGAGCTTCACTTAGATGAGGAGGATAGGAGCTTCACCAAGAGGAGGCGTATAGGAGCTTCACATAGAGGAGAAGGATAGGAGCTTCACTAAGAGGAGGAGTATAGGAGCTTCACCAATAGGAGGAGGATGGGACCTTCACCAAGAGGAGGATAGGAGCTTCGCCAATAGGAGGAGAATAGGAGCTTCACTAAGAGGAGGGGGATAAGAGCTTCACTAAGAGAAGGAGGATAGGAGCATCAATAAGAGGAGGATAATAGGAGCTTCATCAAGAGGAGGAGGATAGGACCATTGCCAAGAGGAAGAGGATAGGAGCTTCACTAAGACGAGGGGGATAAGAGCTTCACTAAGAGGAGGAGGATAGGATCTTCACTAAGAGGAGGGGGATAGGAGCTTCGCCAAGAGGCACAGGATAGGAGTTTTGCCAAGAGGAGGGGGATAAGAGCTTCACATAGAGGAGGATATGATTATCACTAAGAGAAGTAGGATAGGAGCATTAATTAGAGGAGGATGATAGGAGCTTCACCAAGAGGAGGAGGATAGGAGCTTCACTAAGAGGAGGGTATAAGAGCTTCACATAGAGGAGGAGGATAGGAGCTTCACCAAGAGGAGTAAAATAGGAGCTTCACTAAGAGGAAGATAGGAGTATCACTAAGAGGAGGAGGGAGGAGCTTCACTAAGAGGAGGAGGAGGATAGGAGCATCACGAAGAGGAGGAGGAGGATAGGAGCATCACTAAGAGGAGGAGGAAGATTGGAGCATCACTAATAAGACGGGCGGGATAGGAGCTTCACCAAGAGGAGGAGTATAGGCCCATCGCCAAGAGGAAGAGGATAGGAGCTTCACTAAGAGGAGGGGGATAAGAGCTTCACATAGAAGAGGAGGATATGATTATCACTAAGAGAAGGAGGATATGAGCATTAATTAGAGGTGGATGATAGGAGCTTCACCAAGAGGAGTAAAATAGGAGCTTCACTAAGAGGAATATAGGAGTATCACTAAGAGGAGGAGGATAGGAGCTTCACTAAGAGGAGGAGGAGGATAGGAGCATCAGGAAGAGGAGGACGAGGATTGGAGCATCACTAACAAGAGCGGCAGGATAGGAGCTCCACTGAGAAGAGGAGGAGGATAGGAGCTTCACTGAGAGGAAGAGGAGGATAGGAACTTCACCAAGATGAGGATAATAGTTTACCAAGAGGAGGAGGATAGGAACATCGCCAAGAGGACGAGGATAGGAGCTTCGCCAAGAGGAGGAAGATAGGAGCTTCACTAAGAGGAGGGGATAAGAACTTCACTAAGAGGAGGGGGATAGGAGCTTCACTAAGAGGAGGAGGATAGGATTTTCACTAAGAGGAGGAGGATAGGAGCTTTACCTAGAGGAGGAGGATAGGAGCATCACTAAGAAAAGGGGCGGGATAGGAGCTTCACTAAGAGGAGGAGGAGGATAGGAGCTTCACAAAGAGGAGGAGGAGGATAGGACCTTCACTAAGAGGAGGGGGATAGGAGCTTCACTAAGAGGAGGGGGATAGGAGCTTCACCAAGAGGAGGTTAGGAGCTTCGCCAAGAGGCACAGGATAGGAGCTTCGCCAAGAGGAGGGGGATAAGAGCTTCACATAGAGGAGGAGGATATAGCTTCACTAAGAGGAGGAGGATGAGGATAGGAGCTTCACCAAGAGGAGGGGAATAGGAGCTTCACCAAGAGGAGGAATATAGGAGCTTTCCTAAGAGGAGGAGGAATTGGATCATCACTAAGAGAAGGAGGATAGGAGCATCAATAAGAGGAGGAGGATAGGAGCGTCACTACGTGGAGGATAGGAGCTTCACCAAGAGGAAGAGGATAGGAGCTTCGCCAAGAGGAGGAGGATAGGAGCTTCACCAAAAGGAAGAGGATAGGAACTTCGCCAAGAGAAGGAGGATAGGAACTTCACCAAGAGGAAGAGGATAGGAGCTTCGCCAAGTGGAGGAGGAAAGGAGCTTCGCTAAGAGGAGGATAGGAGCATCCGAAGAGGAGGATAGGAGCTTCACTAAGAGGAGGAGGATAGGAGCTTCACTAAGAGGAGGGGGATAAGACCTTCACATAGAGGAGGAGGATAGGAGCTTCACATAGAGAAGGAGAATAGGAGCTTCACTAAGAGGAGGAGGGATAGGAGCTTCACTAAGAGAAGGGGATAAGTCCTTCACTAAGAGGAGGAGGATAGGAGCTTCACCAAAAGGAGGAGGATAGGAGCTCCACCAAGAGGAGGAGGATAGGAGCTTCGCTAAGAGGAGGATTGGAGTATCACTAAGAGGACGTTGATAGGAGCTTCTCTAAGAGGAGGGGGATATGAGCTTCACATAGAGGAGAAGGATAGGAGCTTCACTAAGAGGAGAAGGATAGGAGCTTCACTAAGAGGAGGAGGATTGGAGCGTCTCTAAGAGGATTATAGCAGTGTCACTAAGAGGAGGGAGATAGGAGCTTCACTAAGATGAGGAGAAGTGGGACAGGTGTCTACTGTACCATTCCTTTGACTGCTCTTTAGTGCTAGAGTTGCTTTGTGACTGTATGTCGGGGTAGCGTCTTTGATAGATTCGAGTCATAATTCTTTAACTCATTCATTTCGAATTTTGCAAAACAAAACATTTTAGTAAGTACTGTATATTGACTGTAGTATTAGATTTTAGGTTTTTGGAAATAATTTGTATTATTTAAAGTGGGAGTGAGCGATGGAGACACCGAGGTATCGCTCCCCCTTATAATTTGGGATCAAATATGCTCTGAAAGCAAACATGTTGACATGAGTACCCTGACATCGGGGAATTTGTGCCATTCTGAATTTTTTTTACGTTTGGAATTTTTTTTACGGTTTGGGATCCTCCGCTCAAGCCAGCCAGCCAGTCAAACCCCCTGTATTCCGGGACGCCTCTTTGTGTCCCTTCTGGACATGAAGACAGTAAGGGGGACAATGGAGAGCGTAGTGTGCTGTTGGCACTGTAACAGCTCCTACCCAGTATGGGGATGGGGGGACAGAATGGATCAGAGAGAGGGCTCATTAACCCTCTATTGGTGTCAGCGGTAACCTCCGCCTACCCTTTACCCTGCAAATGACCCCTGGCAAAGGAGCAGTGTAGGTTGTTCTTAACTACTGATCTAGGACCAGATTATGTTACCACCAGTAATGATGTTAATCATTAGGGGATGAAGAAATAACTGACCCTGTATCAGTTGTTCGGATCATCTTCCTCCTACTCTGGTGATTTAAAGTGGGGATGTTGAAATAATACAATAGATCTGTGCCCAGCACATACAAAATGCTACTCCTGGGTCGTTCCACCTCGAAAAGCACCAGAAGAAGGATTTCCACACCCACCATCTCAGGTTGTTATGAAATTGTGTCTGTTGTTAGAAACGGATAAGATTAGCATTCCTCTAGTCTCACGTCGCCATACATACAAAATAATGCCTCGCATGGAGTTCTGAAGAATTTTGTATTGCAAAAAAAAAACATTTTGAATGGCTCCTAGCAGCAAGATTTTGTTTGGATGTTAAATTTCAAGATCCTCCCCCCACACGCCCGTAGAAGGGGTGCTGAGTGTAGTGTGCGTCACAGTTTTCCATATAGTTGCTGCCTATGCTAGTTTCAAGTGCTAGTTTTCAAGTTATCAAGTGTGGCCAACAGTCTGCGATTTATATTTATTGAAATTGAAAGTGGATTATGCTGCTTAAGTCAAACATCACAAACCGTTCTAAACTACTCTGGTGATAAACACACTTTTTTCATTGTCTTCCTTTCATCCACATAGCTACTGGATGTGCTTTGCTACCACCAAAAATATTGTGTCAATTGCCCATTATTTTGTTTTTGTAAGGACCCCAAAAACCAGAGGCAATGGGAGAACCTATTCAAGTAAGTAAATACATTTAAAAAATGTTTTAAAAAACAATGTATTATTACAGTAGGCCACTCTGTAGGCTAACTCAACTGAGCTGCTAGCTAGCTAGCTAACTTTACACACTGTTTAGCTAAGTGAATTTAATGTCATCAGCTAGCTAGCTAATTTACTATCATTGTAAATTAAAAACAAATGCATAGATAACATCGGGTGAAAATTTAAGAGGGTGAAATTGCAGCTGTCAGTAAAAAGAGAGTGTAGGCTACTTTATTCTCAAATTAACATTTAATTTTTGTTTAGTTGTAAGATCTGTTTTCTTTTATTGTCACTTACTCTCTTAGTATATCAGCTATGTGAATCCATTTTGAAGCTTATCATTTGGCAGGTATCGCCAATTCAGCCAAAGGCCTACAGTATGATGGCATTACTGCCCTCATGCGCATCTGTCATCTAAAACGGGGAATAGCTAAACTCGCACATTGTTTACATGTTTAGCTATATGTTCTCACTTTAAGATGAGCATTACAGGTAACATTTAGGCTACAGGAGATTAGCATCACAGGAAACATTTAGACTGCAGGAGATGAGCATTACAGGTAACTTTTAGGCTACAGGAGATGAGCATCACAGGTAAGATTTAGGCTACAGGAGATGAGCATTACAGGTAACATTCAGGCCACAGGAGATGAGCATTACAGGTAACGTTCAGGCTACAGAAGATGAGCATCACAGGTAACATTTAGGCTACAGGAGATGAGCATTACAGGTAACATTCAGGCTACAGAAGATTAGCATTACAGGTAACTTTTAGGCTACAGGAGATGAGCATTACAGGTAACATTTTATGAGGTTAATTTGATTTAATTTATTTTAGCAATGTTGCTTGCAAAATTATAGCAGTTGTTCCCATAGAGCAACCATGCACTGTCTGTCTATGTATTATTGACCCTAGATAAGCTTGTGGTTGGGTTAACACATCTAACCTTTTAGGTAAATAATATGCTGTTTTTATTATAATTTTGTTGGCTTTATAATCATGAGCGAAATTGAACTAGCTTCTTCCACATGTTGTTGTGTTACAGCCTGAATTAGAAATGTATTACATTTATAAAAACATGTCTCATCCATCTACACACAATACCCCACAATGAAAATATTTGCACATTTATTGAAAATTAACTACAGAAAAATCTAATTTACATAAGTATCCACACCCCTGAGTCAATACATGTAACACAAGAATAATCCCACACAAAACAAGGGCGGGTTTACTAGCCTTAAATAAGGACGCCCATCAGGAAAACATAATAGGACACAGGTGCAACTAATAAGACAAAACAAACAGAAAAAGGAAAAGGGACCGGTGGCGGCTAGTAGGCCGGTGACGACGACCGCCGAGCACCGCCCGAACAGGCAGGGGAGCCAACTTCGGTGGAAGTCGTGACATTCACGCTCTGTCAAATTGGTTGTTGATCATTACTAGACAAACATTTTCAAGTCTTGCCATAGATTGGCTTGTGGGAATGTTCCTGTCTTTTTCTGTGGCTAAACCAACTAGGCTTGTAATTTAACAATTTTATTCATAATTACAGATGGATAAGTTTGTTTTTAAGGCACATGAAAGTTCACATGTTCCAGAAGGCATTTCTGCCAAATAACATATATATATTTTTTAAAGACGTTCAAATGCCTCTCCTGTGAAGTGGTGAGGTGCGACATATGCCTAGCTTCTTGAAAAGGGTCACATATGTGAAAGTGCAAATTACTTTTTTCACGTGTGGAAATGCTATTCCACATGTGAGATTTCGATTTTCTTTTTTTTGTACCCCTTTTTCTCCCCAATTTCATGGTGTCCAATTGTTGTAGTAGCTACTATCTTGTCTCATCGCTACAACTCCCGTACGGGCTCGGGAGAGATGAAAGTCATGCGTCCTCCGATACACAACCCAACCTAGCCGCACTGCTTCTTAACACAACCCAACCCGGAAGCCAGCCGCACCAATGTGCCGGAGGAAACACTGTGTACCTGGCAACCTTGGTTAGCGCGCACTGCGCCCAAACCGCCACAGGAGTCACTGGTGCGCGATGAGACAAGGACATCCCTACCGACCAAGCCCTCCCTAACCCGGATGACGCTAGGCCAATTGTGCGTCGCCCCATGGACCTCCCGGTCGCGGCCGGTTACGACAGAGCCTGGGCGCGAACCCAGAGTCTCTGATGGCACAGAGGAGCTGCAGTACAGCGCCCTTAACCACTGCGCCACCCGTGAGATTTAGATTTTCACGTGAACATTTTCACGTGTAAAAATGCAAATTCATTTTTCACATGTTGAAATGGTAATTCAATGTGAGGTGAAAACATGTTATTCTCCTCACATGAAAAGGTGGTGTTAACATGTACACTCTGAACATATGATTTCACATGTGAACAACTGACCCCACCTGTCTCTTTTGTTTTCACAAGTGAAGATTCCAACTCAACATTTGAAAACAGCTATTTGCTGTATTCTTTTGTAAAGGAAGTAATTAAATGGTATGGGGATTTTAAGGTAAGTGTTCAGCTAAAATAGCGTACACATCTTTAATCAATATGATTACATTTGACATGATCACTTAGCGCTGACTATTCAAAAGACCCCACCTAGGACTTAAACACATAACCTTTGGATTTGGGGTACACTGATCTTTCTGCTGTGCTACAAAGTCTATAGCATTTTCTGAAGTCCCCTACACATTCATTATCTATAATACATCTCCGCACTTGGCAAAAGAGTGCCATCTGCACTGCTATTCTATATCATTTTCAGTTAATCTGACTATTCTGTCATCATTGATTTCATTGACTTATTTCAGAAATGTGATGGTTTTCTGTATTGTTGTCTAATGTTGGTGGGGAATTTTGTTCTGTTTTAATGTTACTCATGAATAACTATGATAAATATGCTCATTTTTCTAGTGTGTATTTTTAACAAAGCTGAGATTTACTTTGAAGATCAAAGTGTGGGAATACAGGTGAAATCAGTTATTGACACAGACATGGTGGCATAGCAGGAAGATCGGAATGCTGTGAACCAAGAAGTTATAAATTCAAATCAACTTTTTTTGGTTTGCATGGCATCAACTGTGTAATCTCATGTGAAAAATATCCACATGTGAAACTTCATGTTAAATATCATCACATGAGGTGATCTAAAACCACATGGTTTCCCATGATTTCACTTGTAAATTAAAATTGTTCATGTGCCAAACATGTGGAAATTTCACATGAAATAATGTAATTTTCCATGTGATTTTTAAGTAAGGGTAGGGTCGGATTGGTGTGGGGTTTGTGGAGTCTGGGGTTGGCTTTTGAGAATTTCTTTGGATTTCTAATGTCTTACTCAATGTTAGAAAAAAGTTTGGTCCAAATCAGATGTTAGGTACTATATTTATTGAATATTATATGAATATTATAAACTATAATGTCCAATTTAATTTCTCAGAGATCAAAATATTTTTCCACAAAATAATGTTGCAAGAATGCTAATATCATCTGTTTCTAACTACAGAAATTATTTCAAAACAATCTGAGATGGTGGGTGTCATGGCTTTCTGAAATGGCATGGAACGACCCTCCCCTTTGTGTCCAACTACAACATGCAGATTGCCATGTTATCTACTGTAATGTATCTCCTACACGAGTTCACCCAGCAGCATAGGAAATAACCTGGAAGACACCACCACCACAGGAAGTTTGCTTAACAAAGAAACTGAAAGGGGGAAAAATGTATACAGTACATCCAACCTCTTTTTACCAGCGATAACTACAGGAGACAATTGGCTTATTTTGTAGCTGAAGTCAACCAATTTCCTCTTACACATCTGCGCTACATAAACAGTGGCGTGTAGGCCAGGGACATTGGCGAGGGCCGATTAATATTCATTAGACCATCCGTTTGGCGCATACCAAATTTGATATTTGATATACTTCTTCTACGCGAGAGAGAGAGGGGCTGACACACCACGGTCTGAACGGATTGGGTGTCGCTGTGTGTTTGTGTGTGTGAATGTTAGTGTGTGCTTGTGTGTTGTGTGTGTGTGTGTGTTATTTATATGTGTGTACAAAGACAAGATGAGAGTTGAGGGCGACAACCAGAACCAATAGATGCCCCCCTTCCCCCCGGCGCACGCTACACAACTATACATCTCCAGAAATATGCCAGGACTTCAGCTGGAATTCCAATGAAGCCAACATGCTGACAGGATGGTGAAACCCTGCTATCTTGTTATGGTTACAGTTGATTAGAAGGGGAATGCAAAAAGACAGAAGATGTCCGTACAGTAGGCCTACGCATAAATACCAGATAACCGCTGACATTATGGTTCACAAAAGATATACAGTAAGCTACATAATCAACACTGGATCTACGATATACTTATACCATGCAGCTGGCATCACTATGTTTGGTAGTTATCTCATCTCCTTAGATTTTATTAGAGCTCATGTCTACGTGCTTTTGTGATACACCTCATTAGGTGCCTTTAAAAAAAAGAAATGTCTGATAGTTTCCCTCAGCATACGGTTCGTCTCTTGTCTGTATAATATTTGGAGTTGGGGCGGGTCTGTCTGCACCCCGAAACGGGGCGGTCTGCTCACTCAACCTCCCGTAGCATTCCAGCCACGCTGAGGCAGGGTCACGACTGGGTTAAGGGGGTCAGCGAGTGGTCAGAGGTTGTGGTGTGTGTTATGTCCCTGTAATCCATGTGTATAATTTCTCTGGTGTGTACATGTTTGTGTAAACCTGTATATTCATACTGTGTGTCTGTTTGTATACAATATCTTAAAAATATTGTGTTAGTGTGTTTGTGTACTGTATAGGGAGGGACCATGGGGGAGTGAATGTGTGTTGGCCTCTAGCAGAAGAATGTCGGGGTGTGTAGAGAAGGCCCATCCGTCTGTTCTGGATGGAGGGATGGGGGAGAGGGTGAAGGATGAGGAAGGAGGTGAAGGGGCGCCCGAGGGAGGTCAGCCAACAGTCAAATCCAAAACCCTGCTCAACCCTGTGCCTCTCTCTGGTCACCACAGCGTTCCTCCTCTCTACAACTCTGTTTCCTCTACACAGGCATAGGCACACACACACATCATCATCTCTCCCTCAAACACAAAACTGTCTGGGTGCTATTTTTAGTTTGAGCCAGCAAAGAAGTGAATAACACGGTGTGTGTTTTTGTGTGTGTGCCTGGCCACTGATACAGTTGGATTCCCCCAGGTCTCTGTAAAAACACACAATGGCTGGCACTCTAGCCCCCATGAATGCACAAAGCCTCCCCCTTTTCTCCTCCTCCTCTCCTCTACTCCTTCTCTCGCTCAGGATGACACCCACCAGAAGGCTCCCACTGTCCTCCAGGGGCTCTGACAAGACCCATAATCTCACCCCGCGCCCAAATGGATAAAAAATGAGGCCACCCTTTTGACCTGTGTCCGGCTTTTCTCCCTCCCTCCCTCCCTCCCTCCCTCCTCCTCTCTTGTAGTCCACAAATCCGAGGTTGATGTCGTCTTGCCAAATGAAACATCTGTACTTTTGTCTGTAATAGAAGCAAATTGGGTTCCATTAATTTCAATTTAGTCAATTCATGAACTGAATGGAAATTGTATTTTTTTTTAAACGTCATTGAAAGTAAGAGTTACTTTTTACATTTTAAAACTGAGTTTTGCTATGACAGCTTGTGGCATCGTGTCTTTCCTATCAGTGACGGCCTTAAGTAGTCTCTAGGCTGGAGGGGGTCGTATAACGTGTTAGAGAGCCAGGAGACTTTGTCTGGAGGGCTTTGAAGCAGAGAGAGAGAGAAAGAGCTAGAGGGAGGAGAGGGAGAGAGTCCAGTACGGCTCCTCTGATTGTGTTTACTCCTCCCTGTCTCCTGCTCTGGGGCTGTAATAGATGGCTTTCGTGTGTGTGTGTGTGTGTGTGTGTGTGTGTGTGTGTGTGTGTGTGTGTGTGTGTGTGTGTGTGTGTGTGTGTGTGTGTGTGTGTGTGTGTGTGTGTGTGTGTGTGTGTGTGTGTGTGTGCGTGCTTCTTTGTATTTCTCTTTGTATCTCTCTTTCTGTTTATCAATATACAGTATCCAGACCTATCTGCAATCTAAATGCTAGGCAGTAAAGCCCAGAGATGGATGGAGAAAAGGAGGAGAGGAAGGAGGACGATATAGTCTGGAGTGTAGGCTCCACCGTCCTCATCATCACTCAACTGGCTGTTTGTTATTCTGCGCTGCTCTCTGGGCCTGTACCGGGAAAACCTGCACTGGGGCATCTATCACTTACACACGCAGATGTATACAGATTAGATACAACTGCACTGTTGGAGCTAGGAACACAAGCATTTCGCTTCACCCGCAATAACATCTGCTAAATATGTGTATGTGACCAATTCTATTTGATTTGATTTGATATATACACCGTACATCCCCACACACTTCAAACACACATACAGGGTCTCAAATACTGTACACTCGCGCACCCAAACACATCTGTACACACATACAGTACACATGTAGTTCTCCCGGATGAATAGTCATATGCACAAACAAATAAGTACCCATGCAGATAGACCACCCCCATACCCATGCAGTCTGATGATTCTAACCAACATATTGTACATACACTAAAGTGAACCAACCTTGCTGTGGTCCAAAAGACAAATGAAGGTTGGAACAGAGGACCAGGTTACACAAACCTGGGGACTCTAAAGCAAATTGTCAGGTTTCAATTGATCAGGTGTGTGTGTGTGGTGTGTGTGTTGAGCAGGTTGAGAAGCACACAGTGTGCTAATCCATCCGGATCAAACACACCCTGGAGAAGGCTCTGCTTCAAGACAAACAGGAGCCTCTACTGTATGTCTTCTCCACACACACACACACACACACACACACAGCCTTCCATACTTAGTGCCAGCCGATCCCTCTCTCTTTCTGTTTCATTTCAGGGTGCCACATATAGGCTCCTTCCCCACTCATTTACATGAGGAAAAAGTCACTCTTAACCACAGAACTGGTTTCAGATTACCCTACACCCCAATACTAACCTGGACCATTAGGTGGGTGAAAATGTATCTGACTCTGTATCAGTGGTTAGGGGCAACTTCTTCCACTGTCTTACAGTGTCCTGGGAGGAGGGAGAAGAGGAGGGAAGAGAGAGGAGGAGGGAAGAGAGAGAAGGAGGAAGATGAGGGAGAGGAGGAGGGAAAAAGGAGAGAAGGAGGAAGATGGAAGAGGAGAGCCATAGGCATTAGTGGGCTGCTGTATTCTCTGCTGAAGCACAGCACTTAACCAATTAACTGGAACAATCAGTGGGCGAAAAGAAATGTATCTGAATCAGATAACCATGAAAAAGCAGACAGAGTGGCCCAGGAGAAGACCAGGCTACTGGAGGTCATCGCATGTGTTTTTCTAGTTATGGGACAAATTATTCTGATATATCTATTTTCCAAACAAGAAAGTGACAGATTTAAAACACACATTGAAATGATATGGTAAATATATAAATCAAATTGGTGTATCATTACTGTAATATTTCGTTTTTTCGAAGCACTGTTATTTTTTAAAACGTAACTTTTACCTTGTCCTATTTCGGCGGAGCTTTTCCAAATAATTCCATTTGTCAATAATTACTCTGAAAACGTTAAATTGATGGTAGATTTCACATCAGAGTGCACAAAATAAAGCAAACCATACATCTTCATGGCAAGTAAATTAATTTAACACTGTTATAGATCACCTTAATACATGTATATTTAATAGTAAAATAATTAATGTTCTAATTATAAATAATAGATTTGTAAACATATGTATTAGGCTAATTCATACGTCTAAAATTGGCACGTTGTAAGCCTATTGCATGCCCTGTGACGGTGGACTTGCGAATATTCAGTGTGCCAATAGTTTTAGGCAGTGTTTTGTTTCACGCTTGTTCAAAATCTATTGATCATTTGATGAAGATGAAAACATATCTTTCTTGTCTAATGAGGGCATGTCTTTTGTTCTATTTTTTTTTGTCTTTGGATGACAGCTGGTAGTCTACTCCAGGCGATAGACACATTCGTTTCCTTCTGACACTTGATTAGACATGTTTGACTAATGGGCCTTATTTTATATTTCTTAAGACTTCACTCACAGCTCGTTGTCCTGCTCTAAAAAGATTATTCTCGATAGCAGCCTTGTTTTACAATTCTACCGCAACATGTAACCTAACTTAATTTGATTCTGATATTTTTATATTCATGACTGCCTTGGCCCTTATATTATACGTTAGCTTCTTGCGCCACAGAATGTGAGTTCAGCGATATCGAAAGTTGTCATATTAACTGAAATTAGCCTAGAGATCTGAAAGTCATATTTATTGCATGCTCATTTCGTGATCAATGCACTGCACTGCTGTAAATGCCTTAGCCTATATTTAAGGGCATTGTTTGATTATTCATATCTGGATATTTGAATCATCATTGTCGTCCAGCGTAGGCCATATGCCTATTGAACTCCATCATATCAATAAGCACCTTTGTTAGACCTGACTCTCTAGGCTAATGACAATTTCACTTCACCCATACACGTTTACAATAAAGACTCGTACGACAATGAATGTGCAATAAACTCTTTACTGCAGACGACGCTGAATTGTGTCAAATCTCCAAGCATATGGCCTCGAGTCGAGAGACATAACCAAAACCCAATTTAGCGCCACCTGCCGTTTTGTGGGCGAAATATTCCCCTGTCATTTTTATTTTAGGCTCACCAATAATGAACCACATTTTTAACACGAGATATGTGGAACTCGTCCATAAACCACATCACTGATTTAAGATTAGTGAATGTCTGTATCCCAGCCCTTGAAACACAATCCAAACTTTTTTCCAGACCCATTATTATCAAAGTTGCTGTGTAACTATGACACTCCCCAAAACATTATTTACCCCGCGGATTCATTACAAAGCCATAAATATTTCAAACTCGTCGGGTTCTTAGAGATCTGGTATGTCAATTAATCAAGAATCTCGGGGCACTCCCAAGTCCTTCTTTTTGATATCCCGTAATTATCGCTTCGACGTGACTGAGATGTATATTTTCCGTCAAACGACACATGCCCGGAACACTTTCCTCGTTGATTGACGAGGCCATAAATAGACATCTTCATGAATTAGAGTAAGCCACTACTGTCTGTTTGTTCAACCAATTGCACGTGAAATGGTCTCACTTCGTGAATAAGCGCAAGAGAGACTGCTTCGGAATTTCCCACAAATCCCAGTGAACGGAAAGGCCTATATATAGGTTAATTTATGTGCGGTTTGCATTACTCATGTCTGGGTGTGATCCTTTTTTTAAATATCAGTTTGGAGGTATCATTGGTGAAGTTTATGACCGTTCGTTATTGTTAAAGTAGTTCAATATGGGCCTTATAGGAACGATGTTATGTTACAGCATGTGTGATATTTATGCCTATAGGCCTATGGTATTATTTATATTTTCAAATATATAAATATATTCTTAATTCACAAACACACACACAAGCCTACACACGGATGTTTTTTCCTTATTGATGATCGTAATATATTTGTTTAGGCCTAGATAATATTAGGCTACAATTCCTTACATCCAATTGTTATTTGAATATGCTAATTATTTATTTTGAACAATCGCTCCATTTTGGGGGTGGAGTAAACTACTTTAGGATAAAGTTTATAAAGGAACCTTGAGTGCCACCTAGCTGCTGCTTGATTGATTTCACCCTCCGGTTGTTTTAATTTAGGAATGATTGTAACATCAATGAATGACCTCAAAATTATAAAAAAGATACAAATGAAATCATATTATTGGGTGTTTACGTGTGAAAGACATTAGTTCTCAGACAAAAGCCAAAAATGCCCTTCTCCCTCCGTATGGCAAAAATGATTCTCAGACCTCAATTCAATTATGATATGCTTTTTGAGTGATTGATTTTTAGCTGATAATGCATAACGTATTAGATTATAATTTCCTAATATTCACATTAGCTAGTTGTTAATCATATCTCCAATATGTTGCATACTCCCTTTTCCCTAAAATGTGTATTTTTTTATGTGAGACCGTAGCCTATAGCCTAAGTTATGCCTGACAAATGCAAATAGTTGCAACATAGTAATTAAACGAATGTAACGCAATTATTGCAGAGCAAACTGCCAATGTCACACTTAAATCGTTCTTTGAGAAAATTACTCCCGTAATGAATTTTTTGTTTTCGTCAGTATAACAAATCATTCAAAATGTTCATTTGAAAATTGATTCGTGAAAATAAACCTCTTTATTGCGTGACTGAAGTTGATTCAAAGTTAAGTGAATAAAACTGACGCAGTAATCGTACAATTACAGACGTTAATACTACACTTTTACACAATCTAGGTTGGGATTCGTTGTTGATATTGATACTGTACATTTGTGATCATCTTCACACACTTTTATGCTGTCTTTGAATTCTCATGCAAGCACGAACCCCTAAATTGTCATAAATGCAAATAACCTATACCCTTGATCATTACTACTGGGACATATATGCATATAGAAAACAATGAGAATTATTAGAGATTGAAATGCTATTTCTGGTGATCGTATTATAGACGGGCATGAATTATATTGTGTCAGGTGCGTGTTTAATATTAATAACTTAATTTAGACAAAATCACAATTGAGCTTTAGGAGCACTTCCGGTGAACGACAGTTTGCTCCATTTTTCGATTAATGAATATAGTCCTAAATTGAAATGGGAAACAAGCCTAACGATTTATTGGGCTTTATTATGTAAATGTAGGATTTTAATAAAACTTGGTCGTGTAAAATAATTAGGTACAAGCCAATGTCAGCTACAGTACCTTACAGGTTTACTGCTTCTAGGCGTATTGTAGCTCCGTAAATGACAACCATTCGATTTTTCAAGCAAGAATTTCGGGAAGGATAGACATAGGCTACATTGACACAAACTTTAGCCAATCATTGGTCACATGATAAATGCTATTCCTTATTCATTACCAAATCTATGCTATAGACCTCATAATATCGAAATGTTCACAATTATTATAATAAAGAAAATACCTGGGGGGGGAACACTTGCGAAAGTGTCTGTCTGTATTGTGCGAGTCGCTGAATGACTGCGTGTGGAGGCTCATGGCACCCCAGTAACAGGCGCTTTTGGACAGACAGCGACAGCAAAGCCACACCGCTACTCACTCTTCCCGCCGTGGGCAGTCAGTAAGTAGCTCGTGCCCAATGTTGTCTCTTGCCAAGGCGCTGGTTAGAGGTCGCGCGTGACCTCTTGGTTACCTCAGCTGAAAACGAGTAGGCTAAGCGAAAGTCATGCCCTGATTTCTCAGGTCGTATTCCAGGGGTCATATTTCGGTAAAAAGTTAAGTGCTTTTGTTTGGTAAGTCGTTTTTGTGTGTGTCTTTAGAATTTGGCAAACTATACGCCACAGTATAAGATGTGATCAAGCAAAAATATCAAGCAGAGAGGGTTTTATTGCGATAGCTTAGGTGGTTATTTTGGTATTTAGCCTTTGCAAAGGCCTAACGTTATATGTGTCATAACATAGCCTATATTCATTTTTGGAGAATCTTAAAATATTAGAAATGTGCTTGTTTTTCGTTACTAAACACACAGGCCCATTATCCTGGCCACAAAAACATTTATGTATTTTAATTTGTCACATTCATTTCAGCCGTTTAGAATTTTACTCCTTAGAATTTTTTAAACAGATGTGAATCTTTTTTGTTTTGTGCAGCAAATAATAAGCACAAAAAAAGTGTCTGGTGTATCATGCATTTTTTTTATTGTTGTAATTTCAATTTCAGTTTTACTGCTGTGGCCACTGCTCCAGTCTTGTTGAAGTTTAAATAAGAGACCTTGCCAAAGTAGTTGTTTATGTTTTATTTTAATGTTTCCTAATGCAGATAACTACGTTGTTGAACTTAAAACAAGTAATATCCACAGTGTTTAAATTCTAAATGTCAAAATGTAATGGTTGATTATGGCTCCAAACCAACATTCCAGTTGTTTTTAGGCTATATGAAAACAAGATATGCATTTGAAAGAAAAATAAACAAAAATGTAATTCGGATTTGATTAGCCTACATAGTTAAATGAGAAACAAAATAATAAAGTCATGCTTTTACTTACATTTCAGTGCAATCATCCATCCTTTGGCAATCTGAATTGCTACAATGGAATAACCTTAATATTGATGAACATTTTGAGTTTAAAGTCCAAAACAGAGGTGTTCAATAAGAAGCAACGCTTGTTGGATAAAAAAAAAAACACAAGTTATAGACAAGTATGGACCCATGGGCCTGACCAGGCTTGCATTTATCTTATAGCAGCGGCTGTGATAAGAGCAAAATGTAGAATCGATGTTGATGGTACAATTAGTTTGAGTCTCTTTTTCCTCTCCATCAACATTACATGGATAATAAACTAGGCCCATAAGATTGCCAGTAGTGCTTATTCAGACTGAGATAAAAGCAAGATTTAATCAAGCATTATGACTTTTGTCAGTTATAGAAAAATTGTTGTAAAAAAATCTCTGGGGTTTACTGAATCAAGACAAGAATAAGTAGAAATTCAGATATTTGTCTTCATGCTTACTTTTATAAGTTAATGCAATGTTTTATATTGTATATTAAAAGACTTAGCTAAGAATACATGTTATTGTAAACGGCCAGAAAAAGCCCCCACAATGTTTCAGAGAGGAAATGAGAACAGGCAGCCACCTCATTTATTTCAGGTAATTTCACCTTCATACATTTTTAACATTTGTATGGGAATATCTGAGTGATACTAAAATTGCCTTGCACTTATTATGTACTGTACTGGTTCTCTCTTGTTCTAGTTTCAGAAAGCCTGTTGTGCTGGACTAGACTACTATGTGTTATGACTGAGCACACCAGCTGTACTGCACTACTTGTTGACCCATTATATACTGTCGGTACTCCTACGGGTACTCCTCTATAGTATCCACTTTAGTGCTGTACTTGAATCTGTTCAATGTTGAGTTTTACAGGCATGCATAGGTCAAAGGTTTCTAATAGGGGAGCTTTATAGTTATATGCTTACTTACTTCATTGTTTATTGGGCATGTTCATTTCACAGTTGTCTTTAAAAAATGGTTTAAGAAAAAAAATCTCTCTCTCTCTCTCTCTCTCTCTCTCTCTCTCTCTCTCTGTATAATAGTGTGTGTGTGTGTGTGTGTGTGTGTGTGTGTGTGTGTGTGTGTGTGTGTGTGTGTGTGTGTGTGTGTGTGTGTGTGTGTTTTTGTTTGTTTTTGTTTGTGTTTGTTTGTGTGTTCGTGCATGTGAAAATGAATCCAAATCCTTTTGGACCAAAACCAGCTCTGACAGGGTTCCTCAAAATCCATGAAATTGAAACCAATAAAATACATCTCTCACAACATGTACAACCACTCACTTTCCCATGCAATATCATTTTAAAGAGGCTCTTTGATTTTTAGGGTGGGCCATGATTGCAGTCATCTTGTCTCTTTAACAGCACTCCATACACACCAACACTAATCTGAGAAAAAGGAGAGAGAAAAAAGGAGCAAGCGCCACATTTCCAATATAACAAAATAAAACAGAGAGGTGGAGAGAGAGGGAAAGAGAGGAAGAGACAAGATGGGGAGATAGAGAGATGGATAGTACGAGACAGAGGGGGAGCGATAGTGAGAGAGAAAAAAAGAGAGAGCGATGAGATCCAGATTTCCCCCGTTCCTGCTCTGGCACACTCCCACCTGAGAGCTAGTGATTTGAGCTTAATTAGCCGCCAATGATGGAAAGGTCAACATCTGTGCAGTCTGGGCCAGGGACAGTGTGAGTTACTGCCTCGCCAAGAACCTCGACATCTTGCCACTTTACGGTCGTGCGCACACCGACATTTACAAGCTTTTGTTTCTGAGCCCTCGCCATCGTTCTGTTGACGCCATGAAATGCATGAATCTTCACGTTTTTTTCTCTTTTTCCCCACTTTTTAAATTTTTATTTCTGTTGTAGCTTGTTCAGAAAGTTCAGCACTTTCTAATCAGGTGTTGGTTTGGATCCTGTCCTTGGGAGAAGTGGGGGCTTCTATGAGATTTATCCTTTTCTTGCATTTCTCATCTCTGTCCACAATAAGTTTGGGAGTACAGTCACAGTGGTAACAGGAAGAAAGTGTGTTTTCGGGGGAGAGTGTAAGACTGGATGTGTAGCCGAATGAGTGCTTTTGTTGAAGGCCAGCAATTCCAGAACTGAAGGGGCCTTCAATGGATCCACTGTAATATATGAGTAAACCTAGTAAACCTGAGACTCTCACTCCTCACAGCCCCCCAACACACACATGCCCCCCCAATATCTCTCTTTCTCAACCTCTTTTTTTTCTCTCACACACACACCAATGCTCCTCCTTCTTACACATCATCCCTAAACTCCTTCACAATGGCATTCAGTCAGTCAGAATTGATTCACCTATAGTAACATCCACCTCACCCAGAGCAGACGAATGCAATAACAAGATGTCTGCAGGTCCCTCTCTCTGCCTCACTCTCTCTGCTCAGATGGGTGCCCCGCTTTGAGCCAAGTCAAACACAAACACACGGCTGCCATAGCTCACAGCTCGCACTTACTGTGCCCCCAGAACACATACACACATGCTCGCACGTGTGCACATGCTCGCACACACACACACAATGATGTGATTTATTTTTTATATTTGCATAGTGTCACATTTTTTATTTATTTTTTATTTAACTAGGCAAGTCAGTTAAGAACAAATTATTATTTGCAATGACGGCCTACCCCAGCCAAATCCTAACGATGCTGGGCCAATTGTACGTCGCCCTATGGGACTCCCAATCACAGCCGGATGTGATACAGCCCAGGATCGAACCAGGGTCTGTAGTGATGCCTCTGAGGCACTGAGATGCAGTGCCTTAGACCACTGCGCCACCAAGAGCCAAGTTGGTATTATGCCATTAAGTAACTGTGTGCTAGTTTTTACTGTGTGAATCTGAATGTGTCTCTGTGTTTGAGACTGACACGTGTCTACAGTTTGAGTATCTATGTATGTGTGACTGTATGGAGAAAGAGAGTGTGAGATCATGTTTGTGTCTGAGAGGGTTTGGTCCACTAATTATGGCTGTGGTTCTCCAGCTAGCGCTCAAATAAGTTTCCACTTGTGTCATTATACCGTCCCTCTGCCAGGTTTTCTCTGTAAAAATGACTCTGACCGTAATTTAGTCTTGAGGTAGATTTTGTGTGTTTATTTTGCTCTGGAAAACTGACATTTTTCCACTTGAGTAATTTAACAGTGCCTTGCTATTTAAACATTGAAGGAGTAAAATAGGACGCCTTTAGAAAAATCATGTGATTTATTACTATGCATAAAATGTAGTCTCCCATTAGATCGATGTCAATTTACAGTGTTAATCTCCTGTGAGTCAATGTATCCTAACATAGATGTTAGCACAGCATTTAAAATCTAAACATAGGATTACAGTAGTCAGAATATGGAACAGTACAGTGAAATAGGAAGGTTATAAATCGCAGGCAGTATAACACTGAACTACTCTTGGCTTCCCATCACACACATCCACACAACACACCCTTAAAATAGTGTGCTGTAAATACTGTAAAACACAGACATGAAGGATAGGAAACCTGTAGAAAATGTCCCAAAAAGGAAACATCCCTAGAAGACAAACATGTTTTCATTTCAGAGTCATGAATGATGCTCTATAGTGAATGTAGTACAGCGGTATCTACATATCTGTCATCTTGTAAAATCATAAATTCTTGAATTTCCTATAAATTAAGGGTATCCCACAGCATAGGGGCAATTGGAAGTACATGTACTGTAACATAAAATGGATGCCACATTGTGTATTTACAGTGTACTCGAATATGCTGTATCCAGAGGGAAGACCAGTCTCAGCTTTTGATTGCAGATGGTGTCCCACCAACAAGAGACACGGTATATGTATAGCTACTGCGTTATTATGGCTGTTATTTTTATATAACAACAGTTTAGATGGCAGAGAATGATATAATTTACTGCCAGCTGTGTGCTGGGAGTGGACAGTTAGGTCAGGTGCAGGGGTGGGTTGGAGAATCGCACGCTCAGGAGTTGCGTGACTTTGGGGAAGAGAATATCGTGCATGAACAGAATGATGAAAGAGAGTGTGTGTGTGTGTGGCACCTGCCCAGGATTCTGGCATCGGGCCGAGGAGGGGAGGGGGCAGGGCGAGGTTGTGTCCTCTCACTCCACCAGAGGGGCAATCTCGTGAAAAGTGGTGAAGGTTGTTGGCAGCCCCCTTCTCCCCCGTCCCCATCAATGTCTATGAAGCATCAGGACACCTCTGGGCGGGACAGATTTACACCCAGATTTACACCCTTTAGGGGGACAGATTTACACCCTTCCCTTCAAAGCACACTCTCGCCAAAGGGGCCCTGTGTTTTTGTTCCTCATTCCACATGGGCATCCTTTGGAAGACGGGAAACAAAGTCACAGAAGCGCAGCAGCGCCGCAGCTGCCAAGCGACACCTTTATCTCCCTCCTGAGCAAAATGAGCGAAAATACATTCTAAAAGGAAAAACGCTGAAGCCGTGCTTTCTTCCCTCCTTTTCTCCTTCTTTCCATTTGAACCTTTTTGTGCTTTGACAGTAGCCCAGCAGGACAGCGAGTGAGAAAAAGAGCTAACTGACCAGATTGAGAGGAATTTACGAGCAAACAGATCCCAGGAAAGAAGAGGACATGGGGATGGAGAGTGGAGTAGAGTAGAGTGGAGTGAGTGGGTGGGTGAGTAGGGGGAGGGTGGTTGAGGGGTTGATGGCGAGCAGAGCAGTTGGCGGTTGGACGTTGTTTACGACACCCTGTTTTTGAGCTCAGCCGGAGGAGCAGGCCCCAGTCGTGTGTTTACCATGGATACGCTGGGCCGAGTTTTATAGCAGGGAACACAGCAGGAGGTAACACGGGGTGGAGGGGAAGGATATGGAGGCTGGAGTGGAGAGAGGAACCCCCCCCCAATCCTCCCGTCTCCTTCCCCCCTAACCAGCAGGGGACTGTGGCCTTTCATTTTCCACCTATTGGATTGGATGGTGGGTAGCGGGGGAAGGGGGGAGGAGTTCACAGAGGAAGTGGAGCTTCTGACCTTTGACCTCTCACGGGGTCGTCTGGGCTCTGGACGGGGTACTGTGCTGCAACTCTGTCACACCAGAGATACAGCAGGTAAATATTCACTGACAGAAAAACACACCTGTGAATGGAGGGTTATTGAACTTTCTCCATCTGTCCATTTGTTTTGGCCTTCCAGCCTTTAGTGCATTTATGCTTTTTCACAGCTATTTTGTCCTGTAAAACTTTTTTGAACTTATCTTTTCCTCTCTTTTCTATGGTCCCTTCCAGCCTCTTCCCTGTCTCTCCCCATATCTCCCTTTATATATTTTCCCTCTTTTCAATATCCTCCTTTACTCCCCCCCCAAGGAGTTGCTTGTTCTTAAATCTCTTTTTTTGTTGTTGATTCAGCTGAGAGGAGCTCTGTGTCATCTGGCCCATCTTATAGATGCGGGGCGGCTGTGCTCTACTGTGCCACAGTGATTGTGTGCGTAGTTACACATGTGAATGGGCTGCTGTAAATCCACCCAGGAGATTTAGGGAGCTCCAGACAGTGCCTAGTGCTGTCTGAGGGGAGCCTTTTCTCTTCAGCGCAGCGCAATGACAGGCTGTAAATTCCTCCCCGGCTGGACCCTGGATCAAAGGAATGATGGCTTCCCTCCCTCCCAGAGAACTGGCTGGGCTGCCTGGTTCTATATCTTTCTCTCTCTCTCCCTCTCTGGCTATTTCTCTCATAGTTTTTCACACACACATCTCAGAGAAAGTTTTTATCCCGTTTAGATTTTTTTTTTGTCAATGCAATGCCTGCACATGACATGCAATGTATAACATGCTAGTAGAAAGATATAAGAAAACTGTTTGGAATTATGTTGGAGAAAATAAATTATAGGGTCAAAAATTACAATTGATTGAAACGCCTGTGTTAAAATGTGAATACAGTGAGGATGCAGACTTTTAAAAAAACAGTCACTAACAAGAAAGAGACAAAATAACATCTCCATGTAATCACAGGTAATAATAATCACATTATGCTGTATAAGAGCATTAGAGACAGCTTTAGCCTCCACTGTAGCTGTATATTGCTCTCTGCGGTGTGATGCTCTCTACGACGCTCCCCCCCCCCCCCCCCCCCTCTCTCTCTCTCTCATAGTCTGCTATTGCCCCTTGCCACTTTCTTTTACACTCCATTGCACAGTGTGACTATATAATCAAACTAACTACATAATATTGCTATGTCAATCACACTCTCACTTACATTACAGGAGTCACTTGAATCTTAATAGCTCACTCTATGTTTGCGTCTCAAATTGCACCCTTTCCCCTAAATAGTGCACTATAGCTCCAGCTCTATGGAACTCTATAGCTTTGTGTATTAGTTAGCGCCCTATAGTTCCTTACTGTATCAGTCTGAGGTTGGTTAATTTAAACCAACACACCAACTTCTCTCTCTCTGAACTCTGAACTTGGCTTCCTCATGAATTAAATTCTGCTTCCTGCAGCCCCAAATGACCCTGAGTCGTACGCACGCACTCATTTTTCAAATGTGGTCGTATGAGCAGGAAGTACCCTGAAAGAGAATACTTCTCTCCTATATGTTTTCAATTATTACAGCATGTATTGTCTCTTTTAGCTAAAGATGTACATCCATTGAAGCTGGTTACTTTGTAATACTGTCATGAAACGTGTTCCTATGCTGAGTGTAGTGTTTTGCCTAGCTGGCATGATGGCGCTAGAAATACAGTAACAGAGCAGAGAGCCTTATAGTATTAGGATGTAGCCCTACTCTCTGCCTTCAGTTAGCCCTGGGGCCATGTGCCCTCCACTAGGTTTGGCCATCCCTCTTCCTCCATTAAAACACAATCAACTTACAGGGAAGACTGGGAGGGATGGATGGAGTAGTGGGAGGGATGGAGAGGCAGGAGTAGGGATCGATCGGCCCTCTGTTTCTCTTGCAAACCAATACATCTATATTTGTTCATTGCTTTAACCCCACCTCCCTCTCTTTTTGCTAATTTTCTCATTCTCCCTCTTTCTTTATCCATGCCCATCTTTATGGGTTTTCTTCTGTGCTCCCTCTAACTGTATCTACCTCCCCTCCTTTACTCTCTTTTCTCTATACTCCCCCTCCTTTTTCTCTCCCTCTAACACTCTCCATCATTGTATCTCTCTCTCCCTTACTCCCCTGTCTCTTTCTCTCTGTGCTGTGTGTGTGTGTGCTTGTGTGTGTATGTGTGACAGTAGCCTCCCCATTGCTGTAATGAGGAGAAATGTGTCAGTGTAGCAGGTTTGGGGGGTGTAGGAGGGAGGGCGATGGAGGAAGGGAGGGAAGAGAGAGGTGTAGTGTGCAGGCCGGGGGCCCCATCAGGCGGATCTTATGTCCCCTAATGAGCAGCAGCGGCGGCGGCAGCCATGGCAGCCACACTCACTCTCTGTCTCCCACAGCTCAGCCCCCTCCCCTCCTCCTCGGCCCCTGGGGGCCCCCGCTGCCTTCTGTTTCACCTCACCACCAGGGTTCACAGAGAGGTCAGAGCCCAGACACACTTCCTGTTGAAAAGGAGAGAGAAAGCCCTCTCTCTATCTTTCGCTCTCTCCGCATCCTCCCCTTTGTAAATGTGTGCGTGAGAGAGAGAGAGCGAGAGAGAGGACCTCGTACAGGGGAGAGGGAGGGCAAGATGAAGAAGTAGACAAAGGGAAACAGAGTTCTTGGAGAAGAGGGTGGAGGGACTAGAGTCTCTGCTCTAGCTATGCACCACAATAAATCATAACGTCCCTGTACACTTAGCCACAGCCTCACACTCACACACTTGCCCCTTACTTCTGACCTGCCCAGCACACACACTCCTCATCTCGCATGGCTCCAGCCCTCGGCCACTGCGATATGAGCTGCTACAGTGACTGATTCCCACCACTGTCTGGCAGCTTCTGGTTTAACCTGCCTCTGACAGACAGACGCAAGGTGCTGGCTGATGCTTCGTGAAACTAACCCTAACTCTGTTGTTTTGACTCCTCTGTGACAGAGACACACAGACGGTGTCCCAAATGGCATACTATTCCCTTTATAGCGCTCTGGTCAAAAGTAGCTCACTATGTAGGGAACAGGGTGCCATTTGGGACCCACTACTTTACTTAATCCTGGGTGGAGATAGATAGGTTGGGCAGAGTATGGTTAGGAACGTATGGATTGACAAGGACACTCCAAATTACCGTGCAACCTCAAAGCGGCCCTGTTTGAACTGTACTGTATCTATTCAATGGTCCAATTTCACCACCCGAACTTCACACTCACATGAATGCGCATACATCTCCAGGCTGACTCCAGGTTGCCTGCCTGGGGGGACATCAGTCGAGGCGCAACTCACCGCTCACGGGGCTTCAGTGTTTTCCCACAAACTGTCTCCAGAATAGGTTCAGTTTTAATAAGCCTAATGTGAAATACTGTACGTACATGTGCAGAATGAAAAATAAATAATGGTACACTAGGCTACTGGATGCAGTGAAAATCAGAAGCTGGAGAATACTGTATTGAGAGTTCCTGCTGTGTTGACATGCACACACACCCTCCCGTCCAACAGCATCAAAATCACGCTCTCAACTAACTGGTTGTGGAAATTTCCACTCCTATGGCTGATCACTCACCCATCTGTTTCCCTCAGTCCTGTTTTGTGAACAATTCTCGTTGTCAAACTCTGAGTGCAATATCACACACACACACACATAAACAAATAGTCTTTCAGCCACCCCACTCCTCCCTTTTCCGCCCGTACCAAAATGCAAATGGAGTGGATGTCTAGATTTGTAACAACAGTGACATTAATGCTAATGGCTGCCGCGCTAACCGTAATGGCCGACAACTCCGCGTCAGTGTTCCTGGGGAGCCGGCCTCGGTGAAATATGGACGGCAGTGAAATCTAAATCTACTTAGCATTGATTTTTCCGTTTCGATGAAAATGCACAACGTACGTTGAGGGCTCCCCTTAAATCAATTGAGGGCCGTGGAAAAAGCCCCCTGCTGGCGTTTTTATGGCCAGGGGCCGCCCGGGGGCCGCCAGACACCTTAATCGTCCCCTGGTCCCGGACGCGACGCCAGCACTGTTCCAGTTACAGGACAATATCGTGTATGTATTGAGCGCACTCTGGCAAAAGCGAGGCTAAGTGTTCTGCAAATGGACATTTCCTTTTGGCTACATGCGTATCTACTTCAGGATTGGAAGATGGGGCTCTCTCTCTCCTCTCTGGATGGAGAGGAGACACACTGGCTGGAGGGATGGAGAAATGGACGTGGAGAAGTGTATGTGTGTATGCGTGTGTGGGCGGTGGTGTGTGTGTGTATCCTCCAACTATTCTGATATTGCGAGGACAGTGATGATGTATACTAAACATCAATATAGAACCATCCGTCCATAAGCATGCAGTGACAACAGCCTCTCTGACAGTGAAGGACTAAATAGAAATAGTCTCTCAATATTTCCAGGCACGCAGCACCAAAATAATAATGATAGATATACCTACTATCAGCTCGAGACACCATCTGGTCCAAGTTAGCGTCTATCTATAATTCTTCATTCCTTTACTGTACCTTTCTCTTTTTTTTCCCCAGCCCTTATGATAACCTATCATTCCCCATTTAAAATGCATTCTTTACCATGGCTTGTTTTGTGATGAATGCCATTGATCCCGTTGATGTTGTCAAGCAACGACACAGTTTAGTCACGTGACTTTTCAGTATCACTGTAGGGTGGGTTACTGTATATTCTGTATGTACAGTATCTTTAAATATATTTTGAAGGTAGTTTCAGACTTTATTGAACAGATAGAAAGAGAAGACAACAGTGTGGAAAGATAGAGGTTGTGTCAAAGTGCAGTAGACTGGAGTTGAACCTATGGCAACACTGTAGACGTGTGTCGGAGGCAGCAGCTTAGACCGCTAGACCACCGTATGCATCTTTGCGTCCTTTCTTTTACTTATGTGGATTTGGTTTGTTGTGTTTGATTCCCTCTGCCACTGCTGGGATGTAAATGTCATTGGGTTTAAGGAATATACTTTTCAGTATAAGTAAAACATATTGTTATTATGGTTGTTATTATTCTGTTTAGCGCACTAGTGCTTCCTTGGAGACAGTCTGTCCATGACCTCCCAGTGACCCTATATGAGCATGCGACCTCGGTTTAACCCCTGTAGAGAAGAGAAGAGAACTGGACAGATGAGCTGTAGCCTAATTGAGAGAGTGTGTGTGTGTGTGTGTGTGTATGTGTGTAGGAGGGCGGGTGGGCTGTTGTGTGATGGCGAGGGGACACCATTGTCTCACTCACACTCACTTCGTCTCCCTTTTCTCGACATCACCATGGTATCCTTTCTCCTCTCAGTCCTCTCTTTGTACATGTTAGTGTGTTTCTGTCGAACACACACACACGTCTGTATGTTCAGTTAATCTGTCCAGTGAGTGATACAGCAGGACTATGACCTCAACAGAGGAGAGAAGAGACAGTTTCCTGACTGGATTACAGTTTTGTTATCCAGTATGTGGTACATTTTCACCTCTAAGCACAAAAATCTAAACAGAGCATCAAAATGGCTGTTTCAAAACTCTAAACACATTTTCAATTTACTGAGTACAACAGACCAATTCACAGTCACTTGATCACTGCACCAAATCACACTTTCAATTTGGATACATATTCAATCTGAGTATATACAGTGGGGAGAAAAAGTATTTGATACACTGCCGATTTTGCAGGTTTTGCTACTTACAAAGCATGTAGAGGTCTGTCATTTTTTTCGTAGGTACACTTCAACTGTGAGAGACAGAATCTAAAACAAAAATCCAGAAAATCACATTGTATGATTTTTAAGTAATTAATTTGCATTTTATTGCATGACATAAGTATTTGATCACCTAACAACCAGTAAGAATTTCAGCTCTCACACACCTGTTAGTTTTTCTTTAAGAATCCCTCCTGTTCTCCACTCATTACCTGTATTAACTGCACCTGTTTGAACTCGTTACCTGTATAAAAGACACCTGTCCACACACTCAATCAAACAGAATCCAACCTCTCCACAATGGCCAAGACCAGAGAGCTGTGTAAGGACATCAGGGATAGAATTGTAGACCTGCACAAGGCTGGTATGGGCTACAGGACAATAGGCAAGCAGCTTGGTGAGAAGGCAACAACTGTTATTATTAGAAAATGGAAGAAGTTCAAGATGACGGTCAATCACCCTCGGTCTGGGGCTCCATGCAAGATCTCACCTCGTGGGGCATCAATGATCATGAGGAAGGTGAGGGATCCGCCCAGAACTACACGGCAGGACCTGGTCAATGACCTGAAGAGAGCTGGGACCACAGTCTCAAAGAAAACCATTAGTAACACACTACGCCGTCATGGATTAAAATCCTGCAGCGCATGCAAGGTCCCCCTGCTCAAGCCAGCGCATGTCCAGGCCCGTCTGAAGTTTGCCAATGACCATCTGGATGATCCAGAGGAGGAATGGGAGAAGGTCATGTGGTCTGATGTGACAAAAATAGAGCTTTTTGGTTTAAACTCCACTCACCGTGTTTGGAGGAAGAAGGATGAGTACAACCCCAAGAACCGTGAAGCATGGAGGTGGAAACATCATTCTTTGGGGATGCTATTCTGCAAAGGGGACAGGACAACTACACCGTATTGAGGGGAGGATGGATGGGGCCATGTATCACGAGATCTTGGCCAACAACCTCCTTCCCTCAGTAAGAGCATTGAAGATGGGTCGTGGCTGGGTCTTCCAGATGACAACGACCCGAAAAACACAGCCAGGGCAACTAAGGAGTGGCTCCGTAAGAAGCATCTCAAGGTCCTGGAGTGGTCTAGCCAGTCTCCAGACCTGAACCCAATAGAAAATCTTTTCAAATCAAATCAAATCAAATCAGGGAGCTGAAAGTCCGTAGTGCCCAGCGACAGCCCCGAAACCTGAAGGATCTGCTGCAGTGTGTGCAAACCTTGTCAAGAACTACAGGAAACGTATGATCTCTGTAATTGCAAACAAAGGTTTCTGTATCAAATATGAAGTTCTGCTTTTCTGATGTATCAAATACTTATGTCATGCAATAAAATGCAAATTAATTACTTAAAAATCATACAATGTGATTTTCTGGATTTTTGTTTTAGATTCCGTCTCTCACAGTTGAAGTGTACCTATGATAAAAATGACAGACCTCTACATGCTTTGTAAGTAGAAAAACCTGCAAAATAGGCAGTGTATCAAATACTTGTTCTCCCCACTGTATTTGATAACTGCTGAACACTGTACAATTATATATTTTTTACCTCATCAATGTATCAGTGTGACATCATTTATGATAGTGGGTAAAACAATATCATATATGAATGTGGCTGTAAATACTCCATCATTCTCCATCAGCCAGTGTGCTTCAATAGGACAAAGTAGAAAGCGTCAGTGTAGTGCTAAAATACCTGTATTGTATATAACAACATATTCCACTCATTATAGGAATTTCATTGATACACTGTACCCAGCTAGCACAAAACGTTCTGAGCACCATATGTTTCTTAGAGCTTGGTGAGAGCGTGGTTGTTCTATGGTTATTTTGCATACAACCTTCCCACAACTTCCTGGGAATGGGGCTGGATATTTTCTTGGTCATTACTTTAACAAAATGTTTCCTAAAAGATCAAACATGTTTATATTTCTGGTAATGTTCTAGGAACGTCCTCCAACTGGTTTGACGTTGGGAATATTCTCAAATAGTTCAGAGAAAGTTAAGAAACAACGTTCTAATATGGTAATTTCAGTACTTCAGCATAACGTTTTCTACAGGTTTCCTCATGGTTCTATTTAAAGTCATGTTATCAGAACATTCTGAGAACAGTAATAAACAATGTTCTTCTGTGGGAATTTCAGTACTTCAGCATAATATTTTGCAGGTTTCCTCATGGTTCTCAGAACATTAACAAAACGTTCCATAAAAACCACAAGAAAACATTAATAACATTTAAAGAATGTTCTAACAATGTTATTTAAAAACAGGCCCACTACAACAGTAGAAGGCCTGATTACCAACAATGACGAGACAGCCTACAGGGAGGAGGTGAGGGCCCCGGTGGAGTGGTGCCAGGAAAATAACCTCTCCCTCAACGTCAACAAAATGAAGTTGCTGATCGTGGACTTCAGGAGACAACAGACGGAGCACGCCCCTGTCCACAACGACGGGACTGCAGTGGAGAAGGTGAAAAGCTTCAAGTTCCTCGGCGTACACATCACTGACAATCTGAAATGGTCCACCTACACAGACAGTGTGGTAAAGAAGGTGCAACAGCTCCTCTTCAACCTCAGGAGGCTGAATAAATTTGGCTTGGTCCCTAAGACCCTCACAACCATTTACAGATGCACAATTGAGAGCTTCCTGTAGAGCTGTATCACCGCCTGGTAATGCAACTTCACCACAAGCAACCGCAGGGCTCTCCAGAGGGTGGTGCGGTCTGCCCAACCCATCACCGGGGGCACACAGCCTGCCCTCCAGGACACCTATAGCACCCAATGGACTGTGTTTGTGCAAAAAGTTTCTGTGAAAAAACAGTGTTGCCAGCTCAAATGCTGATTGTTGCGTCAATCAAAACTGGACGTTCTAAATAAGCGTTCTAATCACACCGGTTTGAGAGTCCAAGGACCACTGTAGAATGATCACAACTGCCCTATGTACATAGACATGGAATCACTGGTCACTTTAATAATGGAACACTAGTCACTTTAATAATGTTTATATACTGTTTTACTAATTTCATATTTATATACTGTATTTGACTGTATTTTAGTCAATGCCACTGACATTGCTTGTCCCAATATTTATATATTTCTTAATTCCATTATTTTACTTTTAGATTTGTGTGTAGTGTTGTGAATTGTTAGATACTACTGCACTGTTGGAGATAGGAACACAAGCATTTTGCTACACCTGCAATAACATCTGCTAAATATGTATACAATATGTATATACAATTTGATTTATATACACATTCCATTCTCAGCATCAACAAAGCTCTCTCTATCCTCTGTCTTGTTAAGTGTGTTCAGGTGTGTTGGCCGCTCCCACTAATTGGCCACACTTGATCTTAATGAGTGCTTGTTTCCTTTGGAATGGGGTCTGTTTGAATAGAGTAAAATTAACATCTTTGTATGAGTTAAAAAAACATGGCATGCTAGCTCCATGCTGGTGGCGCAGTGGACTAATTCCATGGATAGAGAACAGAATATAATTGGTTTGAATCTCACTGATGCTGTGCCATTATTTAAAAAAAATGCATGATTAATGGCTAAGCAAATTAATTTCCATGTGTCTTATCTGTGCTTGAAGTTCAAAACAGTTAATCTGTTACGTGTGTTCCCTCTCTCATCTCTCGGTCACCAGGCTGCTCGTTATGGCGCACACCTGTCACCAGCGTTACGCGCATAATGACACTCACCTGGACTCCATTACCTCCTTGATTACCTGCCCTTTATATGTCACTCCCTTTGGTTTCTTCCCCAGTCGCCATTGTTGGTGTTTCATGTTGGTGCCCTGTTCATGTTTCTTGTTTTGTTAATTTATTTATTAAATGTATTCCCTCCCTGAACTTGCTTCCCGTACATCGTTACATAATCCAAACTAAGCAAGCAGTGTTATTAACAGTCTTATTGAAACATTCAGTGAAAGTTTTAAGGACGTTATTCAAAAACCTCCAAATAATCTTTACGTTTTGTTCAAAACATTCACAACATTTAGAGAATGTTTCTCGGAATGTTGTTTAATTACCTTCAAATAAGGTACAATTTCCGTTCTCAGAATGTTAATAAAACCTCCCAG
Source organism: Oncorhynchus clarkii lewisi (assembly GCF_045791955.1). NCBI lineage: Eukaryota > Metazoa > Chordata > Actinopteri > Salmoniformes > Salmonidae > Oncorhynchus > Oncorhynchus clarkii. The sequence continues at coordinate 67,928,551 of NC_092158.1, read as the reverse complement.
CAAAACATTCAGTGAACCATAATAAACGTTCTCAGAAATTCCATGCAACCTAAAAATATACCTTCCCAGAACAGGCGAAATGTTCACTTCTGTTCTCAGAACATTTAAAAACATTCAGTTTTACCGTCATGAAACTTATATGACTTTGTTCCCAGAACCAATGGGAAACCAACAACGTACATTTCCACAACTTCCAAGGAACCAAATTTGCTAGTTGGGATTTTTCAAAACACTGAACTGATAACACTTGTTTTATGTTCAGAACCTTTGATTGTACATTCATTGGAGGTGAACATATATTTCACCCCCGAGTCATTCATGCAAAATCAACGTTTTCCTTAAAATACCAAGAGAACATTTCAGTTAGTCACCAATACATCAGATAATGATAGACCCATTTAGTCATTTTAACTAACCTTTAATCAAATAGCAAAAAATACAAGATACATTTTTCTAACTTTTTTAGAAGGGCTGAATAGAAGGAATATTGTAGATGGTGAAAAACATATTTTTACCATTGTTTTTGCAAACATATTTTTTGTGTCCAATGGCAGGTTGTGAGCATGGAGAGAAATACAGTATGTCAGTCTTACACTTTCATTATCTTTATATAGTACACACGTAGGACAAATCATCAGGGGTGTTGTAGCAGTATTGTAGGGGTATTTTAGCAGTAGGCTACAGTAAAAACATATTGGTGTAGCATTGGTGGGATACAATGCAGCATTCTTCAAGATCACCTTTTCTATGTGAATTGATACAGTATCGCCTGTGTCTCTGCTTGACAAAATTCATCAGCTTACAATGTATCAATAAAATTAGGATAATGAGTGGAATATATTGTTATATACAACCCAAGTATTTCAGCAGCATTGTACATACACTACACTATAATTCCAAATGTTAGCAGATAGTGACTCTTTCCAATTTGTCCTATTGAAGCACACTGGCTAATGGAGGATGATGTATTATTTACAGCCACATCCAAACATTACTTTGTTTTACCTTCCAAAGTAAATTGATGTCAATTGATACATTTATGATGAACAAATATAGAATTTTACAGTATTCAGGAATCATCAAAACTATACTGACAGTACAAAATATTAGAAACACCTGTTATTTCCATGACAGAGTGACCAGGTGAATCCAGGTGAAAGCTATGATCCCTTAAGAATGTCACTTGTTAAGTCCACTGCCATCAGTGTAGATGAAGGAGGAGACAGGTTAAAGAATGATTTTTAAGCCTTGAGACAATTGAGACATGGATTTTGTACTGTATGTGTGCCATTCTGTTGTTTAATGGGAACGACAAAAATATTGAAGTGCCTTTGAACTGGGTATGGTAATAGGTGCCAGGCGCACCAGTTTGAGTGTCAAGAACTGCAACGCTGCTGGGGTTTTCATGCTCAACAGTTTCCTGTGTGTATCAAGAATGGTCCACCACCCAAAGGACATCCAGCCAACTTGGCACAACTTGGAGTCAACATGGAGCCAGCATGCCTGTGGAACGCTTTCGACAGCTTGTAGAGTCTGTTGAGGCAGCTCTGAAGGTAAAAGGGGCTTGAATTCAATACTAGGAAGATCTTCATAATGTTTTGTACACTCAATGTATATAAGTAAACTAGGCACTATACCTTTTTGGTTCAGTAGTTATCAGTTTTGAGCACTTTGATTACGAAGATCCCCGCATATGCTCTCTCTAATTCTCTTTCTTTCTCTCTCTCGGAGGACCTGAGCCCTAAGACCATGCCCCAGGACTACCTGACATGATGACTCCTTGCTGTCCCCAGTCCACCTGACCGTGCTGCTGCTCCTGTTTCAACTGTTCTGCCTTATTATTATTCGACCATGCTGGTCATTTATGAACATTTGAACATCTTGGCCATGTTCTGTTATAATCTCCACCCGGCACAGCCAGAAGAGGACTGGCCACCCCACATAGCCTGGTTCCTCTCTAGGTTTCTTCCTAGGTTTTGGCCTTTCTAGGGAGTTTTTCCTAGCCACCGTGCTTCTACACCTGCATTGCTTGCTGTTTGGGGTTTTAGGCTGGGTTTGTGTACAGCACTTTGAGATATCAGCTGATGTACGAAGGGCTATATAAATAAATTTGATTTGATTTGATTTTGATTTGATTAAGTGATAGTTAAATGTATTGTTGACAAATGACAAGCAAAGTAATGTGAATACAGCATTATGAAAAGCAGAAACATAAATTGAATATGTATCCAAAATTAAAGCGTGATTTGGTGTAGTGAACAAGTGACTGTGAATTTGTTTGTTGTACTCAGTCAATTGAAAATGTGCTTAGAGTTTTCAAACCTGCACCATTCTGATGATCTGTTTACATTCGTGTGCTTAGAGTTGTGATAATGTACCATATTGTACAGTACTGTACTTTTGAAAATTGCATCAAAGTGATTGAAAAAAACTTTGCTCTATAAGGATAATGAAAGTGTAAGACCAGCCAATTTCTTAACATTCTGACAACCTGCCTTTGGATAGAAATGATTAAGAAAAATGTCATGTGAAGTTATAGTATAATACTGTATGTAAAATGATCAGCACCAGCCCATGATTCTTTTTCTCACAGCGTCACAAAATAAAATACAGTTGAGTCATCATCTTATAAAGTAATTTACAATGCTTTATCAATAAGACGTTTAATAGACTACTGAGATGTATGATATTCAGTAAATAAGTTGGTACATCTAACGCACAGTAGGTTACTATGGGGAGGAAAGCACATAATAATGGCCAGAACGGCGCAAATGGAATGGCATCATACACATGGAAACCATGCAAAAACAGGTTTTTAGAAATGTTTGCCCCCCCAAAATAACCCCCCGAAATATCACATTTACATAATTATTCAGACCCTTTACTCAGTACTTTGTTGAAGAACCATTGGCAGTGATTACAGCTCTTTTTTCAGGTCTCAGCTATTTTCAGGTCTCTCCAGATATGTTAGATCGGGTTGAAGTCCAGGCTCTGGCTGGCCCGCTCAAGGACATTCAGAGACTTGTTCCAAAGCCACTCCTGCATTGTCTTGGCTGTGTGATTAGGGGCACTGTTCTGTTGGAAGGTGAACCTTCACCCCAGTCTTAGGTCCAGAGAGCTCTGGAGCAGATTTTCATCAAGGATCTCTCTGTATTTTTCTCTGTTCATCTTTCCCTCATTCCTGACTAGTCTCTGAGTCCCTGCCACCTAAAAACATCCCCAAAGTAATGATGCTGCCACCACCATGCTTCACCGTAGGGAAGGTGACAGGTTTCCTCCAGAGGTGATGCTTGGTATTCAAATCAAATCAAATTAAATTTGTCACATGTGCCAAATACCTTACAGTGAAATGCTTACTTACAAGCCCATAACCAACAATGCAGTTTTAAGAAAAATACCGAAAGGAAATATGAAATAAAAATAACAAATAATTAAAGAGCAGCAGTAAAATAACAATAAAGAGCCTATATACAGGGGGTACAGGTACAGAGTCAATGTGCGGGGACACCTGTTAGTAGAGGTAATTGAGGTAATATGTACATGTAGGAAGAGTTATTAAATTGACTATGCATACATAATAACAGAGAGTAGCAGCAGCGTAAGGGGGTGGGGGGTTGGATGCAAATAGTGTGGGTGGCCATTTGATTAGATATTCAGGAGTCTGATGGCTTCGGGTAGAAGCTGTTTAGAAGCCTCTTGGACCTAGACTTGGTGCTCCGGTACCGCTTGCCGTGTGGTTGCAAAGAGAACAGTCTATGACTAGGGTGGCTGGAGTATTTGACACCGCCTGGTATAGAGGTCCTGGATGACAGGAAGCTTGGCCCCAGTGATGTACTGGGCCATACGCACTACTCTCTGTAGAGCCCTGCGGTCGGAGGCCGAGCAGTTGCCATACCAGGCAATGATGCAACCCGTCAGGATGCTCTTGATGGTGAGCTGTAGAACCTTTTGAGGATCTGAGGACCCGTGCCAAATATTTTCAGTCTCCTGAGGGGGAATAGGTTTTGTCGGCTGTCTTGGTGTGCTTGGACCATGTTAATTTGTTGATGATGTGGACGCCTAGGAATTTGAAGCTCTCAACCTGCTCCACTACATCCCCATCGATGAGAATGAGGGTGTGCGCGGTCCTTCTTATCCTGTAGTCCACAATCATCTCCTTTGTCTTAATCACATTGAGGGAGAGGTTGTTGTCCTTGCACCACACGGTCAGGTCTATGACATCCTCCCTATAGCCTCCTCCCTATAGTCTCATCATTGTCGGTGATCAGGCACTAAGGTGTTGAAAGCTGAGCTGTAGTCAATGACTAGCATTCTCATATATGTGTTCCTTTTGTCCAGGTGAAATAGAGATGGCATCATCTGTGGATCTGTTGGGGCGATATAAAAATCGGAGTGGGTCTAGGGTTTCTGGGATAATGGTGTTGATGTGAGCCATGACCAGTCTTTCAAAGCACTTCATGGCTACAGACATGAGTGCTACGGGTCGGTAGTCATTTAGGCAGGTTACCTTAGTGTTCTTGGGCACAGCGACTATGGTGGTCTGCTTGAAACATGCTGGTATTACAGACTCAGACAGGAAGAGGTTTAAAATGTCAGTGAAGACACTTGCCAGTCAGCGCATGCTCCGAGTACACGTCCTGGTAATCTTTCTGGCCCTGCAGCCTTGTGAATGTTGACCTGTTTAAAGGTCTTACTCACATTGGCTGTGGAGAGCGTGATCACACAGTTGTCTGGATCAGCTGATGATCTCATGTATGTTTCAGTGTTACTTGCCTCAAAGTGAGCATAGAAGTAATTTAGCTTGTCTGGTAGGCTCGTGTCACCGGGCAGCTCTCGGCTGTGCTTCCCTTTGTAGTATGTTTAGTATAGTTTGCAAGCCCTGCCACATCCAACAAGTGTCAGAGCCAGTGTAGTCCGATTCGATTTTAGTCCTGTATTGACGCGTTGCCTGTTTGATGGGGTTCGTCGGAGGCATAGCGGGATTTCTTTTAAGCTTCCGGGTTAGAGTCCCGCTCCTTGAAAGCGGCAGCTCTATCCTTTAGCTCAGTGCGGATGTTTCCTGTGATCCATGGCTTCTGGTTGGGGTATGTACGTACAGTCACTGTGGGGATGACGTCATCAATGCACTTGATGAGGCCAGTGACTGATGTGGTGTACTCCTACATATTCCAGTCTGTGCTAGCAAAACTGTCCTGTAGCTTAACATCTGCTTCATCTGACCACTTTTTTATTGACTGAGTCACTGGTGCTTCCTGCTTTAATTTTTGCTTGTAAGCCGGAATCAGGAAGGATATAATTATGGTCAGATTTGCCAAATGGAGGGCGAGGGAGAGCTTTGTATGCGTCTCTGTGTGTGTAGTAAAGATGGTCTAGAGTTTTTTTCCCCTCTGGTTGCACATTTAACATGCTGGTATAAATGAGGAAAAACTGATTAAAGTTTTCCTGCGTTAAAGTCCCGGGACACTAGGAGCGCCGGCCTCATGATGAGCGTTTTTCTGTTTGCTTATGGCCGTGTACAGCTCATTGAGTGCAGTCTTAGTGCCAGCATCGGTTTGTGGTGGTAAATAGACAGCTACAAAGAATATAGATTAAACTATCGTGAGATACTCTACCCATGGAGAGCAAAACCTTGAGACTTCCTTAGATATTATGCACCAGCTGTTGTTTACAAATATACATAAACAGCCACCCCTTGTCTTACCAGAGGCTGCTGTTCTATCCTGCCGATACAGTGTTTAACCTGCCAGCTGTATGTTATTCATATCTTCGTTCAGCCACGACTCTGTGAAACATAAGATAATACAGTTTTTAATGTCCCGTTGGTAGGATATACATGCTTTTAGTTCGTCCACTTTATTATCCAGCGATTGTACGTTGGCCAATAGTACCGATGGAAAAGGCAGATTAGCCACTCATCGCCGGATCCTCACAAGGCACCCCGATCTCCTTCTGCGAAACCTCTGTCTCTTTTTCCTGTTCGGGCCAAAGAGTTCAATCTTGGTTTCATCCACCCATCGAATCTTGTTTCTCATGGTCTGAGTCCTTTAGTTGCCTTTTGGCAAACTCCAAGCGGGCTGTCATGTGCCTTTTACTGAGGAGTGGCTTCCGTCTGGCCACTCTACCATACAGGCCTTATTAGTAGAGTGCTGCAGAGATGGTTGTCCTTCTGGAAGGTTCTCCCATCTCCACAGAGGAACTCTGGAGCTCTGTCAGAGTGACCACCGGGTTCTTGGTCACCTTCCTGACCAAGGCCCTTCTCCCCGATTTCTCAGTTTGTCCTGGCGGCCAGATCTAGGAAGAGTCTCGGTGGTTCTTCTTCTTCCATTTAAGAATGATGGAGGCCACTGTGTTCTTGGGGACCTTCAATGCTACAGAAATATTTTGTTACCCTTCTCCAGATCTGTAACTCGACACAATCCTGTCTCGGAGCTTTACGCACAATTCCTTCTACCTCATGTCTTGGTTTTTGCTCTGACATGCACTGTCAACTGTGGGACCTTATATAGACAGGTGTGTGCATTTCCATTCCATTGAATTTACCACAGGTGTCACGTTCTGACCCTAGTTTGTGTGTTATTGTTTGTTTTAGTTGGTCAGGACGTGTGTTGGGTGGGCATTCTATGTTTTGTGTTTCTAGGTTGGTTTTCTGTGTTCGGCCTAGTATGGTTCTCAATCAGAGGCAGGTGTCGTTAGTTGTCTCTGATTGAGAATCATACTTAGGGAGCCTGGGTTTCACTGTTGTTTTGTGGGTGATTGTTTCTGTGTCTGTGTTTGTTCGCCACACGGTACTGTTTCGGTTTTATTCACATTTATTGTTTTATATTTGTGTTCATGTTAAGTTTTTCATATTAAAAACCATGGACACTTACCACGCTGCATCTTGGTCCGATCCTTGCTACACCTCTTCAGAGGAAGAGGAGGAAAACCTTTACAGAATCACCCACCAACCAAGGACCAAGCGGCGTGGTAACAGATAGCAGCAGCAGCAGCAACAGCGGCCAGCATCACAAGACTCCTGGACATGGGAGAAGATTTTGAACGGAGAAGGACCCTGGGCACAAGCTGGGGAATATTGCCGCCCCAAAGCAGAGCTGGAGGCAGCGAAAGCTGAGCGGCGGCGATATGAGGAGGCAGCACGGCAGCGCGACAAGTACGAGAGGCAGCCGGGGGCACACGAGGAGTGTGGCTAAGCCAGGTAGCAGACCTGAGCTGACTCCTCGTGCTTATTATAAACAGCGCGTTACTGGTCAGGCACCGTGTTATGCGGTTAAGTGTCGCCAGTACATGCCCATAGCCCGGTGCACTATAGGGCAGCCCCCTGAAAGTGTCATGCGAGTGTGGGCATCCAGCCAGGGCGTATGGTGCCTGCTCAGTGTGTCTGGTCGCCGGTATGCCCTTTCGGTCCAGGGTATCCTGCGCTGGCTCTGCGTGCTGTGTCTCCGGGGCGCTGGGAGGGTGCAGTGCGTCCTATGCCTGCGCTTTGCTCGTGCCGGGAAAATGTGGGAGTGGAGCCTAAGGGAGAGGTGCGCGTAGTAGGCACTAGATGTCCCGTGCTTACTCACAGCCCGGTTCAACCTGTGCCTGCACTCTGGAGGGTCCGGGCTAGAGTAGTTATCCAGCCTGGGGGAGTGGTGCCAATGCTGCGCACCAGAGCTCCAGTGCTCCCCCACAGCCCAGTCCTTCAGGTGCCTCCTCCTAACACCAAGCCTCCTGGAGGTCTCCCGAGCCTGGTGGGTCCTGTGGCAGCTCCACGCACCAGGCTGTCTCTCTGTCTCCTCCCTACAGGGTCTCCCACCTGTCCAAAGCTGCTAGAGTCTCCCGTCTCACCAGAGCTGCTAGAGTCTCCCTTCTCTCCAGAGCTGCTAGAGTCTTCCATCTCTCCAGAGCTGCTCGAGTCTCCCACCTGTCCAGAGTTGCTAGAGTCTCCCTCCTGTCCAGAGCTGCTAGATTCTCCCGCCTGTCCAGAGCTGCTAGAGTCTCCCGCCTGTCCAGAGCTGCTAGAGTCTCCCATCTGTCCAGAGCTGCTAGAGTCTCCCGCCTGTCCAGAGCTGCTAGAGTCTCCCGTCTGTCCAGAGCTGCTAGAGTCTCCCGTCTGTCCAGAGCTGCTAGAGTCTCCAGTCTGTCCTGAGCCGCCAGAGCCGCCAGTCTGTCCTGAGCCGCCAGAGCCGCCAGTCTGTCATGAGCCGCCGGAGCCGCCAGTCTGTCATGAGCCGCCAGAGCCGCCAGTCAGCATGGAACCGCCAGAGCCGCCAGTCAGCATGGAGCCGCCAGAGTCGCCAGTCAGCATGGAGCCGCCAGAGCCGCCAGTCAGCATGGAGCCGCCAGAGCTGCCAGCCAGCCAGGAGCTACCAGAGCCGTCAGTCAGCCAGGAGCTGTCAGAACTGTCAACCAGCCAGGAGCTGCCAGAGCCGTCAGCCAGCCAGGAGCTGCCAGAGCCGTCAACCAGCCTGAGCTACCCCTCAGTCATGGGCTACCCCTCAGTCCTGAGCTACCCCTCAGTCCTGAGCTGCCCCTCAGTCCGGAGGAATTTGTTAAGTCCAGGGGTGTCCCTCAGTCCTATGGGCCTATTTATTAAGGTTCCCAGGTCAGGGTCAGCGGAAAGGGTCGCCTTTCCTAGAAGGCCACAGAGGCGGACTAAGACTATGGTGGAGGTTTCTGACCTTTTGAGCAGACACATGCACATTTGTGGCCTGCGTGAGGTCATTTTGCAGGACTCTGGCAGTGCTCCTCCTGCTCCTCCTTGCACAAAGGTGGAGGTAGCGGTCCTGCTGCTGGGTTGTTGCCCTCCTACGGCCTCCTCCACGTCTCCTTATGTACTGGCCTGTCTCCTGGTAGCGCCTCCATGCTCTGGACACTACGTTGACAGACACAGCAAACCTTCTTGCCACAGCTCGCATTGATGTGCCATCCTGGATGAGCTGCACTACCTGAGCCACTTGTGTGGGTTGTAGACTCCGTCTTATGCTACCACTAGAGTGAAAGCACCGCCAGCATTCAAAAGTGACCAAAACATCAGCCAGGAAGCATAGGAACTGAGAAGTGGTCTGTTGTCACCACCTGCAGAACCACTCCTTTATTGGGGGTATCTTGCTAATTGCCTATAATTTCCACCTGTTGTCTATTCCATTTACACAACAACATGTGAAATTTATTGTCAATCAGTGTTGCTTCCTAAGTGGACAGTTTGATTTCACAGAAGTGTGATTGACTTGGAGTTACATTGTGTTGTTTAAGTGTTCCCTTTATTTTTTTGAGCAGTGTATAATGTGCACAGCCAAGTCAAAGGGTCGCAAAATGCGACTAAACGGTCACAGTCTGGAGCCCAATTTTTCGTTCTATCCAGCACTTCAAAAAGAACAGTTTTGAAATGTCTACCTTGTATTATTGCAATTGGATTAAATAGTATTCTAAATGACTAAATGGTGAGCCTATCATTATGTGATGTAATGGTGTCTACACAAAATGTTCTCATGGTATTTCACTAACAACTGATTTTGCATGAATAACTCAAGGGTTAACAATGTGTGAAACCCCAATGAATGCACAATCAAAGGTTCTGTACAGAGGATTAGGGGGCATTACAAGTGTTATCAGTTTTGTAGAAGAATGTTGAACATTTACCACTTACACCTGAAAAATGTGCCAAAGTGATTGATAAAAACTGCCACACTGTCCATCTCCCCTCTTCCTCATTCTGCTCCTCCTCTTCCTCCTCGTCCTCCTCCTCCTTATGGTGCAATAATAGCAAATGAAGGGTCTACCTGCCTGACTCAGATGTAGCTATTCTGTATTCACTCAGTTCAATTACTATCTCAGACTAGTCGAGTTTTTACACCCCTCTTGGACTTCAATTGATAGCACTTTCTTCCTGTGCTACGAGGTACTGTCTGTATTCAGTTCCATCTCCTCTGTGATTTCCAGTCACCTCAACTGTAACCCCTCAGTGAAATGAACAGAGTCGCCCTCCAGATGCAGATTGAGTCGTTGGCCAATTAGAGTGGGGTTAGAATGAGATGGTTGTGATGGGACTCCCCTGGGGTGGCCTTATGTAAATCACCATGACAACCAGGGCCACCTAGAGGAAACACACACACATTTACTTGTACCTCTTTTGTAACAGTAACACCACATTAAGCACCTCATCACCCTTATCTCATTGTACTGTTTACCTACGATAGCATTCTTGTCTCACTATGATATACCCTCAATAGTATTCTTGTGTTGGTGTACCCTTCTGCCCCAAGGATCGTCCACTAGATCCCTTCCTATCCCCAGAGGTCTCATTGTATTGAATTGCAGCATATCTCCACACAGTTCTAGCCACAGAGAATCCCTCTTCTCATTCTATCCCCAGTACTCCATGTCTCAGTATCTCTATGTCTCCATGTCTTCCAAACCTAACAAACTCAATATGAAGTCATTGAATTAAACATGGACAGTGTTATTTAGTGGTGCAATTAAGCATGGAGATTGGCCCCAGTCACCCTAGCCTGGACTAGCCTTAAGTCAGCTACAGTCAGACTGAAAGTCCAGTCTCATTTAGGTAAGGAGATAGAAGTTCATACAGCTGAAGGTCCGGGTCCTAAAGCTCCTTTCTGCCTTAGCACCGCATGCCAGAGGTGGCTAGACATATGCCTGTTTAAATTGTGGTAAAGTGTAAAGCCAGGCTCTTTTAATGGAGCGTGTAGGACTCTATATGATGAAGAGAGAGAGAGAGGATCAATCTCATTTTTTTTACAGGGCACAATAAAGGTGTCTTTCATAAATTGTTTTGAGATGGTGCCCTCTCAAAGCCAGATGATAATGAAGTACCATCGAGCAACTGGGATAAATCTTACACCCCAGCACACATAGCCACGGAAATAATCACACACACACACCAACAAACAGACGACACACACCAACAAACAGACGACACACACACACACACACACGCACACACACACACACACACACACACACACACACACACACACACACACACACACACACACACACACACACACACACACACACACACACACACAATGGATTCTACACAAAAAAATACAGATTGGACACACAGATAAACAGTTTGACAGTAAGTGCATGCATAGACACTGCAAAACAAATTTCCTCAGGAAAAAAACCCCACATACATCCAAAAGTATGTGGACACGGGCTCGTCGAACATCTCATTCCAAAATCATGGGCATTAATATGGAGTTGGTTCCCTCTTTGCTGCCATAACAGCCTACACTCTTCTGGGAAGGCTTTCCACTAGATGTTGTAACATTGCTGCTGGGACTTTCTTCCATTCAGCCACTAGAGCATTATTGAGGTCGGGCACTGATGTTGGGCAATTAAGCCTGGCTCACAGTTGGTCTTCCAATTCATACCAAAGGTGGTCAACGTGGTTGAGATCAGGGCTCTGTGCAGGCCAGTCACGTTCTTACACACCGATCTCGACAAACCATTTCTGTCTGGACCTCGTTTTGTGCACGGGGGCATTGTCATGTTGAAACAGGGAAGAGCCATCCCCAAACTGTTAGCACAAAGTTGGAAGCACAGAATCATCTAGAATGTCATTGTATGCTGTAGCGTTAAGATTTACCTTCAATGGACCTAAGGGGCCTTGCCCAAACCATGAAAAACAGCCACAGACCATTATTCTTCCTCCACCAAACTTTACAGTTGGCACTATATATTCGAACAGGTAGCGTTTTCCTGGCATGCGCCAAACCCAGATTAGTCCGTTGGACTGCCAGATTGTGAAGCGTGATTCATCACTCCAGAGAATGCTCCAGAGTCCATTGGCGGCGAGCTTTACATCACTCCAGGTAAAGCTTGGGATTGTGCATAGTTATCTTAGGCTTGTTAAGCTGCTCGGGCATGGAAACCCATTTCATGAAGCTCCCGTTGAACAGTTATTGTGCTGACGTTGCTTCCAGAGGCAGTTTGGAACTTGGTAGTTAGTGTTGCAACAGAGGACAGAGAACAGCCGATTTTTACACGGTCCCGTTCTGTGAGCTTGTGTGGCCTATCACGTCGCGGCTTAGCCGTTGTTGCTCCTAGATGTTTCCACTTCACAATAATGGAATTTTATAGTTGACCGGGGCAGCTCTAGCAGGGCAGAAATTTGACCAACTGACTTGTTGGAAAGATGGCATCCTATGACATTGCCACGTTGAAAGTCACTGAGCTCTTGAGTACGGGCCAATGTCTATGGAGATTGCATGGATGTGTTCTCTATTTTATACACCTGTCAGCAATGGGTGTGGCTGAAATAGCCGAATCCACTTATTTGATGGCGTGTCCACATTCTTTTGGCCATGTAGTGTATATATTGTGCCTCTGCAAAGTTGCAATATGTCAAGGGCCAATACCAACATAGAGAAAACCAAAAGGCCAACAATGTAGGCCCCAGACATTTTTAATCTAATATCTCCCCTCCCAGATTTGACAGTAACCCAATAAGAGCACTTTCTTTTGTCTGATGTGTTTTAGCTGACAAGGTGTCCCACCATACCCAACCTTCCATTCTCCGAAACTCCAACCCTCCACCCTCCCACCAGTCTCTGTGGACCTGATTAGGGCCTCCATCCACCTACACACACACACACACACACACACACACACACACACACACACACACACACACACACACACACACACACACACACACACACACACACACACACACACACACACACACACACACACACACACACACACACACACACACTGACCACTCTAACCCTCTAAACCCTCAAACACACTTAGAAGCACACACACCACAGACACACACCTCATGAATCTGTCACCCTGAGCTCCAGTGGGGCCTTTGAAGCAGCCAGGACTGAAGAACGTTAGACAGCGGGGGGTTGGGTGCTCGGCCACCTGGGGAAATCAGACCACAGTGACTGGGTGCTGGGACAAATAAGTTCCTTTACCATACTGGAGATGGGCCTCTCAATGAAGTGACACATTCACACAGACAGGTACACACAAACACACACATACACACACACACACACACACACTCTTGCACACACCAGTGCTACACCAGTGACAACGCTCTATTCCATATTCCATATTCAATTTCAACTATTTTTTTCTCAATATAATTTAATTATGTTGTTGGTTGGTTGAAATGGAACTGAGACTACCTGACACTGATGTACTTGTGCCAGATTCAGCAACGTTGAAGCAATGTTTTATGCCAGAGGATGCAATGTTGCAGGAAGGTTTTGTGTCAACTGAGGCCACCTCTCTGAGATGTGTTTGTGTCAGCTGTGGCCACAGTAGGAACATTTATTGTCAGCTAGCCATGTCAGTGCCAGCTCACGAGGTGTGGACTCGATCTGGGTGTCTGGTTGGCACTCAGTGTGTGTGTGTCGTACTGTGCTCTCTCTCTCTCTTTCTCTCTCTCTCTCTCTCTCTCTCGGCAGCTGTCCCGTGTGCTCTGCCAGGCCCCTCCCCCTCCGCTCTCTGTGCCGCCGCAGTCAGGAATCTCCCAGAGTTAATTTCTCCCCAGGCTCATACCCAGCAGCCCCCATTAACCAATCACAGCCCTCCTCCCTCCCTCTGCCACCCCACTGGTGCTCAGACATGCATCATCTCACAGCCACTGGTACTAGCCTCCTACTCTCTCTTTCTCTCTCTCTCGTGTCTCTCTCTCTCTCCTGTCTCTTTCTTTTTGTCTGTCTTTCTCTCTTTCTCTCTCTCTTTCACTCTTTAATTCATTCTTGACTCTCCCCTCTCCCATTTTCTATTTTCTCTCGATTTCTTTTACTCTTAAATGTATTCCTCCTTCACTCCCATGCTCTCTCTCGTCTTGCTTTAACTTTTCTTGTTGTTCCTTGTTTTCTCCTTTCTCTCTATCACCTACCTTCTACACCCTATCACTCCCATGCTGTCCTCTATTCAGTCCATCTCTCGTCTTTCCTCCCTATATATTTCCTAACTCTGACTGCCATGGTGAGATAAGAGAGGCCATGCTGACATTGTCTCACTCTCCTCCTCACCTCAGTCGGAGAGAGGAACAGCTCCTCTCTCCTGCCGGCTGCAGGTGACACAGCCCCTCTCTTATGCCCTATGCAGGTGAAACAGCCACTCTGGCCTGCCCTCTGCAGGTAGCTTTGAGCAGTTCGTCTGGCACCATTTTGTTCTTTTCAGTTCTTCTGATGGGTTGCGTTCAGTAGGCATGTAAAGGGTGCACATTTTTTGACACGGAGAAGGTGCTACCTGATTTTTGCCAACTAGAAAATGGCTACATAAAATCATCCTGTATGTGAATTTTGCCCGTCTGTTTCTCCCTGTTTCTCTCCCTTCTCACTACAGCGTCTTGTGCTGTTGTTGTTTTTCTCACTTGGGTTCGTTGACATGGAGTCCCCTTCCAATAGGGGATGGTTAATACAAGGTCTAAACATGCTGCTGTCTTCGATACACTGTTAACGATTCTGGTAACAGTAACTGGAAACTGTATTCCTTGCCGATATCTGCACTAACATGTCTCCGTGAACTCACTATGGCTACACAAAGGACCCGGCCGCCATTTTGGAGACTGAGTGGACGGTTGCCATGAGATATTTCACACGGAGGTTGCGTGACATTTGAAGGTCTGCTGGGAGAGGAGCCGACATTATCTCGGAACAGCAGCCTTCCACCTCACAAACACACACAGGCAGGATATCATTGCGGTGCTAGCACATATCCCTTTTCCCCTTACTGACACGGTAATCAATGGCTGAGTGATGCTCTCAAGCACAAATCACCCCAAATTAAGTTTGGGGCCTGTTGACGAGCTAATGGGAAAGCAATCCTCTGTTATGGCGCTGTATCGTGCACGCTGTAAATAATAGCAGCCCATCTCACGGTGTAGGGACAGCCTGATGGATCGACTGTAGAGGCCAGAACTTCAGATCGTGTCCATCGACATATGCAGCATGTTGATGGGGGTATAGATAGAAGACATATGTCCAGTAGTCAGTCAGTCTGTCTGACTCTTGTATTGAGTCTGCACTGTTGCAATGGTTTGGAAAAGTACCGTTGGCTGTTTTAGGCTAAAAGACTAAAAGCCTGCAAACCCTATGGCTTCATTAGGAAAATGGTACTGTAGGTGTCATACTGTAAAATAATTATTACTGAAAAGAATGTACCACCCTGGATATTGCTGCTGTTCCTACATTGAGGGATGCACATGTTTCAAAACCAATAATGCAATGAAAAGTATAGATTAATTGATTGGTTGGGATTGGTTCATTGATTGACTTAATTGCTTTTGCAGCCGTTGTCATTTTGATTGACCACAATTGATGTTGTTCTAGGGAGATAAGTGTGGTGTGACGTCTTGGATTGAGCAATGCTGAAGACAGAGAGACAGACTGACAAACGAACAGACGGCTAGACAGACAGACGGACAGGCCGATTGATTGATGGATGAATTGATTTATGGTGCGAGAGCCTGCTAGGAGATACTGCGCCATAAGCTCAATGTCACCCAAACGTTCTTACAGCGTTCTCCCATTGTCAGCACTTCATCTGGGAGATGGTTGAACCAAGCCAGATGGATGTACTGTCGCTGGTCTCCCTCGTGGAACCAACACCATACTGCCTCTGAGAAGCCATGGACCAGACAACTAGCTTCTGATTGACAGCTGTCCCAATGCTTGTGTTTCATGTAAAAAACAAATGTAACACACATTTGCTGTAGCCTAAGCCTGCAAAAGACCCGCCCTAATTGAACAGTTGTTTTAAATGTAGCTTTTACAGTGTGCAGTAACTATCAAGAAAATACTTCAGGGACACATCCTAGAGGGGGAACCTCCCCCCATTTCATCTTATACGTCCTGCATGTATGAACTCTGCTGGATTTGCATAAACCACCATCAGTTATCAAGGTATTTTTGCAGCCCCCTTTCAGTGTGGTTATGAAAGGCAGCACAACTGATCATCAGTATGATCTCCATGGCGACCCTGTGACTGACAGGGATAGGGCGGGTTAATGTGATTACCTGTAGGGAGGAAATTGACGTAGTGCTCTGTGAGGGTGTGGCCAAAACCTGAATAGCCATATCGAGGGATGAGGAGAAGGGAGGGAGAGAGGGAGGGAGGGGGATGGACTGTGAGGAAGAAGAAGACGGGAGGGAGAGGGGGAGAGAGGTAGACGAAAGAAGCGAGGAGCTTGAGTTTGAGAGAGTGAAATGTGAGGTTACACTGGCACCATGTGGAAGTATCTAAGACTGCAGTAGTGGCGTGTTCTTTTTAAGAACAATGCTGTTGGTCAGAAAAGGTCCCTAATATACTCGCTGCCAAGAATTTGACACGTCATCCTTCCACGCTGGTATCTTTAGTATTGTCTGAAGGCCCAGCAACTATTTTCCTTTGAAATCTCACAAAAGGTTTCTTCTGTTACGCTGGTACATTTCGTCGCCTTCATCACACATAAACATCAACTATTCAAAGGCAGCTTAGAAAACTGCTTATTTTAGGATATAAGTCATATTTTCAATGGGGCATTTATATAATTTACACAAAGGTAATCATGTAGCCTGTTACGAGTAGTCACCACTTTGCACATTAAATTTCAGCCTGGGAGATTTTATATCCAAGCCGTCTTTGAGGATATCCATACATTGTAATGATCTATTATTACAAAAAAGATGAGTAAGGTTTTGGGACAAAACTCTCTGGTAATTAATGGCTCTATCAATCATCATTATGTCTGTAGCTTGAGATTGGCTTTTCCAGCTGCTGTCTCCTGTTCAATTTATATGAATCGCAGCCCGTGTGTAATTGCAAAGTTGGCTCACCAGGTTATCTTTTCAACTCCTTTTTGAGACGCAGACAGGTCCCTCACATGTCTCACTGACAACGAGTCAGCCCTCTGTGGAAAAAAAAGCCTGTGTTTGACGCAATATGTTTGAATCGGGGGTCCTGGCTTGCTTGCCCGTCAGAGTCCAATTGAGTTATTAGTAAGAGCTGTTTGAATTGAAATGCAAGTGATGCATATAATTCACAGGAGGCTGCTGAGAACGGAACGCAGCAAGTGGAATGGCAGCAAACACATGGAAACCATGTGTTTGATACCATTCCACTCCAGCCATTTCCACGAGCCCTTCCACCCCAATTAAGGTGCCACCAACCTCCTGTGATGTAATCATATAAGACTCCTACTCTACCTTTCTTGAGAGATGACAATCTCACAGAACATTATGTCTGTTCCAGAATTAAATCTGTCCAGTATTTTAACACGAACAGGACTGTATAAAATGATTGAAGAAAAGACAAGCACAGAATGAAATCATGAGCTATGAAAGCATCTCCATGGTAACCTATACTGTCATCCGACAGGTGGAATGAGTATGCAGATGTGACGCATGTTGTAGTTTCACCAGTGAACAGCAGGGGATGCTATGACATTTTGGGCCTGGGGAGGGCACCGTTTAGTCCAATTTATTCGTTTGACTCTACACCGCTGCATTAAGTCAATGGGTAGAATATTATATCGTTTGAGTGTGTATGGAGGTTGGTTATCACCCGACGTTAGAACAGATACATACAGTGAGAAGCGACGTTTTGTTACATCACGCTTCAAGATATTTGATGATGTGAAGCAAGTAGCCATCTTGGAAAAGATGACCTCAAAGATGAGACAATGCCATGCTATCTGTGGTTCCCCTCCCTTCCTGTCCAGTATAATGATTAAGTGAAGGAGAATAATATATGGTCACATCTACCAACACTCCTGAATAGACATGAGTCATGGAGCTTCCACAAGAGGAGGGAAGGTGACAGAGGGAGGATGAGTTGCCTTATCTATGTATCATACTGATACACATCCTCTATCCTGCCTTTGAAAGGTGAATCCCTGTGATGGTCATAACATATGCTTACCTGGAGGCGGCAGAGGTGACGTGAGGTGAGGTGAGGTTAACAGATGCTAGGGCAGCTGGACCGTCATTAACCTCTTCTTTACCTGAACCTGACGCCCCAGGTCGCCTGAGAATAGATATGCTCAGTCTGGGTGTAATAGTGCATTTCTCTCATAGGAATCACATCTGTCCCAGACGATCTGATTTGAAAAACGAATTGGTTCTTAAAAGTTAAATAAAAAGTATCTTTGTGCCCTGATCTGCCTTCAAGAAGAGGGACCACAGGTGCACTCAGAATGAAGCACACAATCTATATCGATAGATTACGAAAACACTCTCCCATTTCCTCCTTAATCTTTCCATCCAACCCCTCTCCAAATCCTTTGGGTTGTTCTTTTGGTCCACAGCCTCATCACAGTAGCACAAACCACTGAGGTTAACTCGGGGTCGAGACATGCCCTCCAAATGAACCCATATTTGGGTTAGCCCAGGTGTTAATATTTACAAACGCTAACTCCTTAAACCCTCCACTTCAAACAGGCCGCCCGTGGCCCTCAGAGAAAGCTCTTTGTGGTCCACTCACACGTAAGCTTTGATGGTGAGATGGAGTGTTTATAGTGGACAAATCCAACCATTCATCAGGCTTAACTTTAGGCCGCTCTTATCGCTGCTGCTAAGAGGGGGCCTTGCTTTATGGTCCATCTATGGAGAGAGTGCTTTCAGAGCGATGGTTCTTGTCTACTACCATACTGTTACTGTACAGGTTATGGCAGTGTTGGCATCTCTGAAGGGAAATAGGGTCGATGGAAGTTGGAACCGACAAGTGCAGTGACGTGGCAGTGACGAGTGATGTGGCATCGGCTTGTATCAGTTTCCCCATTACAATCGGAAGTGCAATGAGACCTACTGAGAAAGGTTTGATAAATGCAGTTAGCAGTGCTGGTGGAGAGGGAAAGTCTGTAGGGAGTGGATCTGAGGTGACGAATTTCCCATCCTTTTTTGTCATGGCCAGGGATGACCTGCTAGAGGTTGGGTGTGGTTGCGGTTGTGGTGAGGCCATGGTGTCAGTGTAAGTATCAGGACATCTGTATATGCTTCTTAAAACCATCCATCTCCTTCTGTCTCTTTCTTCCTCTCTTCCTTGCACATGCACACGCACAAGCACACACGCGCGCACAAGCACATGCGCACACGCACACGCACGCACACACACACACACACACACACACACACACACACACACACACACACACACACACACACACACACACACACACAGGCATTCTGGCATGGCAGATGTAGCAGCCTGGAGGCTACGGGGAAACATTCATATTTATATCTCTCATTTCAGAGCTCTTTCCCCCAGCATCAAACAGTCTGTGTCTCCAAATGACCTGATGAGTGCCATAAAACTCAGACGCCATAAAAATTGATTTGAGGGGAAGGAGAACAAATGGAGACAGTAACCACGTTTCTATCCACAGTTTTTATGCGAGTAAAGTCATACCATATAAAAGAAAACCATGACAGCTGTGATGGAAACAAGATATTTTGGTACAATTTTATAAATGCTGACAGATAATTCCTTCATTTGACATGGTGGGATCTTTTTGTCAAATCAATTATGCGAGAAATGGCGGAGGAAACACCTTTATGTGCCAAAACCATTTGCTATTTAACGCAACAGCTTTTGTGACAAAACCATCAGTAGAGTTGAAAATGTGATGGAAACACATTGAGCTTCAGATTTTTTATTCAGTACATGAAAACTTAAACTAAAAAGTACATTTTTTTGTGTGCACTACGTCATCAAGCACTGATTTTTATCTGCAACAGGTTCTTTGGTGGAAACACGCCACTGGTGGGAAAATACACGTTTTATTAATGCAGATGTTTGAATATTCACATGAAAATCTGTCGCCAATTGGATGGAAACCTAGCTATAGTTAAAAATAATTATACACATTATACACGAGTTATGACGGATATTAATCCAATACACAATGCAGAAGGCAGCCTTCTGTGGCAAACAGAGTATATACACTACATAGAATACATTTTTGCTCATCCATAATGCAATATATTTACATTTGCCATATCAATGGTATGGGAACATACAATAATCTCTCATCTCTCAGGTCCATCATGTCATTGTATCCTTTCTGCTTGATGACTTTACAGACTTATAGTCACATCTTTTAATCACATAGTTTCAACAAACTCAATAGAAGCCATAATGGATACGCAGCAGGGCTGTGCAAAGCTGTGTGAGTGAGCATCCATTTCATGCTGCCAGGCTGCATTGTGCCAGCAGGCAGAGAACTGGGAGAGATCTAGAGATAGATGAGGTAGGAGAGAGGAAGAGGAGCAAAGCTCATAGATAAGATACTGTAGGGGCCTGTATGCTGCCCATCGGCTCAGTACTGGTACTCCCTGTATTAGTTATTTTTACTCGTTATTGTCATTCATTATTCGCTGTGTATTTATTCCTTTTGTCACTATTATAATAATTGTATCTTTAACTCTGCATTGTTGAAAAAGGATCCGTAAGTAGGCATTTCACTGTTAGTCTACACCCGTTGTTTACGAAGCATGTGACAAATAACATTTGATGTCTTATACTGCCACAATAGTCATAGTTAGCTCCTTCCCCAGGTTTCCTCTCCTTGTTGACTCCTGATCCGAAAGGGACATTATGATAACCATGAATTGATTTTATTGGTGGTCAGGATGGCATGGTGGCAAAACAAATTCAATGCTGCCAATGTATGAGATAAACGGTATAATTAGAGTATATTTTAATTATATGCTTGGAATGATAAGCTTAACCCACTGTGTGTGGGTGGAATTCTGTCATGATTTGTTGTTTAGATTCGACCTCTGCAAGCATTTGAGTCGGGAGAGAATTGCAAGTTCAACATTTTAACCCAGGCCAATTATACAGAACTGACAATGACACTAAAATATGTTGAATGTCCAGCCAATCGCTTATCCTGATGAGACATCTATTTTCTTGGTTGAGTGAACAAATATAGGTAGGAAATGTTTGACCTAAGAAAGAGACTGAGGGCAAGTCATTTCTATTGATTTGTTTAATGATCTCAAGATGAGCGAAACAATTCAAATGTTCTTTTGACATGGAGAAGAATGGGATTTTTAACCCCCTAGAGCTCTTTCCTTGGAAAAGTAAATTAAATGTGTGTGGGAAAATGTATTAATTCTGCACAGCAAGAGATAAAAAAAACATTTGTTAGCTGTGGTTCCCACCAAAATAACTTTCCTCTCAGATTCTCTGCTATTTAAAAAAAATTGATTTAGCTATCTGCATTGTTTATTTCACTCTGACCCTGTTTTTCTCGCCCTCTCTCACCTTCCCGTCATGCCTTCCCTCCGAGCATATGTAATCTGCCACATTAAACCCTGAACTTTGACCTTTGCTTGGCCCCTAGATGGAGTTCAAGTAAACCAGGGCCTGCCCGTGAGCTGACACAGCTCCCTCCCACTTCCCCCCTTCATACATTTATCAGTCTCCATAGCACCCCTATGCACACCTCACAACCCCTCTCATTAATCCTGGACAGGGTCTGGGAGTATGTGACTGCACTATGCTAGCTTCAGCTGAAGGCATGTGTGTTGAGGAATGTTCCACTGATCCTTTACAGTCAAACCCTTTTCAGTATCTTTTACTTTATCTAAGAACCTGAGACTTTGTAGGCCATCTCCTCAAATCGTGAAGTTTTAAGCCATCCTGTGGAAATCGCCATCTGTTATGTTAAAAAGTTTTATTTCGGAATGTATCTTTGTACAGTAAGGTGTGAAGCATGGTGTATTCACCATCACTCTCTATCTCCCTCCTACTCCACTGCCTCCACTGCCCCCAGGGCCGGCTCTAGCCTTTTGGGGGCCCAATTTTAATTAATTTGATTTAATTAACCTTATTTAACTAGGCCTTAAGCGAGATTTGGTTTCGAACTTTCACCTTGTGTATTCTACTATTCTAACTCTCAACAGAAGTTTGAGTTGCTAAAAAACTCAGTCGGGTAGGAGGCCCCCTAGCAGCCTGGGGCCCTAAGCGACCGCTTATGTCGTTTATGCCTGGCTGCCCCCAGGAGCGATTGGGTGAAAGGCCAGGAGTACAGAGGTGTCTCTCTTTGTCAGCGGTGCTGTCAGCACAGTAATGGAAGCCTTTGTAGAGGGAGACATTTGCATGCCGCTCTCTCTGTGATCTGAAAGCGAGGGGCGAGAAGGGGAGTGTGTGAGACGAGGTTCGAAGTGTTAGTGGATGGGTGTACATCCGCCTCCCAAGTGAAGGGGTCCACCTGGTTTCCCCAACCTCAAAAACTGTAGCGCCGATGAGAGATGAGAACTGTGGGAGTGGTGTGGGGGAGTGGTGTGTGTGAGTGAGTGTGTGTGTGCATGAATGTGTGTGAGGGTTAGTTAGGTAGGACATGGGGGTGAAGTATAGTTGAGGTTTACCCGTGTCACTCAACTGTAAAGTCAATGTCAATGGCTGATGATGGGGGGGTACCTTGAACTCTCCTTAACTCATTCACAAACATCCATCTACATGTGGCTAGACCATCCCCACTTGCACCCAATTTATCTCCCTTCACCCTTTTTCTCCATCTAAAGTGTCTAAGCACTTCACATGACCTTGCATTGAATGATTTACCTGCTGACCCTATTTACCATGGATGTTTAACTTTTCATCCTCCCCGCCTTTTAAGTTTTACCCCATTAGCCCATGCACCTGTCCTTAAGCTATATTTGCTCAGTATTTAAACTGATAGGTCCCCTCTACGTCATTAATTCAATGCTATCTTACCACTTGTTTATTTTTGTTAAAGGTTCTCTAGTGCACCTGCTCCTCAACCTTGGCTCGGGTTCAATCAAACCCATGAACCGAAGCACTACTTCAGGGCTAACATTATTCACTGTGCCGTGAGGTGAGTTGGGTTAAAGTGAAGTGAGGTAAAGTTTACTTAGATCCCTGTGACTAGTCACTAGTTCACTACAGAGTATTATCAGTGGTAGTGATGATGGAGTTGGTGTCGGCCCTAGGGGCTTTTAGCTGTAGGTCAAAGGTCAGAGCTGAGATCAGAGAAAAGATGAGAGAGCAGAGGGCAGAAGTCATGTCCAGTGAGGAGAGGGGAATTCTATGGTCAGCTAGAGCCCAGGGCACTCAAACTCAGCTCTGGACCTCGAAGCCACTTCCACTGCTTTCTTTCATTGTTCCCCTCTAACTAAGGGACTGATTTAAACGTGGGACACCATGTGGATGGAATTAATTATCAGGTAGAACAGAAAAACAGCAGGCTCTGGACTTCGTAGGGTAAGAGTTGAATACCCCTGGCCTAGGGCCTGTTAATGATAGCATCAACAGTTTGTGTGTGTGTGTGTGTGTGTTTCTGTGTGTGTGTGTGTGCGTGCATGCATTTTGAGGTAGGGACAATGACATAACCAAGGTCATTTGACCTCATTAGCTATCTGCTTAATATTTATATAGAATCCTACAACTTAAAAAAAAAAAATTCCCACAAACCCCCAGGGTCCCACTTTATGATGTCATCATGACTTAGCACCTACAGTACTGTTTATTTACGCGAAGACCGCTCCACTGTCATCTTCCAGAAATATCCACTTACAATTATCTACCTGTCAGTTTCATTGGACATGGAATATCTCAATATGAATGCCATTTCTGAATTGACTGGAACTTAGATAGAATGGACCCCAAGCCTGACAACAAGGGAAAAGCAAAGAATTGATAAAGAAGTCATAGTATTGTGGCAGTTTAAATGAGGAGAAAAGTGAGAGAACGAAGGGGACAGAAGAACAGAAAAGAGACATAAGAGACGAGGCAGCAGGTAGCCTAGCGGTTAAGCGTGTTGGGCCAGTAACTGAATGGTCGCTGGTTCGAATCCCTGAGACAACTAGTTGAAAAATATGTTGATGTGCCCTTGAGCAAGGCACTTAACCCTAATTGCTCCTGTAAGTTGCTCTGGATAACGGTGTCTGCTAAATAACCATAATGTTAAGAGGGATGACAAAGAGAGAGAGAGACAGATTCCTGAGGCATAGCAAACACCACCTGGCTACGCTTGAGCTGCAGCCAATGACATCTTGGCCACTAACTCTGTCCCTAGCCTTGCCTCTTCCAACAGGCCACTGGAGACCCTACCTACCTCACAGGACACTCAATGCTTATCCTGGACAACAGGTGTTGACACACAGTCCCCATAAAACACAAAGTCCCAGACAGCAGGGTGAGGAGTGGAGGATTGTTCCTTCACCAAAACAAACCCCTCTCAAATCACCCCATTAGGGTGGCCATCATTTCTAGAGCATTCTCCAGGCCGTAAGGGAGGCTGTGTCGCCGGTTCGATCCGCTCGGGTGACTTACAGATCAACACCTGTTTTGTTTGCTCGCCTGTGTGTCTATCGGTGGAAGAGGTAAGGAGGAAGGATGTCTGTCTTGGGGTGGGCTTGAGTTGCAATGGTTGTTTCCATGTGTTTGATGGTGCCGGATGAGTGGCTGTCTTCCAGTATGACTTTGACCTCCATTATCAGGCTCTGTGGTGTCTGAGGAAAGATTCCTATTCAACTGGGGCCTACTCATTGTTATTTGGTGTTAACACGTCATTGGCACTGAGCTCTTACATAAAAAGACATAACGCCCATGCCTTCAAAAGAAAGCCATGGAGAGCTACTTCCCCCCCCCAACTGGAGAGGTTCAACTCTGGACAAGAACCAAACCAAAATGTTGAACATTGTCATTGGCGGGTCTTTGTTTTGTTCTTACTTTTTACAGATGCGACTGCATCTTGAAGGGAGCTGCATATGTACGCATTGAGATATTTTACATGGGATATGTTGAAGGTGTTTGGCAAGTTTGTGTTACATTTTATAGGGATTTGCATACATGCAGTAAGTAACAGGTTAGCGTTTTTCATCATGAAGCCTGTTCTGGAGGCAACTCTGCAGAGTAGTCACTAGCTGGCAAAGCCACAAAGTCATAAAATCTGATTTTAAACCTAACCTTTAACTTAATCACAGCTGCTAACCCTACTGCCTGATCCTAACCTTAAATTAAGACCAAAAAGCACTTTGCAGCTGGCCTATCTATGGGGAAATCGCTCAATTCTGCCTCCAAGACAAGACTGCTTTGAATCCTCTTCAGAGGTATGCTTTCTCTCCTACCTTACATCTCTCTCTCTCTTAAACCCCATTTAATCTCTCTGTATGCCTCTCTCCCCTACTCTCCCCTTCTATCCCTCTGACTCTCTTCTCTCTCTCACCTCCTTTCCACACACCTCACTCTCTTTTCCTCCCTCCTCCTCCATACTCTCTTTCCTCACTCACTCCCTCCTTCCCTTCCCACCCTCCTTCTCACTTTGCTCAGGGATATGGCTTCCCCCCAGCCCCTCCCAAGCTCAACTAATGTTCTCAAATGGAAAGGAATTAAAGCGGGGTAGCGATGTGTGTCGCCTTCGCCCACCCGTTCCCCCTGCGGGCTAATTCCACTCCAGCCTGCATACTGATGAAGGCACGTGGTCCCAATTGCTCCAGTGCCCCAGCGGGGCCCGCAGAACGCTGCAGCATCTAAATAAAACTCCATGTGGAACATTCAGGTGTTCTCCAACAGCAGGCTCCTAATGTATTATGCATGCCAGCAGGGAAGGAAAGAAGGGAAAGACGTTTGTGGTGCACTTGGTTTTCCCTTCCCAGTGACTTCGGAATAATGTGTGTGATGTGAGCGTGCACTTGCATATATATGTGGGTCGGTACGCCTACATAGGTTAAGTCCGATTGGTGCCTGTGTGGAATATGCACATGTCATATATACACAGTCACACATGCATACATACCCACTCTCATACAAACGCAAAGCTGTGCGCTCACACGTTACACTCAAACACAATCTCTCTCTCTCTCTCTCTCTCTCTCTCTCTCTCTCTCTCTCTCTCTAATACATACACACTCTAACATTTATCTTTCTACGAGAAGGTCCATGCTAAGGTATTGCGTATTGCATTGTTTTACAGATCAATCTAAGCAACATGGTGAGTCTGCATGCTCTCTGACTGAGCGATGGGCTCTCATAGAAGATAAAGTGACACGCAAACATTGAGCTGAGTAGTAGACGCAATCATGTGTGAAACTCCCTGTGAAATCCCTGATGATCTGTCTGTGTATCTGCCTGTGTGCGTTTAGATGTAGGATACCAATCTGGGCCAGTTTTCTACAGCAGGAAAATTATCTTGCAGCAACAGGAAATGTGAATTATTATATGGATTATAATTAATGGACATTTTTGTAGGGGTTGATACATTTTTGGTAAGGGACAATCTAATCTGAAATTTCAAAGTGGAAATTACAAAATTTTTAGGTTTTAAACCTAAAATACACTACAAGTTGCAGAACAATTCTCCTGCAACAAGCTGATCAAATTAAGATCCTACATCTGTATGTGTGAAAGAGCGCACATTTCATGTATGTTTGAGTGGTGCATGATTCATGTTTCCACACACCTCATCCTGGGTATCTACAGGGCGTACTTCTGCGTGGCAACCTTGCAATCAGCATTTCATCAAGGTAAGGAGAAACCAAGTGAAGTGAGGTCTTTCATTCCGACTGTAAATGACCGCCACTCAAATTTGCTGAGGCCCAGTGAAGTCCAGTAGACCATTCAGCCCTCCAGGAGAATAGCTTGAATCTCAACAGAAAGACCTCACGCCTTGTCATATAACTTTATACATTAGCGAATCCAAGGACTTAACGCTAACCTTGCTGGTCCAGTCCAGCCACGAATGTGTGCCCCCTGTGGTGGTAGAGTTAGCCTACAAAGCTAGCAAAGCCCCTCGAGTGAATCTGTCCGGTTCACTGGCTCCTTCCCCCTTCCGTCAAATGGCTAATGGCTTTACAAGCGGCTAGCTTCCTAGCTTCCTTCCAGAGCTAAAACGTTAATGGCTTACCAAAAGGATATGTGGCGGTTGACCCCCCGCCACTGCTGAATCAAGCCCAAACTGGTCTATTATTCATTGCGTGAGACCATTATTTATTGCCTAAGAGGAAAAACACGGCCATTAATAATTAACCATTAGGTCGCCCTGCACTTCCTCGTAGAAGCTGCCAGGCTTGCACAGTGTTCTGCTCAGACTGGTTTGAATTCCTGAAGGGCTGAGATGAGATAGTTGAAAAGTTGCAGTCTTGACAGTTGAGGATGTCCGAATCATTAGATTCAAATGAATGTAGCGTTGTCTAGTCGGAACTCATTTGGCTCCTCTTTGTTTACATCTACCAACACATGGCACAAGAAAATACTTGTTTTGTTTTGTCCACAAATGTCTATAAATGTGTGGCAATGGCTGCCCATTGAGGTCATCATGTCCAACACATCAGAGGCTTATCCAACCAGAGAGTGTGTGTTTGTTCAGTGGAAATCCGAGTTGGACACCAGTATGAACTGGGACCTGATTAAACATGACCATTGTAGATCTGACAGTATTACGTGGGGAATGTAGTGGAAGGCCTACCGCCAATAGGCTTCAAAGTCAAACAGCTAAACCATGAGTCATTACAAAGCTACAATAAGGTAGTATTGAAGGATTTATTCGAACACGTTATCACAATGGTGGACATGCTTTACAGGCTGGCCTCACCTTACTGTTTAAGACCAGATCCTTCTTCGGAGATGACAGTTGGAAATGAACGGTTTCAGTGACCTTTGTTTGTGGTTCACAATCCTCGTCTTGGAGTTGTCAAACAAAACCGGCTGAACAAACAAATGGCACAGACATGTTGTATGTTCACACAACCTGCACAGCAAATATTTTCGATGCGTTTAACAATTGGACTATGCTTACTGCCATTTTGTATCCTTTCTTTGCTAATTTTACAGGGCACCCATAATAAAGATGTTTATAAGTTTACATAACTTAAAATACAAGTCATTTCATATGAATCATTCCAGTTCTTTCAGACGCCATTGGAATCCTGTATCCTGTATCTCTTTTGCAAATGGTACATGTCTGGTGGTGTTGCTTGGACTCACATTAACCCAAGTGATTGGGGTTTGACAGGGATCACAGTGCACCATGGGTATTGATGATGTTTGTTGATGCCCCTTCGAGGCTGGCATCGGGTTACGGACTGGCACGGCAGGAGCCCATCGCTTATCCCGCAATTGGTGTTGTCGTGGCGATGGCACATTAGCCATCTCTCAAATGATGATAATGACACAGTCAGACCAGTCATTAGCCCTAAATGAAGCCAACAGGCTCCTCTATTTTCAGAATGTAGAGTTAGATTGCTAGAGGTGTCTTCACTTAATCAGGGTAATTTGATGACCCAATATGCCTATTGTTCTTAAGCCTGTGGATTAAAGGTGTTCTTATAATGTTCTGGTAATTGCTATCATTTTCAACTATTACGCTACGGGAGCATGATCAGAGATATTTGGAGATCATAGATATAGAGATAATCGTAGCTGTGAGGGTCGTCAAACAAATGGTTAACAGAGTCACATATGGGCTATTTAAAAGCGGTCCTTTCTGTTGAGGTAAAATAGCTTCTAGTTTAGATTTGTCATTGTATGCTCAAGACATTCTATATCAATGTAGTCTACTCATTGTAATTGTTCCAAATTATGGCAATTGTTTGACCAAGGTGAGTGATTTGCATACGCTGCCAAAGGGCATGCTACCTAACACAATACGTAGCTAATACTATCTACCTTATCTACCTTATATCCGATGTGAGGCCCATATTAATGCAATCCATTATTATATAAATTCCCCCTGTTTAGCCACCCACACCATCGCTCTATCCCTCCCCCATCCCTTAATGGAAATGCAACTCTCCCTCTTTCCTTCCTCGACTCTATCGATCCAGCTGTAACAGTGGTGGCGGTGTGACTGGTGACCCGATACCTTTTGTCTCTGCACTCCAGTCTCCCACAATCAATGCCACGCTCCATCGACGCCATGTGTCCCAGTACCATCCAGACAGGGGAAAAAACAAAATCACAAAAGCATGGTCGAAAAGCCCCTCATTCTGCATCCGATCTGCACGGCCATAGTAGACGGATGATGAGTCATAGTTAAATAGATTTAGATGACCATTTGACTCAATCACATTATCTAAATGTTTGTCTAGATTTCAGACCGGTAATATTGATTTCTAGACATGTTTATTAGATACCTCAAAAAGATAACACATATTTTAAAATAATTAAACCTGTAAATAAATATTTTACTCAGCTCTGTTTTACAGTTAGATACCATGGGTATAGATACACTTTTAAGGATTCATCATTTTTCATCCTTTACCTCCCTTATCTCACCTCATTTGCTCACATTGTATATAGACTTATTTTTATACTGTATTATTGACTCTGTTTGTTTTACTCCATGTGTAACTCTGTGTTGTTGTATGTGTCGAACTGCTTTGCTTTATCTTGGCCAGGTTGCAATTTTAAATGAGAACTTGTTCTCAACTTACCTACCTGGTTAAATAAAGGTGAAAAAAAATATTTTAAAAAATTCATGCCGATAGGCTGCATCATCATGCTCAGGTAGCCGTTTGAGTTGTTTCTTCAAGTTGAACCTCTGTTCTCCGGCAGTGACAGCCATATTCATTGGCATTAATGCTCAATTGGCTGGCTTAATGTAGCATGTGCACCGTCACCCCCAGTGATTGCTGCTCATTTTATTTTGGCAGCCCCTGAGGTGCCTGTCCGTTACCATCCCTGTCCTGTTCTACAGCTTGTCGCGGTGGTATTGGACAGGACAGACAGTGTGTTCTGTCCAATTCAACTCCAGCAGCACCTTTTCCATCCCTCTCAAGGTATCACTGACAGTTGGCACACACACACACCCACACACTCACGCATTGTTAAGTCACACAGTATATCATTGCTATGAATTTGTGTATGACTGGCCTCGATGGTCTTGCTCAGAAATGATGTCACAGTAATAACAATAGTGTCATGCATTGGCAATGTGAGGACACTATGCGGAACATTATGGGTTACAGTTCCTCTGTCAAGAGGCAGAGGTTTGTCGCAGCCCGCTAGGCTAGCACTCCACATTGGGCCAAATGGGGCACAGGAAAATGACCCTGACCGCAGATGGCAAATCAGAGGCCATTTTCTCATTCATCTATCTCTCTCTCGCACAGTCACTCAGTCATTCAAATCCACTCAGTCATGTCAATGCCTATATTGGAGGATTGATCAATGGTCATTTGCCTTATGAGAACTAGCAAGTGCAGCCGGCATGTTGTTCCAAGGTGTCGTCAGGTGTCCCGTTTTCTTTCTCTTGCTCTCTTTCTCTCTGTCCCTCTCTCTCTCTCTGTCCCTCTCTCTCTCTCTCTCTCTCTTTCTCTCTGTCCCTCTCTCTCTCTCTGTCCCTCTCTCTCTCTCTCTCTCTCTCTCTGTCCCTCTCTCTCTCTCTGTCCCTCTCTCTCTCTCTCTCTCTCTCTCTGTCCCTCTTGTCCCTCTCTCAGATTAACATACCATACAGATACTCCACAGTTACTCAACAGTATTTCTCTTTACATTTGATGTACTGAAATTCCACTGGGTCTTATAGCGAACCCGAGTTAATTCAGTGGATTTTCCCGAACAGCAGAGAAGAAAAGACCGTAGCTCAGCTGGGCCTTCTGTGGGCTGAGCATATGGTGCATGGTGAGATGGCTAGATTAACGAGCTTCCAGCATGCCCATCCCTGCTCCGTTGAGCTACACCGTACTACTCAACGCAGCGCTAGGCAGTTTAACCGAGCGTTCAGCCAACTCTACTGTATAATCAGTGTTTTACAGAGAGAGAGAGAGAGAGAGAGAAAATGAGCTTACATGCAATTGGTTTGCAAAAATAGTAAACCTCAAATATTTTGCACAAAATGGATTTCGGATTTGGATGTTTTTTTGTTTTTGGTAGCAGTTTTGAGTCCATTCAGAGTATGATTGAGAGGAAATGCATCCTGGTATTCAGGTCATCTCTATTATTATAACTCCTCAGGAATCCAGAGGACATACTGTATAGAGGACAGAGACAGAAAACTTACTCTCAAAAAAAAAGATTTTCTTCACTTTCTCACTCCAGCCCTCCCTCCGTCCCTCCTGCCTGTGCAAATAAGAACATTTCCTCCCGTACGCAAATGCAAACAAATTAATTTCATAGGCGCTCATCATTCTGATGAAGTTAGCAGGGGGAAAAACATGGCATGCACAGCCGGGAGGGAGAAATATGTAACATTTTCCAGGTGATAAATTTTTCCAATTTCAGTGAGACAAGTACATAAACTCGTTCAATTAAGAGGGGGATCTGAAAATGAGCGAGTCTGGACAGCCAAAAGGCGCCAGCACTGATGGGTAATTTTATTGAGTGGAAAATTGAATCAAATTGCTTCATTGAAACAATCAACCTGTACACTCACACCCCTCCACATCCTCACCACCGCCGCTACTTCCCCCATTCTCCTATCCCTGAGGTCTGCCATCCTGTCGTGTTGTCTGGGTCCCACCCGTCTAACCCGTATAACTAATACCGCTGTCACACTACGCTTGTTACGTCGCCCTGTGTCACACGTTCATTTATGTTTGTTTGCATACCACCGTGCCTTATATAGGGTAATACATGGTGTCCTACTGAGCTTACTTGGATTGTACTTTGCTGAGAATCTAGGGGTGGGGATAGAGAACATCTGAGACAGCGTCTGCTCCATGTAAAGCCAACGTCATGCTCTGTTTATCTCGTGATGAGATGTCATCTTGTACACCTGGTCAACTTACGAACTTCCTGTTGTCACAACATTTGTTTTAGGGCATTGAAACTTATTTTCAATTGCGATTTCGCACCACTCAGCACTAAGTGAAGTAGAATATTGTTTTGTCCAACACCTAGCCACACACAGCGAATTCTGGAAATGGATTAGTGACCCCAGCATCTTACAGATTCATGTTAGGACACCAGTGTTGATTCCTTACTGCTGAATTGGACCAAATTAAGACAGTACTGAATTGGACCTGAAAGACAGATTCTATGTGTATTTGTAGAGTAGGAATTTTATTCATTTCGATAGGACTGTCTGGGAGTCAGGGCCGGCTCTAGCCTTTTGGGGGCCCTAAGCAAGATTTAGTGGGGGGCCTCTCCACCTCGTGGCAAAACATTTCTGTCTCACTTCTTGACGGTGGAAATACAATTTTTGGTTTTCAAGTTAATTTCCTGCAATTCTATACATTTTGCCATTGGGCGTAGAGAAAATGTTGGCAGAAATTTCAGCCTGTTTTGGTGGGATGGAGTTTTGGCCTTCCACGGTGACATCAACATGAATTAGTTAACAGACCAATAAGCAAGACTGTTCCAAATCTCTCTGCCAATAACAGCAAATTGTCCACCCCCCCACTCAGACCACTCCCTTTGAGTCCTGGCAAAATTCTTGCTTGAGAAATTGCTCTTAGCTAAGAAGAAAAAAAACCTGCCTCATTGGACCGTAAAGCAGGGTTCTTACAATTCTACCCATTTTGCCCTGGGGCAGAGAGAAAGAATTTGCTGTTTTAAAGCTATTTTCCTACATTTCTACACATGTTGTAATGATTTGTGTCATGCTAACAAAATCAATGGGGGCACCCTAGAGGTCAGGGCCCCTAGGTACGTGCCCTGTGTGCCCGGGCAGTATTCGGACAGAATTACTACAAGTGTAGAAAGCTGGCTAGACTAACTACCAATCAAATAATTGTTAGCTGATATGGCTAATTGAGTGACTGTCAGTGACTGACATAAAAAGAGAAGAACTGCTTATGCACAACCAAATTTAGAAATTGCACTTGTGTATTCTACTATTCTTACTCTCAATAAGTAAGTATGTTCCTTTAATTTAATTAATAAGTAAGTAAGTTGAGACCGTGACTGAGTACTCAATTATCTATTTTTTAAATGTTTAATTTATTTATTTTTTGTGGTCAGGGCCCCCGGGGGCCCTAAGCGACCGCTTATGTCGCTTATGCCTCTAACCAGCCCTGCTGGGAGTGGTCTGAGTGGGTTGGGGAAAACTGAAATTGTTAATGGCAGAGAGGTTTGGAACCCTCTTTCTTATTAACTCATTTACAGCCTAGTGATTTCACCAGACAGGCCAAAGGTCCATCACCCAAACAGGTTGAAATTTCAGGCGTTCTTTTCAAACAGCTCTTACACTAAAAGGGCATTATCATCATTTTCAGATTTTCACTGTATTATTCCAACCTCATAATGTGGAAATATACACTGAGTGTCCAAAATATTAAGGACACCTTCCTAATATTGAGTTGGACCCCCCCCCCCCCCCCCCCCCCCCCTCCCTTGCCCTCAGAACAGCCTCCATTCATCGGGGCATGGACTACAACGTGTCAAAAGCTTACCACAGGGATGCTGGCCCATGTTGACTCCAATGCTTCCCACAGTTGTGTCAAGTTGGCAGGATGTCCTTTGGATGGTGGACTGTTCTTGATAGATACGGGAAACTGTTGATCGTGAAAAACCCAGCAGCGTTGCAGTTCTTGACACAAACCGATGCACCTGGCACCTACTACCATACCCTGGTCAAAGACACTTAAATATTTTGTCTTGCCCATTCAACCTTTGAATGGCACACATACGCAATCCATGTCTCAATTGTCTTAAAAGTAGTTCTTTAACCTGTCTCCTCCCCTTCATCTACACTGATTAATAAGTTACATCAATACGGGATCATAGCTTTCACCTGGTCAGTATATGTCATGGAAAGAGCAGGTGTCCTTAATCTTTTGTACACTCGGTGGCCAGTTCACAAAAATGGTTAGCTCCTACAGACAGTAAGTCACATGGCCGTGGCTTGCTACTGTATAAGTAGGCAGACAGGAATTGAAACATTCAGTTACTGTTCGATTGAAAGTTAGAATGGGCAAGTGACCTAAGCAACTTTGAGTGTCGCGTGATCGTCGGTGCCAGGCGTGCAAGTTCCAATATCTCGGAAATGGCCAGCCTCCTGGGCTTTTCAAGCATGACAGTGTCTCTCGGGTTTACCGAGAATGGTGCAACAAAGAAAAACATCAGGTCAGCAGTGGTCCTGTCGGTGAAAACAGCTCGTTGATGAGAGGTTGAAGGAGAATGGCAAGAATCAGGCGGGCTAACAGGCGGGCCCCAAACAGGCAAAAAAATGGCGCAGTATGACAGTGGTGTGCAGATCGGAATCTCGGAACACACAACTCGTCGGTCCTTGTCACGAATGGGCTATTGCAGCAGACAACCACACCTGCTAGCTAAAAAGATGAAGAAACGGCTTCAGTGGGCATGCGATCAACAACACTGGACAATTGAGGAGTGGAAAAACATTGCCTGGTCCGTTTAAATCCCAGTTCTTGTCAGGATTTTGCGTAAGCAGCTTGAGTCCATGGCCCCATCCTGCCTGGTGTCAACTGTACAGGCTGGTGGCAGTGGTGTAATGGTGGGGAGAATGTTTTCCTGTTACACGTTCGGTCCCTTGGTACCAATTGAGCAACGTTTCCATACCCCAGAGAATTCAGTCTGTTCTGGAGGCAAAGGGGGGTCCGACCAGTACTAGATAGTGTATCTAGTAACCTGGCCATTGAGTGTATAATAAATAAGGATAAACATGCTTTTGACTGTACTGGGCTTTTACAAATATTGTGTACGATGATTTTAGCTTCAAATGCTTTTACTGACATCTGGCCCCACCAACCATCCAGTTACTGCCATGATATAATCAGACTACACTGTAACTGTCTATGGCATTCCCATCAGTGAGTTTGGAAAACCCGACACCCCTACACTAACTAACACAGTTGGAAGGTTCCCAAAACCAATATGCGGAAGATTTTCCATGACACCTCAATAAGACTACCTGGCGCTGTATCTCCGGAAGATGGAGAGCGAGAGAGGGAGAGCGAGGTAGAGAGAGAGAGAGAGAGAGAGAGAGAGAGAGAGACGGTGCTACCTCTCTCTGGTCCATCTCCTGAGATAATGACGGGGCTTCTCGTCCCGCGCTGGGCTAAATGAGGAGCCGAACAAACGGCCGTTCCTCCCCTCACACAAAACACTTTGCTCTCGCTACGGGGGAGAAAACAGAAATGACAGTGTGATGAATCTCCATTAAAAGACGCTAGCGCCTTTTATAGTGACTTTGAAACTTTACGGGAGGGAAATGTAGCGGTAGAGAGAGGGAGGAAGTGAGAGGGAGAAGAAGAAAGGGAGCGAGAGAAAAGGAGGAGCGAGATGGAGGTAGAGGAAGAAGAAGTGCCACAGCTGTGGTTTATGTTTGACATTTTTCATTATTACGTCGTCCTTTCCAGTAAGTAGAATGAAAGGGTGCATTATGGGGAGTATTGGGGCTGCGATTATGTTATTCTAGATGGATGGTGGGAACAGGCAGCGTGGTATCTCTGTCAGCTCTGGGGTCATCAAAGGTCTCTGTTGTCAGAGTATCTCCTTGAGACCCTGGGTATCTGCCTGAGACCCTCAACCTATCAGTCCCATAGACAGAGCACTCAACAGCATCAACGAACAGCGGATGAAAACCTTGAGTGATGACTTTAAAAGGCCACAAACCAAGGCAGACGATTTGGTGGGGCACTATGTTTCTGTGAACAACCCCAAATGACTCTGAGAGAGTTAGTAAAGCTCAAGCCCACAGCTGAATTGACCCACGTTAGATTTACGCTAGCGCCTAGTGTCACTGAGTTGTGCGTGGGAAATAAAGGCCCTGCTGACTGAGCCAATCATTAGGACGTTACAAGAAATCAATGCCATAGAGCTCGTCCACTCATGTTTGTTTGGCACAAATTCGTTTGCGCCTCTTAATCTGAGGCTAATTAGCTAGCGATCGATACAGCAAATTGCCTGAATTCCCTGAGCCCGTAAACTAATGCTAGCGACAGACAGGCAGACAGGGGCTAGCGCCTCAGTCCCTTCCACCACCAAATTTGGACAGACTGACATCCAATCGCTCATGATTTCACCAAGGTCTCTATGCTTACCGTAATGTTAGAACTGTTGTTGACGTTTATACACTGTGCTATGAGCACGTGCTGTGAGACCTACTGGAGCTGTGTTGAATGATTGAATGGAGAGTCCAGCTAACGATGAAGTGGTAACTTCCACTTTTCAGGACAGGAGGGCAGAATTTTTGACTGGTGCTTTTCATCATTATCCCTCTTCTCTTTACACTGCTTACCTGTGGATACGGTTGAAACATTTCCCCCAAACTTTACCAAAATGTCCAGGTTTTTCTGGAAATCCTGGTTGGACGATTCCAAGACTCAGAAAGGAATAAGCAGGGAACCCGGAATCCTCCAAACAGGATTTCTGGAAAACATTGGAATTTTGGGAAATAATTTTGCAACCCCTACTTAGGTCCTTCTCACAAAACTGGCATTTGACCAACATTTTTGGGTCATTTTAAACATTTTCTCTTGGATCACTGAGATTAGGATCTGTACTTCTCATTACCACAACAGTTTTCAAAGCCCCAAAAAGTTATCAACAAATATTTTTTTTTATTTTTTTACATTGCTCCCCTTATGAAATGGCCTAACACTGAAAATACTACTATTTAAAACGCAATTATTAAAACATATTTCGTAATTTATCGCATTACAGTTACACATAACCTTTTGGTTGTTGTTGTCCTAATCACTTGATTTTATTTATGTACACATATTTGGATAAAGTACAAAAGTCACACTATCAAATGAATCACAAAATTTCTAAAGTATACGTTTGACTTTTCATAATATTTCCTAAATATTTATTTCAGAGATGAGACTGCATATTTCGGTAATGAGTGATGCACAGTTTGCCATTGACAAACTGTACTGATCTCTATCAAAGATTCAAGAACCCAACAAATCCTCAAAGTGTGTCATTTATTAATCCCAAATGACTTGTATAATACTAAAATCCCTGATCTTAATGGACTAAAATGCCCCTTATTTCAGTATAAGTATAAGCACTGTAATTACATTCATGTATTTTCAAAAGTTAAAAGTGGACTTAAACATAACAAGGTACCTTTTTTTTATACAAGGTCTTTACAGGTAATATTGGTGTATTAGGATGTGGATATTTGTGGTTGTAATGTATTTTAGATGTATTTCTGGATTCAATGGGAAAAAGGCATAATACAATATGCCTATAAAGTATTAAAGTACATGGGAAATGGACCAAAAACTGTGTTGGGATATCAAACAAGAGTATAGGCAAAATAGGGGTTATCCTCCTTAAAGTGGTGTGGTTATCCTCCTTAAAGTGGTGTGGTTATCCTCAAAGTGGTGTGGTTATCCTACTTAAAGTGGTGTGGTTATCCTCCTTAAAGTGGTGTGGTTATCCTCCTTAAAGTGGTGTGGTTATCCTCCTTAAAGTGTTGTGGTTATCCTCCTTAAAGTGGTGTGATTATCCACCTTTAAGTGGTGTGGTTATCCTCCTTTAAGTGGTGTGGTTATCCTCCTTTAAGTGGTGTGGTTATCCTCCTTTAAGTGGTGTGGTTATCCTCCTTTAAGTGGTGTGGTTGCTCTTTGCTGAAACACAAACGGCTGATTGTGGCCTAAAGTAAGTTAAATTAGGTTTATACACCTCATATTTCTTGACAAACCCCACTTAATCAAATAACTGTTCATCTATACAACAGGTCCTAGTAAATAAATAAAGTTACCAGGAGAGCACAGCAATGGACGTTACATTAGAATTAGCTTATTATCATTACCGACATTAAGGTTCTCATTATAGAAACGGACCTAAAAAAAGTACATGGTAATGAGACATTTGTGTTTCGTAATAAGATGACCTTAGCTCAATATGCAAATAATAGGAGACGTTATGAGTCAGCAAACACTTGACCCCATCACTAAAGCCTCCGTGTTGGTAAGATAATGGTTCCCTGACTCTTTCCCAATTTGAGCTTTATAGCCGTTTCGGTAATGAGAAGGCCAAGTGGGGTAAAGGGGGATGTTTGAGAATCTAATTCTGAAGGCATAAGCGAATAAATGAACTTAAGTTGTGCTCATCTAAGGACTACTCTTCCAGATGATACATCATGGGTGAATGAAACTTCATTTAAAAACTGTCTGGAGATTTTACAGGAACTTGAAAATGTTTTTATGGTAATGAGACACAAGAGACATTTACATAATAAATATTAAAGCTTAAATGTAAACTTCAACTAGTATACAATTCTTATGATTTATGGACAAACTACAGCTAAATATTTTGTGTTTAATTCAAATAAATAACAACATTCTAAAATAACATTGTATAAAATGACCCGGTAATGAGAATTTGGAGTGTTTTCAGAGAGTTGATCTTTGCAGATGCATCATGGTTTTGTTACTCAATTTGCTACAGACGTGTTTAAAAATGGTTTCATGAGAATCCCCCCCCCCCCCCTTGTGGAAAAACATCTTTGCAGAATATGCTACATTGACGCTGTCTTGTATTTTGTGTACTCTTGTTGTTTACCCACACAACTATTTAATAGTGACATCATCAAACTCAGTTAGACCAGACTGACGGAATCATGTTAAGTTTCCCTAAAAAAAAAAAAGCCTCTGTCCTTTAATGA
Source organism: Oncorhynchus clarkii lewisi (assembly GCF_045791955.1). Taxonomy (NCBI): domain Eukaryota; kingdom Metazoa; phylum Chordata; class Actinopteri; order Salmoniformes; family Salmonidae; genus Oncorhynchus; species Oncorhynchus clarkii. The sequence continues at coordinate 67,890,105 of NC_092158.1, read as the reverse complement.
CTTTTTGTTATTCTTTCCGTTCTTAAAGAAGAAGCTCTAGTTGCTGCTATTAAGATAATCCACTCCAACATCCTGAGGAGCTGATGACAATTAATGAGGGTAATTTAGAGGAGAGACATTCTGGACCAGCTCCTCTTCCCCCCTCGTTTGGACGCCCCATGCCCTCGTCCGCCCTGAGCTGGCCAGCGGGGGAGTAGCATTGGGGGTGAGGGGGGACATGTGGGGGAGGACAGGGGCCTGAAGCCTGGTTGGTGGGAGAAGTATCTGAATCGATGCTAATTCCCTCGCTGGGTCCTCAGGGGCCATTTGGTTATGAGGGAGTGTTGACGTCCACTGAAACTTTTCTACTGAGTGTCTGTGAGTGTGTGATTGTACTGGTGGCCCTGTGTAAGGGGACATGTATGGGGTTGGTTGGTTACGGTGGTCACGGCTGCGTGTTAACATGCTGCTACTTTTTGCATTTGAGTAGGGTTTGTGGGAATGTGGCTCTGCGTGTACAGTATATATAAATGGGTGTGTGTGAGTATATATTAATGTGTGTGGATATGTGTGTGTGTGTGAGAGAGAGTTTGTGTGGTGTAGGAAGCCACTGAGGGAGGAAACACCGGCTCTCTCCTGTCTGAGAGGAAACAGAAGCTGTCCTCCACCGGGACAGGAAGTGAGGTCACAGACATATGATGATGTCTGATGTATATTAATATATTGAAATATACTGAAGCCAAAATATGATATACCATGCCCAAATGGAATAGACAAACAATTGGTTTTATACAATTACAATAATAGGGATCCCAATAAGAATACAGTTTGTGTAATTCCGCTTACTTCTGTTCCACTAATCTCATTCCCAGAATCTTAGACTCTTCAGTTATTATTTTTTGTTTGTGCAGAAACGTTCCCAGCGTTCACGGAGACGCTGGAAGAGTTGGAGGAACTGGGAGGAATGTCTGGAATTCCGTGGCGTTTCCATTCCCTTCCGCTCGGTTCCTGCTCCCCGTAGTGATAATGGGCTCTCAGGGAGAGCCTGGCAGATGGACAGCCGTGTCGGGGCCCAGGCCGAGGGGAAGTCTCCCAGTGCCCTTCCGACAAGCGCCTCCTGCTTTTATTGGATGAGAGGAGCACTGGGGTCAACGCCGGGGTTGCCTTGCCACGTCAGAGGGGTCGCTTCCTGGATAATAATTGTACCCACGAGAGGAGCACACAAATCAGTATGTATTCAAACACACCGCGCGTCTACACTCGCACTGCAATCACTACAATTCAAATCATCACAACAACATGCACACACATACACTGGCCACATACGCTAAAAGTGGAGCAGGCAGTCAGGCAGACGGCAAGGCCGTAGGAGGGGCTGTGGCTGATGGTCTTTCCTCACTCTCACCTGCAGAGTTACAGCAGGGGGCGGTGGGGGGGTCACCCGGTTCCCAGGTCGTAAAACTCTGCGGATGTTGTTTTTTCTGAACACACCGTCTCCCTTTGTCCCCCTCCCTCCCCCGCCTCCCCTCCATAGCGTGTGAGCCTCCCATTTAGGCAGCAGACCCAAGCATCCTCTCTCTCAAGGTGGGTGTCTCTCCACTGTTTTAAACCCAACACAACACCAGACTGAGAGAGCTGAAGGACACAGCAGGAATGCTGCTGGTTCGATGTGACTTACGATGTCAGTTCTATCCTGGGCTTCCCTGTACACTACAGTTCATACCGCGCTCCATCCATCCTGTTTTCTCTCTCTTTTTTTTCTCTCTTCTTTTTCACTCCCCCGCAGCCCTCTCCCTCTCTTTCTTCCTCTCTCTTTTTCTTCCTTTTGATCTCTCGCTATCTTTCCTTCTCTCTCCCTCTTTCTTACTCTCTCTCTCTTTCTCTCTCTCGTTCTCCCTCTACCCCTTCTCTCCCCCTTTTTTTGGCCCGCTGGGCTTGGTACCACACCCCATTACCCCGATGTCTCTTCTCAGTGCCACGCTGGAACAATGCCTGGTCAGGCCCCTGCCTCTAGGCCCCCTGGCCAGAGCCCCCAGTGGAGCACCTGCCTGTCCTGACAAAGGGCCCAGGTTGGCCATACTCTGCCCAGGGATGCATCCTGTATGCATTACTTTTGAAGTAGCACACTATAGGGAATAGGTTGCCATTTGGGATACAATCCATAGACTCTGAGCTAGGGGTTATGGACTATGCGCTTGCAACCAAAATGTTCATTGACATCTAGGAAAGTGTGTGTAGTATTTAGCCCAAGTTGGGAAACATTTCGGACAGCAGCTCAGCCAAACTATAGAATATGGAGAGAAAGGTTGTTCCAACATTTTAGTGCCTTTTAAGAATTGTAAAAAAAAATAATAATAACGATTTCACCCATTTTAAAATTCTGTCATAAAGAGCACATGTTCAACTTTATAAAAATATAACATTTTCCCATCTAAAGAGGTTTAAAAAAAAAAAAAGACTATAGCAAAGGCCAAATAAAGTAACAGTGTACTTGTAATATGGTTGACGATTTCATCTTCAATCAGCCATGAAGTCCCTTATGACGGGGGGAATGGAAGCGTGTTGTGTGCAACAGGAAGGGGCAATTGAAGTTTTACCAAAGTCATTTCATGTTAAAACATTTCTAGCCTGTCTATCTATGCGTAACAGTGTTGATTTCTTGATTTCAGTTTTACACCACAAAACACCAGATAATGGCCAAAAAGAGTAGAACCATCTTACCTGCTTTAGACTATGATTTGACCATTTAGATGTTCATTTAGAAAGAAATCTTAAAAAAATATATATACAGGTATTATAAAAATGAGAGATCTTCAGAAATGACTGTCAGAAATAACTAGGGATTTACAATGATGGTGAAATCGCGGATACATTTTGGGGTTAAGATCTTAAAATCTTCCTGGAATTCACAGAGGGTGACAGAGGGACATGTCAAAGTGCTGTGTTTTGTCACTTCCGCAACTCTTTACTCATAGACAATCCGATTTAATGAGTTATCCATGTTGTCTTTATTATCAATATCAATATCGATGCACAATGTCCACTTAAAATCTCAAAGGAAAGACCCAGAACATGACCCAACAGGAGACAGATTTTGAACCCATATGTACTTTTTAAAAGTCCTGTTGCATTACTGCTCCATTATACCAGATAGGTCAATAATCCCAGCTGTCTGCAGACTTATCGGTCTGATTTGTTGGGTGGTTGGTGGTATAGAAAAACACTCAAACATAATGTTACACTAACCTTACAGACTCCCTCTTTCTTACCTAAGCCAGGCTGACTCCCAGACACTTAAGAAGCATGCCTCCAGAATGTAGGCTAACCCCCCTCCCCTTCCACACACACACATACAAACCGACACACCACCTACGCCACCTCCACCACTGTCTCCTAACCCTCCCCTGATTGGCTGGAGTAGAGGAAGAGGGATCAATGATCAACCGATGGCTCAGCCTGTAGCTTCCTGTCTAGCTGTGGGCTCATTTACTGAAGTGCAGGGATGGAAGATGGCAAGGTACCGGGGAACTGTGGCTCCCAGCTCTGGGCTCTGGCTCCGACTCTGTCTGGCATGGGGCCCAGTCGCATCGTCTGCCACCGGCGTAGACAGGCAGACTGAGCAACTGGGGCGAGCCAGCGAGCCACCAGTAAGTAAATGAGAGAGAAAGAGGGATAGAGTTTGTGTCATAGAGTTCTGAGTAGGCGTCATGAAAATGAAACATGACATTCAAAGATCAACCAACAATTATGCACTTAAGTAAATACCCGACACAGAACACTGTACTATCCTTTAAACACACAACCCTAGAAGAGTGGTAGCCAGCTCAGTGTACAACCTCTATCATCTTTTATACTCTCCTTTCTTCCCCTCTACATTTCTCCTTTCTCCTCTCTTATTCAACCACTTTGATTTGCAGTTATTGTCTGCATAAATCAACCCGGAGACTCTCCCGTCCTGCTCCTGTAATTGTCATTTGTTTCTCGGACCCGCAGAGTTTGGCTCACCCACCTCATAATGTCTTCATGACATTATGAGAATTGCCCAATTTAGAGCGTCCCGCACACAGACAGACACACACACTGGTTGGAGACTAGCTACCTTGCTAACATGAAATATTAAAGTTACATGAATGTTATTGTCTAGTTTTCATTTTGTTTTGAGGGGGCAGGTTTTATATAAGCACTCCATTTGACATGATTGGACAGCCTATCAGATGAAGTTGGCAGTCTGGCCCTCCAATAAGATAAAACCATGTCGGTGTTGTCAGGCACATGCCAAACTGTTGGCCTTTATCAAGTATGAGGTAACGAGTCTTGAATAGAAAACACATCAGCTCACACGCGTACCCAGAAACACACACATACACGAACGCACGCACACACAGTCACAGAGATATGCACACATGCTCAGCCCAGTTTGATTTATGCGCACTCTGCAGGTAGGCCGGCATTTGCACACATGGCAGTTATGCAAGCAAACACATGCATGAGAAGTCATGCTGGGCTACGGCCTTATGGTTTGGTTGACGTGTGCAGACTCTTCCTCTTTTCGACGGTCTCTCCCTATATGCTTTCTTTGTCCCTTTCCTTGTTTTCTCCATATTTCTTCTCCTTCTCCCGCTACCGTCTTCATTTCCCTCTCCTCCCTTATCCTCTCCTCTTTTCCGCTGCTCTCACCACATATCCTGCTCTCTCCCTTCCTCCCACCTCATTGGCTCTCCCTTCCTCTCCATATCTCCTCTCCTCTTCAGCTGCAGTGCAGACAGTAATGATGAGCTATGTGCAGTCGGCTCAGGGATGAGAGACACATCAATCTGTCCACGCTGACAGACTGATTTGTTTTCTGTGTGACAGCGCTGTGTACCGGTACACACTGAGAAAGAGAGAGAGAAAGGTGAAGGAGGCAGAGAGGGGGTAGAGAAAGGTGAAGGAGGCAGAGAGGGGGTAGAGAAAGGTGAAGGAGGCAGAGAGGGGGTAGAGAAAGGTGAAGGAGGCAGAGAGGGGGTAGAGAAATGTGAAGGAGGCAGAGAGGGGGTAGAGAAAGGTGAAGGAGGCAGAGAGGGGGTAGAGAAAGGTGAAGGAGGCAGAGAGGGGGTAGAGAAAGGTGAAGGAGGCAGAGAGGGGGTAGAGAAAGGTGAAGGAGGCAAAGAGGGGGTAGAGAAAGGTGAAGGAGGCAGAGAGGGGGTAGAGAAAGATGCAGGGAGAGCGGGGGATGAGAGAGACAGAGAAATTAGGTGAGGTGAGGTGGAGGCAAAACATGAGGAGATGGGAAGTGAAAGAGAGAGGTCGATGGAGAGAGTGCGATGGGGAGAGAGAAAAGGACAGAAGGAGAGGTGAGTCAAAGATTAGTGCCCTGAAACGGGGAGTGCTATGTCCTTTGATAAACAGATAAATAGAGTGAGTGAGTGATGGATGCCTGACTGAAAGAGGGGTAGGGGGGGTTCGGAGAGAGAGATACCTGTCCTCTGACAACCAGGCACATGGTAGAAAGAATGGTGATATGCCCTCTGATAAGAGAGGGAGAAAGGTGGGGTTCAAAAGTCATCTGCAGCCATGGAAAAATATCAGATGGAAATCCCCAAGTGTGTCATGGCTGGTAAGGGCGAGACTGTAAACCTGTGGTGATTTACCAGTTGGCTCTCAGAAGCTGATCAACCCAGCCAGGCTGTTCCACAAATCCCAGCATCTCTGACTGCACAACCACAAGGTAGAGGTAGACTACCACCTTGTGTTAGTTTACTGGTTTGTGTTTTAAGAAGAAAAAAACTCAGATTTCCATTAAACCTCCCATCTTCAAAAAAAATGTTTTTATATATTGGTTTTAGACCACAACAGAATCACAACAAATGATATATGCATTTACCCCCCCCCCCCCCCCCAGTGTCATAAGACACTGTAATTGGTGGTACTATGGTAGAAGTCACTGTTGACCCTAAGAAATACGGGTGGGTCTAATCCTGAATGCTGATTGGTTTAAACCGCATTGCAGACAGTGTCTATTCCACAAATTACCACCGGCTAAATCTATGATGTTAAAATGCCTATTTACTCTGTTCCATCTGACTGCGCAATCCACTGTCTCATCAGCCCAGCCAGGCAATTTATATACTTGATCTCCACTATAAAAAGCATCTAGACATTATCTCACATTTCTTTTAGACTAACATTTAGTTTTCAACAGAGGAGATTTGTATGAACCTCGCTGTCGGTCTCTCCAACATTTGCAACATTGTTTCAATATTCAAATTCGATCTCCAGCTGTCCCATGGTAATGAACGTGTTGGGCGTTGGGACAAGACAGACAGGCAGGCAGCATTTCCTAGCCAGTCGAAATCATGAATCAGCTGGCATCATTTTTATGGACTTACACAAAGAAATGTCAATTGAAAAAAGGTCAAACGAAACGAAGTGCAGGAAGTTTGCAGTCTTTCCAGCTTCAGTTTGAAGTGATTGTGTTAGCTGTGTTGTTGGCTAGCTCCTCTGAACAGCAGTGTCCTGACGAGAGAGCATATTTTCCATTGCTATAGATGTGTCCAAATAAATGTCACTAGGAAACAGCTAGGCAACCTAGTGGTTAGAGCGTTGGACCAGTAACCAAAAGGTTGCTGGATCGAATCCCTGAGCTGACAAGGAAATAAATATGTTGTTCTCCCTCTGAACAAGGCAGTTAACCCACTGTTCTCCAGTAGGCCATCATTGTTCTTAACTGACTTGCCTAGTTAAATAAGCAAATGCAGCTATTTTGTTAGTCTGGCTCCACTGTTTGATGTGACTGTAAGTTAGCCATAGTTGGCTAGCTAGCATGCAAGGGTTAAGACTGTTGCCAGCCAGTATGGTAATGGAGCATATCGAACGAACGACCATAGATAAAGAACAAAAAGACTGTCTCTGTCTGGCAGCCGATCTGACAGAACGAACAACCAGCCGGCCTGGGTAGCAACCCTAGATTTGTGTCGAGACTGTATCTTGTGGAAAGATTAAATAGCATGAATAAATGTGTCAAAATAACGTTTTTAATGAAAATATGTCAATCCTCATTTGAATATGTTGGTAACCCGTTGTATAAAAGTGATAATGCCCTCGAAGCAGCACCCGCCAATATATCCTCCAAATACCGGCTTCGAGGGCATTATCACTTAAATCTGTATCCTTTGTTTGGCGTTGGCTTGGTCATTAAACATGTATCTGAAGTGTTATTGTTTTCATTTATGTACTTAATTATTATTTTTTAAATCTAATCTGTGAAACCCCCGACTAGAGATTTTCCTTCCAATAAAGGCAAAATGGAACGTAGCATTTTTCTCCCCCTGTTGTGATGGTATGTACATGTACAGCACGCCTATGAGGCCCGTTCATTTTTCACATTAAAATGAGCAGAATGCACCCGGTGCTTCTGAAGAGAAACTACACAGGAAAGAGAGAGAGAGCGTCGTCTGGTGACTTGTCGCTAAGAGACGGCGCGGTGTGGTCGCCGGCGGGGAAGTGCTGTGGCATAATGGGATCGGTGTACGAGGCTAAGGCTGTATTAAAGGAGATAATTGAGTTGCTCACTCAGGCGAGACCGAGACCCAGTGTGTCACTTTGTACTAAAGGTACAGAACCAGAGAATGAGAGAAAGAGAGCTCGTAACTCTACTCATCTCCTCCCTCCCCTCTCTCAGAAAGCACCCTCCAACGAACACACACACACACACACACACACACACACACACACACACACACACACACACACACACACACACACACACACACACACACACACACACACACACACACCCTCTGTCTCTCTCTCTCTCTCTCTCTCTCTCTCTCTCTCCTGCTGTCACACACACACACACACACACACACACACACACACACACACACACACACACACACACACACACACACACACACACACACACAGTAGTGCACAGTTCTACAATTTGCCTACTCATTCTTCTGAAGTGACCATGTGACCGAACATACTCAGTAAAACATTGTCTGGTCACTTATTGCAGACCCTAACCATGTCACTCAAACACGAGTCAAATTCTGTCCCAGATATTGTTTAGGACAGTGATTCCCAAACTTTTTTATAGTCCCGTACCCCTTCAAACATTCAACCTCCAGCTGCGTACCCCCTCTAGCACCAGGGTCAGCGCACTCTCAAATGTTGTTTTTTTGCCATCATTGTAAGCCTGCCACACACACTATACGATACATATATAAGAGTGAGTGTGAGTTTTTGTCACAACCCGGCTCGTGGGAGGTGACAAAGAGCTCTTATAGAACCAGGGCACAAATAATAATTTAATAATAATCAATAATTTTGCTCTTTATTTAACCATCTTACATATAAAACCTTATTTGTTCATCAAAAATTGTGAATAACTCACCACAGGTTAATGAGAAGGGTGTCCTTGAAAGGAAGCACATAACTCTGCAATGTTGGGTTGTATTGGAGAGAGTCTCAGTCTTAAATCATTCCCCACACACAGTCTGTGCCTGTATTTAGTTTTCATGCTAGAATCCAGAAATCTGGCAGTGGCTTCTGATTAAATTCAATTTTCAGATATCAATTGTTCATATCAATTGTTCAGATATCGGTAAGTGGACTGGAGGCAGGGCATGAAAGGGATAACGAATCCAGTTGTTTTTGTCATCTGCTTCGGGAAAGTTCCTGCGTAATTGCGCACCCAACTCACTCGGGTGCTTCGCTATATCACATTTGACATTGTCCGTAAGCTTGAGATCATTTGCGCACAAAAATCATACAATGATGGAAAGACCTGTGTGTTGTCCTTGTTAATGCAGACAGAGAACAGCTCCAACTTCTTAAGCCTCAATTTTGTCCCGCACATTGAATATAGTTGCGGAGAGTCTCTGTAATCCTAGATTCAGATCATTCAGGCGAGAAAAAACATCACCCAGATAGGCCAGTCATGTGAGAAACTCGTCATCATTCAAGCGGTCAGACAAGGTTCTACAGCTGCACCATCGAGAGCATGTTTTGCATCACTGCCTGGTACGGCAACTGCTCTTGTCTTCTGACCACAAGGCAGAGGACGAGCAGAGGGTGGTGCGTACGGCCCAGTACATCACTGGGGCTAAGCTGCCTGTCATCCAGGACCTCTACACCAGGCGGTGTCAGAGGAAGGCCCAAAAAATTGTCAAAGACCCCAGCCACCCCAGTCATAGACTGTTCTCTCTACTAGCGCATGGCGAGCGGTACCGGAGTGCCAAGTCTAGGACAAAAAGGCTTCTCATCAGTTTTTATCCCCAAGCCATAAGACTCCTGAACAGGTAATCAAATGGCTACCCGGACTATTTGCATTGTGGGCCCCCCCACCCCAACCCCTCCTTTTAAGCTGCTGTTACTCTCTGTTTTTTATATATGAATAGTCACTTTAACTAAACATTCATGTATATACTACCTCAATTGGGCCGACCAACCAGTGCTCCCGCACATTGGCTAACTGGGCTATCTGCATTGTGTCCCACCCAACAACCCCTCTTTTACGCTACTGCTACTCTCTGTTCATCATATATGCATAGTCACTTTAACCATATCTACATGTACATACTACCTCAATCAGTCTGACTAACCGGTGTCTGTATGTAACCTCGCTACTTTTATAGCCTCACTACTGTATATAGCCAGTCTTTTTACTGTTGTTTTATTTCTTTGCCAACCTATTGTTCACCTAATACCTTTTATTGCACTATTGGTTAGAGCCTGTAAGTAAACATTTCACTGTAAGGTCTACCTACACCTGTTGTATTCAGTGACAAATAAACTTTGATTTGATTTGATTTGACACGAGACAATTATGGTCAGTAAAGAAAACTTTAAGCTCGTCTCTCAATTCAAAAAACGTGTCAATACTTTGCCCCTTGATAACCAACGCACTTCTGTATATTGCAAAAGTGTAACATGGTTGCTGCCCATACCATTGTATAGTGTAGAAAATACACGAGAGTTCAGGGGCCTTGCTTGAACAAAGTTAACCATCTTTCAAGCTGTCAGGCATTCCTTTGGCAGCAAGAGCCTCTTGGTGGATGCTGGAGTGTACCCAAATGGCTTCGGGGGGAACTTCTTGCATGCGTGTTACCACGCCACTATGTCTCCCTGTCATGGCTTTTGCACCATCAGCACAGATACCAACATGAGCAGCAGCAACGTTTGTCTACATACGGACCGTTAGTGGAATTCCAACAAGAGAGTAACGGTTAATGTGATTGGATGTTCATTATTTGACTAGGCTACCTGTTTTTGACATTGTGTTGTTATTTCGCTGGATAACTTTTTTATTTGGCGTACCCCCTTAGTGTAATATACTGTTAGCATGATTTACTGTCACCTATCCATGGTCCAGTAATGGCTCTAAGACCCCACTCCGTCACTCTATCGCTGTCCTGGTTCTAAAGCCCTGTCTTTTCACACAACAAAATGACACGCACACACATACGCAACTGTCTTCTCACTAACAGATGACCTGCTCAATCACAGTAAACACTCAATCACACGTCACTCAAACCGAGTACCTGTCTCCATACTTCACTGCCATTACTACCCCCCCATTCCTCCCCAGACTTTTAGTAGGACTAAGCCACTCCTGTATCGCTGAAATACTGCCCGGACATAAGACATACTACCCTACCACCTGCCCCTACCACCTGCCCCTGAAATAGTGTCCTGTCACTAAGCATTACTCTGGTGTCGTGTAAGTATTGTGTTCCCACTGAAACCCTGTCTGATGGCTGGGTCACTGATAGTGTCAACGGTAAAGTTGTGTCGCTACACCGCTGGCAGGTGGCTAAAGACGTGTCATGTCAGGTCTCACAGGCAGGTTCACCGAGATGTGTGTGGGAGTGACTTTCACGGAGTCCTACCTCCTATTTCCTATTTCTCTCCCTCTCTCCCTGCCTTCCTCCCCACCCCTGTCTCTCTCTTTCTCTCCCTCTCCTTCTCTCTCTTTCTCTGCTTCTCTTGCTCTCTTCCCACCTCTCCCTCTCTCTCCCTCTCTCCCTTTCTCTCTTTCTCTCCCTCTCTCCCTCCCTCTCTCTCCCTCTCTCCCTCTCTCTCCCTCTCTCCCTCTCTCTCCCTCTCTCTCCCACCTCTCCCTCTCTCTCCCTCTCTCTCCCTCTCTCCCTCTCTCTCCCACCTCTCCCTCTCTCTCTCTCTCCCTCTCTCTCCCACCTCTCCCTCTCTCTCCCTCTCTCTCCCTCTCTCTCCCTCTCTCTCCCACCTCTCCCTCTCTCTCCCTCTCTCCCTCTCTCTTCCACCTCTCCCTCCCTCTCTCCCTCTCTCTACCTCTCTCTCCCACCTCTCCCTCTCTCCCTCTCTCTCCCACCTCTCCCTCTCTCTCTCTCTCCCTATCTCTCCCTCCCTCTCTCTCCCACCTCTCCCTCTCTCTCTCTCCCTCTCTCTCTCCCTCTCTCTCCCTCTCTCTCTCTCCCTCTCTCCATCTCTCTCCTCTCTCTCTCTCCTCTCCCTCTCTATCTCTCTCTCTCTCCCTCTCTCTCCCTCACCTCCTCTCTCCTCTCTCTCTCCCTCTCTCTCCTCTCTCTCTCCCTCTCTCTCCCACCTCTCCCTCTCTCCCACCTCTCCCTCTCTCTCCCTCTCTCCCTCTCTCCCTCTCTCTCCCTCTCTCCCTCTCTCTCCCTCTCTCTCCCACCTCTCCCTCTCTCTCCCTCTCTCTCCCTTTCTCCAGATGGCATGTTCTCTTCCCCGCTCTGCAACAGCACAGAATCATCCAGAAGCACGTTTATAAAATGAATTCTGCTCCAGCACTGAGCTGTGGTGGGTGGGTGGAGGCATTCCTCTGTACATAAGCATGCTTGACGTATGTGTAGTATGTCTATAATTGTTTTTGTGTGCATATGAGAGTGCATGCGAGATTTCCCTTACTGCTAAATAAATAACAGAGCAAATAAGTGTAAAAAGGAGGGGAAGGAGGGATGCTGGGGCTCAGCTGCGACTCGTTCTCATTTTCAATCTCGGCCCAATTAATTTGGCTGAATTAATCTCACGCTGCGTGCAGACACCGCTGCTACAGCACGTTCGCACACACACACACACACACACACACACACACACACACACACACACACACACACACACACACACACACACACACACACACACACACACACACACACACACACACACACACCTCTCTCTCTCACACACACACACACACCACCCTCACACTCCCCCTCTCCTCCGGCACCCAGCACAGTGAAACATGAAATAGTGTCTAATGCCACCATCCATCTGGCATCTTTACGCCCGCCCCGCCCCGCAACCCTGCCACCCCTGCCTCGCCCTCCCTCTGACATTTTGAGAGAGGGGGCAGGGGGAGGAGGGATGTTTATGATTTCCATTTCTAATTAGAAGTAAGGAGCGAGTTCTCAGGTGGTGAAGTAGAAGAGCTTCTCATCTCCTCTGGCTCCATGAGATAGAAGGGGAAAGTTGTCTCACGTGTGTAGACTCCCTGTCAAAAATTCAAGTTACATTTGACAAAAAGGTTGTCCCTCCTCAATACAATTGAAATGTAACAACTTTTAAAAACACATTACATTCCCCAGATACACAGATCTACAACACACCAGCTAATCAGGATTCTGTGAGAAAAGCCAAGCCTCTCTTTCCACCAATGAGCATCTACAGTAGCTCCACATTTGACTGGCAGGTCAACTCCGGGAAGAAGGCGGAGCTGAAGAACTCTTCTTTCATACACAAGTTCCCCCTGCCACGCCATTGGCACCTCTAAGGTGTCAGGGTTCTAATTTATGCATGTGGGACTGAAAGGTTCCTCCTCAGAGGGTCTGGCCAACCGACAGTCTGCATTCCAGCGTTCCCACGGGCCAGATTTACGAGCGGAGGGATCTTGGCCTTCCCAGGTGCAGATTTTACAGAGGTCCCCATAAGACTGTCTTTCTTTCCCCCTGAAACGGCTCCCTGGTTGGCCCCTCTATTCTCTCTTCCCACCCTCCCCACCACCATTTTGAAAGCTACCAACGTTGGGTGAATACGCCAATTTCAGATAAATACACATTCAAGGGACATGGCAGAAGCTGTATTGCCATTAAAACCTCTCTTCACCCCCACGCCTTCCTCTTTTCTCCCTCTCTCCTCCCTCTCTTTGCCATCTCTATTCTCCCTCTCTCCCAGCAGGATTGGGTGTCCCTTCAGTGGCTGTCCTGTGAGTCGATCCATCAGGCCCATCGATCCAGATAAAGCTGCCATGTTGGATCCCTCAGGCTTTAACTCAGTTACTGGAAGTCCCCACATACACACATCATTCACAGTGTATTTCACGCTGCTCTGCATTTACCGTAGGGAAGATCCCGTCTTTTAGCTGTGTCTATTGGCTGGAGTACTGGCTGAGGCTAAACCAGCACACTAAAATATACAAACCCTCTGAAGATCCCACTTAACGTCAGTGTGATCTTCAGAATGGACATATGTGATACGGACCAAGAATAAATGTTAGACTTTTCTGTTGTCCAGTCACTACCTCTGATGTGTGGTGGACATTCTGATTAAAATGGCTGCCACATGGCTGAGCAGGGAGTGTAACAGCAGATATTAGCTGTGTGCTTGCTGGTGTGTAATAGACAGTAAATCTCTCTGGCGCTCTCCTGGCAGGACGTTGCTCCGCTCATTAGACGCCTGGCCAACTGCCCCTCGGTCGCTCGGCGACAGGTTGCCCGGGCAACGGTGCCACAGACAGAGCCCAGGCCCCCGGCCACTCCTCATTGGTTGGTTGCAGCAGGGTGAAGTCAAAATGGAGGTGGTGAGGTTAGGGACCACTACGGTGAAGATCAACAAACACAGAATATGTTGAGAAAAACGTTGATCATTTCCTTTCTCTTTTGGAAGAAAACAACAGCAAAACATTTCAAAACAGTCTATATTCTTATTAATGTAGAGAAATGACTACGTGACTAAGAATGGCTCCTGTGGAAGTGTATGAGAGGATCATTGTTGGATTTGATCAGATTGAGAGTGAATGACAGTGGGCTTCTATGTGAGTCATATATGTGGTACTGAGAAAGAGAGTTAGGAACAACACTCCAACTCCATGGTCTCTAACAGTCACTGCTGACACCTAGGGGCCAAACCCAGGCACTGCTGACACCTAGGGGCCAAACCCAGCCACTGCCTTCCATCGCTACACGCTTACACTCTAGGTCCTTTAGAAAACACAAGTGGGTTCAACTGTGACTGCTTCGTTTCGCTAGTCATTATTTTCTCTAGTCTTTATACACAGTCTGACCCCTTGTGAGGTCAAATGGTCCAAATTGGGCAAAGAACACTGAGCCCACCATGACTGAATGCAAAATGACAAGACAGGAAACCTCATATTGACTTGTGTCTCTTTCACTCTGGTATGTCCTTGTTGCTATGTAACTGTTCTTTGTTCCAATTATCATGCGACACTACTGTAGCCTGTCAGCCAATGACCGTTCTCCAGTGGCCATGAAATGCCTTTCCCTGATGGCGCATCATGCTGGCTCTGTTTTAGCAGCAGTAGTATGTGACGTGGGGCTCTCAGTGTGTATAGCATGCATGCATCTTTCACCGTAACAGTAGGCTGATTTTCTATGAGGCTACACTCCATGGTGATATTATTATGGTGTGCATTGCATGGGCATGAATCCGTTTACCGTGACACACACACCAGTGTCATGATTAGGTTCAAACTCCTGGCTCCACTCCTCCAAAAACCCCTCCGAAACACAGACTCGTTTATTTTTTTATATTTTAACCAGGCAAGTCAGTTTAGAACAAATTCTTATGTACAATGACGGCCTAAGCCGGCCAAACCCTAGCGATGCTGGGCCAATTGTGCGCCGGCCCTATGGGACTCCCAATCACGGACGGAATCAAACACTGACACAGCCTGGAATCGAACCAGGGTCTGTAGTGACACCTCTAGCACTGAGATGCAGTGCCTTAGACCGCTGCGCCACGTAGCCTTGACAGGAAAGAGCCGACCTTATTGTGCCAATGTGGGCCAATGAGACGCCCTCAGTCAGGGGAAGTCCAGGGGTCAGAAGTCAACCCCAACTTATGGCCCAGCAGGAGGTCAGCTCATCTCTCCCTCCCTCACACTGACTCAAAGAATGGACAGAGTAAAAAACCATGCTCTGACCTTTCACCTCTGGCCTGACTCCTTTGTCTCAAACTTCACTCTCTCTTTCTGTGCCTTTCTCTTACTCTATCTGTGTGTCCAGTGGAGACCCACCCTGTGGCCTTTGTGTCCCCTAGTAGACAACCACAACTCCAAACGTCCACTTTGAGGGGTCAACCATTGGCCATGGTGACGGGGTTTCAGTCTGGGGTCGCGGGGTCATCGCGGGGACAGCGATCATCTAACGGTCAGCTCCTCCACCGGTCGGGTCAGCCCGGGGTCACCTGCAGATCAACTACAGCGTCTCATTGTCCGAACCCCCCCCCCCCCCCCCCCCTCCTCCTGGACATAGTACCCACCACCCCTCCCATCCCCGTACACTTCCCCCTCCTCTTACCTTCCTGAAGCGTTGGTCAGTCACGAAGGCATGCGGCCCCATCCATCCAGGGCCTAATCATTACAAATGGCGGGGGGGGGGAGGGGGGCAGCGTAAACAGACATCATTACAGACACTCGGCAGCGCACTCACGTCCACTTTAAACGACCATTATGGCTAAGGGGCCATCCGTAATGCCTGCTCAGTAGGCAGGAGAGAGGGAGGGAGGCTATGCCCAGAGGGAGGAGGAAGAATGAGAGTGGGAAAGGGAGGCTTTTGTTGAGGCATTACTGTGTCCTCTCCTGTGATGTTTTGTCATTGTATTCATGACTGCCATTAGGCTCAGTCTCCATCTAACCTGCTGACCTGAGTGTTCCTCATCATGATCAGACTCCTCCAGAGGAGGGCGCTATCCCCTCAGAGAACTGGGCAACGTGCCGTGACCCGGCCTTCACCCCTCCTCCATTCAGGGGGCATCGGAGGAGAGGTCACCAGACGGTCGCACAGAGGCTTCAAAATGGCCGCCGCCGTTTCCTTGGGAAGTAAAGTTGGTGTGCTTTCCAAGGTTCAGGGTGCCAAATCAAATTAGCCCTCCAGAAAGCTATTTGAGGTGTGTTGTCAAAGGTGAAAGCATCACATGGACAGCACACAACCTCCTTGTTAGCTGAGGAAACAAAACCTAGATGTTAGGATATTGTGGCCGTGGATCGTGTTTAGAGGTCTCACTGAGTTTGCATGAAAAAGGGATGCATTTCGTTATGTTGTGCAAATAAGGGCCGGTAGCAAGGTAGTATGTGTGTGTGTGTGTGTGTGTGTGTGTGTGTGTGAGTGAGTGAGTGAGAGAGTGAGTGAGAGAGTGAGAGAGAGAGCGAAAGAAAGAGAGGAAAAGGAGGGAGAGATGCAGGCTGTGGGTTCAACAGCAGGGCAAAGACAGACTTCCCATTCTCCATCACAACCCAGCCCTGGGGGCAGGCAGCGCAATGCAGCGCGGCGCTACTGTTAGCAACCAACTGCTCTGTGTGTATGTGTGTGTGTTTTTAAGTGTTCAGAGGTACCAAATGAGCCCCCATACTGTACAACAGCCTGAACGATCGAGATGGAACAAGATGGAGGATAGGAGAGAGGGAAGAGGCTCAATGTAGCGAACGCCAAGAGAAGAGGACCAAAGACGAAAGGAAAGGAAATGAGAGTGAATGAGGGCAGAAGGGACTGAGTGAAGACAGGCAAAAGAAAGGAGAGGGAAAGAAAGATGGGAGAGATTAGTGATATTAGAGAGAAATGATGGAGGGTGACAGTCGCCCTGTGTTAAGTGACATCATCACTCACCATCATCCACCTCCTCACCCTCACACACACACACACACAAACACACCATTGGTTACCGAATCACAGCACTTACACTGCCAGTGCCAACGCACCCCCTCGGCGGTAAACACATGACATCACAGGTCCCCCCCCCCCCCACCCATCCCTTGATTTCTTCGATACATGTATGGATCCTTCCCTCTTTCTCTCTTTCTACATCCCATTCCATCTCTCTCCGTCTTTCCACCTGCCTTTCACCCCATCAGCGGTGGGGTCGCTGCGAGGTCGGTAAGAAAAATGAGGCGCCCTTGTGGTTCTGCGCTGCACTGCTCTCTACTCCCTCCGCTGATGAAACGAATGCCCAACCTCCCTCCCTTGCTCTCTCTCTCCCCTCGCTCCACTTGTTCTCATTCTCCTCTTATCTCCTCCATACATTCGTCCCCCTTCCACATTCCTCATCCCCACTACCCTCCCTCTCTCCTTCCCCCTCTCCCGCCATCCACCCCAAAATGGAGTCACGCTAGTGATACGGGTTGGTTCCCGTGGCGTCTGGGAGATGGAGAGCCCCTCACTGTTCTAAGAGAGAGTGTTCTGCCATAGCGGGGGAGGGAAGGGGGGAATAGGGGAGACTTACTGTGATTCCCACATATTTACCCTGATTTACACTGAGAGAGAGGTGATTTACCACGGTCTGACATGCCATGGCAGTGGTTCTCACCCTGATGTATGGTGCAGGGAGATGTGAGGGCTGGTTGATGGGATGGATCTGTCTCGATCACATCAGAAATAAGACCTTTGTAATCTGGGCTAGTTCACTGGGAGAGCAGAGTGAATGTTAAGATTGATTTGAATTTGGTGTCTTATGGGTACATTGTGTGACTGTGTAATAAAGGGTATGTTTGTTTGTATGTAACGATGATCTGCGTATATACAGCACACTTTTTTATACCGTGCATTCAGACCACTTTACTTTTTCCACATTTTGCTACGTTATACGTTACAACTTTATTCTAAAATGAATTAAAATATATTTTTTCCCTTATCAATCTACACACAATACACTTTTTATTTTAGGAAGTGTATTAAAAATAAGTATTCAGAGTCTTTACTCAGTACTTTGTTGAAGCACCTTTGGCAGCGATTACAGCCTTGAGTCTTCTTTGTTGTGACGCTACAAGCTTGACACGTCTGTATTTGGGGAGTTTCTCCCATTCTTCTCTGTAGATCCTCTCAGGCTCTGTCAGATTGGATGGGGAGTGTTGCTGCACAGCACTCACTGACATTCAAAGACTTGTCCCGAAGCCACTCCTGCGTTGTCTTGGGTGTGTGCTTAGGGTCGTTGTCCTGCTGGAAGGTGAACCTTCACTCCGGTCTGAGGTCCTGAGAGCTCAGGTTTTCATCAAGGACTTCTCTGAACTTTGCTCCGTTCATCTTTGCCTCGATCCTGACTAGCCTCCCAGTCCCTGCCCCTGAAAAACATCCCCACCGCATGATGCTGCCACCACCATGCTTCACCCTAGGGATAATGCCAGGTTTCCTCCAGACATGACGCTTGGCATTCAGGCCAAAGAGTTCAATCTTGGTTTCATCAGACCAGAGAATCTTGTCTTTAGGTGCATTTTGGCAAACTCCAAGAGGGCTGTCATGTGCCTTTTACTGAGGAGTGGCTCCCATCTGGCCACTCTACCATAAAGGCCTGATTAGTGGAGTGCTGCAGAGATGCTGGAAGGTTCTAACGTCTCCATAGAGGAACTCTAGAGCTCTGTCAGAGTGTCCATCTGGTTCTTGGTCACCTCCCCGATTGCTCAGTTTGGCCGGCGGCCAGCTCTAGGAAGAGTCTTGGTGGTTCCAAACTTCTTCCATTTAAGAATGATGGAGGCCACTGTGTTCTTTAGGACCGTCAATGCTGCAGAAATTTTTTGGTACCCTTCGCCAGATCTGTACCTCTACAAAATCCTGTCTCGGAGCTCTACAGACAATTTCTTCGACCTCATGGCTTGGTTTTTGCTCTGACATGCACTGTCAACTGTGGGATCTTATATAGACAGGTGTGTGTCGTCTTTCCAAATCATGTCCAATCAATCAAATTTACCAAAGGTGGATTTCAGTCAAGTTGTAGAAACATCTCAAGGATGATCAATGGAAACAGGATGCATCTGAGCTCAATTTCGAGTCTCATAGAAAAGGGTCAGAATACTTATGTAAATAAGGTATTTTTGTTTTTATTTGTAATACATTTGCAATACATACAAAATTCTTAAAACCTGTTTTCGCTTTGTCATTAAGTGGTATTGTGTGTAGATTGAAAAATAAAATGTTTTATTTAATCCATTTTAGAATAAGGCTGTAACTTAACAAAATATGTAAAAAGTAAAGGGGTCTGAATACTTTCGGAAGGCACTGTAAATGTGTTTGAGAGTATTTAAGTGTGTGTCAGTCTGTGTTTGAGTTGAAAGCCATTCTTGTCATGCTATGCTGTGCTAAGCCATACGGCTCAGTTTGAGAAACCCCAGAGAAAGAGAAAATTTATGTAAAGCCAGAATCCCATTCAACCCAAAGTCTCACTGATACCCCATACAGCCCTATAGGTCAAGAGTTCAAGGTCAGAATTCAGTTACATAATCAACATGAAGCTTGAATGAAGAAGATGAACCAAAGTTCGTCCAAAAACATACTTTTGCTAAACCTCGCCTAAAGCCCTTTAAATGAAGAGAAGCTAGGGAATTTCTAAGGAGGTTTATGTTTTCTTGCTCTTCAGATGATGCATTCTTTTACATTCCTTTATAGTGAGTGGTTCACTCCCTCTGACTGCTCCCAGCTTCGAACTCCAGCCATATTCATCATCACAGAACATTAACCCTTTGGATTAACCCTCTAACATACAACATAACATCTCTACACGTCAATATGCCTGCTCCTCTTGTTGTGTTGTTTCCTAACGCCATCCCCACCTCCCCCTTGACATTCCTAGAACCCCCCCCCCCCCCCCCCCCCCCCCCGCTGCCCCCTTAACCAAACCAGTCTGGTTCTCTCCGCCGCCAGGCCCGTCACAGCGCGGCTTACAGACGGTAGTTTTAAACGTCACGCCGATCAGAAGTATTGACCATCGTGACGGAGTCAAAATGAGTTCAATTGAGCGGGGATGATGGGTAATGGGTTAGGATGAGGCATGGGGCCAAGGTCCTCTCCCTGGAATGGGCTGGCTTGGGCTGGAACACAGTGGGGGGTTAACATGGAGGATAGGGAAAGAGGAGAAGGGGGGGGGTGAAGAGAAGAGGAAGTGAGGGACCATAGGGGCCAGATGGTGCAGTTTTAAGTGCAGCAGGGGAGAGTTTGTGTGTGGGGGTGTTGGGAGGGGTTGACTAGTAGTCACAAAGTGCAAACCGTATGCTCCCAAACTAACGTTGTCAATGTATGTACTCTGCGTGAACTCTCTCGGTCTCAGTGAAAAAGAGCAGGAGAGGGTGAAAGGGAGAGTGAGGGAGCGAGAGGGAGAGTGAAATAGGGAGCGAGAAAAGGAGAGAGGGATAGAGAGAGGGATAGAGAGGAGGGCATACATCGGTGCGTTGGCTCGGTGCAGCTGGTGATGAAGAAGCATATTAAAAAGGCAGGGTTGAACATCAGAAAGCCCTTTTCTCTAGCAGTGGGGGAATGTAGAGAGAGCCGTGCACAGATGGGCAGGGGAGATACTACAATCGCCTGTCACAGCGGAGAGCGGGCGCTGCAGGAGAGATGGAGGGAGCGAGAGAGCGGAGGTGGAGGGGGGGATGTGAGAAGGAGAAAGAGAGAAGTCGAGGAGGAAAGAAGGGAATGGAGTAGGAAAAGGGAAAGAGAAGAAAGGACTGTGTGTGTGCCTGTATGTTTAAGGTTAAGGTTATAATTAGTGTTAGGGCTAGAATTAGGTTTAGGCTTAAGGTTAGTGTTAGGTTTAGGGTTAGGGGCTAGGGAAAATAGGATTTTGAATGGGACTGAATTGTGTGTCCCCAGAAGGTTAGTTATACAAGTGTGTGTGTGTGTGTGTGTGTGTGTGTGTGTGTGTGTGTGTGTGTGTGTGTGTGTGTGGCTCATCATCTTTTCTGCTCTACCAGTCCCTCTCTTGGCTGCACTTGTTTAATTAGCCATCCTCCTGCGACATCTCTTCTCCTCCTTCCCTCCAGCAGAACAGGAGGGCAGGATCAATGGTTTGGGATGTGAGAGTTGGGGCACCCACTGGTGTATGTCTCTGTCAGTACAGCCAGAGTCCGTGTTCTGTTTGCTGCATTGGTGTGCTGGGGTTTGTAGCTATGTGCAGACATAGAAGACATTGGGAAACAGCTTTCCCTCCCTAAGTCTTAACCTTATCCCATAAGGGTGGTGGAGTCCAAAAATTGTTGGGGACAAGTTGACATTACTATATTTTGAGGCTATGTGCTCTAGCTACGCATGTCTGAAGAATCAGCACTGTCTGAAATGTTTCAGGGTTATGACATGGCTCCTAGCAGCTGACAAAAGAACTCTGTGACCATGGTAACATTAGACAGAGGGTGTCTCCCTCCCTCCACCAGAATGGTCGCCACTCGTAAAACACAGCTCTTGAAAGAACTGGGAACCAAGTCATTACAGCATTTGGAGTAGAAAGAGAGAGGGAGAGAGAGGACTGAAGCAGAGGAAGATGGTGAGGAAGCATCTTTTAATTAGATCTGCTACTGTGTGTCTGCATGTCTGTTTATTTTATTTATTTGTTATTATGTTCTATCCCCCCGAGCTTCAGCTCAAGACAAAATCAACCCGCGTCTCAATCTACATATAGTTGATGATCCCTACCTTAGGGTATCAATGCAGCTTTAATCAACCTTGCTCTGAAGCACCACCTGGTGGTCAAAAGCAGCAAAGCATATAGCTGTAAAGCATTCAGTATCTGACAGAGGAGGTATATTAAGGTGCCATTAACGCCTGGGGTGGGAGATTCGTATTAAAGCCTGCTGTAAGTAGTGGGCTTCGGTTTATCGCTTAGACAAGCCAGCTGAGATAATAATGTATTGATTTTTCTTCTTCCCTGTACGACAGTGCAAGCCCTCGACACACTAGACTAGATAGTATACTACAGGATAGGGGGAGTGGGGTAAAAAGTGATATACACTCCCAAGGGCACATAGGCTGAGTATGCACTCTGCTCTGGTTGTGCTCTGCTTGTAAATATGTCTCTGTTTGGAAATGCTTATGTAATATTGCTGTAGCTACATCCAAAGAGGGCAGAAACATTCAGTACATTAATTGTGTGTGTGTGGACACATTCTCATGCAGAGTTACTGCTCTCGTGACCCATGCCTGACTCAGAGGGGTCGGGTGAAATGCAGAAACGTCCTTTCCATGGGATCTGTAGTGAGAGAGTCAGGACCTCGTTTTTAACCGTTTACATCTGTTTCAACTTGTCCTTTAACTGCCACTAAGACACAAGTTAATCATCCACAATACTACCTATTGCTACAGCAACATTTGACATGAACCCAATCTCATTAAGCTTCCTTATTAACATGGGATAACAGTTCTCGCAAGCAGTCATGTTATGCAATTGAAATACCCCCTTAATATCAATTGATATACATGATTACGCACACGGAGGGTACAAAACATTAAGAACACCTGCTCTTTCCATGACAGACCGACCAGATGAGTCCAGGTGAAAGCTATGATCCCTTATCGGTGTCTCTTGTTAAATCCACTTCAATCAGTGTAGATGAAGGGGAGGGGACAGGTTCAAGAAGGATTCTGAAGCCTTGAGACAATTGTGACATGGATTGTGTGTGTGCCATTCAGAGAGTGAATGGCCAAGACAAACATTTTAAGTGCCTTTGAACAGGGTATGTATGGTAGTAGGTGCCACCGGTTTGTGTCAAGAACTGCAACGCTGCTGGTGTTTTCCTGATAAACAGTTTCCTTTGTGTATCAAGAATGGTCCTCCACCCAAAGGACATCCAGCCAACTTGACACAACTGTGGGAGGCATTGGAGTCGACATGAGCCAGGATCCCTGGGGGATGACAGACAACCTTATAGTCTGCTTTGCCTAATGACAATGGTGCCACGGCTTCCCTTGGGCTGTACCGTGACAAAACCCTTAACTTCAGCATAATGTTCATTGCAATTGTTCTACATGTGTATTGTATTGTGTCAGTGACCACTCTCAGTATTTGTTGAACGAGCGCACTCAACCCTTTTACCCACAAGGTGGCAGCATTGAATAACCTTTGGAACTCATCCTTCCACATTAACCAGTGTGGACAATCAAATCAAATCAAAAAAAATTGTCACATGCGCCGAATACAACAGGTGTTTACCTTACAGTGAAATGTTTACTTACAAGCCCCTAACCAACAATGCAGTTTCAAAAAAATAAAAAAATAAACAAATAAGAATAAGAAATAAAAGTAACAAGTAATTAAAGAGCAGCAGTAAAATAACACTAGTGGGACTGTGTACAGGGGGTACTGGTACAGAGTCAATGTGCGGGGTAATTGAGGTAATATGTACATGTAGGTAGAGTTAGGCCTAGATGATAACAACAGAGAGGAGCAGAAGATGTGCGGGGTAATTGAGGTAATATGTACATGTAGGTAGAGTTAGGCCTAGATGATAACAACAGAGAGGAGCAGCGGTGCCACTAACACAATGGAACGTTAAGAAGATGTGCACTGTATTCAAATCAAATCAAAGTTTATTTGTCACGTGCGCCGAATACAACAGGTGTAGGTAGACCTTACAGTGAAATGCTTACTTACAGGCTCTAACCAATAGTGTGGAGAAAAAAAGGTATGTGTGTGTGTGTGTGTGTGTGTAAGTAAGTAAGTAAAGAAATAAAACAACAGCAAAAAGACATTTGAAAATAAGAGTAGCGAGGCTACATACAGACACCTGTTAGTCAGGCTTATTGAGGTAGTATGTACATGTGGGTATGGTTAAAGTGACTTTGTATATATGATGAACAGAGAGTAGCAGTAGCGTAAAAGAGAGGTTGTTGGGTGGGACACAACGCAAATAGTCCGGGTAACCATTTGGTTACCTGTCCTAGACTTGGCACTCCGGTACCGCTCGCCATGCGCTAGTAGAGAGAACAGTCTATGACTTGGGTGGCTGGGGCCTATGACAATTTTCAGGGCCTTCTTCTGACACCGCCTGGTGTAGAGGTCCTGAATGGCATGCAGCTTTGCCCCAGTGATGTACTGGGCCGTACGCACTACCCTCTGAAGTGCCTTGCGGTCGGAGGCCGAGCAATTGCTGTACCAGACCGTTGCTCTCGTTGTTGCAGCTGTAGAACCTTTTGAGGATCTCAGGACCCATGCCGAATCTTTTTAGTTTCCTGAGGTGGAATAGGCTTTGTCGTGCCTTCTTCACGACTGTCCTGGTGTGTTTGGACCATTCTAGTTTGTTGTTGATGTGGACACCAAGGAATTTGAAGCTCTCAACCTGCTCCACTACATCCCCATCGATGAGAATGGGGACGTGCTCGGTGCTCCTTTTCCTGTAGTCCACAATCAACTCCTTAGTCTTGGTTACGTTGAGGGATAGGTTGTTCTTCTGGCACCACCCAGCCAGGTCTCTGACCTCCTCCCTATAGGCTGTCTCGTCGTTGTCGGTGATCAGGCAAACCACTGTTGTGTCATCAGCAAACTTAATGGTGGTGTTGGAGTCGTGACTGGCCATGCAGTCCTGGGTGAACAGGGAGTACAGGAGGGGACTGAGCACGCACCCCTGGGGAGCTCCAGTGTTGAGAATCAGCGTGGTAGATGTGTTGCTACCTACCCTCACCACCTAGGGACGGCCCGTCAGGAAGTCCAGGATCCAGTTGTGAGGGAGGTGTTTAGTCCCAGGTTCCTTAGCTTAGTGATGAGCTTTGAGGGCACTATGGTGTTGAACACTGAGCTGTAGTCAATGAACAGCATTCTCACATAGGTGTTCCTTTTGTCCAGGTGGGAAAGGGCTGTGTGGAGTGCAATAAAGATTGCATCATCTGTGGATCTGTTTGGGCAGTATGCAAATTGGAGTGTGTCTATGGTTTCTGGAATAATGGTGTTGATGTGAGCCATTACCAGCCTTTCAAAGCACTTCATGGCTACGGATGTGAGTGCTACGGGTCTGTAGTCATTTAGGCAGGTTGCCTTTCTGTTCTTGGGCACAGGGACTATGGTGGTCTGCTTGAAGCATGCCGTGATGTGTGATTGTGGGACAGTGAGCAAAGGTCTCCATAGTGCTGGTCAGTGGGAATCATTGCCAAGTCACTGAAGCAGTGGAGGCTGAGGCTCGTCTCCCTAAGGCCTTTTACAGGCCTGCTTAAAGCCAGGGGCGAGGGCCTTTTGATGGCACACTCAACCTGGTCGAACTCTGAGGTCACTTCCTGGCTCTTTGGACAATCAGTGGTGTTGACAGGATGGAGGTCCCAGACCGATGAGTTGTGCGCTGAAGGCTCCGGGGCCAGATGGATTACCAGGACGTGTAATGACCAACAGGTAGGTGTCTTCACTGACATTTTCAACATGTTCCTTCTTGAGTCTGTAATACCAACTTGTTTCAAGCAGACCACCATAGTCCCCGTGCCTAGGAACGCCTAAGTAACCTTCCGAAATTACTATCACCCCGTAGCACTCACATTTATAGCCATGAAAGGCTGGTCATGGCTCACATCAACACCATCAACCCAGACACCCTGGACACTCTCCAATTTGCATACACCTCCAACAGATCCACAGATGACACAATCTCTATTGCACTCCACACTGCCCTCGCCTGGACAAAGGGAATACCTACGTAAGAATGCTGTTCATTGACTACAGCTCAGCATGAAACACCATAGTCCCCTCCAAGCTCGTTACTAATCTCAGGACCCTGGGACTGAACACCTCCCTCTGCAACTGGATCCTGGACTTCCTGACGGGCCGCCCCCAGGCGGTGAGCGTAGGAAACGACACGTCCGCCACTCTGAACATCAAAACGGGACCCTGAACAGCTTCTAACCCCAAGCCATATGACGGCTAAACAAGGCTGCTAAATAGCTAATAATCAAATGGCTACCCGGACTACCTGCATTGAGTCTGCACAAACACTGGTCCAACACACACACAAAACACATGTATATTAACGTCAAACACACACGCGCTGCTGCTCCAGCTCAGTCTACTATCTATCCAGTGGCGACCCGTCATCCAGGGCAGGTGGGTTGAGCCCCACACTTTTAGGTAAAAGTTTGTTTTTGGGCGGAGGGTGGGGGCTTGCCTGTTTTGCTTGTTGGTTTTGCATTAATGCGTGTCACATTTCAGTTTGCAAACAGTGTAAAAAAAAAAGTCATTGAGTTAATAAAGCCGCATACAAACATGGTCTATTTTTTGCTTTGAGTAAGGCAGCTCCAAAATGCAGGTGTTTCAGCCTAGCTTAGTGCTTTCGGTGGTGGTGGGGCTAGGCAGCAGAAAATGCAGAGCGTTGAGGCTGATTGGCTCAGTTTTCTGTCATGCTTGGCTCAGTTTTCTGTCACTCATGGGACAGTACGTCATCCCCAATTCTAAGGTTAGAGCTCGAAAATTTCAGCCCCTTGGGTTCTATCGTAGAGTTATATTAGAAGTGCCCATCCAAGAAGGCTCAAGGTCATTGGCCACAGAGAGAATGGCGTCAAATCAGTAGCTCTGATTGGACTGATAATAATTTGGTATATTTTCACCAACGCAGCATTGTAAACACATTGTTCGTGGCCGGTGTGCTTGTTTGCCAATAACCTGTTTTAGAGAAATGTAATCATCTAATATTGTACGAGCTTTCATTGTCTGTTTATGTGTAAGAACGGACCATGTTCTGAATTCTGTCGCTGTACATTTCAAAAGTGCTGAACAAATAGTTATATTGACTACATCTATCATCTCTCGCTCATTAATGTCTTAATTGAAATCACGGATTGCCTCTTATCCGCTCATTGTCCCCTTATGCCAAAGTTTGTACATCTCAATTGTTAGTAGAAACCACATTTGTTTAAGCAAGTCAGCCATATCAGCAAAGTTTTTTTTTTAAAGGCAGTAAATTAGTCTGATTGAACTATAGCAGTGGAAAGGTGTTGGGACTCTGCTGTTGGGACAGCTTTTTGTAGGCCCTAACAGTTTGTGGGCACCGTTGTCACTGTTATAGTGCAATTAATGTATTGTTTAGTGTTGTGTTGTGGCTTTGCTGGCATGCATCCCACATTTGTTTTGTTTGCCCCACCAATATTTACATTCTAAAATCGCCACTGTATCTATCTATCCTCTTGCCTAGGTCACTTTACCCATAGCTGTATGTATACTGAACAAAAATGTAAACACAACATGTAAAGTGTTGGTCCCATGTTTCATTGAGCTGAAATAAAAGATCCCAGAAATGTTCTTATTTCTCTCAAATTTTGTGCACACATTTATTTACATCCCTGTTAGTGAGCATGTCTCCTTTGCCAAAATAATCCATCCACCTGACAGTTGTGGCATATCGAGAAGCTGATTAAACAGCATGCTCATTACACAGGTGCACCTTGTGATGGGTACAATAAAATAACACTCTAAAATGTGCAGTTTTGTCACACAACACACAGATGTCTCAAGTTTTGAGGGACTGTGCAATTGGCATGCTCACTGCAGGAATGTCCATCTGATCTGTTGCCAGATATTTATTTTGAATTTCTCTACCATAAGCTGTCTCTAACGCTGTTTTAGAGAATTTGGCCGTACGTCCAACCGGCCTCACAACTGCAGACCATGTGTAACCACGCCAGCCCAGGACCTCCACATCCGGCTTCTTCACCTGCGGGATCAATGGGCAAATGCTCATTGTGTGCTCTTTATGGATGAATCCCGATTTCAACTGTACCAGGCAGTTGGCAGACAGCGTTGTGTGGGCGAGCGGTTTGATGACATCAACACTGTGAACAGAGTGCTCCATGGTGGTGGTGGGGTTATAGTATGGGCAGGCATAAGCTACGGACAACGAACAGAATTTAATTTCAAAGATGGCAATTTAAATGCAGAGATACCGTGATGAGATCCTAAGGCCCATTCATCCGCCACCATCACTTCATGTTTCAGCATGATAATGCATAGCCCCATGTCGCAAGGATCTGTACACAATTCCTGGAAGCTGAAAATGTCCCAGTCCTTCCATGGCCTGCATACTCACCAGACATGTCTTTCATTGAGCATTTATTTTTAGGATGTTCTGGATCGACATGTACGACAGTTTGCAGTTGCCGCCAATATCAAGCAACTTTGCACAGCCATTGAAGAGGAGTGGGACAACATTCCACAGGCCACAGTCAACAGCCTGATCAACTTTATGCGAAGGAGATGTGTCACACTGGCTGTCTCGTCAATGTTGGTATTCAGGCCTACCACTGTGTCATCTGCAAACTTGATGATTAAGTTGGAGGCGGGCGTGGCCACGTAGTCATGGGTGAACAGGGAGTACAAAAGATGGCTGAGCATGCACCCTTGTGCGGCCCGTGTTGAGGATCAGCGAAGTGGAGGTGTTGTTTCCTACCTACCTGTTTCCTACCCTACTTGGAGGGTACTATGGTGTTAAGGCTGAGCTATAGTCAATTGTCCAGATGAGATAGGTCAGTGTGCAGTGTGACAGCGATTGCATCGTCTGTGGATCTGTTGAGGCGGTAAGCAAATTGAAGTGGTTCTAGGGTGTCAGGTAAAGTAAAGGTGATATGATCCTAGCCTCTCAAAGTACAAGCGATATCTTGGGCAGAGGAACAATGGTGGACACCTTGAAGCGAGTGGGGACAGCAGACTGGGATAGGGAGAGATTGAATATGTCCGTAAACACTCCAGCCAGCTAGTCTGCACATGCTCTGAGGACGCGGCTAGGGATGCCGCCTGCGTTGGTGGCCTTGCAAGGCTTAACACGCTACAAACGTCTCACTCACGTCGGTCACGGAGAACGAGAGCCCAGAGTACTTGGTAGCGGGCAGCGGTGATGGCACTGTGTTATCCTCAAAGTGGGCGCAGGTAAAGCTCCGCCTTATCTCACCTCACTGGTCACGATAACAACACCCACCGATAGCACGCGCTCCAGCAGGTATATCTCACTGGTCATCACCAAAGCCAACACCTCATTTGGCCGCCTTTCCTTCCAGTATCTCTACTTGCACATCATCATCTGCTCATTTATCAATCCAGTGGTAATCTGCTAAATTGTAATTACTTCGCTACTTTGGCCTGTTTATCGCCTACCTCCTCACACCATTTGCAAACACTGTATATAGACTTTCGTTTTTTGCTTGTTTATTCCTTGTGTAACTCTGTGTTGTTGTTTGTGTCGCACTGCTTTGCTTTATCTTGACCAGGTCGTAGTTGTAAATGAGAACTTGTTCTCAACTAGCATACCTGGTTATATAAAGGTGAAATAAAAAATATATTTAAAAAAAAAGGTGCTTTTGCTTGTCCTGGAGAAAGACGTCGGTGTCGGCGATGTGGCTGGTTTCCCCTTTTGTAATCCGTGACGGTCTGTAGACCTCGCCACATACAAGAAAACACAAAGGGGAGAAACTAATACCTGCACAGTTCATCCAATGCATAAGCAGTCCAAAATAATAGAATGTCAACTGACCTGATAAACCAGCTATCCAGGTTAAAACATGTCAATCAGCTTAATTTCACCAAACACATTTGCATGTACAGAAATTTGACTATGTGAAGTGGTGCTGCCACAAACAGAATATACAGGTCCACATACAGTATGTACACCATGAACACAATAAGTTATATTAGAAATTATGCATGTGTGAAGGACGTTACGCTGCTTGCTTAGCGAGTACCACTTCCTCCCGATTCGGCCCATACCTTTCGGAAACTCGGAACCTCTGCCTCACAAACACACGCGACCGTCCTCTCTCAAGCGTCTTAGCCAATGGTGACACTTATGGCCGAGGAGTAGATTTCACACATCCCCATGTGCTATACATGTAAGAGACGTTCCGAGGCTGCTATGTGCAGTTCTGGGATGATACTGCAAAGTGCACGGTCTGTGGATGAATAGTACAGAGTGCGAAGTCCATTGATGAGAGTTTAATCGTGGACCAGGTGGCCGGTTGGTAAGGGCCACGGCACAGGGGGGCGAACCGGTTCTGTTGGCGGGAGGTTTTGGTCGTGATTGACCTGAACCTTTTGCCAGAACGGAGTCTTTGGAAGAGGGTTAAGGAAGGGGTCGGGAGTGATGCTTCCTTGCCCTGGAGTTATGCAGGACTTCGATGGAGGGAAGGTGGTAGCCAATGACCCTCTCAGAAGACCGGAAAAAGACATTGCAGTGATGGAGGAAGTGAGAATGGACTCGATGAACTGAATCAGTACACCCAGCATTCAAAGGAGGACTGAGAACAAAACAACACCATGCATTCACCAAACATTACACAGAGGGAAACAGATTTGTTTTATAGTAATTGTCTGATTGGGAACTACCATTGTCTATCAATTGCCAAATCTAAAATGATTTCAATTTGGCATTGGAAGTTATATTGAATACAGTCAGTAATACAGGAGTCAAATCGTATAGGGAGTGTCATCAGATCAGATATTATCAGCAAGCCGGAGCCATCTGTGGAAAGAGCACAAGTAGAACAACGATAAGTGCAAACAGAATAAATGTCTCATTTATGTGTTTCCAACCGAAACAATGACATGAGCTCTGTCCCAATTCATCTCTGCTCAACTCCTCACTTCCTCTACACGCCTCCTTCTCAAAACCCATTGGAGGAGTTTTGAGGCGAAGAACCTTGGGTCATCTCCTCCCATGGGGTTTTAGGAGGCACAGTGTACAGTCCTTGCATCCATAGCTCTATCTATGAATTTGAGAGTGGTAACATTCCTCCAGCCCCATCCCTTAGCTTTTTACTGAAACAGGGGCAGGGAAAGCACCTTGTTATTGTTTCAACTGCTGATTGCCACTTTAAGAATCGCACATAAAAGAGCATACAACAGTGGAGGCTGCTGAGGGGAGGACAGCTCATAATAATGTCTGGAAAAGAGCGAAACCATGTGTTTGATGTTGATACCATTCCACCTATTCCGCTCCAGCCATTACCACAAGCCCGTCCTCCCCAATTAAGGTGCCACCAATCTCCTGTGGCATTCAAGTATGTTTAAGCATACATGACAGTTGGGAGTGTGGTGCCATACCTTTATCTCCCAGGTGCAGCAGAGCTGACTCAATAAAGAGGAAGTTGCAACAGATGTCTTGACCACCCTCTGGCTGTTCTCCAGACAGATGTCTTGACCACCCTCTGGCTGTTCTCTAGACAGCAGTAGCGCTGGAAGATGTCCCAGAAACTGTTTGTAGCCACGTCAGCTCCCTCAGAACCAGCGAAGTTCTCCAGGTTCTTACAGTGGGGCTTCAGCATCATCTATACAGAGGGCAGAACAATACAGGAGATGGAATATGATTTAGTGTGGAGTCGAAGTCCCAACTTAAAATCCTTATACAATCCTTAGACATTGGTAAAAAGGTAAACAAAAGTAAGGCACTGGAGTTTGAGGAGGGTGGAGAGATACACAACTCAGCACAAATGTAAGGAGGCATAAGATGAGTTGGTGACTCACTGGTCCAAACTTGGCGTCCTCTGCCTCATTGATGTAGTGGTCCTGGGCGATGAAGTAGAATAGAAGCCTGACGTATTCTCTCTCTCTACACACACACACACACACACACACACAAAATTGATGTCAGAAAATGTCATAGAATTCAACTGGAGTCCAAAGGTGTTAACATCTTAATGTAGCATTCAAGGGAAGTCCATTTATTTTTTTAATTTTTTTTGCATTTTCCAATTAAGAACATTCAAAATAAAAGTCAAAAGATATTAGACAACGATAGGACAAAGTGACAGTAACAGACGGGCGTAACAAAAAAATACAAATAATAATATAAACAAACATACAATAAGAAAAAAAATATTATAACGAGACATTGGATCACCTGCCGTAGGCTACATATTATACATTACGTGTGAAACATTATGTGAGGATTATATATAGATTCAATCAATGAGATGTGGGGGGAGATTCTCCATATAGTCAATAAAAGATTGCCAAATTCTGTAAAATGTCTTTAACTTATTCCTCAAGCAGTAAGTGATTTTCTCCAAAGGGATACAACTATTAACTTCCGATAGCCACATTGCAACTGGCAGGGAGGAATCCAATTTCCATGTCAAGGCAATACATTTCTTGGCAATCGCTAGCAATATTCCTGTTAGCTTTATAGTATGGCTATGCCTAAGATTGGTGTTAGTAAAGTTACCCAGTAGACAGACCTCCGGGTCTAAAGGGAATGCAACCCCGTGAATTGAGGATATAGTATCGCATACCCCCTGCCAGAAACCGTGTAGTTTTGAACACTGCCAAGTGGAATGGAGGAATGTTCCTTCATCTGAGCCACATCTAAAACACAGGGATGAGATATCTGGGTTGAACTTGTGCAGTCTAGATGGGGTGATATAGAGCTGATGGAGGAAATTAAACTGGATCAGTCTGTATCTGGAGTTCAATGTGGATGTAACATCATCCCTGCATAGGTCACTCCATAGATCCTCATCAAGATCAATACCCAGATCTTTTTCCCATCTAAGTCGGGGTTTATCTAGCCCAGGCAGTGTTAGTCCTGACATAAGAGCATCGTATACACGGGAAATGGTCTTGAACAGTGGTTGGTCTGCGTGGCAGAGTTGTTCAATAGGTGACATCTTAGGTAGGTTCCATTGTCCCTTGAGAGTCACCCTAATAAAGTTTCGTAGTTGTAAGTAGCTAAAGAAGTCCCTGTTAGGCAAGTGGTATTTCTGTTTCAGCTGATCAAAAGACATAAGAACTCCCTCCTTGTACAAATGTTCCAGAAGAGTGATCCCCTTATCAGACCATGGTCTAAAGTTACTATTCTGGAAAAACATAGGGATCAATCTATTGTTCCATAAAGGGGTTTTAGGGGAAAGGAATCCCCCTCGTCCGAACAGCTCATGCAGTTTGCACCATGCCAGGACAGAATGTATGATTAAAGGGTTGTCTGTGATGGTTTTTACAGATTTACTGTCCCATTTGTAAAACAATTCTGCCCCAGTGTCATCATTTACCTCAAGCTTTTCAATGTTCAACCATGAGGGAGAGGGACCATTGTCAAACCTCTGAGCCAGAAACCTAGACTGTGCAGCCCAGTAGTACATTCTAAAATTGGGGAGGTTTAAGCCCCCTTGACTGTAATCAAGGGTCAGTTTATCCAGGCCAACCCTAGGGGTTTTGCCATGCCAGATAAACCGTCTGGTCAGCTTGTCGAGAGAGGAAAAAAAATGCTGCGGGAACAGGGATAGGGAGAGATTGAAACAGATATAGAAATCTGGGCAGGACATTCATTTTAATTACATTGATTCTACCCAGTAGAGTGAGAGGTCCATCCATTTACAAAGGTCAACCTCCACCTTTTGCAACAAACTGGCCAGATTGAGTTTATAGAGGTGGTTCAGATTACCATCCACCATAATGCCCCAATATGTGAAGCCCATAGGCGACCATAGGCGACCAAGGGAAGTCCATTTTATTAAGACTGCAGTGGCTATATCAAAAGAGACAACTATGGATAATCATTTAGCCAAATAAGTGATAACACATGATTTGGGACTGAGCTGAGCTGTTGGGCAATTCCACAGTACAGAGTGATGCTGACAGTCAGATTTTTCACTTTAAAATGTATGTAAAACAAAAATCTATGATTTCAAAGTGAAGCAAACCATATAACTTTTAACAATTTGCAATTTTTCGAATCCCACAGTACCTTCTCCGCTGTGCAATCCGGTTTCCAAGCTGGTCACGGGTGCACCTCACCCATGCTCAAGGTACTAAACGATATCATAACCGCCATCGATAAAAGACAGTACTGTGCAGCCGTCTTCATCGACCTGGCCAAGGCTTTCGACTCTGTCAATCACCGTATTCTTATTGGCAGACTCAACAGCCTTGGTTTCTCAAATGACTGCCTTGCCTGGTTCACCAACTACTTCTCCGGTAGAGTTCAGTGTGTCAAATCGGAGGGCCTGTTGTCCGGACCTCTGGCAGTCTCTATGGGGGTGCCACAGGGTTCAATTCTTGGGCTGACTTTTTTCTCTGTATATGTCAATGATGTTGCTCTTGCTGCGGGTGATTCCTTGATCCACCTCTACCCAGACGATACCATTCTGTATACATCTGGCCCTTCTTTGGACACTGCGTTAACAAACCTCCAAACGAGCTTCAATGCCATACAACCCTCCTTCCGTGGCCTCCAACTGCTCATAAACGCTAGTAAAACTAAACGCATGTTCTTCAACCGATTACTGCCTGCACCCGCCCGCCCGACTAACATCACTACTCTGGACGGTTCTGACTTAGATAAAGGGACAACTACAAATACCTAGGTGTCTGGCTAGACTGTAAACTCTCCTTCCAGACTCATATTAAGCATCTCCAATCCAAAATTAAATCTAGAATCGGCTTCCTATTTCGCAACAAAGCCTCCTTCACTCATGCTGCCAAACATCCCCTCGTAAAACTGACTATCCTACCGATCCTCGACTTTGGCGATGTCATTTACAAAATAGCCTCCAATACCCTACTCAATAAATTGGATGCAGTCTATCACAGTGCCATCCGTTTTGTCACCAAAGCCCCATATACTACCCACCACTGCGACCTGTACGCTCTCGTTGGCTGGCCCTTGCTTCATACTCGTCGCCAAACCCACTGGTTCCAGGTCATCTACAAGACCCTGCTAGGTAAAGTCCCCCCTTATCACAGCTCGCTGGTCACTATAGCAGCACCCACCTGTAGCACGCGCTCCAGCAGGTATATCTCTCTGGTCACCACCAAAACCAATTCTTCCTTTGGCCGCCTCTCCTTCCAGTTCTCTGCTGCCAATGACTGGAACGAACTACAAAAATCTCTGAAACTGGAAACACTTATCTCCCTCACTAGCTTTAAGCACCAGCTGTCAGAGCAGCTCACAGATTACTGCACCTGTACGTAGCCCATCTATAATTTAGCCCAAACAACTACCTCTCCCCCTGCTGCATTTATTTATTTTGCTCCTTTGCACCCCATTATTTCTATCTCTACCTTGCACATTCTTCCACTGCAAATTTACCATTCCAGTGTTTTATTTGCTATATTGTATTTACTTCGCCACCATGGCCTTTTTTTGCCTTTACCTCCCTTATCTCACCTCACTTGCTCACATTGTATATAGACTTATTTTCTACTGTATTATTGACTGTATGTTTGTTTTACTCCATGTGTAACTCTGTGTTGTTATATGTGTCAAACTGCTTTGCTTTATCTTGGCCAGATCGCAATTATAAATGAGAACTTGTTCTCAACTAGCCTACCTGGTTAAATAAAATAAAGGTGAAATAAAACAAATAAAAAATATGCAACAGTTTGGGCCTTCTGGCTCGTTGCGAACTGTGTTTCTTTCTAACAAAGACATTAATTCATTTGCCAGAATTTTACATAATTATGACATAACATTGAAGGTAATGCAATGTAACAGCAATATCTAGACTTAGGGTTGCCACCCGTTCATCAATATATGGACTGGTTCCGTATTTCACTGAAATAATAAATGTTTTGTTTTCGTAATGATAGTTTCCGGATTTTACCATATTACTGAACTAAGGCTCGTATTTCTGTGTGTTTATTATATTATAATTAAGTCTATGATTTTATATTTGATAGAGCAGTCTGACTGAGTGGTGGTAGGCAGCAGCAGGCTCATAACCATTCATTCAAACAGCACGTTCCTGCGTTTGCCAGCAGTTCTTCGCAATGCTTGAAGCACAGCACTGTTTATGACTTCAAGCCTATCAACTCCCGAGATTAGGCTGGCAATACAAAAGTGCCTTTAAGAACATCCAATAGTCAAAGGTATATGAAATACAAATCGTATAGAGAGAAATAGTCCTATAATAACTACAACCTAAAACTTCTTACCTGGGAATATTGAAGACTCATGTTAAAAGGAACCACCAGATTTCATATGTTCTCATGTACTGAGCAAGGAACTTAAACGTTAGCTTTTTTACATGGCACATATTGTACTTTTACTTTCTTCTCCAACAGTGTTTTTTTGCTTTAATTAAACCAAATTGAACATATTTCATTATTTATTTGAGACTAAATAGATTTTATTTATGTATTATATTAAGTTAAAATACAAGGGTTCATTGTTTATGTAACGGTCGTCGGTGGAAGAAGGTGAGGACCAAAGCGCAGCGTGGTACTTATTTATTAAAACTGAACAACATCAAACAAAGAAACAAAAGAGCACAACCGAAACACTAAAACGAAAGTATAATCACCCACAACTCAAGGGTGAAAACAGGCTACCTAAGTATGGTTCTCAATCAGGGACAACGATTGACAGCTGCCTCTGATTGAGAACCATACCAGGCCAAACACAGAAATCCCAAATCATAGAAAAAAGAACATAGACTGCCCACCCCAACTCACGCCCTGACCATACTAAAACAAAGACAAAACAAAGGAACTAAGGTCAGAACGTGACAGCTTATTCAGTATTGTTGTAATTGTCATTATTACAAATATATATACAAATCGGCTGATTAATTGGTATCGGCTTTTTGGGGAGAAGCTAAGATGGGGAGAAGTCTGTCCATAATAAAGCACTGCTCTACCTTCTTAACAGCACTATCGACAAGGCAGGTCCTACAGGCCCTAGTTTTGTCACACCTAGACTACTGTTCAATTGTGTAGTCAGGTGCCATGAAAAGTTACTTAGGAAAACTACAATTGGCTCAGAACAGGGCAGCACGGCTAGTCTTTGGATGTACACAGAAAGCTAGTGAAGCAACACAAACCTAGGCACAGACACATGTATAACACATAACACACACGATAACATGGATTTTGTACTGTAGATATGTGGTCGTGGTGGAGTTGGGGCCTGAGGGCACACAGTGTGTTGTGAAATGTATGTATGGTAATGTTTTTAAAATTATATAAACTGCCTTAATTTTTCTGGACCCCAGGAAGAGTGGAGTCCATAATAAATAAAAATACAAATACTCTTTAACTGTGGAATTTCCTTGTACCAATCCACGCCACTTGTCAGTCAGCATGGCTCAGGATTGAACAGCCTGCTGCCATTTCATGCACAACCCACCTTGTTTAGCAATGATTATCGCAGACATTCATTGTATAACCATCTTTCTAACCAATAGACAATAGCTGGTCATCATTCCCTCTACGTGACAAATGTCCTATTGCACAATGCCTTCATACAGCGTCAAAGAAATGTGAGGAAGTCACAGTACCACTAATGAATAAGTTAAGGGGGTGATTGGTGGATGTCATGGTTACCTGCAGGAAGTCTCCAGAGTGCTGGGCATAGAGGAGAGTCAAGGTAACCTACTTGGAACAGAATGGACTCCGGTATCTCCTGTCTCTGTCAACTGAGAACAACTTCACCACTACATGTTGGTGACAGTGGACCTGCATGGAAAGAAGGATGGAGAGAGATAAATGGTTTAAGGTCATTCTCATTTATTGTAACTGCACAAAAACTGACAGAGTGAAAGTTATACAAATCTTTCATCTTTATTTCAATCAGATTGTATATCAAATTATGTGATTAGCAGTTTACAATCATGACTGTTATTTGGTTAAGAGCCTAACCTCTCTTGGCTCCTCCTCAATCACTGATCTCTTTAAAAAAAAAATATGTAAAAAGTAAATTTTTTACATTTAATCTTTATTTAACTCGGCAAGTCAGTTAAGAAGAAATTCTTATTTTCAATGACGGCCTACACTGTCCAAACCCGGAAGACGCTGTGCCAATTGTGCGCCGCCATATGGGACTCCCAATCACGACCGGTTGTGATACAGACTGGATTCGAACCAGGGTGTCTGTAGTGTTGCATCAAACACTGAGATGCCGCTGCACCACTCGGGAGCCCTCTTCCCCTGCCTCTCACTCCTCTTCTGCCACCCAGTCTTGCTGGTGTTCCTCCTCTTTTACTAAACCCCTCCTCAATTTAGATACAATGCTCTTAGTTTAACCAGAGATGGTCTATTAAACTAAACCACATGGTTAAACGTTAGCTAGCTAGTTAGCTAACGTTACCTTCCTAGCTAGCTGACGTTAACCTAGCTTGCCTCATCAATAGCCTGCTTTAATAACAGAAGACCAAATAACTACTTACTTCAATTTCAATATTGAAATCATAGTTGATTAGCTAGGAGCTCTATTGAAAAACTTTTGAATTTACCTCTTTATTATTGTCAGCCATCATTCACCTTTCACTGACCCTTTTTATCTCCATGGTCCAACAACCTGACCAAGTGCATTTCAGTAGACTGCTACAGGCTATGTTCATTGGCTAGAAATTCCCTGTTATAAAATTATAGTAAGCAGTTGCGTTGCGAAAGCAACATTTATTTTTGAGAGCAAACTGGAAAATTGGTGTGAGAGGGAGAAAAGACTTCCGTGTAGGGATGCAGTCCTTTCTGAGTCTTGACAACAAGTAGGTATTTCTTCAGGCGAACACAAATCTCTGCTCTGTATGCAGAAATGCAGTTGTGGTCACTCAAAGTTTACACTCGCAAGCTCTCAAGTTTAATTTGCGGATATGCATGTATGGTGTAGCTACCTAAATTACCTCACACCCCTGCACATCGACTCGGTACAACCCTGTATTAGCAATGTTATTTTTACTCGTTATTGTTATTCATTATTCACTGTGTATTTATTCCTCGTGTTGCTATTTCTATATTTATTTTTTCTTATCTTGAAGTATCCAGGCACTCCACATAGCGCATAAGAACTTAGCTGTGATATATTGGCCATATTCCACACCCCCTCGGGCCTTATTGCTTAATTATAATAGTCATTCCAATGGTAGCACATCATCTAGGTTGATATCGTGCTGTTATCACTGTATGTAGATTTGTAGACAGTTTTTTCGACAACACATCACTTTCTCCCTCTTTATTTTTCTCTCTTCATCGGACCCTCTCTTTTCCTATTACTCTGTTTCTCTATATCTACCCCTCTTTGTCTCTCGCTGCCTCTCTCTCACTCCCCCCACCCCTCTCTCTCACTCTCTCTCTCTCATACACAGGGCCACTGGTCCTAGTGAGTAATGGGGTAATTAGACCTATCATGCTGCAGAGACACAAGATGAATTTTGTGTGCTCTCCTCTTTTGTTCTCTGCTAAAACCCAATCAGGTTTCTTTCCTCAACATTACCTGAGAGAGACCCTATCACCCCTTCTCCCCCTCCCTCCTTCCCCACCTCTCCCTTCACCCCTTCTCTCTCTATACCCGCTTTCATCCTACTGAGGTACACTTCACCCCTCTCAACCTCGGTTATCCTCTCCTGTTTCAGTAAGATCTCAAACTTTCCCTTGTCTTCGTGAACTGAGATTGCTGTTTTCTTTAATGTTTTTTAACAGACATTGTGGCAAGTGGCAGCAACATGCTGATTTGTGAGTACAACTTACATTTGATTATGAAAATTGTCAACACTTAACTAAAACACAATCATCAGCGACATAGACTAAGGACGGACCAGACAATCGGAGCAGTTCTTTGGCCACTATATAATCGATACATATGATTTTTATTTTCTTCTTCATATACCATGAGAGTTAGGGTTTGTTGAAAGTTCCTTACCAAAGTCACCTCCTTCCTACTTGTAATTGACTGGGGTCCTGGGTGAATAATGGGCTTCCTGTTAAAAGGGGTTGCTATTCGCTAATGAAGCTGAACGTGTTGTTTGTCCTCCTCCTCCTCCCCCTACCCATCTCCCTCCTCTCCCCCTCTGCATTTCCTTCCTCTCCCCACTTACTCATACTTCTAATGCAGACACCTTATGTGTGCATGTGTTTGTGTACATGCAAAAGGGGGTAGGGGTGCAGTGTGTGTTTGGAGGGGGAATAGGTGTGTTTG
The DNA here is from genome assembly GCF_045791955.1 of Oncorhynchus clarkii lewisi. Taxonomy (NCBI): domain Eukaryota; kingdom Metazoa; phylum Chordata; class Actinopteri; order Salmoniformes; family Salmonidae; genus Oncorhynchus; species Oncorhynchus clarkii. The sequence goes on along the minus strand of NC_092158.1, from coordinate 67,850,354 downwards.
CATCCGTGTGTATGTGCATACATGGGTATGTGTGTGTGTGTGTGTGGTATGTATTTATGCATTTGAAGAACACATGCGTTACCTAGCCTCAGGAGACAGGGGACATGATCACAACACTTGGCATCTTGCCTGACCCTTAACGCTTCTCCACACAGTCAAATCAATTAGGGATCTACATAAACAAATATACATTATACTGTCCACCTGCCAATATAGACCTATGAGTTAATTCCTTCTTGTCTATTTCAATCCTATCCAATTGATTCAATTCATGGTTTTGATGGGAAATGAAGAGGCATTTGCATTTCCATTCCAAAAGTACAGCTCTTTTTTTGTGTGTCAAGGGAACAAAGAGGATATGGCCCTGTGTGTGTTGACAAGATCACATACTGTAGATGTGGAAGAGCATGCAGAAGTGATCCTGTTTTAATGGCTTTTGTTTGTGCATTCCAGATACAAATAATAATAATAATAATAAGATCACACATATCATCAAATCAAATCAAATCAAATCAAATTTTATTTGTCACATACACATGGTTAGCAGATGTTAATGCGAGTGTAGCGAAATGCTTGTGCTTCTAGTTCCGACAATGCAGTAATAACAAGTAATCTAACTAACAATTCCAAAACTACTGTCTTGTACACAGTGTAAGGGGATAAAGAATATGTACATAAGGATATATGAATGAGTGATGGTACAGAGCAGCATAGGCAAGATACAGTAGATGGTATCGGGTACAGTATGTACAAATGAGATGAGTATGTAAACAAAGTGGCATAGTATAGTATAAAGTGGCTAGTGATACATGTATTACATAAGGATACCGTCGATGATATAGAGTACAGTATATACGTATGCGTATGAGATGAATAATGTAGGGTAAGTAACATTTATATAAGGTAGCATTGTTTAAAGTGGCTAGTGATATATTTACATCATTTCCCATCAATTCCCATTATTAAAGTGGCTGGAGTTGAGTCAGTGTCAGTGTGTTGGCAGCAGCCACTCAGTGTTAGTGGTGGCTGTTTAACAGTCTGATGGCCTTGAGATAGAAGCTGTTTTTCAGTCTCTCGGTCCCAGCTTTGATGCACCTGTACTGACCTCGCCTTCTGGATGATAGCGGGGTGAACAGGCAGTGGCTCGGGTGGTTGATGTCCTTGATGATCTTTATGGCCTTCCTGTGACATCGGGTGGTGTAGGTGTCCTGGAGGGCAGGTAGTTTGCCCCCGGTGATGCGTTGTGCAGACCTCACTACCCTCTGGAGAGCCTTACGGTTGAGGGCGGTGCAGTTGCCATACCAGGCGGTGATACAGCCCGCCAGGATGCTCTCGATTGTGCATCTGTAGAAGTTTGTGAGTGCTTTTGGTGACAAGCCGAATTTCTTCAGCCTCCTGAGGTTGAAGAGGCGCTGCTGCGCCTTCTTCATGATGCTGTCTGTGTGAGTGGACCAATTCAGTTTGTCTGTGATGTGTATGCCGAGGAACTTAAAACTTGCTACCCTCTCCACTACTGTTCCATCGATGTGGATAGGGGGGTGTTCCCTCTGCTGTTTCCTGAAGTCCACAATCATCTCCTTAGTTTTGTTGACGTTGAGTGTGAGGTTGTTTTCCTGACACCACACTCCGAGGGCCCTCACCTCCTCCCTGTAGGCCGTCTCATCGTTGTTGGTAATCAAGCCTACCACTGTTGTGTCGTCCGCAAACTTGATGATTGAGTTGGAGGCGTGCGTGGCCACGCAGTCGTGGGTGAACAGGGAGTACAGGAGAGGGCTCAGAACGCAACCTTGTGGGGCCCCAGTGTTGAGGATCAGCGGGGAGGAGATGTTGTTGCCTACCCTCACCACCTGGGGGCGGCCCGTCAGGAAGTCCAGTACCCAGTTGCACAGGGCGGGGTCGAGACCCAGGGTCTCGAGCTTGATGACGAGCTTGGAGGGTACTATGGTGTTGAATGCCGAGCTGTAGTCGATGAACAGCATTCTCACATAGGTATTCCTCTTGTCCAGATGGGTTAGGGCAGTGTGCAGTGTGGTTGAGATTGCATCGTCTGTGGACCTATTTGGGCGGTAAGCAAATTGGAGTGGGTCTAGGGTGTCAGGTAGGGTGGAGGTGATATGGTCCTTGACTAGTCTCTCAAAGCACTTCATGATGACGGATGTGAGTGCTACGGGGCGGTAGTCATTTAGCTCAGTTACCTTAGCTTTCTTGGGAACAGGAACAATGGTGGCCCTCTTGAAGCATGTGGGAACAGCAGACTGGTATAGGGATTGATTGAATATGTCCGTAAACACACCGGCCAGCTGGTCTGCGCATGCTCTGAGGGCGCGGCTGGGGATGCCATCTGGGCCTGCAGCCTTGCGAGGGTTAACACGTTTAAATGTCTTACTCACCTCGGCTGCAGTGAAGGAGAGACCGCATGTTTTCGTTGCAGGCCGTGTCAGTGGCACTGTATTGTCCTCAAAGCGGGCAAAAAAGTTATTTAGTCTGCCTGGGAGCAAGACATCCTGGTCCGTGACTGGGCTGGGTTTCTTCCTGTAGTCCGTGATTGACTGTAGACCCTGCCACATGCCTCTTGTGTCTGAGCCGTTGAATTGAGATTCTACTTTGTCTCTGTACTGGCGCTTAGCTTGTTTGATAGCCTTGCGGAGGGAATAGCTGCACTGTTTGTATTCGGTCATGTTACCAGACACCTTGCCCTGATTAAAAGCAGTGGTTCGCGCTTTCAGTTTCACACGAATGCTGCCATCAATCCACGGTTTCTGGTTAGGGAATGTTTTAATCGTTGCTATGGGAACGACATCTTCAACGCACGTTCTAATGAACTCGCACACCGAATCAGCGTATTCGTCAATGTTGTTATCTGACGCAATACGAAACATCTCCCAGTCCACGTGATGGAAGCAGTCTTGGAGTGTGGAGTCAGCTTGGTCGGACCAGCGTTGGACAGACCTCAGCGTGGGAGCCTCTTGTTTTAGTTTCTGTCTGTAGGCAGGGATCAACAAAATGGAGTCGTGGTCAGCTTTATCACGCACGCACGCACGCACACACACACACACACACACACAAACACACACGGGGCGGCAGGGTAGCCTAGTGGCTAGAATGTTGGATTAGTAACCGGAAGGTTGCAAGTTCAAATCACCGAGCTGACAAGGTACAAATCTGTCGTTCTGCCCCACAAGGCACAAATCTGTCGTTCTGCCCCTGAACAGGCAGTTAACCCACTAGGCCGTCATTGAAAATAAGAATTTGTTCTTAACTGACTTGCCTAGTTAAATAAAGGTAATACAAACACGTTGGATACAGTGTCAGCCGGAAGACCAAGCTCTGCAGCAGTGTAGTCTTCTTTTTAACAAAACTTTGACTAGTGCGTGTGGAGGTAATGCAAGCTTTTTACTGATATTTTGTTAGCATGCATCACTGCCCAGCTCTAAATCATTTACACATTAATTCTGTGTTTTTTCGTCTGTACCTTTTGATTTACATGACAACATAATGAGTGCACATTTTGTTGTCTATCTCTGGAAGCATTGTTTCTCTGGGCTATTGACTGTTAAGTATTATAATTAATCAAACAATTAACAGGATGGCTTCTAATGATATCCCAAAGGACACAGAGAGTGTGAAGATGGCACCTCTCATGGGTGACATCTTCATCAGAGGTCTGAGTGTTTAGCCGTTTGCCAGTCGGGACATCGAAGATGCTATACCTTCAGAATATGTATGATATAAATATTGGTGCAGTCATGCTAGTGCAGTCAGATAAAAATACATCTGGCAATGGAGAAGGAGAAGAGATAGTCTGCCAGTCGCTTTTCACTGGCTGGCAAGGTGGGGGGGGGGGGGGGGCGCGACGTGTTCAGGCTTCCACAACTGTTGGTGTCATAGGTTATTGAATTGCTACTGCTTTCTAAAATGTGACTTTTTTTAATGGTAAATTCATCAATCAATCCTGGAATTCTAGAGAATAGAACCAAGTACAAGACATTGTAAGTAAAGTAATTACTCTACTCATTGACATGCTGGACCAATAACTAAACATTGAAAATAAAGATCATCAAATATCTCTGAGTAATATGTGTATAATAGAGAAAAGAAAGAAAAATAAAATGTTTAAAGACTTCATCTCCCATGGTGCCATACAATAACACGCTGCGTAGCCACGCTCGGCCGGAGTTGGCGGGTACGAAGGAGGCACTGGATGGCTTTTGTCTGTAGCTTTACGCTTAAACGAGAAGAGTATTTTTAAAATAGAGTTTACAAGCTGATATTTATATAAGATAAGCACTAAAATTGTTTAGATAAATCATTGGTATCCATTTTATAAAATTAACAAAATTTCCGACCATTCATTCATTCGAGTCAATTCTCTGTAAAGGTAAGTGGCTAGTTACTTCACCATAGCCTTCTGCGCTTTAGCGGTTTTCTCCCCCCCCAGCGTTAACCTTCTATTATGCACAATGCGCGATAAGCACATTTCAATAGGCCAATATATTGACCCTGCAATGTGCATCTTGCTACATTGTTGCATGCGGATTCTGCTTTTGAGTATTCACTTACATTGATTTCGCGCGAGGTCGTGTAGATTGCTCGTGCTATGATTCAGGTCAACATGGACGACTAACGTTAGTCATTCCGTCTCCAGAGCTCTGGGGGGAAAAAACCCTAGCACCACCATGTGAAACGGCTGCGGGAACGGGTTGGTTAATACATTGCAATTGTGCTTAGCCCTTTACAGTTACCGTGTTTGACCATGTTGTTATTTTGTTGCATTGCGTGATTGCCCGTTATTATTGATGTAGGAAAACGATTAGGTTGCTACATTTCATTGCCTTCTTTCAAGCAGGAATGTGTCTCGTCGAATTGGCTAATCATAAAAGAGAGGAAACGTGCGGTAGCAAAGAAATTACTGCTTATGATACAAATATATTTGCATCGATTTACAAGTGGCTACATTTGCATCATTTATTGGCATTGTCTGTTAACGTTAAAGCCACCAGCGAACTGCAGCGTGCACCTAAACTCAATTCTACCCAAATAGGGCAATGGAATCAGAAATCATCACCTTCTTGAAATTACTTACATTTTTAAATAAGCTGTTGAATTGCACATCAACGCTGCCACTCAAATGCGTTGTTTAGCCTACAAAATATGACACTGAAAAACGATGTCCTATTTAATTATGTTTTTAATACATTTGCGTTGTCAGTGTTTGTATGATAGTGATGTTTTACCAGCTTACCCCAATGTTCAGTTAAGAGGGGGTGGGGGTAAGCGTTTTCTTGGTGTTGTGTATTCTAAAGGATAAGAACCAGGATGTGTGTGCCACCCCCCTTTCTTCCTCCAGACCTTCTTGTTCTCACCATGTTGTTTTCTGCCAGTGGTTTGTAGTGATTGTGTGCTTTAGTTGATTGAACTGTATGTGGCATGACTGTGCATTGTCTAGATTTGAAACTTGACCCCTTCACCTGCTGAGTCTCATGTCATGTTATGTGTTTGACTGCATGATTGCTGGTTTGATTGAAATGATTGTGCTTCTGACATTTTAAACTTTCCTACGATATTGGTAGGTGTGCATTAGTCTACACCAAGTCAAGGCTACAGCCCAATAGAATGTTCAAGAACTCGTGTAGTCCCTACCCCCTGCCTAGATCATGTATTTGAGACGGGCACCAACCCCTAGGGCTCTCCTCTGGGAATCGCACCAACAGTGTACCATCATTTAGACTGTAGTCATAAATATGTCTGTAAATAGTGATGACAAACCGAGAGTGATTCTCGTCAAATGTGTTTTTCTGTGTATTTGTTTGCATTAGTTGCAGACTTGAAGTACAATCAATGCATGCCAGCTCTTTTAATAGAAACATATCGCCGCTCCATGCGTTTTAGTACTGACCACATAGTAGGAACTGTAGTCAAAGATTTAAAACAAATAACTGACCCAAGATAGACCACAGCCTGTTTTCCAATAGGTGCAAATGAATCATAGGCAGAACAAGCAAGGAGTTTGGCTGAGCCAAGCACGAGCTAGCGAGATCTTATTGGCGCTTTCTAGCATGTATTTGCATATTTATGTTAGGGAGAGCCCAGCAAAGGATAAAGTTTACATAACTTAGTCCATTCTGTTTGTAACAGATTCTAGTTTTGGTCACAACTGTATTGAGATCAAATGTTTTATAGATGAGAAAATTAGCAGGATGATGGCCAAAATCCATCTCGCTCCATCTTCTCCCACTTGCCGACCACTGGTCTTCCTCTCATCACCATATTTGGTGGTGAGTGGAAATGCCAGCTGGTTGCTTCACATTTATACATCCGATGAAACATCTGTCTCATTGTTCTGTCTCATTGTTCTATCTGTGCTGTAGTGGTATGCATGCATTACACGTTAGTAGTCGATTGACTGAGAGACGATACCATGTGTTCTTCCTACCAATGCCATTTTCTACTTCCATCTGTGATTTCCCCCTTATGCCTCTGATCCATAACCCCCCCCCCCCCCTTCTCGCCCTGTTTAGCTCTGTTGACAAGGAACCCACTGGTTCCACTGCCTCCTCCCAGCCTGAAAATGAGTGAGCCTACTGCTACCGCTACAGAAGCCCCTAGCGATGTGATCCCTAGTGTAACTACTGGTGTTACCACTGAAGGTGTAGATCAAGTTTCTACTAATGCAAACGGTAATCCATTGTTTCTGTTTTATGAATGCCATAGGGTTGAGTGGTGGACTGGCCAGCTTCGGCAGAATTTAAATGCACACAAGTGAAAATTCACTTGGGGGGGGGGGGGTAAAAGACAATGAACATAGCTTACCCATGATGTCGCACAAGGATTTAAGTTGATTGCCTTAGTCAATGTATGATATATTTTGGCTTGAAGTGGGAAATCCGAAGTGGTATCTACTTTCCGTGTCATTGCCATGTGTTTTCCCCTATGAGATGACGTGCTAATACTTTTCAGTCTACATTTTTTTTTCAGGGCTGGGTTTTATTTGAATGTTACAATCAACTAGCTTGGCATTTGTTTAATAATAAGAAAAACCTGCAAAGTTAGGTGGTGTTTTTGCATCTCCACATTTTAACCAGCAAATTATCATAATCTATTGGAGAATTTGTAAGTTTGACTTATTTTTTAGCTAGTCTGTAAAAAAACAAAAACATTTTGGGACCCTGATTTCCCCGTCGCCCCAAGTTGAATGGTTTTGACCACTAAAGTTTTGGGTGAATTCGTTTTGCAAGGCACGGTGTGCGGGGTTTGCTCTTTTTCGACTATTCCATTGGTCTTAAGAAGTCCTGGGGCATGGTCCTAGGGCTCAGGTCCTCCGAGAGAGAGAAAGAAAGAGAGAAGGAGAGAATTAGAGAACGCACACTTAGATTCACACAAGAATTCTCTGTCCACCTGCGGCAAGACTCATTTTCCCATTGCTTCACAACACGCTCCACTGCTTTGATTGGTGCAGCTAGAAACCACAATATCCTATAATGAAAATTTCAAGGAACTTGTTATATATTTTGTTGTGTTGTTACATTTGTATTGGTGTTCGTGTCCGATGCGCTTAGGGTGTGGTTGCATTTCATTTGCGTCTTGCATCATGAGCAAAGTCATTCAAATCAAATGTATTTATATAGCCCTTCGTACATCAGCTGATATCTCAAAGTGCTGTACAGAAACCCAGCCTAAAACCCCAAACAGCAAGCAATGCAGGTGTAGAAGCACGGTGGCTAGGAAAAACTCCCTAGAAAGGCCAAAACCTAGGAAGAAACCTAGAGAGGAACCAGGCTTTGTGGGGTGGCCAGTCCTCTTCTGGCTGTGCCGGGTGGAGATTATAACAGAACATGGCCAAGATGTTCAAATGTTCATAAATGACCAGCATGGTCGAATAATAATAATAAGGCAGAACAGTTGAAACTAGAGCAGCAGCACGGTCAGGTGGACTGGGGACAGCAAGGAGTCATCATGTCAGGTAGTCCTGGGGCATGGTCCTAGGGCTCAGGTCAGTTGAAACTGGAGCAGCAGCACGGCCAGGTGGACTGGGGACAGCAAGGAGTCATCATGTCAGGTAGTCCTGGGGCATGGTCCTAGGGCTCAGGTCCTCCGAGAGAGAGAAAGAAAGAGAGAAGGAGAGAATTAGAGAATGCACACTTAGATTCACACAGGACACCGAATAGGACAGGAGAAGTACTCCAGATATAACAAACTGACCCTAGCCCCCGACACATAAACTACTGCAGCATAAATACTGGAGGCTGAGACAGGAGGGGTCAGGAGACACTGTGGCCCCATCCGAGGACACCCCCGGACAGGGCCAAACAGGAAGGATATAACCCCACCCACTTTGCCAAAGCACAGCCCCCACACCACTAGAGGGATATCTTCAACCACCAACTTACCATCCTGAGACAAGGCTGAGTATAGCCCACAAAGACCTCCGCCACGGCACAACCCGGGGGGGGGGGGGGGGGGGGGGGGGCGCCAGCCCAGACAGGATGACCACATCAGTGAATCAACCCACTCAGGCGACGCACCCTCTCCAGGGACGGCATGAGAGAGCCCCAGTAAGCCAGTGACTCAGCCCCTGTAATAGGGTTAGAGGCAGAGAATCCCAGTGGAAAGAGGGGAACCGGCCAGGCAGAGACAGCAAGGGCGGTTCGTTGCTCCAGAGCCTTTCCGTTCACCTTCCCACTCTTGGGCCAGACTACACTCAATCATATGACCCACTGAAGAGATGAGTCTTCAGTAAAGACTTAAAGGTTGAGACCGAGTTTGCGTCTCTGACATGGGTAGGCAGACCGTTCCATAAAAATGGAGCTCTATAGGAGAAAGCCCTGCCTCCAGCTGTTTGCTTAGAAATTCTAGGGACAATTAGGAGGCCTGCGTCTTGTGACCGTAGCGTACGTGTAGGTATGTACGGCAGGACCAAATCAGAGAGATAGGTAGGAGCAAGCCCATGTAATGCTTTGTAGGTTAGCAGTAAAACCTTGAAATCAGCCCTTGCTTTGACAGGAAGCCAGTGTAAAGGCTAGCACTGGAGTAATATGATCAATTTTTTTGGTTCTAGTCAGGATTCTAGCAGCCGTATTTAGCACTAACTGAAGTTTATTTAGTGCTTTATCCGGGTAGCCGGAAAGTAGAGCATTGCAGTAGTCTAACCTAGAAGTGACAAAAGCATGGATTAATTTTTCTGCATCATTTTTGGACAGAAAGTTTCTGATTTTTGCAATGTTACGTAGATGGAAAAAAGCTGTCCTTGAAATGGTCTTGATATGTTCTTCAAAAGAGAGATCAGGGTCCAGAGTAACGCCGAGGTCCTTCACAGTTTTATTTGAGATGACTGTACAACCATTAAGATTAATTGTCAGATTCAACAGAAGATCTCTTTGTTTCTTGGGACCTAGAACAAGCATCTCTGTTTTGTCTGAGTTTAAAAGTAGAAAGTTTGCAGCCATCCACTTCCTTATGTCTGAAACACATGCTTCTAGCAAGGGCAATTTTGGGTCTTCACCATGTTTCATTGAAATGTACAGCTGTGTGTCATCCGCATAGCAGTGAAAGTTAACATTATGTTTTCGAATAACATCCCCAAAAGGTAAAATATATAGTGAAAACAATAGTGGTCCTAAAACGGAACCTTGAGGAACACCGAAATTTACAGTTGATTTGTCAGAGGACAAACCATTCACAGAGACAAACTGATATCTTTCCCGACAGATAAGATCTAAACCAGGCCAGAACTTGTCTGTGTAGAGCCATTTGGGTTTCCAATCTCTCCAAAAGAATGTGGTGATCGATGGTATGAAAAGCAGCACTACGGTCTAGGAGCACGAGGACAGATGCAGAGCCTCGGTCCGATGCCATTAAAATGTCATTTACCACCTTCAGTGCTACTGTCTTTCCAAGCTAGTCGGAAGACTTCGGGTTTGGTGTGGCGCCATTTCCGTTCCAATTTTCTGGAAGCTTGCTTCAGAGCTCGGGTATTTTCTGTGTACCAGGGAGCTAGTTTCTTATGAGAAATGTTTTTAATTTTTAGGGGTACAACTGCATCTAGGGTATTGCGCAAGGTTAAATTGAGTTCCTCAGTTAGGTGGTTAACTGATTTTTGTCCTCTGGCGTCCTTGGGTAGACAGAGGGAATCTGGAAGGACATCAAGGAATCTTTGGGTTGTCTGTCAATTTATAGCACGACTTTTGATGTTCCTTGGTTGGGGTCTGAGCAGATTATTTGTTGCAATTGCAAACGTAATAAAATGGTGGTCCGATAGTCCAGGATTATGAGGAAAAACATTAAGATCCACAACATTTATTCCATGGGACAAAACTAGGTCCAGCGTATGACTGTGACAGTGAGTGGGTCCAGAGACATGTTGGACAAAACCCACTGAGTCGATGATGGCTCCGAAAGCCTTTTGGAGTGGGTCTGTGGACTTTTCCATGTGAATATTAAAGTCACCAAAGATTAGAATATTATCTGCTATGACTACAAGGTCCGATAGGAATTCAGGAAACTCAGTGAGGAACGCTGTATATGGCCCAGGAGGCCTGTAAACAGTAGCTATAAAAAGTGATTGAGTAGGCTGCATAGATTTCATGACTAGAAGCTCAAAAGACGAAAACGTCTTTTTTTTTGTTGTAAATTGAAATTTGCTATCGTAAATGTTAGCAACACCTCCGCCTTTGCGGGATGCACGGGGGGGGATATGGTCTCTAGTGTAGCCAGGAGGTGAGGCCTCATTTAACACAGTAAATTGCTGATTTTGCTTGGCTGTAACGCAGCCAATGCGTGTTTGCAGCCCACCAACCAAATATTGCACTGTCTGTGTCCATTACAATGTAGAAAAACATGTCTCTAAACCTTTCATAGTTGTCCATATTAAAGGAGCTTCAACTTAAATCTTTCTATGGTGGATCAGCAGTCACAATTTTATGGAAAATCCCAGAACTTTGGAATCAACAATAGATAACTTTGCCACAGATAGTGGTTTCTTTCTGTAAATGCTTATGACAAATCCAGAACCAGCCCTAGCCACTTGGCTAATCTTTTGAATACGGTGTAGTTAAAAAGACCTAGCAACAACCGATAACATTAGCTAGCTAGATAAGGTTAGCTAGATAAGGCTATCATGCTAGCTAGCTACACTGACGGCAGTCAGTGCCATATTTGTTGATGTTTCTCCACTCCATGTGGAAAGCACCTCTGGAAGATCTCAATTGCATAATGCTCGCGTCCTCTCCTCGTCTCCTTCGCAAAACCCATTGGAGGATAATGTCAGAGGGGAGAGACCACTGGCTTTCTCATCCAATGGGTTTTGAGAAGGAGAGAGGATGCAAAGATTATGCAATTGAGATCTTTCCCTCTGCATTCCTACTCACCTCCAATTCTTGAATATGTAATGTAGCCTGCGTCATTCTTCAAAAGTTGAACCTAAACAAGCGCTTCTGCTCTAGAACAGGAATTACCTCAATATTTTTGCGTGGGGCATCCAGAGGATTCTCTCTGACTTGGCTGCCCACCTTGACAAGATTAGGGGGATATGTGCTAGGCTTGGGCGCTATTTTGTACAGTTTCTGACCTAAACTATACAAGTAACTCAAATGATACACAGTTTGCTGCACACGAATAACAAATATTAGCCAGCAAGGTTCTTGATCCAGGAGGGGATTCTCTGCTGTTAACAAGTGAATGCTTGATTTTGGAAGAATCTAACCACTTAGCTAGATAGCTAACAAGCTACTGAATTATCAAACCAATTGCAAAACTGCAGAGCATTTAGAACATTTTATATTTTATATATAATTAAAACAATTTAACCTTTTTATTTAACTAGGCAAGTCAGTTAAGAACAAATTACTATTTACAATGACGGCCAAACCCGGACAATGCTGGACCAATTGTGCGTCACCCTATGGGACTCCCAATCACGTTCGGATGTGATGCAGCCTGGATTTGAACCAGGGACTGCAGTGACGCCTCTTACACTGAGATGCAGTGCCTTAGACTGCTGCACCACTCGAGAGCCCTTAATAGTTATAAGATATCTAGTTGGCAAACATTTAGCTGTGAATTCCATATATATTATATCACCTGGCCCATGCTGTACGACAGCGAGTGACTCACAAGGCTCCGGCCTCTCGTCTTTGTGTGCTTGTAAACAAACACCAAGTGACTGATAATATTGAAATGGAAGGAGTATCAGACCACTGCAAATCTACCAAGACCTGGCCGTCCCTCTAAACTTTCAGCTCATACAAGGAGAAGACTGATCAGAGATGCAGCCAAGAGGCCCATGATCACTCTGGATGAACTGCAGAGATCTACAGCTGAGGTGGGAGACTCTGTCCATAGGACAACAATCAGTCGTATATTGCACAAATCTGGCCTTTATGGAAGAGTGGCAAGAAGAAAGCCATTTCTTAAAGATATCCATAAAAAGTGTTGTTTAAAGTTTGCCACAAGCCACCTGGGAGACACACCAAACATGTGGAAGAAGGTGCTCTGGTCAGATGAAACCAAAATTGAACTTTTTGGCAACAATGCAAAACGTTATGTTCGGCGTAAAAGCAACACAGCTGAACACACCATCCCCACTGTCAAACATGGTGGTGGCAGCATCATGGTTTGGGCCTGCTTTTCTTCAGCAGGGACAGGGAAGATGGTTAAAATTGATGGGAAGATGGATGGAGCCAAATACAGGACCATTCTGGAAGAAAACCTGATGGAGTCTGCAAAAGACCTGAGACTGGGAGGGAGATTTGTCTTCCAACAAGACAATGATCCAAAACATAAAGCAAAATCTACAATGGAATGGTTCAAAAATAAACATATCCAGGTGTTAGAATGGCCAAGTCAAAGTCCAGACCTGAATCAAATCGAGAATCTGTGGAAAGAACTGAAAACTGCTGTTCACAAATGCTCTCCATCCAACCTCACTGAGCTCGAGCTGTTTTGCAAGGAGGAATGGGAAAAAATGTCAGTCTCTCGATGTGCAAAACTTAGAGACATACCCCAAGCGACTTACAGCTGTAATCGCAGCAAAAGGTGGTGCTATAAAGTATTAACTTAAGGGGGCTGAATAATTTTGCACGCCCAATTTTTCAGTTTTTGATTTGTTAAAAAAGTTTGAAATATCCAATAAATGTCGTTCCACTTCATGATTGTGTCCCACTTGTTGTTGATTCTTCACAAAAAAATACAGTTTTATATCTTTATGTTTGAAGCCTGAAATGTGGCAAAAGGTCGCAAAGTTCAAGGGGGCCGAATACTTTCGCAAGGCACTGTAAGTAGCTACAAATTTTCAAATCTAATAAAACATTTTCAAATAAATAGTTTAAATTAGGGATGCACGATATATCGGTGAACATATCGGAATCGGATGATATTAGCTAAAAATGACATCGGTATCGGCCCAATGTCTAGTTTAACGCCAATGTGAAAAACTGATGTCAAAGCTGACGTGCATATTTATATAACTTAGGTACATGATGTAATGACGCAATGTAAAATTTTGCGCTGAACCTGCAACACAGCATTCCTGACCTAGCCCACAATGTCTGCTGTGTTGATCGAGCAGTCAACAAGTCGAGCAGTCATTTGAAAGAGTAAAGGCGAAATCCATTAATGCCAAGATAATGGAACTCATTGCTCTTGACAATCAACCGTTCTCTGTCGTGGGGTAACCGGCTACTCAATACCCAATATATTTTTTTCCAACGTCCTCCTCAGTTATCAGACTCCAAGACAGTATTGTTTTTCCTCAGGAGTAGTGTTCAATACACATAGGTTGACAAGAAACAATTGAAGGAATTTAATTCCTCTGTTTTAATTCCCAATTATAATTTAACACTGTCAATTCATAAGAATTTGTATGACCCTTATTTTATAGAAATAAACAGAGCCCGGTCTTAAAGTCAAATAGCAGCCTTTATTCACGAGAGTACTGAACACTATATAGTTTTACCACAGGTTATAAACTGAAAATGACGTCCTTAGTTCCAGCCCCAACCCGTGCCATCTCCGTTCCAGTACAAAGGCTGTATCTCAAGCCTTCCCACATCCGTCTCCCTACCAATTTAATATAATTTACGAGTCAAGGTTTTCTCGTGTAGATAAGCATTCTAGCGAGTCTGATTCGTTTGTACCACGGAACAGACAGTCATTGTTCTAACTCTTGACCACATTCTAATCCTTATTGTGGCTAGCTTCACATAGATGGGTTATTTTAGATGACACCTAGCTATATAGTTAGCTAACTATAGCTACTGAAACAGAGTGTCGTTTTGATATGTTTTTGGGGAAGAACATTGTTTAAATCTGTGAGCTAGCTAGCTTTTTTATTGACCAGCACTGTAGTTGTGCGAGACAACTATACCAGCATCATAGCATACGTATTGGTGAATCGTTGTGACATGAAATACGAGTGATAGTGTAATAACTAAAATTATGAACATGTTAAATTATTATGTGACATGCAGTCCTATTCAGGTCCTGATTGGTCAACAAGCTTATTTGTCACGTCAAATAGTGTTATTTGACGTATCTTTTTTGACATGCAAAGACCCAAACAGTGTTCCATAGAAATCCTGGTTGAGAATGAAATGACTGAACAACATAGCAAGTAAGTGAAAGAAATAGGTTTTGATTATGTTTTACTGGTAATGGGGATATATGCAAATGCCAACAAAATAACTTTTTGGTCAGTGTGTGTAAACTTTAACTAGGCAAGTCAGTTAACTTCTTATGGTATAGGGGACGGTTGCGTCCCACTTGGGCAAAAAACAGATAAAATGCAGCGCGCCAAATAAAATAAAAAAGATATAAAAATCAAACTTTCGTTAAATCACACATGTAAGATACTCAATTAAAGCCTCACTCGTGAATCCAGCCAACATGTCAGATTTTAAAAAGGCTTTTCGGGTGAAAGCATAGGAAGCTATTATCTGATGATAGCACAACAGTAAACAGAGGGTAGCATATTTCAACCCTACAGGCGCTACACAAAACGCAGAAATAAAATATAAAACATGCATTACCTTTGACGAGCTACTTTTGTTGGCACTCCAATATGTTCCATAAACATCACAATTGGTCCTTTTCTTCGATTAATTCCGTCCATATATATCCAGATGTCCATTTATTTGACTTGTTTGATCCATTAAAAAAACAGCTTCCAAAAAACGCAACGTCACTACAAAATATTTCAAAAGTTGCCTATAAACTTTGCCAAAATATTTCAAACTACTTTTGAAATACAACTTCAGGTATTTTTAAACGTTAATAATCGATCAAATTGTAGACGGGTCTATCTGTTCAATACAGGAAGACAGCAAACCAACGCTGCTTTTCACGTCTTGTGCAACTCAACAGTGTTACCCAGCCTAATATGTACTGCATTGTGTCCACCCTCCACACACATTTGTCAACTATGCACTCATCTGTTACTGTTTGCTTTGATCATCATCCTTTACACAATCCCGTTTGTCCTCAGATTTCAGATATCCATGAATCATATAAACTCAGCAAAAGAAAAACATCCCCACTGTCAACTGCATTTATTTTCAGCAAACTTAACATGTGTAAATATTTGTATGAACATAACAAGATTCAACAACTGAGACATAAACTGAACAAGTTCCACAGACATGTGACTATCAAATGGAATAATATGTCCCTGAACAAAGGGGGGGGGGGTCAAAATCAAAGTAACAGTCAGTATCTGGTGTGGCCACCAGCTGCATTAAGTACTGCAGTGCATCTCCTCCTCATGGACTGCACCAGATTTGCCAGTTCTTGCTGTGAGATGTTACCCCACCTGCTAGTTCCCGGATGATTCTGGGGGAATGGCCCTAGCCCTCACTCTCCGATCCAACAGGTCCCAGACATGCTCAATGGGATTGAGATCTGGGCTCTTCGCTGGCCATGGCAGAACACTGACATTCCTGTCTTGCAGGAAATCACACACGGAACGAGAAGTATAGCTGGTGGCATTGTCATGCTTGAGGGTCATGTCAGGATGAGCCTGCAGGAAGGGTACCACATGAGGGAGGAGGATGTCTACCCTGTAACGCACAGCGTTACGATTGCCTGCAATGACGACAAGCTCAGTCTGATGATCCTGTGACACACCGCCCCAGACCATGACAGACCCTCCACCTCGATCCCACTCCAGAGTACAGGCCTCGGTGTAACGCTCATTCCTTTGACGATAAACGCAAATCCGACCATCAATCCTGGTGAGACAAAACCGCGGCATGTCAATGAAGAGTACTTTTTGCCAGTCCTGTCTGGTCCAGCGACGGTGGGTTTGTGCTCATGGGCGATGTTGTTGCCGGTGATGTCTGGTGAGGACCTGCCTTACAACCGGCCTACAAGCCCTCAGTCCAGCCCCTCTCAGCCAATTGGGGACAGTCTGAGCACTGATGGAGGGATTGTGCATTCCTGGTGTAACTCGGGCAGTTGTTGTTGCCATCCTGTACCTGTCACGCAGGTGTGATGTTCGGATGTACCGATCCTGTGCAGGTGTCGTTACACGTGGTCTGCCACTGCGAGGACGATCAGCTGTCCATCTGTCTCCCTGTAGTGCTGTCTTATGCGTCTCACAGTATGGACATTGCAATTTATTGCCCTGGCCACATCTGCAGTCCTCATGCCTCCTTGCAGCATGCCTAAGGCACGTTCACATGGATGAGCAGGGATCCTGGGCATCTTTATTTTGGTGTTTTTCAGAGTCAGTAGAAATGTCTCTTTAGTGTCCCAAGTTTTCATAGCTATGCCCTTAATTGCCTACCATCTGTAAGCTTTTAGTGTCTTAATTAACCACCGTTCCACTGGTGCATGTTCATTAATTGTTTGTGGTTCATTAAACAAGCATGGGAAACAGTGTTTAAAACCTTTTGTGACTAGGGGGCAGTATTTTCATTTTTGGAAAAATAACGTTCTCGTAGTAAACGGGATATTTTCTCAGGACAAGATGCTAGAATATGCATATAATTGACACCTTAGGATAGAAAACACTCTAAAGTTTCCAAAACTGTAAAAATATTGTCTGTGAGTATAACAGAACTGATATTGCAGGCGAAAGCCTGAGAAAAATCCAATCCGGAAGTGCCTCATGTTTTGAAAGCGCTGCGTTCCGATGCGTCCCTATTGAGCAGTGAATGGGCTATCAACCAGATTACTTTTTCTCCGTATTCCCCAAGGTGTCTACAGCATTGTGACGTAGTTTTACGCATTTATGTTGAAGAATACCCGTAAGCGGCTACATTGTGCAACTGGTCAACTAATGGCTCCCAGAGTGATTCTCGCGTAAAATACAGAGGTAGCCATTATTCCAATCGGTCCTACTGAATCACCAATTGTCCTGGTGGATATATTATCGAATAGATATTTGAAAAACACCTTGAGGTTTGATTATAAACAATGTTTGCCATGTTTCCGTCAATATTATGGAGCTAATTTGGAATATTTTTCTGTGTTTTCGTGACTGCAATTTCCGGGCGATTTCAGCCAAACGTGAAGAACAAACGGAGCTATTTCGCCTACAAAAATATTATTTTTGGGAAAAAAGGAACATTGGCTATCTAACTGGGAGTCTCGTGAGTGAAAACATCCGAAGCTCATCAAAGGTAAACTATTTAATTTGATTGCTTTTCTGATTACCGTGACCAAGTTACCTGCTGCTAGCTGGACAAAATGCTATGCTAGGCTATCGACAAACTTACACATGCTTGTCTAGCTTTGGCTGTAAAGCATATTTTGAAAATCTGAGATGACAGGGTGATTAACAAAAGGCTAAGCTGTGTCTCAATAGATTTCACTTGTGATTTTCATGAATAGGAATATTTTCTAGGAATATTTATGTCCGTTGCGTTATGCTAATTAGTGTCAGTCGATGATTACGCTCCCTCATGCGGGATGGGGAGTCACTAGAGGTTAAACCCTTTACAATGAAGATCTGTAAAGTTATTTGGATTTTTAACAATTATCTTTGAAAGACAGGGTGCAGTCTAGATGTCGACCGATTATGATTTTTCAACGCCAATACCGATACCAATTATTGTAGGACCAAAAAAAGCCGATACCGATTAATCGGCCAATTTTGTTTTCAATTATTTTGTATTATTTAAAAAAATATATATTTTATTTGTAATAATGACAATTACAACAATACAAAATTAACACTTATTTTAACTTAATATAATACATCAATAAAATCAATATAGCCTCAAATAAATAATGAAACATGTTCAATTTGGTTTAAATAATGCAAAAACAAAGTGTTGGAAAAGAAAGTAAAAGTGCAATATGTGCCATGTAAAAAAGCTAACGTTTAAGTTCCTTGCTCAGAACATGAGAACAAAGAAAGCAGGTGGTTCCTTTTAACATGAGTCTTCAATATTCCCAGGTAAGAAGTTTTAGGTTGTAGGAATTATAGGACAATTTATCTCCATACGATTTGTATTTCATATACCTTTGATTATTGGATGTTCTTATAGGCACTTTAGTATTGTCAGTGTAACAGTATAGCTTCCGTCCCTCTCCTCGCCCCTACTTGGCTCTAACCAGGAACACATCAAAAACAGCCACCCTCGAAGCAGCGTTACCCATTGCTCCACAAATACTGCGGCGGAACAACCACTCCAAGTCTCAGAGCGAGTGACGTTTGAACCGCTATTAGCGCGCACCCCGCTAACTAGCTAGCCATTTCACATCGGTTACACCAGCCTAATCTCGGGAGTTGATAGGCTTGAAGTCATAAACAGCGCAATGCTTGAAGCACAGCGACGAGCTGCTGGCAAAACGCACGAAAGTGCTGTTTGAATGAATGCTTACGAGCCTGCTGGTGCCTACCATCGCTCAGTGACTGCTCTATCAAATCATAGACTTAATTCGAACATAATAACACACAGAAATACGAGCTTAAGGTCATTAATATGGTTGAACCCGGAAACTATCATCTCGAAAACAAGACGTTTATTCTTTCAGTGAAATGAGGAACTGTTCCGTATTTTATCTAACGGGTGGCATCCATAACTGTAAATATTCCTGTTACATTGCACAACCTTCCATTTTTATGTCATTATTACGTAAAATTCTGGCAAATTAGGCGGCCCAAACTGTTGCATATTCACTGACTCCTGGTGCAATGAACGCAAGAGACGTGACACAATTTCACCTGGTTAATATTGCCTGCTAACCTGGATTTCTTTTAGCTAAATATGCAGGTTTAAAAATATATACTTCTGTGTATTGATTTTAAGAAAGGCATTGGTGTTTATGGCTAGGTACGATTGTGCTTCTTTCGCAAATGCGCTTTTGTTAAATCATCCCACGTTTGGCGAAGTTGGCTGTTTTTGTTATGAAGAAATAGTCTTCAGAGTTCGCAACGAGCCAGGTTAGCAGGCAATATTAACTAAATATGCAGGTTTAAAAATATATACTTGTGTATTGATTTTAAGAAAGGCATTGATGTTTATGGTTAGGTACACATTGGAGCAAGACAGTCCTTTTTTGCATATACGCACCACATCGATTATATGCAACGCAGGACACGCTAGATAAACTAGTAATATCATCAACCATGTGTAGTTAACTAGTGATTATGATTGATTGTTTTTATAAGATACGTTTAATGCTAGCTAGCAACTTACCTTGGCTTCTTACTGCATTCGCGTCTCCTCGTGGAGTGCAACGTAATCAGGTGGTTAGAGCGTTGGACTAGTTTAACTGTAAGTTTGCAAGATTGAATCCCCGAGCTGACAAGGTAAAAATCTGTCATTCTGCCCCTGAACAAGGCAGTTAACCTACCGTTCCTAGGCCGTCATTGAAAATAAGAATGTGTTCTTAACTGACTTGCCTAGTTAAATAAAGGTGTAAAAAAAAAAATGTGTCCAAAAATACCGATTTCCGATTGTTATGAAAACTTGAAATCGACCCTAATTAATCGGCCCATTCCGAATAATCGGTCGACCTCTAGTGCAGTCCAGCTCTTTAACATTATGGTCCAAGCTAGATGTGGATTTATAGTTTCATAAACCTTGGTTATTCTTTTTTTCGGATAGTCTGTAGTCTATCTGTAGATGCTCTATCAGTAACATTTAGACAAATGATCTGCTCAGCTTAACCTTTATCCTAACTCTAAACGTAAACTTTACCCTAACCCTTATTTTAAACCTAACCTTAGCATGCAGTTGCTTATCAACAGATGAACCGTTTGTTGATAGACCATCTGTAGATGCTCCACAGATTCTATCCAAATAAACTGACCGAAACCTTTCATTGGCTTTGACGCCTCTTATCCTTTGCCCAACCTGTATATTTTTATTTATTTATTTATTTCACCTTTATTTAACCAGGTAGGCAAGTTGAGAACAAGTTCTCATTTACAATTGCGACCTGGCCAAGATAAAGCAAAGCAGTTCGACACATACAACGACACAGAGTTACACATGGAGTAAAACAAACAGAGTCAATAATACAGTAGAAACAAGTCTATATACAATGTGAGCAAATGAGGTGAGATAAGGGAGGTAAAGGCAAAAAGGCCATGGTGGCAAAGTAGATACAATATAGCAAGTAAAACACTGGAATGGTAGATTTGCAATGGGAGAATGTGCAAAGTAGAAATAAAAATAATGGGGGTGCAAAGGAGCAAAATAAATAAATAAATTAAATACAGTAGGGAAAGAGGTAGTTGTTTGGGCTAAATTATAGGTGGGCTATGTACAGGTGCAGTAATCTGTGAGCTGCTCTGACAGTTGGTGCTTAAAGCTAGTGAGGGAGATAAGTGTTTCCAGTTTCAGAGATTTTTGTAGTTTGTTCCAGTCATTGGCAGCAGAGAACTGGAAGGAGAGGCGGCCAAAGAAAGAATTGGTTTTGGGGGTGACTAGAGAGATATACCTGCTGGAGCGTGTGCTACAGGTGGGAGATGCAATGGTGACCAGCGAGCTGAGATAAGGGGGGACTTTACCTAGCAGGGTCTTGTAGATGACATGGAGCCAGTGGGTTTGGCGACGAGTATGAAGCGAGGGCCAGCCAACGAGAGCGTACAGGTCGCAATGGTGGGTAGTATATGGGGCTTTGGTGACAAAACGGATTGCACTGTGATAGACTGCATCCAATTTGTTGAGTAGGGTATTGGAGGCTATTTTGTAAATGACATCGCCAAAGTCGAGGATTGGTAGGATGGTCAGTTTTACAAGGGTATGTTTGGCAGCATGAGTGAAGGATGCTTTGTTGCGAAATAGGAAGCCAATTCTAGATTTAACTTTGGATTGGAGATGTTTGATATGGGTCTGGAAGGAGAGTTTACAGTCTAACCAGACACCTAAGTATTTGTAGTTGTCCACGTATTCTAAGTCGGAGCCGTCCAGAGTAGTAATGTTGGACAGGCGGGTAGGTACAGGTAGCGATCGGTTGAAGAGCATGCATTTAGTTTTACTTGTATTTAAGAGCAATTGGAGGCCACGGAAGGAGAGTTGTATGGCATTGAAGCTTGCCTGGAGGGTTGTTAACACAGTGTCCAAAGAAGGGCCAGAAGTATACAGAATGGTGTCGTCTGCGTAGAGGTGGATCAGAGACTCACCAGCAGCAAGAGCGACCTCATTGATGTATACAGAGAAGAGAGTCGGTCCAAGAATTGAACCCTGTGGCACCCCCATAGAGACTGCCAGAGGTCCGGACAGCAGACCCTCCGATTTGACACACTGAACTCTATCAGAGAAGTAGTTGGTGAACCAGGCGAGGCAATCATTTGAGAAACCAAGGCTGTCGAGTCTGCCGATGAGGATGTGGTGATTGACAGAGTCGAAAGCCTTGGCCAGATCAATGAATACGGCTGCACAGTAATGTTTCTTATCGATGGCGGTTAAGATATCATTTAGGACCTTGAGCGTGGCAAAGGTGCACCCATGACCAGCTCTGAAACCAGATTGCATAGCAGAGAAGGTATGGTGAGATTCGAAATGGTCGGTAATCTGTTTGTTGACTTGGCTTTCGAAGACCTTAGAAAGGCATGGTAGGATAGATATAGGTCTGTGGCAGTTTGGGTCAAGAGTGATATATTTTTATATGTCCTTGAAATGTTCAATCCTTGGGTCAAGTCCCCATACCGGACACCTTAAAACTACCCCAGGAGAATACCAAACTAATTTAACTCCCTCTAAAAACAAATCCACGAGGGTCAGTTGGAGGATCTCTCTTTTGAATACAGAAACTCATCGCCATGGTTTGGTTATATTGACAGAGTTACAAAAAACCAATTGAAAGTGGATCAGTCAGATGTTAGTGATTCAGATCCAGAGATCTTGAGGCACACTGAAGCCTACGTCAGAGAACCCGTCTCTGCATAGTCCTCTACAATTCCATGAGCTGTAATGAAGAAAGGGTTGGCAAACAGGGTTGATAATTAAAAGGTACGAAGGTTGCAGGGACGAAAACTAGTCACCTTTCGGCTGTAAGCCAACGAGTGATGTGCTTTTTGAGCAATACCGGCTGCATCAAAGGCTCAGCCAATGGTTTACATAACATCAGAATGCAGCGCAGCAAGCGACTGCAGAGACAACCAATTTGCGAGTTTCAACATCGGTGCGTGATCTGGAAAGACGGCATAGAGTAGAAAGGCAGTTATAGCAGCTCGTCCCCTGAACGATAACGAAGAGTTAACGTTAGGTGAGCTGCCTGACCACGGAGACGGGGGTGAGGAGGTGATGATGCGTACTTCATGAGCTGTATCCGAAAACCAACTGGCATTTGGAAAGTTTGAGGTGAGGTAGAAAGTGGGGTGGAACAAGTATTATTAGCATTGTTAAGTATCTTGCTAGCTGGGTCAAATTCTCCGTTAGCTAGCCAGATAAATGTTGAGCAACATTAGCCAACTTAACTGATCAAATAATTGAGTTTGTGTGAAAATGAGCTGGCTAATAAAGTCAGCAACATCAGATGAGCTAACATTAGTAACCTAACCAATTCGCTATAGTATTAACTGTTTTACGACTCCTTGCCGTTCCTCACGTTGTGTTAACTTTGCTTACTGGATCCTGGTAATCTGTGTGAAATGTTAACGAATTAACCACTATCTGTTAACGCATGTTTTCCCTCTACAGTATGTGGTTAGTTTTCAGAATGAGAGAATTAGGTGAGAATGAGGCATTGCTCATTAAACAAGTGAATTCAGGGATCAAGTGTAGCTGGGCATGGGTTAAGCTGGATGCCACTATAGAGGTGAAAGGAACACCACACACTTTCCCTCTTTCTCACTTTTTCTGGCACATTGTAGAACATATGCCCACATGCAGAAATTGTATGATGTGCAATGTAGCCCAAATATATTGCTTTTGTTGTGTTGAACTTGCCAGTAATGTGTGTGTGAGGGGGGATTATATATATATTTTTAACTCAATTAATGTAATTTTTGCACGCATGTAGCCTTGTGCACTTGATCATCTACTATAGTGGCCACTATAATAGAGCAAAAATAGAATGCCTGTGTGTTTCATTCTATTTCTACTTTAAGATGTTTTTTCCCCAACTGCAATATAGGTGTGTGGTCACAAGTGTTCTATTATAAAGGCTGTCAAGGCTAACTGCAATATTACTGTATTGTTTTTTTCTCACTACTTGCGTGTCATTTGCGGTAAAGTCTAGGCAACAAATAACATTGGATTGCTTACATGTTTTAGCTGAGTTAGGTTCACATTAACCACTTTATTTTACACAGAGACTAATCATGTAGATCATATTCTTTGTTGTTTAATTAGTTAAAACCTGCCTTCATCCTAGCAGGGATTTTGTTTTGTTGTTGCATGTTTTCAATGCAATTAAAAAAAAATAAGTCACCTTTTTGGGCCCTCACCAGTTTGCATCCCTGAGGTTGCCATGCTGGAACTGCTGCTTAATTGCAGAAATTACATAATTTGTATTTTGATTGGCAAAGCAAGTCCAACAAATGTCTTTGGGACGATTCCCACCTGTGTAACATGACTCAACCTGACCGTAGTGAAGTGTGACCATAATCATTCGGACTTATATCCGTGAACAAAGTCTATGAAGTCTAACCAAACTGTTCTGCACTCCTCCCCTTCACCAGAGCCCCTCAAGGAAGAGGTCAAGTTGGCGGCAACAGCAGGCAAGAAGCAGACCAAGAAGAAGGTGGAGGAGGTGGTAGAGGAAGAGGAGGAGGAATATGTGGTGGAGAAGGTGCTGGACCGACGGGTGGTAAAGGGACGCGTTGAGTTTCTGCTCAAATGGAAAGGCTTCTCAGAGTGAGTGAAGAATGTAATGCTTGTAATGCTAGTCACATATAAATTACGTTGGCATACATTACATACAATCCTGTGTACATTTATTGGTTTATAATTTTTCATCTCTTTATTGGTACCCATGGGGTAGTGTAGCTGCGGGTCTTGTCACCATGCAACAGGATTTGTCATACCCACTGGGCCCTCTGGATCTGCAACAGGCCGGGCATATTGGTTTCCGTTTTCCTCACAGAGCATGTTGTGCAAGGTCAACAATGGTTTCCACGGTCTCTGTCTTAAGACGAGTGGTCGTGTGGAACACTTGCCAGCGGTTGGCAAAGTACAGTGCATTCGGAACGTATTCAGACCCCTTTACTTTTTCCATATTTTGTTACTTGATGAAGCAAAATCGTGTTTTTAGTTATTTTATTTTGTATACATTTCTATCACATTTACTTAAGTATTCAGGCCCTTTACTTAGTACTTTGTTGAAGGACCTTTGGCTGTGATTGCAGCCTTGATTCTTCTTGGGTATGACACTACAAGCTAGGCAGACCTGTATTTGGGGAGTGTTTCCCATTCCTCTCTGCAGATCCTCTCGAGCTCTGTCAGGTTGGATGGTAAGCGTTGCTTCACAGCTATTTTCAAGTCTCTCCAGGGATGTTCGATTGAGTTCAAGTCCGAGCTCCTGCTTGGCCACTCAAGGACATTCAGAGACTTGTCCCGAAGCCACTCCTGTGTTGTTTTCACTGTGTGCTTAGGGTTGTTGTCCTGTTGGAAGGAGAACCTTCACTTCACTGAGGTCCTGATCACCCTGTAGTAGGTTTATCAAGAATTTATCTGTACTTCGCACCGTTCATCTTTGCCTCGATCCTGACTAGTCTCCCAGTCCCTGCCGCTGAAAAACATCCCCACAGCATGATGCTGCCACCACCATGCTTCACTGTAGGGATAGTGCCAGGTTTCCTCCAGCTGTGACGCTTGGCATTCAGGCCAAAAAGTTAAATCTTGGTTAAATCTTGGTTTCATTGGTTTCATCAGACCAGAGAATCTTGTTTCTCATGGTCTGAGTCTTGTTGCCTTTTGGCAAACTCCAAGCTGGCTGTCATGCCTTTTACTGCAGAGTGGCTTCCATCTGGCCACTCTACCTTAAAGGTCTGATTGGTGGAGTGCTGCAGAGATGGTTGTCCTTCTGGAAAATTCTCCCATCTCCACAGAGTAACTCTAGAGCTCTGTCAGAGTGACCATTGGGTCCTTGATCACCTCCCTGACCAAGGCCCTTCTCCCCCGATGGCTCAGTTTGGCTAGGGGGCCAGCTCTAGGAAGAGTCTTTGCAAGTCTCTGGAATGATTTTAGAGACTGTTGCATGTCCAATACAAAATTGGAAGGACAGGCTCTTGTAGGTCTCACCTGCACAAAGACACTGATTACCAAATAAGGGTTACAAACCAAGACAACAAGTCAACCCAGCTAGCTGCAAACTTAACTAGCTAAAAGATACACTTGTGTTTTATTTAGCATTTAAGAGCTCAGAACATTATATGGGCATTGTGAGAAAAAGTCAACCATGAAGCCAGCTGGCTATATATGCCCACATGCTAGCCAACACCAAACGTTAGAAATATAGCTGCAAGAAACATTTTAAATAATGCTAGCTAACATATTGTTTACATGTTTTGTGTGGCTAGCAAATGAGCATACATAGTCAGCTGGCTAGCTTTTACTTGTCTTCATGGTTGTCTCTTAGGCACCGTGACAATCTAATATCAAACATTTAAACATTAGGACAGCTATCGCTCGCCAGTTGCCAGGAATCGCAGAATTGCTGTCTTTTGAAGTTAGTGTCTTGCTTCCCGATTAGAGGGGCCACCAACTCCACCAGCTGGGAAATATTATGGAACTGGGCTACATCACCCAACTTCAGCTCCTGACAAAAGTTTGCGTAGGCTCCTTTAGGGCACTCTAAAAATGTTATATATATATTTTTTTACCTAATTCCGTTAATCCCCCCCCCCCCCCTCCGATTTTCCCAGTTCTTCAATTTTTCGCTCCAAACAAAGCACATTTTTTAAATAAAACAACAACAAAATTGGATGTATGTACACAACAATGCTTAAACCATACCAGGAGACCACTTGAGGTCTGGGAAAAATCTAAGACATTTACATTTTTGGGTGTAGATACCCTTTATATTCAAGTGTGCAATCTGGCACCAGCAAAATACCTATAGCACACAGTATTTCAGATTTGTTAAACAAATCACTACTGGATTCATGCAAATAATCAATTCTGCCAGGTAGGCACAGACTACTGTTGTAGTTAACATTTAAATGAGAATGTTTTTGGGAAGGTCTTTCCATCTGCCAGAAGACGGTTGTAAATCACATCATCGCTAATGGCTTTGTGGTAGACAAACGCGCGCGCACAGGGGCTTTTCCGCACCGTTGCCTCTTCTAAGTTAACGGAAAATATGAATCCCGTAGGCTATTTGTTCAGGTCTTTATTATAATCTTGGGTAAATAAATGTTCTAATTAATACAATACATTTAGTTGATGTCCTAAGTTAAATACATGTTTGTCGTTGAATTCCATTTTAATGTCTGGATTCTGTCCGGGTTCTCCATATCGTAGATTTTTAATAGGGCCCTACTCTTTGTTCTTGGCACTGCATAAGCCAAAGCCTGCTACCTAATCTCCTTTCCTTTTTGTTGGCTGTTTTTGCTCTTGTTGGTTGTTCTCATCGTTCGACAAAAAGTCAATAGCCATCTCAAACACTTCCAACTTTTTCTGGTCCATGGTGACACAGTGACTTGTGACTTGGTTGGTCTTCAGCTGCTGTATATTTGGCATCTGTCTGTTTTACTACTTCGTCTTCCAGTGTTGCCGTGGTAGTCCTGCCACACTGGGCCCTGCCCCTTTTTTTTCATGCACTTTTATAACATCGGACTGACCTCAATTGTTAGTTGGGCCATGGGCTGGGGAGGGGGGGTTGAAACGGAATCTGATGGTTGTAGCCCAGGTATAAATGGACCTTTTTACACTATTTGTTTACCACAGTGAGGACAATACATGGGAACCGCAGGACAACCTGGATTGCCCTGACCTGATTGCTGAGTACATGCAGAATCATCATAACAAAAAAGAAAGTTACAAGAAAGAGTCTGGTGGCAAGAGGAAAGCTGGTGAGTCCGACACAGAGGCAGGGGGTGAAGAAGGCAGGCCCAAGAAGAGGAAAGATGAGGTGAGAACCTGTACTTCGCTTCAATATTAAAGAACATGCCTGAAACCATAGACCGTGAACGTAGTCCTGTACTGAACCTTCTCCCCCTTCTCTCCGTCGCTCTCCTTATCTATCATTCTTACAGGCAGAGAAGCCCAGAGGCTTTGCTCGTGGACTTGACCCCGAACGGATCATTGGAGCCACAGACTCCAGTGGAGAGCTGATGTTCCTCATGAAATGGTGAGTTCTGGGCAGCATTGGGATTTTGACACTTTTCGCTATATGTTACTGGGAGAGTGGGACATACAACTGGTTTAAGTGGCTTCACCCTTAAATTCTGTCTCCACAGGAAGAACAGTGATGAGGCGGACCTGGTGCCGGCCAAGGAGGCCAACATTAAATGTCCACAGGTGGTCATATCCTTCTACGAGGAGCGTCTGACATGGCACTCCTACCCCACTGAGGAGGAAGAGAAGAAGGATGATAAGAACTAGCCACAGGTCCAGGATGAAGGGGAAGGGGGTACAGAGGGTGGGGTTTAGAGTGGTGGGGAGGGACAGAGAAGCTGATTTGTTTCAAAAGCTTCATTCTACAAACCCGGACTGTTGAAACTAAAACAGAGGTTGACAGATGGGTGGGGATGATGGGAAGACTTGTCAAGGAGGTGGGTTGGGGGGCATGGGTAAATAGAACTCGTAAGTCTCAAGATCACTTTATCAGGCCTCACTTTTGGGTCTTATCAGCTAGGACCATGGGATATGTAGTTTTCAGTCCCTGAGCACTGAATTGCTTTAAAATCACCAGCTCCTCTTACTGTAGCTTCGCCTCAGAAAAGCTTTTGTCGAAATACACTTGAGTGAGCGAGGTATCACTACAGCAGCTGAGTTTACAAAATGGAAGGGTCAGATTCCAAAACATGATCCAGC
Source organism: Oncorhynchus clarkii lewisi (assembly GCF_045791955.1). Classification (NCBI taxonomy): domain Eukaryota; kingdom Metazoa; phylum Chordata; class Actinopteri; order Salmoniformes; family Salmonidae; genus Oncorhynchus; species Oncorhynchus clarkii. The sequence continues at coordinate 67,821,984 of NC_092158.1, read as the reverse complement.
AAACGTTCTCCGCTAATTCAATTGAAATAGCCAATCTTAATTTCCAGTTTTCCTGTGTGAAATGTTGAAGTTGATTTCTAGTCAGAACATTATCTTGTACCTACACATCCCTCATCGAGCAACTTGCAGTGCTTTTTGTTTCTCTTTCGACGTTTTAAGTGTTGGCACCTGCCCTCCCTTGCCATATCATTATCATATAATGTGTAAATAGTTGTGGTTTTATTTGGTTATGAGAGCGATCTAAGAAGGATTCTATTTGAGTGTTTTGGATGTTCAGACTGGAGTTAACCTAGATTCTGGTCTTTAAGTGTTACGCATAGGTGTATAGAGTTGTGAACAATGGTGTGAAGCAGGGTTTCCGTTAGGAAAATGTGGTGCTGGACATTTGACTGGCAGCATTTTAATTTACCGGACATTTGAGACATTTTCCCGACCCATATGAATTGTGTGCGTAACCTGCTTAGGGCGTACAGCCACGGTGCTCCGAATGACAGAGATCACTTTTACGTGATGGTGATTCATCTAAAAAGAACATGCAAATGGAGGACGCAACGGCGTGCATCCTTACCGAATTCCAATGCGCACTTTGAAGATGTTTAGAACAACTGTCCACGTGTACTTGTCCTCAGCCAACAAGACGAGTAACGAACAGCAAAAATCACCTGCCTATGTCAGTCTACTATCCCCCACAGTGGAACAATAAACCTATTTATTGGTCAGCTTGTCGTTCTGTGCGAGAAAGAAATGGTCTACTCCAAACAGATTCTGGGACAGTTGTGGGACGACAGATCCCAAATTCATCCAACCAGTAGGCCTAGGCTACATAAAACAAAACAGAAACATTTAAAGCAATGAGGCGGATGCTACCGATCAGAACGTTTAGCTTAAAATGTTGATCAACTATTATTTCTTCACACTTCGCGAATGTTTGTTCCGTAATGCAATTGTGAGCGGTTTCATGGGATGAAAATATCCATTTGATCTCCCCTCTTAATCTAAAGATGCAACAACTAGAATGGGTTGCTAATATGACTAGGATTGTGACTTTCAATACTGGACAATGACAGAAAGTTGATTTGAAAATGAGAGAAATAGGCTGCTGGTTTCAATGGCATACGGAACTCTAAATTGCCTTCACGTTTCTACGGTCGGATGTTGGCTAGGCTACTTTGAAGCAAGGGAAGACATGCCTCATAATATGAAGTAAAACATTCAGGTTTCAAACAATTAAGTTTTTAAAAAAAAAATGCATACTGCCTCCATTTCATTGCTAAGTGGTGTGTGACGCGCTGAAGCCTGCATATTGTTGCCTAGGCACTTAAAATAAGGGCGCTTCTATTGCCAGTTAAGAAATTAAATAGTAGCTATTTTTAATGATGGCCATCATCTTATTTCAACACACGATTGCATTTAGTTGTGCAATGATTGGGCTTGTAAAAGCACGTTTGACTCCAGCAGCAAGGAACACGCTGTTTGAGAAGCTGTACCAGCAGCTCCTCTGTTCTGACAGATTTTCCACTCAAATTAGGCTCTGCATCTGTATGCTGTGTGCATGTGATAAGATGCATAAAGACTAACGAAAATACACAAACGGCAATTTAATTCCACCAAATTATGCAAATGAACCTATAGACTGATAATCTTGACCGGTCATTTGCATCGACTGGTATTTCCATCAATTAAAGGGCTAAAAAGCATTATTTTTCAATGGGATTTTTTTTCTTCTCACAGAGGATTGGCCGGCGGCAATTTTATTTATCTGCATTTCACTTTTTTTTAATTGGCCAAAAGCCGGCGAATTACTAGCCAACAGAATCCCTGGTATGGAGCAACTCACTTTGTTGTAGAACACCAGTATGATCTATGTAACCTGAGTTGTTTGTAGGCTCGTACCCATGGCTAATAAAACTTGATTGGTGTGATCCACTTTCCTGTCAGATAACATACCGGCAATAAGTAAGAAGCTACAGACGAAGATGCGAAAGACAGGCTTTCACTCAGATTCATCTTTGGTGGAAAGCTTCATTTACTATAACGTCCACATAGTCTGTCCCGCTTTTCTTGTCGAGCTCTTCCCATGTGCAGTACATGCTCACCATTCACAGGCTTCCTTGAGGTGATTGGGGGCTTTTGGGAGGTTTGGCATTGCCGTCAAACTGCACTGTAAATACGTGGATTTGGATTAAGGGGGTGGGAAGGGTTGGGCCCAGTCAATGCCTATGGTTGGCTGTGATTGTGAAGATGGGATGGACAAAAAAAAAGAAAGTGTTTTCTTGCAATGCAACCAACATAAGCCAGTAATGCAAGTGTCAAATCCCTCCCAAGAGGTGTACACAGAGGTAAATGTAGTGTCTATGCCAGGGCTCTCCAACCCTGTACCTAGAGAGCTACAGTCCTTTATATTTTTGCTCCAACTCTAATCTAGCACACCTGATTGTCATAATTAGCTGGTTGATAAGCTGAATCGGGTCAATTAAAACGGGAATCTATTGGAGAGTACCTCTCCAGGAACAGGGTTGGAATGCCCTGGTCTATGCACATGCCTCTGTTTTACTAAACCCCTGTTTTTAAATAAAGACTGGTCCCTAGGTATAGTCTATATTGTGACTCAAAGTAAACACAGCGGTTTTATGGTGACCTGTTTATAGTGTAAAGTAAATATATTCAAGGTGTTGACAGCCCACGTGAATATAGATCAATCTAGCAACTTATCCATCTCACACAACTGACAAAAAAGATGATGGGCCTCCTGCCCAAGAAATCGCAAGACCAGATCATGATGGCCTCCAACTCAGCTAATTCTACTTTCAGACTTTACCTTTGAGCTCTGATGTTAATACTCGCCCAGTCTGGACCTGTTATATTAAAATGAGCTGCCAATTAAAGATCTGACACCCTCAGAGGTGGGTGGATTATATTCGAGTTTGGTTTGTGGGGCTTAGCTACCGCTGGCTTAATTGCAGAATTGTTCACTGCTCTACTGCATCTGAATATTCCTCTTCTTAAAAAAAAAAAAAAAAAAATCCTAAATTGTTAAGTCATTGATTTAATCACAGATTGTAATAGCTTGAATGAAAGTGTTAATCGATTGAACTGATTAATCGTGACTAACATTTTAAATGTTGAGGTACTGAAGACAACCACCTGTACCAGGGGTTTTACAGCCCTGGTATAGAGCCTGTTGCCTTGGATTGATTTTGCATTGGCATTTTACTGCTCATTTTAACATTACAAGTCTAAGAGGGCTGTATATCTTTTCTAATATACTAGACCGGAAGATTTCTATATATATATACACAGTATATCCTAGACAAGTGGCTCATATGTAACCTTTTTAGTTATTTTGTCTTTGACTCTTTCTCGTGTCTACTGAAGATACATCTCATTGCATGTTTCTTGCTTTCAATCAATGTCACCATTTAAAGTGGTTACTTTTACTTGTATAAATGTTTTTGGACAATAAATCTTTTTTTGTTAACAATGGCGTTTCATATAATTTGATGAAACAAGTTAACTTGTAATTCTTTAGTACGTATAAGTATTATTAGTAATATCACTCAATCGTCAAGGCAAAAAGGGATCAAAAAGATGTAGGTTGAAAATGTTTTATTCACCCAAAAGTAACATCCCTTGGTTGACAGCAAGTACTCAAAAGTATGAAACAGAATGGGGTGAGAACCTCCTAAAACACAATATTGTTTTTTTTAAAACCAATAATACCATATAGCACCCAATTCAGGGTTTAAATATATATACATTTTTTCAAAGTACTTTTATGTTGATATTGGACACTTGACAAAGCATAAAAGTAGTGTGAAGCCACAATCACAGTACTTGTAGTGGCATTTCATAAATTTGACTTAACATTTATGAAAATGCTGTGATATTTTATGCAGCATTAAGTTATATTCCAGTATGATACCGGTGATAAAGACATTCAATTTCAACTTGTTACAAATGAAAGTCCACAACCATATCATTAACACAATATTGTTGGCACTGGGCCTGAGTAGATATTATATTCAGGTACTTTAAAGCAGTCCATTTCCTGAATATATCATTGTACCATTGTCTGCATCATGTCACATCCCCTGAGAACCACAGATAGCTGTGTGGGTAACTAAGGCTTTACTAAAAGCACTATCCAACTCCTTCACTGACAGCCATAATGCACCAGTTAATGGTAACTTGTGTTGTGTTCACTTTAGACTGGAGCAAATCTTTTTGGTTCCCTTTTGTTCTCAACCAGGCTCCCCTGTCCTTTTTACTTGGGTATACACTCACCGGTCAATTTATAAAGGTACACCACCCTGTTCATGAAAATGGATAACTCTTACAGACAAGACAGGGAGTCTTGTGGCTGAGGCTTGCTTTGTAAAGCTGGCAGATTGGCATCGAGGCATTCAGTTGCTATTTGATTGAACGTTAGAATGGGCAACGAGTGACCTGAGCGTGGTATGATCGTCAGTGCCAGGCTCACCAGATCCAGTACCGCAAACTCCCACCCTCCAGAGCTTCTCACACACAACAGGGTCTAGGGTTTACAGAGAATGGTGCGACAAACAAAAACATCCAGTCAGCGGTAGTCCTGTGGGTGAAATCAGCTCGTTGATGAGAGGTCGAAGGAGAATTGCAAGAATCCTGCAAGCTAACAGGTGGGCCACAAATAGGCAAATAACGCTGCAGTACAACAGTTGTGTGCAGAACGGCATCTCGGAACGCACAACTTGTTGATCCTTGTCACAGATGGACTATTGCAGCAGACACCATACCTTGTTCCACTCCTATTAGCTAAAAACAAGAAGCGACTCTAGTGGGCATGTCATCACCAACACTGGACAATTGAGGATTGGAAAAACATTGTCTGGTCTGTTGAGTCTCAGTTCCTGTTGCGTCAGAGTCAGGACTTGGCATAAACAGCATGAGTCCGTGGACCCATCCTGCCTGGTACAAGCTGGTGTGGGGAATGTTTTTCCTTGATACCAATTGAGCAACAAACGTTTCCGACACGTTGTAGAATCCATGCCCCGAAGAGTTCGGGTTGTTCTGGAGGCAAAGGGGGCTCTGAGCTGGTACTAGATGTGTACCTAATAAACTGTCTGGTGAGTGATGTCTTCAAGGAACCTAGGCCTACCCTCAACATATAGGCACTGAAAGACCGGGACAGCAATGTGCCCGCATTGCGCCAAGAGCTCGGTCTTGTGTCTGTTGGCTGAAGGCCGTAGGCTAGACATTCCTCCTTGTCACCTTTAGTGTTTTATGTACTGTATTTCTTTGGAAGGCTGACATGGTCCTCCCAACAGTTATTTTGCCCCCGAGACAGGTTTTCCCTTTGTTTTTCCAAGATGTTCACACGATTCTTGCATGATCATATTTGTGCTACATGTCCTTTCCAGCAAATCAACTATCAGAGCAGATTAAACTGATTTAGGTTTCATCTTACCTCTTTCCTTTTCAGTTCCCTCTTATTGTGAGAAATGTAATCTTTACAGCCATCCCCTTGTCAAGCGACTCCTTGAGTGCTACACCAAACTGCACACCCAACAAATGTTCACTTTTTTCTGTTCTTCTGTTTCTTGTGGGGCTTGCGGTTTTGTTCACTGGCTGAACCGTGCCGTGTAGCAAGCAGGACCTGTCCATCATTGCCAAATTGGAGGGTGTAGTCAGTGGCAGGCAAGGGTCTTCCTTGTTCATCCCGCAGACGGGAAAAAACCTCCTGGTAAAGACCACTGAGCCGCTGCTTCATTTCCCGGACAGAGCGAAGGTTCTCTGCTTTTTGCTTTAACAGACGGGCCTTGTGGCGGTATAATCCTTCTACTCCCTCCTCGAGCTCAAACAGGACATCAAGCTTGCGTCGGCGGCAGTTCTGAGCGGCCATCTTGTTTTTGCCCCGCCTGCGAATGTCTCGGATCAGGTTGAGCTGGGCCTCACTGAGACAATGCGTGGTCAGAAGTTCATTGAACTCCTCCACGGGCAGGTTGACAATGAGATCGTTGGAGAAGGGGATCTTCATGGTGAGAGCCCGGCGCTCATCACGGCCCCAAAGCTTATCGGAAATGTCATGCTCATAGGTTTTGCTGTAATGTGATTTTCCCTGCGTGGGAGAGGTGGCCCTTGGCTGGTTGTAGGTATGGTCGTGGCCCACTTGTTCCAGCCAAGGGAGGTTGTTGAAACGCCCAGGCTTCTGGTAGCTTGTGCTGCACATCTTACGGACTTCTGGGGAGTAGCCTCCCACGGCACCTTCCTCTCGCGTCACAATAACCTCCGTGTCAGAGCTGTAGCCCACAGCCCCTTCGTCAGAAAACACAGAGTCAGGTGATGAAGAGGATGAAGAAGAGGAATAGGATGCCTCCGAGCTGCTAGGGGATGCAGGGCTGTGGCTGAAGTTTAGAGAAAGTCCAGAGTCAGAGTCTAGCTCCTCAAGTTGGGAGGCCTGTGTTGGGTTGAAGCCTTCCTCCAGAGCCAGGTCCAGGAAACTAATCTCATCCAGCAAGGCATCATCCAATAGGGAGCCGAGTAGGCTAGGCAGGACTGGTTCCTCCAGAAAGAGGCTTGACTGAATGGAAGCCATGGGGTTGCCAACTGTGCCATTGAGTGCCAAAGGAAGAGTGGTATCTGTCAGGTTAGATGGGCCAAAGGTCAAGTTAAGGCCAAAGTCAGGTCCGCTGGAGGACTGACTGAGCAGGGCTGGCTGGAGTGGGTCCTCCAGGGGAACACTGCCCCCAAAGCTGGAGTTGAAGGGGTAACCATCCTGGGAGCTTCCGGGCAGGATTGCCTGATGAAGGCTGACATCCTGGTGAACGGGGTCCATCCAGCTGGAACTCTGAATAGATCCAGATTGCATTTCATCTCTGCCAAGGTCCATATCCATATCCTTCCAAAATAGTACAAGAAGTTGGATTACATATATTTTGAATTACTTTCAGGGCAAGGGTATTTCAAAGTTTATACACTTCTTGACATTTTAAATAAATTATGATGTTTATGAAGGGGATAAAAAAAAATCAGAAACCATGTAGAACTTACTTCTGGCTCCATGGTGGCGAGAATATCATGCCACTGCTGCTCCAAGTCCAGAGAGGGTTCCTCGTGGGACAGCAGGGGGGACAGGAGAAGCTCTCGGACAGGGGTTGAGTCCTCTCCGCTGGCGGCTTCCCTCCGATCTACGCCAACTGGGTCTGACAGCTAAAAACAGAAACATCAATGGTTATCCTGTGGTCAACAAACCTATCAATGGTCATCTCTTACCCTAGTACCATCAAATAAAACTGTACCTCTGTCTCCTCTCCAAAAGGGAAGGTGTCTTCCAAGAGCCGTAGACATTCCTGGAAGGACATTGAGGACTGAGCTTCCAAGCTGGCAAACTGAGAAGAGAACAGGAGTGAGCAGAGAGCTACCTGGATGTTCTGGATGGTGACAATGGTTCCTTTTCTTCTGAGCTGAACTGATACAGATGGTGGAAATGATTAGGCTTTTCCAGAACATGTTATGGCAAGAGTTGTAACAGCGTGGCTTTATCTGAAACGTTTTGTAGTGTGGTATCAAATGTTAATTTAATTTCCCTATACTGTATTTCTCCTTGGGTCAAGGAAACTCCTGCTCCAGCTATACACCACTGATGAGTGCAAATGCCTTTTAATGATATGTGGCTGCCCCTGTTCCCAAAATGAGGTATAGTGGATCAGCAAGAGTTTCAGGTCTCTTCTAACCCATAGGAGTGCAAGAGATTGGGGTTAGAACCCAGAAACCTGCAGTTCATGTTCTTATTGTACACACATGGGAAGACTGCTTCCTATCTCCGCCTCATCTACCCCAAACACTCTATCCTGCTTCACGACGCACAGCCAGGATAGAAAACTCATATTTGGTTTCAAGCAACCGGAGCATTACTCTTTCCCAAAGTGCACCATGTCTTACATTTCAACATGTGCGTTTTATAACATAATTGAACCAGGATGTCTAAGAACAAGTCCAAGGGTACAGGTATGTATGAAATATGGACATTTTATAAGCCTCAGGACTGAGTCCCACCTGATCAGATAAATCCTGTGCAAGTTCTCTATTCGCAAGGTCATAAGAGCGTCCACCATCCCTCCAGATTTCTCTCCAGGTGTCCCCCACCAGCTCCTCCTCAGAGTGATCAGAGTGATCCTGCCAAAACATATCTGTATCCTGTGAACACATAATAATAATTGAAATGTTAGGTGTAGCGACGTTATCTACACCTTATTAAGCATATTAACTATGATAATCAATCATCCATACAATGCCCTATGTATCCTTGTATGTTTTATTCACGGTCTCGTTGTACTATTCTGACCTACCAAGCAAAAAGGCAGTAACTGCTAATTTGGTTGAAAATTAGTCATTTTTGTTACATTAAATACATGCTTAATCATGTGGACAAGTATCCTGCCTCTATTGTGTTTTGTAGAAAATGGGGGTCATACTAGCAGTAACTGCATAAGGTTACTGTGAAACAAAGGTAAATAAAAGCAATTTTTTTCCCCCTCAGTTCCACGCTATGAGCAGTTACTGCCTTTTTGCTCGGTAGGGAGGTATTGTTAGATAGGACACGGGCCAGGAACAAAAAGAGAAAGGGGATCGCAGCCACCTTGCATTTAATCAACTACAGTTTATTTTTCCATACTGGCCCATACATTAGTAGACATTGCATTCAAACAGTGAGATGGCTATGAATAGACTCAACCTTTTCCTTAAGTTGGAGCTTAGTGATACCAACTGTTCCAGTCATGTCCCTAAACCAGTTCTAAATTTGCAGCTGATCCTCTCGCCCTCCACCGAAAGGGACTACTGGAGTTCGGGATGTTGCCATTTGTGATGCCCTGATTCTAACCTTACAGTACAGCGACCTGAGTGAAACTGACTGACTTTCTTTGGCTGTTTACACTTTGACTGTTTGGAACATTCTGATCTTGTGACCCCTTGAACAGTATTTGACAACATGTTTGAGGTCGGACCAGGGGTTGGAACTGAAATTATATACTACACATTAGGAATATTCTGATAACAGAAAATAACATTATTATGGAATGGTCTGCCTACCCATGTGAGAGACGCAAACTCGGTCTCAACCTTTAAGTCTTTACTGAAGACTCATCTCTTCAGTGGGTCATGTGATTGAGTGTAGTCTGGTCCAGGAGTGTGAAGGTGAACGGAAAGGCTCTGGAGCAACGAACTGCCCTTGCTGTCTCTGCCTGGCCGGTTCCCCTCTTTCCACTGGGATTCTCTGCCTCTAACCCTATTACAGGGGCTGAGTCGCTGGCTTACTAGGGCTCTTTCATACCGTCCCTAGGAGGGGTGCGTCACTTGAGTGGGTTGAGTCACTGATGTGATCTTCCTGTCTGGGTTGGCGCCCCCCCTTGGGTTGTGCCGTGGCGTAGATCTTTGTGGGCTATACTCGGCCTTGTCTCAGGATGGTAAATTGGTGGTTGAAGATATCCCTCTAGTGGTGTGGGGGCTGTGCTTTGGCAAAGTGGGTGGGGTTATATCCTTCCTGTTTGGCCCTGTCCGGGGGTGTCATAGGATGGGGCCAAAGTGTCTCCTGACCCCTCCTGTCTCAGCCTCCAGTATTTATGCTGCAGTAGTTTGTGTCATAGGGCTAGGGTCAGTTTGTTATATCTGGAGTACTTCTCCTATCCTATCCGGTGTACTGTGTGAATTTAAGTATGCTCTAATTCTCTCTTTCTTTCTCTCTCTCGGAGGACCTGAGCCCTAGGACCATGCCTCAAGACTACCTGGCATGACGACTCCTTGCTGTCCCCAGTCCACCTGGCTGTGCTGCTGCTCCAGTTTCAACTGTTCTGCCTGTGATTATTATTATTTGACCATGCTGGTCATTTATGAACATTTGAACATCTTGGCCATGTTCTGTTATCTCTACCCGGCACAGCCAGAAGAGGACTGGCCACCCCACAGCCTGGTTCCTCTCTAGGGAGTTTTTCCTAGCCACCATGCTTCTACACCTGCATTGCTTGCTGTTTGGGGTTTTAGGCTGGGTTTCTGTACAGCACTTTGTGATATCAGCTGATGTACGAAGGGCTATATAAATAAATTTGATTTGATCTGGCTCTCAATGTTAGAAAATAACGGTTCTGTTCCGGAAGAATATAGATCACTTTTGTTCCTGGTTCTGTTTCCCTTCCTCAATTTTTTTGTCTGCTTTACTGTTCCCTGAATCAGTTCCAACCCCTGCCTTTGACCATTCCCAGAGGCCTGTGTTACTGCTACTCTGCAATCATTTATGGGTTTGGGTCAATGTGTACCTGAATGTGACTGGAAGGAATTGCACAGCATGTTTTCTTCAAGCATAAGCACAACATGAGAATTGTTGGGGGGGGGGGGGGGCAAAGAAGGCAGCTCTGGACAGATTTGGGCATTGGATGGGGTCCAGAGGGCTCTGGGTATAGGGCTAAACATATACATGTGCCTGTCTGAAGAGGTGATATACTACTAGCCTAAGCTAGTAAACAAGTATTGTGAAATCAAAGGTATGAATGTGTGCTAGAATGATGCCACCTCGTGTTACAAAACAAACAAGCTGTGGTCGCAGGGGCAATGTTCTGAGTGAAATATACCTACCTACAAAGCACTCCAAGTCCAAGTTTCCAAGACAAACATCTGTAGTGTAGTTACAGCCGAGCTGGCGAGTCAACACTGACGTTGTCAGTTTGCCACTTTCCACAATATTGACATGTCACAATGTTACTTCCCTGAGAGGCTCAGACAAATGAGCCTGTCAGCACTTCAGTGTTTCATTGAGCAAGTCAAGGTAATAGAGAAGAGATTAGTTGTAATAGAACTGAATAATAAGTCCGGGAAGTTAAGACAAATTATAAACTGGGTGGTTTGAGCCCTGAATGCTGATTGGCTGAAAGCTGTGGTATATCAGACCGTATACCACGGGTATGACTAAACATTTATTTTTACTGCTCTAATTACGTTGGTAACCAGTTTATAATAGCAATAACGCACCTTGAGGGTTTGTGATATTTTTATTTAACCTTTTTAACTAGGCAAGTCTTAAGAACAAATTCTTATTTACAATGACGGCCTAGGAACAGTGGGTGAACTGCCTTGTTCAGGGGTAGAACGACAGATTTTTACCTAGCTCGGGGATTCGATCTAGCAACCTTTTGGTTACTGGCCCAACGCTCTAACCACTAGGCTACCTGCCGCCCCACTGATGGCAAATATACCACGGCTAAGGGCTGTGGCCTAAGAACAGCCCTTAGCCTTGGTATATCGGCCCTTAGCCGTGGTATATTGGCCATATACCACACCCGTCCGGCATTATTGCTTAATTATAGCTCATGGCCTTAAGGAGAGGTCCTTGACCCCTCTCTCTGTACGAATGAGCAGAGAGCGGAGAGGGCAAAAGGTTCACAGAGCAGTATCCCAGAGGAAGCTTTGTTGACCTTTCTCCTCAAACAATACTGTAGGACTTGTGATGTCTGGCACTTTAGACATGTCCAGCCTAGCCCTGTAGCAATAACAGCATCTATAAGAGGGGGAGATGTGGTGGCATGCCCCAGACAGTACAACAAATTGCTGCCATAATATGATGCAGCTGGAGTTTAAAAAACAATACAGCCCAGCTGTCTCCGCGAGGTTGCTGCTTCCCGGATGAGTTAGTCTGGGTGAAGGTCATTATCAGGGACGATTCGTTCCTTGGAGGGAACTAAGATTATCAGTATGTCTGAATTGTTACATCATGATTGCAGCCCCTAACTTAGTCTCAGGTGGTTAGTTCAATATCACTTACTGGGATCTTGGTTGACCCAGAAAGCATAATCATCGATGGAAGGAAGAGCATAACTATGTTCCAAAACAAAATATTTTTCAGCAGGAATACATCCATGTGGGGGTTGGTGGGACAACATGAGGCATGTCAATTTTGAACTGAGTACCAGTTAGCAATGCCAAAAAACATGCCCTCCTGTCCAGAAATAGCCAACTAGGGCTACACGTCCAGTCTGAACTGCATACTTGGTCAACTGTGACATTGGACAGGCCAAATGACACCACTTTCTCTGCCCTGAGAGTGGCAGCTGATTTGGGAGGCTAAAACGAAAGCCTCCGGTGTCTGCAGTCATCTTGGCTGAGACTGGGTACGCAGTCAAATGGCCCAAAAGACCAGAAGCCAGAAGATAGCAATGACACACAGAGGACTAAAACAAAACAAACCCATACTTTTCCCAATCCAAAACAAGCTCATTATGGAGTGTTGAGGAGTCCAGTGTAGGGTGCATACTCAGGCATGTTGCCAAGCAGATATATATTTAGACCCTACAGTGACTGAAAACTCCATACACTTCCAAAGTGACTAATAGTGTACCTCAGTGCTAAATGAAAGTGATTTGGGAATTCCCCTTCAAAGTCTAAGTTAGAGCAGAAAACAAACTGTCCCCTGTGTTTGCAATATTCAATAAATAAATACATGTTTTAACAGTAATATTTGATGTATCTTCTGATACTTTTATTTCCATAGTAAATTCAAGTATTATTGTGATTGCACTTCTAAATATGATTGGTGTACAAATATAATTAGCCTACACAGAATGTGTGTACTTATGATGACTATACCAGCCAGTTTATTCCTACACCAAATCAACTGGGCTGTGATGGGTGTGGAAAGCTGTATGTATGGGACAAATCTGAACAGCCAGTGGCTAAAGTGGGACACATTCCCAGTCACACACTGGTCTACTTTCCCCTGACACACAGCAGCCTGGGCCTGGCCAGCGCACCCCTCACAGTTAATGGAACATATCAACAAGCAGCTCTCCCTCAGCTGTTGAAAAACAAGGGGAAGTCCAGCCAAGCTTTTAGCATGCTGCTGCGTTAACTCCGCGTGATTCTGTCATTGCCCAATTAGTGTTTTGGGTGCCAAAACACAGGCTCGAACAAAAGTGAGCAAATGCTAAAACATAATGATGGGGTTGTGACTTGGGTTAATTGTAATTTCTTACATTTGTTTAATTGTAACTGTTGCAATACACATCAAAAAATAGACTAGATAAAACAAGACTGTTGATATTTTTCCTGTCTTTAAAGTGATTTATGTCTTGTTTTCAAGTTCAGCAAGTCCTCAGAGAATAAACATTGACTAATGACCTAAATAACTTGCCTCGTCATATTGGTTATTATACTTCTGCTATTGAAATCTGAAGAGGTCAGCCCACCAAACACCATGCCTAATATACAATTCCCTCAACTTTTTTACTAGAATAAATGTTATAACAGGAAAAATATTTAACTTTCAGGCGTTCCCACACTGTACGTCGGATTCAGTCTTTTACATGTTACCAAATCAAAATCTTTATCAACCTGGTCAGATTGTATGATTTGCTTCGGTTTTGTCATCACATTCTGCGATTGGCTTGAGAGGTTACGTCAGCTGACGTAAGCTAGACCAACTGCAGCGGTGTATTTGACCAGCGCATGTACCGGCACCAGCAGTGCAAGTCTCCCACACTTATGCACTAGTGAAGTGAGTTCAGAAACACTGAAATTATGTGTCTATTAATTGTTTTCACATACAACCTTTATATGTCAGAATCAAACATGCTTCCCAAAAATAACATGGTCACTGTGGTAAAACGTTTATTTTGATTTGCGATTTTGTGCATTTATCAAAATCCCATTAGGTAGCCTGATTTCTGAAGTCATGTAAAGATTAGAGAAATCGTTCTTCTTGCAAAGCATGTAAACGTTTAAATCAAACTGTTATACTAATCTGACTATTCCATCATATTATTGTGGGCATACTCTGTGCCGGCTGTGTTCCTATTGGTCAGTCACTGGGATTGGCTTGTAACACCAGCCACACTACACGATAAAGGCTCAACACTTTGTCGGAGGCTACGACCACACATAGTGGTACTTAAATCGGCAGACCTTGTCGCACAACAACCGGATGTTCCGGTTTTCAGGGGAAATGGAAAGAGCCTGTGACGCGACTTCCTCTTTTTTTGGACGTTAACAAGGCGACACTCCATCTTAACTCCTCCTCCACATTTACTAGATTGGTTGAACAGTGCAGAATGGAACCTCCCCCAACATTTTTTTCCTTCTCGTCAAGACCATCTAATCTAATTTCAGGAATGTCTTTTACGCCTGCTAAGTTATGTTTGATTTGATTTGTTAGTCACACTGAATAAGCCAAGACGTCTGACAATCGTTTACAACCTAAGTATTTGAGCACAACGTGGAAATTGTGGCATAAGACGGCTAAAATCGTACAGTCTGAACGGACCTTTAGGATTAGTTATCAGTCACTTATTCTGAAAAGTAACCTACACTTCATTCTTGACTTGCAATCTTAGATGCATTCCTTAATACTGTAAATTAAGGGAGTTGTAAATATCTTGCAATCTCTTATGCAGGTTTGAAATTAACAGCATGATACAGCAAATACAACCAGGAAGCTTTCACTTGCTTGAATCCGAGGAGGGTGGGAATCCCCACTCTGTTTACTGTAAGGCTGTTTTCATACAAGGGTGTTCTTCTCTCCCAGTTAAGCCTCCTTTTATAGAGTGATCTCAGCCTCCAGTAAATCCTGCCCTTGATCCCTAATGATACAGTGCCTTTTGCCACATTTCAGGCTTCAAACATAAAGATATAAAACTGTATTTTTTTGTGAAGAATCAACAACAAGTGGGACACAATCATGAAGTGGAACGACATTTATTGGATATTTCAAACTTTTTTAACAAATCAAAAACTGAAAAATTGGGCGTGCAAAATTATTCAGCCCCCTTAAGTTAATACTTTGTAGCGCCACCTTTTGCTGCGATTACAGCTGTAAGTCGCTTGGGGTATGTCTCTATCAGTTCTGCACATCGAGAGACTGAAATTTTTTCCCATTCCTCCTTGCAAAACAGCTCAAGCTCAGTGAGGTTGGATGGAGAGCATTTGTGAACAGCAGTTTTCAGTTCTCTCCACAGATTCTCGATTGGATTCAGGTCTGGACTTTGACTTGGCCATTCTAACACCTGGATATGTTTATTTTTGAACCATTCCATTGTAGATTTTGCTTTATGTTTTGGATCATTGTCTTGTTGGAAGACAAATCTCCGTCCCAGTCTCAGGTCTTTTGCAGACTCCATCAGGTTTTCTTCCAGAATGGTCCTGTATTTGGCTCCATCCATCTTCCCATCAATTTTAACCATCTTCCCTGTCCCTGCTGAAGAAAAGCAGGCCCAAACCATGATGCTGCCACCACCATGTTTGACAGTGGGGATGGTGTGTTCAGCTGTGTTGCTTTTACGCCAAACATAACGTTTTGCATTGTTGCCAAAAAGTTTAATTTTGGTTTCATCTGACCAGAGCACCTTCTTCCACATGTTTGGTGTGTCTCCCAGGTGGCTTGTTGCAAACGTTAAACAACACTTTTTATGGATATCTTTAAGAAATGGCTTTCTTCTTGCCACTCTTCCATAAAGGCCAGATTTGTGCAATATACGACTGATTGTTGTCCTATGGACAGAGTCTCCCACCTCAGCTGTAGATCTCTGCAGTTCATTCAGAGTGATCATGGGCCTCTTGGCTGCATCTCTGATCAGTCTTCTCCTTGTATGAGCTGAAAGTTTAGAGGGACGGCCAGGTCTTGGTAGATTTGAAGTGGTCTGATACTCCTTCCATTTCAATATTATCGCTTGCACAGTGCTCCTTGGGATGTTTAAAGCTTGGGAAATCTTTTTGTATCCAAATCCGGCTTTAAACTTCTTCACAACAGTATCTCGGACCTGCCTTGTGTGTTCCTTGTTCTTCATGATGCTCTCTGCGCTTTTAACGGACCTCTGAGACTATCACAGTGCAGGTGCATTTATACAGAGACTTGATTACACACAGGTGGATTGTATTTATCATCATTAGTCATTTAGGTCAACATTGGATCATTCAGAGATCCTCACTGAACTTCTGGAGAGAGTTTGCTGCACTGAAAGTAAAGGGGCTGAATAATTTTGCACGCCCAATTTTTCAGTTTTTGATTTGTTAAAAAAGTTTGAAATATCCAATAAATGTCGTTCCACTTCATGATTGTGTCCCACTTGTTGTTGATTCTTCACAAAAAAATACAGTTTTATATCTTTATGTTTGAAGCCTGAAATGTGGCAAAAGGTTGCAAAGTTCAAGGGGGCCAAATACTTTCGCAAGGCACTGTATATAACAGGCGTATCACTTGCCTTCTGTAAATCAACAGTTTGATAGTTGCCTAATTAAACACACTTCTCCAGTGGCAGAGTCTTGGACTGGTTTGCAGTAATGTAGTTCACTATTGTGTATCTAAGGATGGAATTAATTTGTTTAAGGCACTGCATTGTATTTGAACATTGAATAAGCTCTGACACAGCCAATTCTCTTGAACACTACTCTATGCTGCCACTGGTCTTACTGACAGAGTATAGAAGAGTTTACCATAGTTTACCTCTTCATAGAGATCTTCATCCTCCTCCTCATGGCTTCTTCTTAGAAGTGGCGCCGTGGTGTCCAGACTGTCCTCTCTGATTGGCCCGTAACCCGACTCCTGCGACCCCGCCACCACGCTTGACCTCATGACCGACTCCACCTGGTCACCCGCATGATCCTCCAACCCACCTGCCCCTCCATCCAGGGGGGCTGGCTGACCTTGAGCCCCCACCACCAGGGCATCAGGCTCGCGCCGCACAAGCCAGGTTTCTAGCTCCGAGCTAGGCACCCGGAGGCGGTCCAGGGAGCGGACCCAGCCCAGGAGTCTCCGGGCTGTGAAGAAGCCGTCCAGGTCTACACTCTTGGGGTGGAGGTCCTGGCCATCCAGCTGGTTGTGGAGGTTGTGGAACTGAGTCTGGGTGAGGGCAGAGGTGGGGCCCAAGATCATCTCGTTCCAGGGGGGCAGGTAAGGGCCCACATCTACTCTGACGCCAACTAGACTGAGCAGGATGGCTACCTGGATCAAGCCCTCTGTGAAATATTTCTTCAGACACACCATGTCTTGTCTTCGGAGTTTACAGGGTGAGTGCAAGAAATGAGGGGAAAGGGAATGGAGACGTGGTGGGGTGGCAAAATGCCAAGTGTAAGCCTCTGATGACTTATTGTCTGTTGATGGGTTATCTATAGCTTCAAGTCAATGTAATAAAGAGGGAAAATAAGGCTATTTAGGATACACCAAAATAGACACTATGGTGAAATAAAAAAGCTGTGTATCCTCTCCTCTTCACCCTTCCAAATATCGTTAAATCCTATACAGACAAACACAACATGAAAAAATAAAGTTAGATAATTAAATTAATTGACAAGTTATTTCAAAAGAATATCACATTGAAAAGATCATTCATAAAATTACAAGTAGTGAATCCAACGTAATTGATGTAATAGCAGAGGAAGAGGCTGCTGAATTCAACACTGTGCTATAATATCAGGGCCGCTTCTAGGCATAGATCAGGGTCGCTTAGGGCCTCCGGCCGCTAGGGGGCCCACAACCCAAAAATTAAATATTTTTACATTAGTAGTTAGTAATCATGGCCGAATACCGACTGGGCACGTGGGCCCTGACCTCCATGGGGCCCCCAATCATTTTGTTAGTCATTCTCACTCAGATACTATATTAATATGGCATAAGTCATTGCGAAATTTGTAGAATTGCATGAATGTGCTCTAAAACAGCAGACATTTCTCCACCCCATAGCAAAATGTGTAGAATTGCAGGAAATTTGCTGTAAAACAGATTTGTTTTTTCTCTGCCCCATGGCAAAATATGTAGAGTTGCATGAAATTAACTTTAAAACTTTAAAACTAATTTCTCTCTCCACTGTCAAGAGGGGGGCCACTAACATGTTTTGAGTGAGGTGGGGGCCCCCCCAACCAAATCTCGCTTTGGGCCCCTTAAAGGCTTAAGTCTGCCCTATATACGATTATTGTACAGTTAAGATTAAGACACATTGGGAATTTTGAAACATTCTCCCTAAAGATGACAAACAGGGAAGTGTTCTTGTTATCAACAGATACCAGTGACTTCACTTCGACCTACTTCCTTCTATTCGTTCTAGAAGTTGTTTGGTAGATAGCGCCAGGGCGGGTACTAGACAGACAGTGGTGAAGGTTACACCACATGATGTAATCACACTGTTACCCGGGAAATAACAAGCATATTCTGCCAATCAATGGGTCAATGAATGACTTGACAACACATTTCCTCAGTATTTCTTCGGCAACTGTAGACTACTGTTTGTAATGTAATATGCCATGTAAATAAACTAGTGACCAATGGTATTCTGCAATGTTTTCAATAGGCAAGTATATTGCATTTGTTCCTGCATTAAACATCATGTCATATGAGGAGACAGTTCTACAAAATATGGTTTAAATTACTGAACATGAACCTGTTTGACAGGAAGAACGTTGAGAATTGAACCTGTAGGCTTCTTCATGAAAGGGCACTGAACGATCCCGCGAAATCATTAGAGGTTCATTTAAAAAATATCTGGAATTATGTATGAACGTCAAGGATCTAAAAACCGTTGACAATACTTTTTCACCCCCGTTCTTCAGAAATTTCCCACTTTAATTGGCAAATAGAAATGGGTCCAGCAACTGAATATCCCATGTAAAACTGTTATTAACTGTGCCATAAACTCCACTTCATCTCAATTTAAGGTCTACAATGTATATAGCTTGTTTACATATTTATTTACATGAATAACACCAATATTAGGCCGACATAACCGCTAAATAACACAAACGAGTAGGTAATGTCAGTGTCTTGTTTTGATTCTCTTACCGGACTATGGAGACAAAAGTTGTCAACAATAGGCACATCAGTGGAAAAGCAGCAAACCCAATCCTTTTGGAAGATTTTGTATTCTGACTCTAAATCGGAGAGTGAAGCCTTTTAAACCCTGCTCAGTTCACCACCCAGTTCGCTGTCCCCTCCCTACATGGCGTAAAGCCTACCGTTTCACTTTTCTTTTTTCTATAACTGTGCGGCGTCAAAAACCATGCCTCTCTATAGACTACACCGCCCAACCCTGCCAAATCAATGGCTAAAGACACACACACACACACACAGCTACGCCGTGCGCAGGCTCGAAAGTAGAATATCACACTGTCTGTGCTGTCTGTCAATCCATCCCTATGTGCATTGCTGCCATCTGCCGTGTTAGAATGAACTAGGAAAATAATGACGTCCGCGCTGGGTAACCCAGACATGCCTCGCAACATGGATTGAATCACATATTTTAGAGTAAAGTAGGCTATCACTTGTAACAAGAGTAATTCATGTATGACATGCACTAAACACATGCGATTAAATATACTACTGATGGGATTTATATGCATAATGTCCCATAATGCACTGCTTGGCCATATGAAGTAGGTGAAGTCACCAAAAACCTCATCGGTGTTAATTTTGGAGTAACGCGTAAAAGCACCGCTATAAGAAACGGACACCATTGTGGTTCCTAGAGAACAAGGACCTAACATCATTCACGAACTAGAGGGAGCCAACATGGCCGAATGAAGGGCTTGGTTTCGCGGAGCCTCCTCCAGGCCCGCCCACCCATGAGTCAGAGGATTTTGCGAGGTCTACTAGAATGACAGCTCAAACCTGTCCACGTCAACACCAGAGAACCACTATGGAGATCGCGTCTCTGGTAAGCAATCTGTAGGGATATGGCTCTTTAAACATATTTCTAAACGAGCATTACCTTGCAAACGCATGATTAGGCCTCGTCGGCCATTGCTTGAATAGCATTCATTATAGCCCTTTGCTGCGTAAGATGTTGTATTCAGTATTTTACAGTATGGCCAGCCTAAGACGTGATTGTTTGAGGTCTCTGACTGGCTGGATCTAATCTTTTCAGGTGCGATAGCAGACATTAGGAGGTACTGTATTCTGCACGACTGTCGTTGTTATCTGAATGTAGTCTATGCGCTATTTGAGTGTAGCGTACTGAAATTCCACAACCAGCAGCAACATGTGTTGTACTTTTTCCTCGTCAATGGGCAATTGCTGTTGTACAAACTCGAACAGTTGCCAAATCATCCCAGAGAGAGGGGCATACTGTTTGAAAAGCTACCCCATGTCACATATCTGATATTATAACCCAATTTGTTATGATTTACACTTAAATGAATGGCATGAGGTGTCGGTTATCCGTTATACTTTTACTATAACTGTGACATCACCCTGCCCAAGCATTGAAGGGTGAACATTGAATATATTGTGTGCCACGTCTACGATATTTGGTTTCAACCGGAGGAGGTGCGTTGCGCAGCATTTTACGCTTACCAAAAACTTGATTCCACAGGTGGGTTTTTTAACAAAATATGTATAGAATAATTTCACACTTTTGAGCTAAACTCTAGACAGATTATCATTGTACTAAGATAAATTAAGGTTTACGTTTCGACTTTACAGTAGTTGTTTTTTTATACTGTAATTTAAACTTTAAATAATACAAGCAGCTCTGGACAAGGCCGCAATTACTTTTCGTTGATTAACACCCGCTGTACAGCACTTGACCCCCAGCCTCAAAAGATATCTCTTTGTCTCTCGTATATATACAAACTTTTTAAAATTGTATTTTTATTTTTTTACTGATAACATTTTAACTGATGTATTGCTCTATGTAAATTGCAGTGTTTTCTGTTAGTAGGCAGTCATTATGGCTGCACACCACAGTGTCTGGATGTGGATTTCAATAAGTTATGCACTCTTGATATTGATATTCACTGTACTTAATGCATAAAGTAATGTTGCACAAAGGACCATAGGACTGGTTACCTGACACCTGCACCTCATTGAACTGTTCAAGGAATTCGTTCCACTATTGACTGTTTCTAATTGCCATAGACATCTGGATGACTGGTTTGGACTTTTCCTCCAGTTCAACTCTAAAGTCCTGAATGTGATGTTCCTGGCCAAAGTTCTGTGATACACTTAGGCTCTGAGTCTGTGGTAGTCAGTGCATAACAGAACTTTGGCCCGGTTCAACCAAGGCACCGTGGGATGGAAGTAACTGAAGGCTCTGGGACCATCGTCATCTACACTCGCATCTCTTCCTGATATTGTCGTATTCCTCATGCTTTTGAATAACTTGACTGTATTATCATCACCAATATCATCATCATCATCATCATCATCAGTGCTCTAGTAATAACTGTTAGGAATGTGTTCAGTATGCATAGGTCCTATGGAAATGCAAATTGTCCTTATTTCTGGTCAACATGTGGTCATACTGTCTTTCAGGAACCCTCACTTTACACAGTGAAAGCGGTCTTCATTTTGGATAACGATGGCAATAGACTTCTATCAAAGGTATGCTAATAACAGTTGTCCAATAGCGACCCACGTTGGTTATTGTGGAGTCGACATTGTGAGTACTGCCCCAAATGAGCACTTGTTGTAGATGGTGTATTAATCATAACTAATGACTCAAAATTCTGTCTTTGTTGTGTTTTAGTACTACGACAAAGAGCTCTACCCCTCCATGAAGGAGCAGAAGAACTTTGAAAAGAACGTTTTCAACAAGACACACAAAGCTGACAGTAAGTTTTTACCCCATAAAAATGTTCCCAGGAGACTATTGGAGTGGATAGTTGAGCTTGAGGCCTGATATTCTGGTCCATTTTATAGTTTTAATGAACCACTAAGATTAAAAAATAGATATATAAAAAGCTTCTAGCAATGTGGTGAGAGTTGAGAAGATGTGCACTGTCAGTGAAATCAGTATCAACAGGATCATAATGTACATCATTGCATATGTGTACCAGTCTTCTTTGGCTTCTCGTCAATAGGATACTGTGTGAAAAGCATTATTAGGTCACGACCCGTTGTACACACACCTTCTGTGTATCCTCCAGCATAGAAAAGCATGAGGCAGTGTTAGCTGTATAGTATTAGCCTGTGGATCAACCCTTATTGGTTAGTTTGTCTAAAAGTTGAGAAACAGTATTGGTTCCTCTGGGTTCTTCAGTCCTCCCAAGCTCATGTTACAGTGAACAAAAGGGGAGGGAACCAGTTCAGCGACAGACAGCTCTCACACTCTTTTGTTCCAATGAAATTCACAGCAGTCACCTGACACCCCGGGTCCACCTGCCCCTAAGGAGGATACCCACTCTCCATCTCGATATCCCTCCTTCCTCTCCATCCCTTCTTCCCCACACACATAGGAGATTAGCATTTTATATGACAACACTCGTTTAAATTGGAAGCCTCCATTATTGGCGACATCCATGAAACCTCTCACTTGGGTATGTCTGTATATGTGAATAAGGTGTGGATGTGCTTCAACGTTGCAATAAAGATCACTTGGTGGCTTGAAATCTCAGCATCTCGCTCTGTCTCGCTCTCTATCTCTCTCGCTCTTTCATTCTCTCTAAGCAGATGAGATTGCATTTGTGGAGGGGATGACGATCGTGTATAAGTGCAGCATTGACCTGTTCTTCTACGTGGTGGGCAGTTCACAGGAGAATGAGGTAGGTAATGTGCTTCAGATGCAGAAGGAGTACAAGGCTAGACTGGTGCTTCAAAGACTGCATTATGGCCCAGATCCTGACTTGAGATCCGCAGTCCGCATGCAACTCAAGTTTTTTGCACAAATCTTGCATTGACATCAATGCATAATTCACACAAAGTCTGCGTTAAGCCCTCGCATATCAATTTAGAATTCGGATCTCAGAAAGCAACATGTCATTTTCAGTAGCGGTGCATGGGTAAAAATGGCTTCCCCCCTATTACAACCTGTGTTGTGATAATTGCGTTGTTTCATCTTTAACCTGCTAATTATTATGTCTTGTGTGTGTGTGTATGTATATATAGGTGTATGTGGGGTGGCAGTGTAGTCTAGTGGTTAGAGCGTAGGACTAGTAACCGAAAGGTTGCAAGATAGAATCCCTGAGCTGACAAGGTACAAATATGTCGTTCTGCCCCTGAACAAAGCAGTTAACCTACTGTTGCTAGGCCGTCATTGAAAATAAAAATGTGTTCTTAGCTGATTTGCCTAGTTAAATGAAGGTAAAATAAAAGTGTGTGTGTATACCACTGAGTCTTCTTATTGTCTTGGCTTTCAGGCATATATACACACACCTAATTAATATAAATATATATATATATATATATATATATATATATAATTTATTTATTTATTATTATATATATATATTATATATATATAATATTTAATTAATATAAATATATATATATATATTATATATATATATATATATATATAATATATAATTTATATTAATTAGGTGTGTGTATATATGCCTGAAAGCCAAGACAATAAGAAGACTCAGTGGTAGAATACGTTCAACCACACCTTTGTTTTATCACACAACCGGAGAGCAACCTCTGTCTGGTGAAATCCACAAAGCGCTGCCTCCACTACTCCAGCAACATTTCAACATCATCAAGTCACCCCTGATTAGTCTAATATAGTGACAACTAAAAGATACCAAAAACAATTTAGTCCAATCAACGTAAGCTATATATGATGTGGCTGTCCATGGTTCGGATTTCTGTGTGAGTGCGCATTTGTGCGAGTAGGAAAACATGTTGACTCACCCTACTTGTAGAGAAACGACAATGCCATCCTCCTCTCTTTCATGTTGACAAAACATTCTATCACTCTGTTATACAGTACGCACTTATTTTTTGTTGTCCTAGACTACCTGGCAAAAATGCTTGCTAGCTAGCCTAACTTCCTTTCACAGGCAACGTTAGCTAGTTAACATTAGCCTACTACACCTAGCTACATATTGAACTTCCATCCTCTCAGGCCAGGGGCACAATGTATTAATGGTTGGATCAGAATCGCCATTGTAATCATTGTCCAGTACAGATAATTCATTACAACCACAAGTCCAAATCCCTATCTCCATCCATGGCTAATTTGGGAAAGTGCCAATTTGAGCTAGCTAGCTAGGCACCGGAGGACAACAATACAATGAGATGCAACAAATGAAGTTGTTTCTGTCAATGACGTATGCTCACAATGCGATTTGATTGGAGTGATTCCAAAATCCAGACTGGCTTCCCTTTTTTTTGGTTCTTTTTTTTTGGTGCGCCAGGACTATTCACAGTTGAGCTCAGTTTAGCTCAATGTTGATTGGCAATAAAAAAAACAGTTTTAAATCAAGGGAGGCCAAATGCTCACTGACTTCCCTTGCATTCAATGCTACAGGTGGCAACAATGTCATACTAGTTTGGACCAGACGGCATCAGATAGATGGCCGATACGTAGAGACAGAGGGCTGCTGTTTGGCTCGCTCGGATGCTTGCTCCGGTGAGATGCATTCAGGCTCTTTTAAAAATTGAATGAAAATGATTAAACTCGGAGAGACAAAAGATTTTAAAAATATATAATGTATATATTGGTACATTTTTGGGGAAGCCTGACTGCCATTGGCATCCATGAATACATGCCACAGGTCATTTGTCTGCATGACGTCATCAATGGAGACCCTATATATAGAAAATGCCCATGAGAATAAGTGGCTGATAATTTCATTTTCTTTAGCACTTCTTGTTGCTGTGTACATTGCTAGCGAAAAACCAGCCCCTTTATGGCATCTCAGCATTTATATATAACAAGCAGAGTGATTCAACCACATCTGACTTTTTGCTCTCTCTTTCCCACACCCTTTCTATGTTTATTTCTCCTGGCTTCCATCTATACCTCTCAATTCTCTTGTTTTCCTTTCATCCTCCACTGCTCTCTCTCTCTTCCTATAGCTCATGCTCATGGCTGTACTGAACTGTCTGTTTGAGTCCCTCGGTCAAATCCTAAGGTAAGCGTACAAGTGTTGTCCTATGTTGAAGTAACCTCACATTTTAAAAGTGAGGAGGTCAGTCAACCTTTTTAGAGGCTAACGATTATAGTAACGTCGAGGAGAAAAACGTAACAAAGTCAACAGCCACACAAGAAACGATTATTCCATTTTTTTTTGTTGTAAATAATTAGTGAAAACATCACTCATGTAAATATGGGGACAGGTCAACAAAATTAGAAAAGTTCATTTCTGATTTGAGTAACTCTGGTGTAATTGTTTCCTTCATGCGTTCAAAATATGGGAACCGAAACAGTTGATGCCCGCAGTAAGTTAGTGATTGTTTATTTTGGGTTCAATTATGATCGGATGACAGTGACACACCCAGAGCCCTCTGTGTAGTGGAACAGCTTGACAGGGGCTGGAGCCGTTACCATAGAAACCAATGCAGTAGCAATGCAGGGAGGGAGAGAGTCAATTCATCTATTTGCTCTCTACTCATTTCATGCAGTTTTTCTCCTATTTAACAAAAACAAAATGCCAACTGTTAAGTATCATGTCAAGCCTTGACAACTGGTACTACAGGAAGTTAATTTAAGTCGGTGTATGAAATGTACAGAATAGCCTAAGGTGACATGATCAGTAGTGTCCCCTACATTTCTGGTCACAAGGCAATAATATGAGACCCAATCACAGATTGGGCTCCACGTACTAACTACAATTCAAGTAAGTCAATCAAGTTTTCTTACTTCCAGGAAAAATGTGGAGAGAAGGTGTCTATTGGACAACCTGGACGGAGTCTTCTTAGTAGTGGACGAAATTATCGACGGGGGGTAACGTATAGATTGCATTTGGATTACTGTTACATTGCTATTTGTGTTGATAATTGGTTTCTTTCCCACATTTCTTGTTTTGATAAAATGTTGGATTATTTGTGTCCTTGTTTGACATTTTACTGCCTTGTTAGTAGTTATTAACATAATAATTAAACTGCACCCGCTATAACATCTGTTAAACTGTGTACACGACCAAAAACTTTTGATTTGACGTATCATTCATGGGATGGAGTTGGGGTTTGGGAGTTACTGGTACAATATCTTGTGTTCTCTGAGTTACTGACCCTAGCATTGTGTTACCAGGGTGATCTTGGAAAGCGACCCCCAACAGGTCATCCAGAAGGTCAATTACAGGGTAAGACACCTACAATCACGGGCTGTGTCTACTGTATGGATGAATACAGATTCTGATATGAGTACAATACTCCAAGACACAGATGACTATAGGAAATTATGATATTTTCGGACCGATTTGAGGTAGGGATTGTGTTTAGTGGGATTGTTGTGGAATCTGATAACCTGTATGTTTGAGGAAAATTAATTAACTTATTTGATGTCACAACACCAAATGCCAGTCTTCAGCCCCCCTCCCCACCATCCCCTCAACACCCAAGTCCATCTCATCTTCCTCTTATGTGTCCTCTCTCTCCCCCGACCCCACCCATCTCCTCACACTGTCAGCTGGATGGTTCAGAGCAAGCCTACGGCTTCGACCTCTTTGATTACATCGTTGGTAACATTGATGGACAGACGGACAGAAGCCAGTGTGCATAGCAACAGACTGCCCCAACAACCAGAGAGGGCGAGTGAGGGAGGGGGTGAGGGAGGGAGGGAGGGAGGGGTTGAGGGAGATCCAGTGCAGGTAACTGCATGGTGAGAGAGCATGCCACTTTAGGTTCACAATGCTGGAACAACTGTCCACTAAGTCTGTCTTGCTTGGGTTTGTCAGTGGTTAGACTGAGGTTACCCAGAGTGTTTCAAGGAGTCCGTATGGGGTTCCAGGAAATACCATAGGTGTTGGTACACTTTAAGAGCAGCGGGGCCCTTTCTAGTACTCCCTTGCACAATGCATGCCTTGTGTGAGGCAGCCATTTTGATTGGATTGCGGTGGTCATTGACATATTCACCAGTGTCAGAGTGCATTACATTACATTAGCAATGCAAGGCATCACATGATTGTTATAAGGGTATTATGTTATCTTAGTTGTTGCTTGCTTTATGTGTTTGACTCTTTACACACACACAGCCCCTAATGGTGTGTGATTGCTATGACGTCATGTCCCCTCTTTTACTTTATCTATTCCAGGCGGATGAGAACCCACTGTCAGAGCAGAGCGTGGCCCAGGTGAGGTCATACACACACACACACAAACAAAGCAATGTCACTGCATGTATAGACTATGATTATCTTTTCCATTGATACAGCTTTAGCCATTAATTTCAGCTCACACCTGATGACATAACCTTCTATTCTACTGTCATGTACAGTATATTACTTGCATATAAACTATAACATGATTCTTATCAGGGTTGGGGTCAGTTCCATTTTGAATTTTTGTCCATTCGGGAAGTACACCAAAATTCAAATTATCTTCAATGCTTTGGAATTGGAATTTGGTGTACTTCCTGAATGGACTGGATTTTAAATGGATTTGACCCCAGCCCTGATTCATGTCTTTCCAGTTACCCATTTTCATCATTTCTATACTAAATGTTCTGTAGAATAAAGCCACAGTACACAATATATGGATAATTGTCTCCCAGTATTGTTCCATTTGAAAATTGACAATTATATTACTACTCATAGTACCTGATTGTTTGAAGCTTTGCCAGCATGAACTAACCTGCATCTGGATTTGATGCCATGCTCACACCTGCATAGTAAATTATGGAATGTGCCACATTGCATGATCAACATGGCTGCTGAATTGCTCTTACCTTCATGCAATGTTCTGCCTGTTTCTTCCTCTTTCCTTCTTCTCCTAACCCTCTACTTTAACCCTCACAGCACATTACGGACAAATTGGCTATGACCTCCAATGTAAGTCCTCTCACTCCTAACCCTCCAACATGGGACATTTTGAGTCTCTTGGGGCGTGTTCAGAAGACCAGAATGTTGCAGATAGATATGACGTGTATAGAATGGACACATCATGACTGTTCTATACTGGTCATCTCTCTGTGTGACTTTCAGACTGCCCTGTACTCCTAAGT
Source organism: Oncorhynchus clarkii lewisi (assembly GCF_045791955.1). Lineage (NCBI taxonomy): Eukaryota > Metazoa > Chordata > Actinopteri > Salmoniformes > Salmonidae > Oncorhynchus > Oncorhynchus clarkii. Next base: position 67,794,160 of record NC_092158.1, on the reverse strand, counting down.
CAGACCCTGCTTGCAAGGAAGGGTTCATATCTAAAGCTATTAACTATTTGTCTTGTGGCAGTTTCTCTCCCTTGTTGGAACCAAACGTCAATGACAATACCTTTCGATCCTCTAATAGAAATGGAATTGTCATGGTGCCTATATAAAAACACTAGACCTTGACAATAAACCTAAAAAAATAAACACTAACATTAAACGAAACCGTAAACGACTAGAGGTAGACAGTAAACGCTAGTCACAAGTTCATCATTTTAGCTGGGTTCCTTGCGCCCCCTGGTGTGTAGTTTTATGCTATGCATCTCTGTTTCAACAGCCCAAAAAATGCAGTTTGTTTCTCTTGTGGAATTTCGTTTTAGCAGGAAGAGTGACATTTTATAAATCACTGAGTCACACTTGCATCATGTCATTGCCAATGTTGAATATAATTAAATTCTTTCTAAGCAAGATGAAAATTAATTTGTCTGCTCAGAGAAGCTGACTGTCACTTTTTTGTGTCTACTATACAAAATACACTTACAACCTTTGATGTTACACTTGCAAGTTTAAGGAGCTCATATTTCATGTAAATAATGAAAGCGTGAGCAGTTCCATTCAAATTCACATTAATACAACAGGGACACCTACTGGTTGAAGTGTCACAATGAACAATAAATATAACACACTGCATACTGTAATAGGCTACTTACTATATGATCTGTGCTAATGTTGTTTTTCCACATTGAATCTGAAAGTGTTCTTTCTGGGGTTTTTCTTTCCAGATAATGCAGTCTGCCAAAGAACAAATAAAGTGGTCAATACTCAAATGATCTACACCGCCTGTCCAAAGGTCAAATGTCTTACAGTGGAATGGACAGTAGGAATGTATGTGTAAATATTAAAGGTGTATTTAGCGTTTTATGCTTAAATAGGCTATATTTATGGTAACTAGTGGCAGGTATGGGCATTTTTCATATGAAGGCAAGCTGACATTTTGTATGTATGTCTTTTGGAAATAATCTATTTAATTTATTTGATTTGCAATAAATTGCAAGATATTATAGCATATGATTTTGTTAATTTTTCTTAACCCACCAAAATACTCTGTAAAGAAATGTTTTAACCAAACCAAGAAATCAACTGCATTTTGTTGTAATGTGTGCAGGCCTACACAACTAGGGAAACTGTTGCTTGGGCTTCAATAATTCTGAAGTTATGTTACAGAGAACTTGAAATATGAAGTTGTTATACTACACTTTTAAAGCTTTGTAAACTTAACAGAAAAAGGCAATAGCCTGTGTAGTGTTACAGTTAGTCCTGTATCTAGTTGAAAGTCAGGTTACCCCATGTTTAATTTATGTTTTAGAATTATTTTGTATTCATACTAAAACGAAGTTGGTGTAGTTGGTTAGGCCCATGTTTTTTCTAAAGCACTGAGAACACCATTAGGACTATAAGAATAACATATTTTGTTACTAGCCTATGATGGACAAATACACTTTTAATATTTCCTTTTTTAACGCCAACGAAGAAGAGGCTAATAATTGTTCGCTTTGTTGATTTCTATTGACAGCTTCTTTTTTTCAAATGTAGTCTGCCTGTTGTCAAGCTAATTAAAATGTATATTTTGTGTTGTCAAAATGGCTCTTGTTCCATATATCATACCTAATTTGACACTGTGTTTTCTTGTTTCTTCGAAAAGGGTTCCTGTGAGCAGTGAAGGCTGTAGCCCACAGTGTCTTTTGAAATGAATATTTTCAATGGTAATCTCAGTTGTGAATAGTCATGAGACATGGGGTGTGGTGTCTGTTTTGATTGGACGTCAGGGTCTTACGTCAACATCCCCCGCCTTCATAGCAAGAGCCAATGAAGCGTTTCAGTTGTTAAATCTCAAAATGTGATTGGACGTGTCTGCTGCAGGGTGGAGCGTTCTATGTTCCATATCAGTCTGTGCTAAATATCGTTTTAATTGTTCAATATAGGCCATAATTAGGTGAAATTAAGCATGGACAATGAAGATGTGTCTGTGGTAAATGTTATAGTATATGTAAAGAAATTTAATAGCATACAAAAGTTGCTTGTAGGCCTATTTTAGATTACATTGCGATGCTTTAGATTTAGGAATTGGTATAACTGGTACGATATTATATAATTGGAAAACATAGGTTTAAGAATTATTTCGATTTTGAAATGATAATGTTGAACGAATTTGATGGCAAGAGGGCATGTAGGTCTCTTAAAATAAACAATTGTTCAAATGTACAAGGATCACCTGCTACTTTCATATAAGGATGGAAGAAACGGAAACGGATGAAATTCTTTATTTAGCCTACACCTCTAAATATCGTAACTCTCTGAATCTTTAGTTTACGATGTTCTATGCAATTTTACTGCCATTCGTGTTTAGCCTACTTTCGTTTGAATTGCATTATAATTGCATTATAAATAAAACATTTTATTATAGGCTACACACGCCACACAATGCTTCTCAATCTGGCGTTTTAAAATGTGCCTATATGGAAATAAATGTGTAATAGGGAAGACAAAGGCAACATGTTCACTACACAGGGTATGTAAGCTATACATTGTGTTAGGCGATAGCGGACCATTCATTAGTTTTAACGGCAACAAAAACGAATTCATCTTTTTATTGAACGCATGAAACTGCCTGCTCATAATTATAATCGGCTTGATGATTAAACCTGTCTGCGTACACTGTGCCCACCAAGGATTCGTTTCCCCAACTATGCCATTGCTGCCATCTAGTGGCCTTCCACCGCCTTGCAGCATCTCATGTGGAGTAATTTCCTCTCTCCCCAATGAAAAGTCACTGATAGGGATGTCGTTGACATAGTATCGGAATTGACAAACTACCATGACAATCAATCTCATAACCAAGCCCAATCAAATAGCTGGGAATATTTCCATCTCATCGTGGATTGCCTAGAACTAGTGCCTTGTAGTAAGGTAGGCCTATGTTTATAGCCTATCATGTTTTTTTCATTACCATTAGGCTTATTCCAGAAACAGGCTAATAATAATTGAAAAACTATATTGTCCTAGGTTATTTCCAAGCCTTTTATAATTCAATAATAGGCCTATTGTAGTCTGTATTTATCTACAGAGATTGAAAACATCATTTTTTTATAGCATTGTTCACATATCCTCTGTACCATAGCCAAAGCTTTTTTTTAAATTCAAATATTACTTGTCAAATGCTTCGTAAACAGCAGATGTAGACTAACAGTGAAATGCTTAACTACAGGTTCTTTTTCAAAACAATTTAAAGATGAAATAGTGACACAGAGAATAACAAATGACAATAAAGAGTAAAAATCAAATGGCTATATACAGGGAGTACCAGTACTGAGCTGATGTGCAGGGGTACGAGGTAATGGAAGTAGCTACAGTGGCAAGAAAAAGTATGCGAACCTCTTGGAATGACCTGGATTTCTGCATAAATTGGTCATACAATTTGATCTTATCTTCATCTAAGTCACAACCATAGACAAATGTAGTGTGCTTAAACTAATAACACACACATTATGGTCTTTTTCTTGTCTATTGAATACATAATTTAATCATTTACAATGTAAGTTGGAGAAAGTATGCTAACCCCTAGGCTAAAAGCTAATTGGAGTCAGCTAACCTAGAGTCCAATCAGTTGGAGTCCAATCAGCTTCCCTGCCCTATAATAAACACTCACAAAATGTGAGTTTGCTATTCACAAGAAGCATTGCCTGATGTGAACCATGCCTCGAACAAAAGAGATCTCGGAAGACCTAAGATTAAGAATTGCTGACTTGCATCAAGCTGGAAAGGGTTACAAAAGAATCTATAAAAGCCTTGATGTTCATCAGTCCATGGTAAGACAAATTGTCTATAAATGGAGAAAGTTCAGCACTGTTGCTACTCTCTGGCTGTTCTGCAAAGATAACTGCAAGAGCACAGCGCAGAATGCTCAATGAGGTTAAGAAGAATCCTAGAGTGTCAGCTAAAGACTTACAGAAATCTCTGGAACATGCTAACGTCTCTGTTGATGAGTCTATGATACGTAACACACTAAACAATCGTGTTCATGGGAGGACACCACAGAAGAAGTCATTGCTGTCCAAAAAAACATTGATGTCTGAAGTTCGCAAAAGAACACCTGGATGTTCCAGTAGCAAAATATTATGTGGACAGATGAAACTAAGGTTGTGTTGTTTGGGAGGAACACACAACACTATGTGTGGAGAAAAAAAGACACAGCACACCAACATCAAAACCACATCCCAACTGTAAAGTATGGTGGAGGGAGCATCATGGTTTGGGGCTGCTTTGCTGCCTCAGGGCTTGGACAGCTTGCTATCATCAATGGAAAAATGAATTACTAAGTTTATCAAGACATTTTGCAGGAGAATGTAAGGCTATTGGCCTGCCAATTTAAGCTCAACAGAAGTTTGGTGATGCAACAGGAGAACGACCCAAAACACAGAAGTAAATCAACAAAAGAATGGCTTCAACAGAAGAAAATACGCCATCTGGAGTGGCCCAGTCAGAGTCCTGACCTCAACCCGATTGAGATGCTCTGGCATGACCTCAAGAGACCAGATCACACCAGACATCTCAAAAATATTGCTGAACTGAAACTGTTTATAAAGAGGAACAGTCCAAAATCCCTCCTGACCGTTGTGCAGGTCTGATCTGCAACAACAGAAAACATTTGGTGGAGGTTATTCCTGCCAAAGGAGGGTCAACCAGTTATTAAATCCAAGGGTTCACATACTTTTCCCACCATGCACCGTGAATGTTTACACGGTGTGTTCAATAAAGACAAGAAAACATAAAATGGTTTGTGTGTTATTAGTTTAAGCAGACTGTGTTTGTCTTTTTTTGTGACTTAGATCAGATCACATTTTATGACCAATCTGTGCAGAATTCCAGGTAATTCCTAAGGGTTCACATACTTTTTCTTGCCACTGTATGTATGTATGTATGTATAGATAGGAGTAAAGTGACTAGGCAACAGGATAGATAATAAATAGCAGCAGCATGTGTGTGTCATCAGTATGCATGTGTGCACATGTTATGTGTATGTGTGTGTTGGGGTGTCAATTTAAGGATTTGTGAGTGTTTGGGTAGAGTCCCGTGTGTGTGCATGGAGTCAGTGCAAGGGAGTTTGTGCAAAAAAGGGACAATGCAGGTAGTCGTTTCGTTAGATCTTTAGGATTTTGTTTAGATGTCTTATTAAGGCTTGACGGTAAAAGCTGCTCAGGGTCCTGTTGGTTCCAGACTTGGTGCACTGGTACCGCTTGATATGCAGTATCAGAGAGAACAGTCTATGGCTTGGGTGGCTGGAGTCTTTGACACCACCTGGTATAGAGGTCCTGGATGGCAGGGAGCTCGGCCACAGTGATGTACTGATCCGAACTCGCCATCCTTTGTATAAGCGCCTTGCGGGCGGGTGCCAAGCAGTTGCCGTACCAATCGATTATGCAGCCAGTCAAAACTCTCTCAATGGTGCAGCTGTAGAGCTTTTTGAGGATCTGAGGGCCCATGCCGAATCTTTTCAGAGGGGGAAGAGGCGCTGTCGTGCCCTCTTCACAACTGTGTGTGTGTTGTGGAGCATATTAACTCTTTAGTGATGTGGACACCGAGGAACTTGAAGCTCTGCCTCATCGTCGTCGATGATCAGTCCTACCACCGCCGCGTCGTCAGCAAACTTGATGATGGTGTTGGAGTCGTGCTCGGCCATGGAGTCATGGCTGAACAGGTAGTACCGGAGGGTACTAAGCAGCGCTCACCCCTGAGGGGCCCCGTGTTGATGGTCAGCGTGGGGGATGTGTTGTTGCCTACCCTCACCACTTGAGGGCGACCCGTCAGGAAGTTCACAATCCTGTTGTAGCGGGAGGTGTTCAGTCCCAGAGTCCTGAGCTTGGTGATGAGCTTTGAGGGGACTAACCTGCCTAAAAGACTATCATCCCGTAGCACTCACATTTATATCCATGACTTTTCTTTGAAAGGCTGGTCACTTGTGGGGGTGGTATGCGAATTGGAGTGGGTCCAGGATGATGTGAGCCATGACTAGCCTTCAAAGAATTTCATGGCTATAGATGTGAGTGCTACTGGGCGGGAGTTATTTAGGCAGGTTAGCTTGGCATTCTTGGGCACGGGGACTATGGTGGTCTGCTTGAAACAAGTTGATATTACAGACCAGGTCAGGGATAGATTGAAAATGTCATTGAAGACACTTGCCAGCTGGTCAGCGCATGCTCAAAGTACACATCCTGGTATTCTGTCTAGCCCTGCGGCCTTGCTAGGAAGCTTGCGGCTGGGTATCCCTTTGTAGTCCGTGATAGTTTGCAAGCCCTACCACATTCGTTGAGCGTCAGAGCAGGCATAGCAGGGTTTCGGTCTTAACCCTGTATTGACGCTTTGCCTGTTTGATCGATCGTCGGAGGTCGGAGATAGATTTCTTATAAGCGTCCGGATCAGTGTCCCACTCCTTGAAAGCAGCACCTCTATCCTTTAACTCAGTGTGGATGTTGCCTGTAATCCATAGCTTCTGGTTGGGGTATTTTTGTATGGTCACGTTGTCGATGCACTAATGGAGCTGGAGACTGATGTGGTAAACTCCTCAATGTTATCAGATGAATTCCGGAATATATTCCAGTCTGTGGCATTACATGACATTAATTGATTAATTACATGGGATGATACATTTCCATAGCGAAAGGGTCAGTCATGACATCCTCTATCTCTCTTGTCCTTTGCTGCACTCAGCACAAGCTATCGTCATCAACGCACCAGTCGACTCTGAGCACGCGACGCACGTGTGCCACATCCTCAGGAAACTCGCAGCATCCATTATGGCCTTTTAGAAGCGAGGCGTGAGTGTTAATAGATATCAGATACATCTCCATCTGTCACAGCGGACTCAAAAGCAACCCAGCTGGCCTTTTTATGAGATCATTTTTTTTAAAGCCGACTAACATCTGTTTTCCGGACGTTTTCTCAAATGTGTTCACGTCCCGCCACTAAATGAACTGTATGGGCAATAAAACGCACACAAACACGTGGTTCCGTCCTCTCATATCAGACAGAGGCAGAAGGGAATCTTGAAAGGTCAGAGAGAGTTCAACTTCACGAGAGGAAGAATAAAATAACAACAACGGTAGGCTAGCAATAGCTCCATAATTAAATTAAAACAGACTCTTTAATAAACATCAGATATTCATTGTTTTTTTTATGGCTTGATAGACCAATAGGCCTTGGCCTAGCATATATGCTTACCAAGTAAAACTATGAATTCATATTGGTTTCAGCCACAGAGCTAATCAGAGAAAAGTAAAATAATAAAAAAAATGTATAGAGATAGTATATATAGAGAGAGCGAGAGATTTTTAAAAAAAAATTACAAATGCCTTTCACAGCCAACCTTTATTTGAGAACCACAAACCCACAACGCCACCCTTTGCCATAAATACCTAAAAAAAAGACAACAGCTTATTTAGGTTGTATGATCTTTAAGCAGCTTGAGTTCAGAGAAGTGGCCATATCATCAGTCAAAATGTGCCCTCAAAAAGCTGCCAGTGACTGGTGAGAGGATGAATGAGGTGGGGGGGAAGATGGAGAGAGTGAGGAGGGCTCTCTGGCAACACAACCTCCCTAGCCCCCATCCCAGTGACTCCCACTGGAAAAGCCTAAGTGGGAGTGGGAGTTTGACAAGGGGGTTTCACACAGGGATAGGCTACAATATGAGAGAGAGAGTGAGTGGGAAAGAAACATAAAATACAGAGAAATGGAATGAGTGAAAGAGAGAAAATACACAGGGAGTGAAATTGAGAGGGTTGTGAGAGAGGAAAGCAGTGATGGGAGAGAGAGAGACTATGGACAATAGACACGCACATGCACACACACACACACACACACACACACACACACACACACACACACACACACACACACACACACACACACACACACACACACACACACACACACACACACACACACACACACACACACACACACACTGGCTCTGCGGCCCCGGGGTCTGGCCTCCATCAAAGCAGGTGTGACGTAGAGGTGGGAAGCGCACACTTACACACATTCAGCCCCTTTTGTGAGAGAGCCAAGTCAAACAGGGTGAATTATGTTACACAGATCTGACAGAGTGACAGGGGGTGATTTGTACAAGCCAGGCAGAGGCAGTGCATGGCCTTGATGGGGCCATGGTGCTCTGGGTAATGGCAGGGGTTCTGGAGGGGTGTCCAGGAGTGGAATGGGGATTTGGGGCTGGGATTCCTAAGATACGTGGACCGCAGTTGGGTCAGATTCTCCCAAAACTGGGTCATGGGATTATCTAGGGAGCACTTAGCTAAGACAACACTGGACAATGTTACAGACAGACATTGAATGTGGTTACGTCAGTCTGTAAATCCTGCCCGTGTCCACTCTTAATGTATTTTCCGTCTGTTGTGTTGTGTAATGTTACTGACGTGTTACTAACGTTTTTAATGTTCTTCATGTAGGCTACCTAAGTAGCCGGTATTGACAAAATCTCATTCAGAAAGGACACCCACATAAATAGGTGTGTATGTCCTTTCTTTCTGCCTTTCTGTTCCCCTAAAATAGGCCTACATCCCAATACAAAAGTAATCTAGTTATGCCTGGTCTCTATCAATACGCCTATAACATCAGCCTCAAGGTTTGTTCTGCTCAGTTTCATTTAGTTCCATAAGATGATCCAGCTGGCTCCCAACTGTCTATGTGACAGATGCAGCCCAGTTCATATATATATATATATATATATCCATGAAGTGCAAAGGCTGACTCTATTGGCTGGAATGTATTACCATATCTTTTGCTGATTGGTGTGTGACCTGACATTGACAAATTGGTCTCCAGCTGATTGGATATTCCAGTGACGTGTAAAAGTGGGCTGAGCTGGATGGAGACAGCGAAGGGTGGGGTGGAATAGGGGGTACACTGTCAATCATCAACTGTGGTCAAAGACGTACTATTTTTTGTTTTCTTTAAATAAGACTGTGGGGTTACATATTAGTTGTAGCTGTAGTCTAACGTCTTGTTAATAAAGAATACACATGGAAAGTGTTTTTCTGATAAACTAGACTATGATAATTAAAACATCTTATGCAATTACAATTGAAATAAGATCGTAACATTTTCATGAACTACAATGTATTTTCTAGGCTATAACTGTCAAATGCCTCTGCCTTATTGTTGTACACTTTGATGTGAGCCCTTCCATCCTGTGGGTCTCTTATTGACGGTCTGTGGAGTACAGACCATAATCATTTTTGCAACTATAATTTGACTGATAGTAGTCCCCATATCTATTATGTTTTAATGAGTGCATTGGTTTTAATTGAACAATCAATAACCCCCTTCCCAATCTAATTATCTTGCAAAGATTGAATTCGTTGAATATGAAAGTTTAATTTCATATTCTCACCTGCACTATGGAAGCACAATATGTCCTAAAATGTGCACATGCTTTACTCTCCAATATTTTTCCATTGCCAAATGCTTTAGTCTGTGAAATGTCATATTTAATGTCATCTTGAAATGTAATTACATTTATATGAAGTTCCAGCTGGACATATAAAATTAATTATCACATCCACACCGGGTTGCGAACGACGCCATAAAGAATAACGGACAGCCAGTATTCGAGACCAGTCATTCTCTGTGCCCCGCGCGCCCTGCCCGGTGGAAACAGTCGGGTCTGTTTCAACAGAACACCAGTCCTGTCTCCTGCATCTTGTCAAAAGTCGAGCCAGGCTGCCAAACTCTCGTCTCTCAATCAGCGACGGGAGGACCACATGCTCATTGGGGGCGTTTTTTTCCCCTAGCGTGCCACATGCTCCATTTCAAATAAACAGCCCTATTTGGCGCACCAAAGCCAGCCATCTGCCCAAACAGAGCGCGCGGGATATAAATGATGGCCCATTCTTAAACAAATAAACTCGCACACAATCTCAGACCGCGGACGCACACAATCTTCGTAAAATGGAGCCGAATTAGAAAAAAGAAAACGATTTGTCGTCTTGAAAGGTAAACAAGGCGACAGGTTTTTGAAAATATGAGGTGACAGGCGGGGCTGAGAGGTTTCACAGAAAATATAATAAACAGGAAGTCAATCAAGCAAAAGTAAATTCGAGCCCGATGTTGGAAATTAAAGGCTAAAGTAGGCTAACCTAGACTACCTTGTTTTGAAAATGGGATTCTCAATGCCATATAAGGCCGAAGCTTGTAGGCTATTTCCCCAATATTGGACCTGGCCACTCGGTCTCCAAAACGCCACATGCTGTCACTAAAAGAACCAGAGCGCCCAATAAGCCTCTATATTTAGGCTATGTCACAATAATTTGATGTGCTGCTTTAGGGCTATACCCTACACATAAACTTTGAATTCCGTTTCAAATTAATTCAAATTATTTGAAAAATAAACATGTCGGCATTAGTTACATTTGATAATCTATTGAAATGTAAAAGGGCCTATATTTCCCCAAATCTGGACATTGTAATTGTTTTGCCTACCAAATGTTTATATATAAATAGTTCACATCAAGGTCCATTTCATGCAAAATATTGAGGGCCAATTATGAAGTTTTTATTCCTTCAATGCATACACTCTAACGCACATGTTTGACAAAAACTTAATTTGGTACGCTATGGTTTGTTTGTTTATAACTAAGTAACCCTTAATCAATTAGTAATTTGTATTAAACTTACATATTTAAAGGCTTATTCATTATTATTCGATTTTGGGAATTAATAATCATTTGTAGTATCTCATAGAAACAAGAGCTGTTTTCCCTATACACTGAGTATACCAAACATTAAGAACACCTGCTCTTTCCTAGACAGGCCACTCAATATTTAGATGTTCCTACTATTTGTATACTCAGTGTATAGATAGGCTACGTAAACATGATGGGCATGCAAGCGGTACCTCCTTTTAGCCAGTAGATGGCAGAAGAGTACAATGGTCTTCAGAAAAGCCAAGCACACTAAAATCACTCCTCAGTCTCTTGCCGGCACATCTCTCGCTTAATCTGAACGTAAAATGAAACTGGTGACGTGTGTTACATAAAAACGACACTAAAAGGAACCAACAGTGGGCTCATATCTTTATCATGAGATATAATGATGGTATCCACCTGGACTGAGAATGCATATTTAGAGCTTCTTTCTTACATACATTGGCTTTACATTCAGTCCAAAGTATGAACACAGACATATCAAACCTGTCTTCAATAGCAAATGTGGACACTGCCGTTCCAGAAGAATCTTCCCAAAACAAAGATATTTACTTCAAATGTGAGACAGTTTGAAGACAAAGGAGGAGGATTTAAACATAAACAGCTACACAGTGTGGGAAACACAAGGTAAACATACATGGTGGAAGTTTACAGAGCTGTAGTGTATTTATGTGTTCTTTCCAGTACAATTACAAACCATTGGTTTACAATGCATATCAAACCATTGCCAGAGTTTTATGAAAATGTCACGGTGTGAGTTTTGTAAACAAGCACTCTCTCACCCCCATCCTGTACATGATCAAGTCCATAGGAAGGCATATGTGGAATGCAGCGTTCTTAAAACGTTGCCATGACGTTACTTTGGGGTTTGACACCCATGGGTCTTGTCTGATCGGGTCAGATGGGGACCAAAGCGTATTCAAACCTTCAAACGCTGCCGCCGTCAAATGCTTTCAATGGCCATCACATGCCTCCAGCTGCAGTTACTTAGCTGGACCAAATAGTGGTGGTGACTGGGAAGGGAAGGCTTCTCGCTTGACTGTGGCTGGCTATTGATTGACAGAGCATGGCCGTTAGGCTGGTTGTGTGGGAGACTGATGTAGCCTCAGTACCCCGTCACTGGACAGATTTACAAAGGCTCGTCAGAATGCTCATGAACTTGGAGTAAGATTAACCACCGGTCTGGAGAAGCATACCTACACAGCATGACACTGTTATCAAATGTTTTATTAGTCCTGCAAATTGTAAAGACAATGGTCTCTCTGTAAGTGTTTGAGAAGAGTTCACAGCAGACACTGTGGCAGCTACAGGACATCACACTACATTCAGACACTCAGAGATTCTTAGATATTTCTTTGCATTCCGTGGACAACAGTACCAGATATAGATAACATCAAAGCACATGTTTCGCTAAAGCACGTAAGATACCTCAGCCTTGCCTGGAGGTTGTGCGGTAATGCTCAATGTAAAAAAAAAAAATGGATGACACACTTTCAACTATGTGTGCTTTGTCTATTTCTGCTAACTGGTGATTCAGCTGACTCCCTCTGGACGGAACTGCTCTATTCTTCTAGGAAATCAGATGCCATGAGTGGCTAGCGGGTACCAGGAATCATCCACCACAGAGAGTAAAGTTCTCCCCGGTCTGAGGCTTTGATGAGTTTTTCTTCGAGTTCAAGATTTTCTTTCCTTGTCTCCCTTTTCTTCGAACCAGCTGCATCTAAACTGTTCAATGAAATGTAAAAATAAAAAAAAGAAAGGCCGCTTGATATGGAAGCATAAGGATCTGAAAATCACTTGAAGAACAAGAGATGAAGTACTAAAGATTTCAATTGGCTCACATGCTGCACCAATGGGGAACAAAGACCACCTTTTGTGTTACATATAGAGGTACAAGCTTAGCAAAAATAACCCCTCCTGGTGTGATGTGACCGAACGCAGCCTGCCTCCCAAGTCCCCTTGAGGCCATGCCAACACTGGAAAGCCGGAGACCAAAATGGCCGCCACTAAATGGAACAACGACTAACCAATGTTGCTCCATGAAAATAAAGAGGAAGACCTCAGATGTGACTGAAGGTAGAAGGAAGGTAATGCCAATACACTGGTGGATAAAAAAAGACGGGCCAGTGAGTGGGTGCTCCTCAATAACGTCAATATGTCACGCGCAATGGATCACGTAGTGAGACACATAATCATATGAAGGGGGCGAGACCTGCCGTGACACGAAATCAATCCGCCAACCACGCTTCATCCCCGGGGCCTCTGGCTCTTAGGCGCTGAATTATGACACGCTAGGCAGCCCGCATGGTTGTCCGCCATGTTGCCCACTCCGCTGGCCTCCTCTCCTTCCCCTGTGCAAACTCCTACCTTTAAGGATCCGATAAATTCCGCCACCCCCGCAGGGTTTTGACAAGGCACGGTCCAGCGTGGTGATTATGGTCGAGGGGACCGTGGTCGGTGATTAAGGCTGACCGGAGGATGGACGGGGATCAATGGAAGAGCGTCAGAGTGGCCGAGGAGCAGAAGACGGTCCAGTGTTTAATGGCTGTTGGGGGATAGATGGGGGGGGGGGGGATTCTAATTGAGCTAATTGCAGGGCAGGCTCCTGTTATGATATTAGAATGGATTTAATGTTCAAGACGTTACGGGGTAGAGGGATGAGGATCAATGAGCAGGACGGGATGGGACCGGAGGCTCTGGAGTGCAGGTTGACGTCTTGAGACCTCTGAGGAGAACGATGGAGGAAAGCACAGGCAGGCAGTCACATGAAGGAGTGTGTGAGGCTGAGTGAGAGTCGAGGACGTATTCCCGCCCGAAGGAAGAGCAAAATCCTGACTGATGTCAGACGTGCTCGTAATAGTAAGTGCGCGTAAGGAAGCGACTGGCTGGATTGTCACGGCGTAGCCCGAACTGTCACGTGAATCTTCTATTGGCATCGGTCCATAATATGTAGCCTATGCTGATGTCAGTGGACGATTTGATTGAAAGCGTTGACTTACTGGCACGTCTCAAGTCAACGGACCTCCGAGAGTGTAGTGCCTAATCCTAAGTACAAGCAGGCGTTAGTATCAGTGTGTGAGGCCATACTGGCGGAGGACTGAGAGAGATTTATGATGGAAATGATGCTAATTGCACCCAGCAGTGTGAGGCTGGAGCTGTCTCTAGTCTTCTCTTGCCCCCACGTCAGCTCTCCACGTATGAAACAATTACGCGTTGTAAAGGATCCCACCTCCACGGGTTGGAACGCTCGTTTACGTCACACAGGGATAACAATACACCTCTACGACTGACACAGGTCACACATCCCACCGCGGGTCTTTCTTCTCTCCCGACGCGGAGCCGTGTTTCTGCCAATCAGGACCCCGCGTGCGCTTGCAATTAATCCCCGGGTCTTGACGGGCCTTGCAAATAAAGCAAACAGCCCCCATGGTTCTGTCGTGATGCTTGATTTCCATCCGCCCACTGGAAAGTAGGCCCAGCCATCTATCATCCGTTGGATCTGCCTTCCTCTCAATCTCTCGGCACTCACCAGAAACGAGACCCAGCCTGATTGGGCTTAATGTCAAACACATGGTCCTGGTCGGCCGGCGCAACTTTCCCACCAGAGCTCTAGAAGAGACGCCCTCTCTGATCAAGAGAGGAACCAACCGAAAGCCAGGCGTCGTAGACCACCGCTTTGGCAAGCGGTAAACAAAACAGGATTTTCTCAGGGATTTTGACGTGTGGTTTGGTTCGGGCCTAGGGATTGTCTTTGCCTTTGCGTATTGGTTAGCTATGGTGGTGGGGTGGTTACCGATGAATAGGAAAATAATTTATGTTTGGATGGATGGTGTTTGAAGGTATCGGTGTGTGTGTGTCTATTGTCTATAGTCCTGACTAAGGGTTCTTGATTGAACCTCCCAGCACCCCCCCCCCCCCCCTCTTTCTTTCTCTCTCTCTCTCTCTCTCTCTCTCTCTCTCGCTCATTCATTCATTCACAGTGCGGAAGGCCTTTGGTGGGCTGTAGAAGCCTTTTAACCTGGAAGTGCTCTGATTGGACCAGGGGTCAGTCTCTAGGCCTCTAAAGCCACTCTGCTCCATCCGTCACTGTCACACCACTATTAGTGCTATTATCCTCAAAGTAACACTGAGAATTACAGCACATGCAAAAAGCCCGCTGCCTGGACTCTGCAGTGACCTGCGCCAAATGATATAAAGGGTGAAACTCCCATCGGTGACGTCACTGAGGAGAGAGGAAAAAAGGACACTAAGATGCTTACACAGAGACTAAAATGGCTGACACAGAGGCTAAAATGGCTGACACAGAGGCTAAGATGGCTGACATAAAACGTGACAGACTGGCTGACAGGATTTTGGCTGGGTGAATGGCATCTGGACAACTAAAGCACCCAAAACTATACTACAATTCCGACACCTGAAGACACAATGGCTAACTTCTCTAAGAAATGTGTAGTAATGTGCTGTATCTGGCACATTTGGGGTCAATCCAGTCTCAGTATCAATCAATTCAGCAGATGAATTTAAATTCTCTTCAGATTTATACCAAGGCCATACATTGCCATATTGTATTTTGATGACTGTTCTCACAACAATCACAATAATGCACCTTGGCCAACCGAACCACATCCCTTTATTTACAACCAAACCACCTCCATACATTTACAACCAAAATACCTCCATATATTTTCAAACCGCATTAGTCTCATTGGAGAAATAGAAAACACTGTCTTTATAAGGGTTGCCGAGTAGCTGGAGCTTCTGCTCTCCGCATGGTTCCTCATGTCTGAGGCCTCTCCCTCTACTCGTATCTCAGGAAGAGACATTCACTGTTCACAGCCTGGCCAGGCCTGCGACACAGAATGCCAGAGCATTGTCCCATAACACCATGTGTCAGTCTTAGTTATGGCCAGAGCATGCTTCTCCTAGAAAACACAATTTCCCCCAGAAATCAGCCGCTGCATATTCATGAGGGGCGAACAAAACGGTGTCAGCGGAGAGGAAGAATCGGCACGGCGGGGGGCAGATCTGAGAGACAGAGCGTGGAACGTTCTCTAAACATTAGCCTTCAACTTGTCCATCAATGGCAGGCCTGTGGACTTGAAGCACAGCAGGGAGCCACAGACTCACTCATGCTGCACCCAGAGAAGCACAGGCAGCCAGGCACACACAGATAAGCTACGACCACAGACACATATGCCCAGCACAATGAAATGAACAGACTCACATTTCATTGATTCACAATCACACACTAGATAGAAATACAGGAAGAGAGTAACAAATTATTCGATACATCTATATTGGGTTGTGTTATGTCTATAAGCATGACTTCTTTCATTCATGTGTAACTCATGTGTTACTGTGTGTGTGTGTGTTTCTATTTGTGTGTGTCTAGGCCTCAGCAGTGGTCACTGATTCCATGTGAATGTGTGTTTGTATACTTGTATGTGTGTGTTTGTGTGAGAATGGATTACAGTTTGTATGAGAGTGCTTGTGTGCGTCCACCTCGGGCCCCACCGGCTCTGTTCATCAGCAAAGAAATCATTTACAGCCCTACAAGGGCTGCTGGGGGAAAGGGTTAAAGTTCAAACCTGATGCCCCCTCTGGTCAATCAAAACCCACTCAATGCCAAAGTCCAGCCTCTCTTTTTATAGCCCCATTCATTCTATCAATCTGTAATGGGGGCCAGGCCGGGAGGGAGGGAAAAAGTCCTGCTTCTTTTGGGTGGAGCCTTCGTTTTTCAATTATCTCCAGGGGCATGGGGCCACAGTTTCAATTTCACTCTGGAGGAGAGGTTCCGTGTGTAACCTTATCGCCGCCTGATAAACATGACTTTTTCCTTTGAACCCCTGGCCCCTCTAATATTGCTATAATCTGTGTTTGGCTCCTCGGCTGTCAATAGGGACACCCCTGAGTGGGGCAGTCAGACCTCTGAGCAGGGACCAGTCACCTGGCTTGGCGGAGATAGGCTTCTAAAAAGAAGTGTGATTGCATGAGAAGGAGGGTGTGAAGCAACAAGCTATAGCCGGGGTTCGGCTTGTGTGTTTTCTGTGCACTCTCTCTCTCTCGCTCTCTCTATTTTTGTTCTCCATCAAAGACAGGAGGCAGAGTATAGAGTAGATTGCTTGCTGGTCCTCTGCAGGCGAACGCTCCTCAGAGAGAACAATAGACGTCGATGCATTATCAATATTCCTCCCTTTTCAGTGTCAGACCCACTTAAGTGTGACAAATATGCAGTGGATGAATCAATAGGTTATTCCTATCGGGGAGCTGCCCTGTGCTATCTGTGACACAATTGCTAGGGAAAGGGACTGTTACATTTATGTAGCTCCTTTGTGTCTAGGTAGAGTGAAACTATGCACTTCTTGGGTAGACTTATTCAATATCCATGTCGTAGTTCAATGCCACACTTTATATAGGTTCTGACATTTTAGGTCACGATGAGATTAAGTTCTGCAAACATTTCTTTAGAAGGGCACAAGGGGAACTATCAGGATATTAGGAATGAACTGTACATTAATGAAAAGGCTATTGATTCCTATTGCACATCAGGAGACAAGTTGTGGGACGTATTGTTTACTTCAGTGGTTATGATGGTTATTAGTCACTACCCCCTGGGCACAAACGTAATTCAACGTCTAGTTTGGATTTATATTTGGTTGAGTTGTCAACTAACATGAATTAAATGTGAAATCACCAAAGAAATGCACCATGCCATTGGATTTAGGTTCAAAGTTGGGTGAAAAAAGGACCAAATTCTTACATTGATGACTTTTTGCAAATCCAATCAGTTTTCCACATTGATTCAACAACATCACATTGTATTAGTTGTTGTTGAAATGACATGGAAACAATGGTGATTCAACATCATCACATAGTTGTTGTTGTTGAAATGACATGGAAACAATGGTGATTCAACATCATCACATTGCATTAGTTGTTGTTGAAATGACATGGAAACAATGGTGATTCAACCAGTTTTTGCCCAATGGGTAGAAAACACCAAGAAAGGGCCTCCCGGGTGGCGCAGTGGTCTAAGGCACTGCGCCTCTAGAGATTCTGGGTTCGAGTCCAGGCTTTGTTGCAGCCGGCCGTGACCGGGAGACCCAGGGGCGGTGCAGAATTGGCCCAGCGTCGTCCGGGTTAGGAGAGGGTTTGGCCGGCAGGGATGTCCTTGTCCCATTGCGAACTAGTGACTGCTGTGGTGGGCTGGGCGCAGTGCACACTGATGAGACAAGACAGTAACTACCAATAGGATACCACAACATTTGGGAGAAAAAGGGGACCAAAAAAAAGAAGAAAACACCAAGAATACATTGGCACCATGAGAAGATTTCAATAAACCACACAATGTGCATCTGGTCACAAGTGACAACCCAGGAAGTGGCTGCATATCACCATTTAAGGAACTCTGATGTAGAATGTTGTGGTGCCATTGTGTTTTGCTCTTTAAGGAGAGGAACCATCTGTTTTTCAATTCAACTTTACCCCAGAAAGTGTATATTTTTATAGCAACCATCAGATCAGAGGTACATAAAACACCTGGACAGAGTTCATATGAGAACCTACATTATGGGGCCAAACACACACACACACACACACACACACACACTCTCTCTCTCTCACTCACTCACACACACACTCTCTCGCCCACCCACCCACCTCTGATACCTGTTCCCTGAATCTGTTTCCTCTTTTGAAAGCTCATGTACTTGTGGATTACAGTTTTTTTTATGTGGTACATTTTCACAACTCTTTAGAAAAAAACTCAAAACAGATCATCAGAAAGGCAGTTGTTACAAATCTCTCAGCACATTTTCAACTGACTAAGTACAACACATCCAATCATGCAGTCACTTTTTCACCAAACTTTCATCTAGAAATCCATGTTTCACATTGCAATACATGTTCATATAAAGTAATTGCCTTTCACAATGCGACAGTCACATTACTTTTAATATGATTCTCTTCTCTTTTGTTAAAATACATTTTACTATTACTTAATCCGACTGCTCTTAATTGATGATCACTTAATAGTTTGGTAAACCTATAGATTTTACATATCTACTATAGATTTTGAGAACTACAGTACAGTACATAATGAAAATGTATTTCTGTGAAGTAGAAACATATCAAGTACAATATACTGAATGTACCACTATGATGATGACTACATGATTATGATTTGACTACAAAGTAAGTAAACAAAAATCACATATTGACAAGACCGGAGATGTATTATATGTAACGAATCAAATCAAAGTTTCTTGGGCGCACACACAGATTAAAATCTTCACATGATGCCCTGCAAACAAATACTAGTCGTTAGGATGTCCCTGGAACATTACAAAATAGCACAGTGTTTCCCACTTACTTGACACACTTTGACAAACGTTGTGTATGTTTATTTATTATTCAACATGTCCTCACCTGGGATTTGAACTCACATACTCTTGGTTCGCAGCATTCCAGTCTTCCTGCTATGCCATCATGTCTGAGTCAATGACTGATTTCACCTGTATTCCTACACTTTAGACTTCAAAGTAATTCTCAGCTTTGTATAATACACTCAAGACAAACTATTATATTTATCATAGTGATTCAGGTGTAATACGCCCCTACAACATTAGACAACTATACAGAAAACCCTTGAATTGCTAAGATAAGTCAATGAAATCAATGAATAGAGAATATCCAGATTAACTGATAACTAAAACAGCAGTGCAGATGGCACTCTTTTGCCAAGTGCGGAGATGTATTATAGATAATGAATGTGTAGGGGACTTCAGAAAATGCTATAGACTTTGTAGCGCAGCAGAAAGATCAGCGTACCCCAAATCCAAAGGGCGGCAGGGTAGCCTAGTGGTTAGAGCGTTGGACTAGTAACTGAAAGGTTACAAGTTCAAATCACCGAGCTGACAAGGTACAACTCTGTCGTTCTGCCACTGAACAGGCAGTTAACCCACTGTTCCTAGGCCATCACTGAAAATAAGAATTTGTTCTTAACTGACTTGCCTAGTTAAATAAAGGTAAAATAAAAAAAATCCTGGGTGGGGTCATATTGAATAGTCAGCGCTAAGTGATCACGTCAAATGTAATCATATTCTCATTGATTAAAGATGTATTTTTTTTACACATTTTAGCTGACCAGTGTATCGCTTAACTTAAAATCCCCATACCATTTAATTACTTGCCTTACAAACACGTGACATTTTCACTTTCACATGTGAAATAAATGTTTTCACATATTGAGCTGAAATGTTCATGTTGACATGTATTCAATAGAGTTCACACCAACTTTTCGCATGTGATACGTTTTCACGTCACGTGAAATGTAGATTCACATGTGAAATTCGCCATTTTACACGTGAAACCTAACTCTCACATGTCGAATTGCATTTTCACGTGTGAACACCTATGTGCACTTTCACGTGAACAATTTTCACATGTGAAAATCTAACTCACATGTGGAATTTTCAGTTTCAAATGTGGAAAAATGTCACATGAAAATCAAACTCTTAAATTTTGTCACTCGTAGTTTCATGGTATCACATGTTGACATTTTGCATCCCTATGTTGTCACATTTGACGAGATCATGTTCACATGAAACTATACATGTCATCACGTTGCTTTTACATGTCATCACTTCACATAAGATCACATCATGTGGTACTAGCCTAAACTGTAGGGTACTAGCGGGTAACTAGCCCCCTGGGGTAACTGCCCCCCCCCCCCCCTGTAATTCACAATAACAACACAAGATGTCAAATTATGTCAAACAAATTATTTTCCAACACTCACTGGCTGCCACTGCCTCTGCTCAACATAACATTTCCACTGTGTCATCACAACTGTTGGAGATAATTCAACAAAAGGATTGTGGTAAATTGATAATTTAAAAACAATTATTTTTATATTCCAATGAAGTTAGATCTATATACAGTACCAGTCAAAAGTTTGGACACACCTAATCATTCAAGGGTGTTTCTTTATTTTGACTATTTTCTACATTTTAGAATACTAGTGAAGATAACAAAACTATGAAATAACTGTTACGGTTTTCTTCAGGTAAAAGAGAGTCGGACCAAAATGCAGCATGGTATTCTTGAAACATGTTTAATGAAGACGGAAAAACGAACAATACAAAAACAACAAACGGAACGTGAAAACCTATACAGCCTATCTGGTGCAAACTAACAGAGACAGGAACAATCACCCACGAAACACTCAAAGAATATGGCTGCCTAAATATGGTTCCCAATCAGAGACAACGATAAACACCTGCCTCTGATTGAGAACCACTCCAGACAGCCATAGACTTTGCTAGAGAACCCCACTAAACCACAATCCCAATACCTATGAAAACCCCAAGACAAAACACACCACATAAATAAACCCATGTCACACCCTGGCCTGACCAAAATAATAAAGAAAACACAAAATATTAAGACATGGGCGTGACAATAACACATATGTAGTATGTGTAGTAACCAAAAAAGTGTTAAACAAAGAAAAATATATTTTAGATTTTAGATTCCTCAAAGTAGCCACCCTTGATGCCTTGATGACAGCTTTGCACACTGTGGGCATTCTCTCAACCATCTTCATGAGGAATGCTTTTCCAACCGTCTTGAAGAAGTTTCCACATAGGCTGAGCACTTGTTGGCTGCTTTTCCTTCACTCTGCGGTCCAACCTATCCCAAACTATTTCAGTTGGTTTGAGGTCCGGTGATTTTGGAGGCCAGGTCATTTGAGGCATACTCCGAGCATGCGCTGACCAACTGGCAAGTGTCTTCACTAACATTTTCAACCTCTCCCTGTCTGAGTCTGTAATACCAACATGTTTCAAGCAGACCACCATAGTCCCTGTTCCCAAGAACACTAAGGTAACCTGCCTAAATGACTACTGACCCGTAGCACTCACATCTGTAGCCATGAAGTGCTTTGAAAGACTGGTCATGGCTCACATCAACACCATTATCCCAGAAACCCTAGACCAACTCTCATTTGCATACCGTCCTAACAGATCCACAAATAATGCAATCTCCATTGCACTCCACACTGCCCTGTCCCACCTGGACAAAGCAACACCTATTTGAGAATGCTATTCATTGACTACAGCTCAACGTTAACACCATAGTGCCCTCAAAGTTCATCACTAAGCTAAGGACCCCGGGACTAAACACCCCCCTCTGCAACTGGATCCTGGACTTCCTGACGGGCCACCCCCAGGTGGTAGGGGTAGGTAACAACACATTCTCAACGCTGATCCTCAACACTGGGGCCCCTCAAGGGTAGGTGCTCAGTCCCCTCCTGTACTCCCTGTTCACTCATGATTGCACGGCCAGGCATGACTCCAAACCCATCATTAAGTTTGCTGATGACACAACAGTGGTAGGCCTGATCACCGACACCGACAAGACAGCCTATAGGAAGGAGGTCAGAGACCTGGCCGTGTGGTGCCAGGAAAACAACCTCTCCCTCAACGTGATCAAGACAAAGGAGATGATTGTGGACTACAGGAAAAGGAGGACCGAGCACGCCCCCATTCACATTAACGGGGCTGTAGTGGAGCAGGTTGAGAGCTTCAAGGTCCTTGGTGTCCACATCACCAACAAACTAACATGATCCAAGCACACCAAGACAGTCGTGAAGAGGGCACGACAAAACCTATTCCTCCTCAGGAGACTGAAAATATTTGGCATGGGTCCTCAGATCCTCAAAAGGATCTACAGCTGCACCATTGAGAGCATCCTGACTGTTTGCATCACTAACTGATATGGCAACTGCTCGGCCTCTGACCGCAAGGCACTACAGAGGGTAGTGCGTGCGGCCCAGTACATCACCGTGGCCAGGCTTCCTGCCATCCAGGACCTCTATACTAGGCAGTATCAGAGGAAGGCCCTAAAAATTGTCAAAGGCTCCAGCCACCCTAGTCATAGACTGTTCTCTATGGTACCGGAGAGCCAAGTCTAGGTCCAAGAGGCTTCAAAACAGCTTCTACCCCTAAGCCATGAGACTCCTGAACATCTAATCAAATGGCTACCCAGACTATTTGCATCCCTCCCTCTTTTACACTGCTGCTACTCTCTGTTATTATCTATGCATAGTCACTTTAATACCTCTACCTACCTGTACATATTACCTCAATTACCTCAACTAACCGGTGTCCCCGCACATTGACTCTGTACTGGTACCCCCTGTATATAGCCTTGCTATTGTTATTTTACTGCTGCTCTTTAATTATTTGTTACTTCTATATCTTATTCTTATTTTATTTTTATTTCTTTACTGCATTGTTGGTTAGGGCTTGTAAGTAAGCATTTCACTGTAAGGTGTCTTAATCGGCGCATGTGACAAATTCAATTTGATTTGATCAGCAAAACACCCCCACACCTCTTCCTCCATGCTTCATGGTGGGAACCACACATGCAGAGATCATCCGTTCACCTACTCTACGTCTTACAAAGACACCAAAAATCTTAATGGATAGATTTCCACCAGTCTAATGTCCATTGCTCGTGTTTCTTGGACCAAGTAAGTCTATTCTTATTATTGGTGTCCTTTAGTAATGGTTTCTTTGTAGAAATTCAACCATGAAAGCCTGATTCACACAGTCTCCTCTGAACAGTGGAAGTTGAGATGGGTCTGTTGAACTCTGTGAAGCATTTATTTTGGCTGCAATTTCTGAGGCTGGTATCTCTAATGAACTTATCCTCTGCAGCAGAGGTAACTCTGGGTCTTCCTTTCCTGTGGCGGTTCTCATAAGAGCCAGTTTCATCATAGCGCTTGAAGGTTTTTGCGACTGCACTTGAAGAAACCTTCAAAGTTCTTGAGATTTTCCAGATTGACTGACCTTCATGTCTTAAAGTAATGATGGACTGTTGTTTCTCTTTGCTTATTTGAGCTGTTCTTGACATAGTATGGACTTGGTATACCACCCCTACCTTGTCACAACACAACTGATTGGCTCAAACACATTAAGAAGGAAAGAAAATCCACAAATGTACTTTTAACAAGGCACACCTGTTAATTGAAATGCATTCCAGGCGACTACCTCATGAAGCTGGTTGAGAGAATGCCAAGAGTGTGCAAAGGCATTAAGGGTGGTTACTTTGAAGAATCTCAAATATAAAATATTTTTTGATTTGTTTTAAACTTTTTTGATTACTACATGATTCCATATGTGTTATTCCATATTTTTGAAAACTAAATTGAATGAAATAACAAAAAAAGTGTAAACTGAAGCCATTTATTTCCCTTTATAGTTTATTCGCCTAAGCATGATCTTCATCCACAAACCATTTTATTTCACAAACTTTGCTTTTTTGTGTCAGCAATTAGACATTGTTTTTTAGAGAATTAAACATTGTTCTTAGGGAGGGCTAGTTACCCCCTAGTACCCTATAGCATCGTGATGGAATTGAAATTCACATAGTGTACGTTATCCCTTCGAATACACCCTCCCATTCAAATAATTGTTAAATAATTAAACAATAAATGTACTTGAAAGTCATGAGCATGCCCAAAGCTATAACTGCGTCTTTCATCTTGAGCAGTCTTGCCATGTCATGCCACGGTACATTAAACCGAAAAATAGCTTATTAAATCAAGTGTGTGGAATACAGTTCTACTAAATGAGCTACAATAAGTACAACCGTAACAAATATTGTTCCCCGCGCCACGGTTGCTGCGGGTGCCTACCCAGCATTGACGCGAAAGTCGGGGAGCCGAGCACAGTGTATTGACCAGCATGTTCAAGAAGCAGCCAGTGTTTCAGCGGGGGAAAAGGATAATGGGAGAAAGATGAGAAGGAAAACAATAGCAAAGCGCATTTTCGACCTCGAATATGAAGAAGAGGAGGAGGAAGACCCTAAATATGAAGACTTTGGCATCACGACATCGCACAGCCAGCCTCCATGTGTACGTAAACGTTTAACGGTTATTTGTAGTCTGGTCTTTATACAGTAGCTGCCCATTCCGTGAGGAGCGAGTATTTGTCGCTCACGATTTATGTCGCTAATTACCCTACCCGGACTGTCTATTACAGCACAGACTGCAGAAGAGAAGAAAGCACACACACCCGGTGAAAGAGAACGTAGAAGAGAACCCACCATGCAACACCGCTCTCCAGAAGTTGAAAACGAGGGTTTGGCTCGACTATTATCATATAATATTTTTGGGACAAAGTTTGCTCTATTATCTGTCGGGGTTGGCACGCGTCTGCTCATTATGATGGCATCATATGCGCATCTTGACCGACCGACATAAATCCTATTTGTACGTTAGTAATATAGCACCTCACTTCCTCGCTTGAGGGTTTACAACTTGGAAGCCACAAGGCTGTAGTAGTAGTGACACAGAGAGCATTCACCTCTCAGCGGTGTTTTGTCATAATGGCGCTAATATGAGAGAGAGGCATGGTGGGGGCAGCCATTGATCTCAATGATGGAGCGAGGAGGAGAGGGGGAGAGGAGAGCACAAACCTTTGGCAAGGGGAGGTGGTGAAAAGAACGCCAAGCCAAGACAGCAACAAGTAACATGTTGCTGCTACTCCTAAATAAAATAAGGATTCTGAATCATAGCTTTACAATGAAACTCTATTTATTTTTTGGCAAGACATAAGAATTTATGAAGAATAATATTTTTTATCATCATCACAGGGATTTTCTTATGTTTCAATCTAGCTATGATTTTGACCATAGCTGACAATACATCATATAACAAATCAAATAAAAAAACACTGACTGACCCACAGTTACATATAAGTGAGACAACTTGTATGATTCATTTCTTATCTCCAAGCAGGTACTAGTGTCAGACAACCCCAGTGTCGAACGCATCGAGGATGGCGACCTCATGGCAGAGGTACACTGGATGATGGCAGTGTGCGAGTGTGTGAGTGCGTGTGTGTGAGTGATTGCTTGTGGTTTAGACTTTCTCTGTATGACTTTTTGACTTCTTAATTTCTCTCAAGGGTCTCGGAGGCCTACAGTCACGCTCGAAGGCTGACCTGGTTGCCATGGTGCTGAGCATGCAGCGAGAGATGGACAACCTGAGGGAGCAAATCAGATGCCTCACAGGTGAGGGCCAGCAGGAGAAGTAGGAGGAAGTTGCCCCTAGACACTGATTTGAGTTCATTTTTATATTTTCCCTGCTAATGATTAAGGTCAGGAGTCAGGGAGGAAATGCTGTTCCTAGATCTGTGCCTAAGAACAACCCAGGATGCTTTAATCTCTTGGATTTTTGTGGGATTCATACTAATGACTGCCATACTATACTATGGTATGCTAGCGTGTGGAAAGTTGGCACGTAACCTGGAGACCCTGATCGAGAGGACGGAGGTGTGGTCGAGCAGCACGGACCGGAGAACTACATCTCCCAGCACTCCTGAGATCCTGGTGAGGAGTGGTGCCATGACAACGTCGGCCCTGCTGGCCTCTCCAGGGGTGCTGAACGGGTGCTGGGCGACCAAACTAGAGCCCCCCCACCCCCACCAGAATGGATACCCTCCGGGGTCTCATGAGGGGGGTTCCCAGATCAACGGACCACCCCTCTATCAGGAGGTGATGAACCCTTTAAATGTCTTTGACGTCAAAAATATATAGCATACGTTTTCAGGAGAGGTTAAAAACTGTACTAGAAGTCCTTTTTGATGTCATGCAATATGCAAAATGATATCTATTGTTTGAAGTTGACTGAATAGGCCTTTGGTCTTTGTCTTATAGCAGAATGCTAATATATAGCCGGGTCCATAATGTTTGGCATCCTTGATAAAGATGAGCCAAATAGACTGTATAAAATAAACAATACAAATACTGAGCTATATTGTATGCAAAAAAATTGGGACATGTCCAGAGACTGAGATGTTGATCTTGTAGTCAATTAACCATTTCTTTGTGAATTTCGATTAGTGCTTGGGGTTATTGTCTTGCTGGAAGATCCACTTAAGGCCAAGTGTCAGCCTCCTGGCAGAGGCAACCACGTTTTTTTGGCTAAAATGTCGTGGTACTGGGTAAAGTTCATGATGCCGTTGACCATAACAAGGGCCCCAGGAACAGTGGAAGCAAAACTCATTTGACCCCTATGTCTTTCTCTATGCAATTGTATTAGTATAAAATAATATAATTGGCAAAAATGTAGCTGAGTATTTGTCTTTAAAAAAAAATATTTTTTTCTCATCATTATCAAGGGTGCAACAATTACGGACTCCACTGTATCTCTAAAATGGGATGGGCCACTACAATTTTAAAGGTGCAACCTAATGTCTTATACCATTCAGTTCATCACTGCGGAGCTGCTTGACCGCTGTAACACGGGGACCACTGCCCAGAAGCTGACCAATGACCTGCTCCGGGGCCTCTATGAGAGGGACTGCCTGGCCTCTCACTCCATCTCCGGCATCGTCAACAACAAGAGGGGCCAACCCAAGCCTGCCCTGCCTGCAGACGAGATCCAGGCAATACTGAGTAAGGTCTCGTCTGTACTGCAGCCTGAGACAGCTAAACACATCCACTCATAACAGCAAAGCACATCCCCCCTCATAACAGCAAAACACATCCCCTCATAACAGCTAAACACATCCCCTCATAACAGCTAAACACATCCCCTCATAACAGCTAAACACATCCCCTCATAACAGCTAAACACATCCCCTCATAACAGCTAAACACATCCCCTCATAACAGCTTAGTGACACCCACTCATAACAGCTAAACACACCCACTCATAACAGCAAAACACATCCCCTCATAACAGCTAAACACATCCCCTCATAACAGCTAAACACATCCCCTCATAACAGCTAAACACATCCCCTCATAACAGCTTAGTGACACCCCCTCATAACAGCAAGTCACATCCCCTCATAACTGCTAAACACATCCCCTCATAACTGCTAAACACATCCCCTCATAACTGCTAAACACATCCCCTCATAACTGCTAAACACATCCCCTCGTAACAGCTAAACACATCCCCTCATAACAGCTGAACACACCCCCTCATAACAGCTAAACACATCCCCTCATAACAGCTAAACACATCCCCTCTTAACAGCTAAACACATCCCCTCTTAACAGCTAAACACATCACCTCATAACAGCTAGTCACATCCACTCATTACAGCTAAACACATCCACTCATTACAGCTAAACACATCCCCTCATAACAGCTAAACACATCCCCTCATAACAGCTAAACACATCCCCTCATAACAGCTAAACACATCCCCTCATAACAGCTGAACACCCCCCCTCATAACAGCTAAACACACCCCCTCATAACAGCTAAACACACCCCCTCATAACAGCTGAACACACCCCCTCATAACAGCTAAACACATCCCCTCATAACAGCTAAACACATCCCCTCATAACAGCTAAACACATCCCCTCATAACTGCTAAACACATCCCCTCATAACTGCTAAACACATCCCCTCTTAACAGCTAAACACATCCCCTCATAACAGCTAAACACATCCACTCATTACAGCTAAACACATCCACTCATTACAGCTAAACACATCCCCTCATAACAGCTAGTCACATCCACTTATTACAGCTAAACACATCCACTCATTACAGCTAAACACATCCCCTCATAACAGCTAAACACATCCCCTCATAACAGCTATTCACATCCCCTCATAACAGCTAAACACATCCCCTCATAACAGCTAAACACATCCCCTCATAACAGCTAAACACATCCCCTCATAACTGCTAAACACATCCCCTCATAACTGCTAAACACATCCCCTCATAACTGCTAAACACATCCCCTCATAACAGCTAAACACATCCACTCAATTACAGCTAAACACATCCCCTCATAACAGCTAGTCATTTCTCCCCATAACAGCTAAACACATCCCCTCATTACAGCTAGTCATTTCTCCTCATAACTGCTAAACACATCCCCTCATAACAGCTCAACACATCCCCTCATAACAGCTAAACACATCCCCTCATAACAGCTAGTAATTTCTCCTCATAACAGCTAAACACATCATCTCATAACATCTAAACACATCCCCTCATAACAGCTAGTTACATCCCCTCATAACAGCTAGTCACATCCCCTCATAACAGCTAGTCACATCCCCTCATAACAGCTAGTCACATCCCCTCATAACAGCTAAACACATCCCCTCATAACAGGTAAACACATCCCCTCATAACAGCTAAACACATCCCCTCATAACAGCTAAACATATCCCCTCATAACAGCTAAACACATCCCCTCATAACAGCTAGTCACATCCCCTCATAACAGCTAGTCACATCCCCTCATAACAGCTAAACACATCCCCTCATAACAGCTAGTCACATCCCCTCATAACAGCTAGTCACATCCCATCATAACAGCTAGTCACATCCCCTCATAACAGCTAAACACATCCCCTCATAACAGCTAGTCACATCCTATCATAACAGCTAGTCACATCCCCTCATAACAGCTAAACACAACCCCTCATAACAGCTAAACACATCCCCTCATAACAGCAAGTCACATCCCCTCATAACAGCTAGTCACATCCCCCATAACAGCTAAACACATCCCCTCATAACAGCTAGTCACATCCCCTCATAACAGCTAGTCACATCCCCTCATAACAGCTAGTCACATCCCCTCATAACAGCTAGTCACATCCCCTCATAACAGCTAGTCACACCCCCATACGGCAGTTGAACATGTCACACTTCCCGCACTTACCTCATGCTACAATGGAAATACTTTTCACATGAACTTCATACCTTCCTATCAAAGTTAGTTGAATGCAGGGACTGTAAGTCGATCTGGACAAGGTTGTCTGCTTAATGACTAGGGTAACAGTGTTGTTATTTCCGTTTGACTTCTAATCTGCCATTGTCTGGGACCCAAACTGCCGTTTATAGACCACGGTATTCTAGGTACAGGCTTAGAGATGTATAGAGATCTCACCTTTGTGTCTGTGCTATTTTGGCATCTGACAACATGCGCAGCGCCATTGAGGCTATCACCATTTGAAAGATTTTTGATGAGTTTGGTGTTTGAAGAAAAGCGTAAAGCTAATATTGGTGATTTTCCCACACCTGCAGTGCTGGAGTCTTGAACCTAATCTTGTCATTCATTTATTATGCCCACTAGATGGCGGTGATATAGCTTAAAGCCATTTACAAGCTAGACAAAACAATTTACAGAAGACACCAATGTGCCAAACAATGCTCATCACGAGCATTGACAGGTCTGAAGTGGAGCGGGTCGAGAGTTTCAAGTTCCTTGGTGTCCACATCACCAATGAACTATCATGGTCCAAACATATCAAGACAGTTGTGAAGAGGGCACGACAACACATTTTTTCCCCCTCAGGAGATTTGGCATGGGTCTCCAGAGTCACAAAACGTTCTACAGCTGCACCATCGAGAGCATCCGGAACGGTTGCATCACCGCCTGGCAACTGCTTGGTACCTGACCGTAAGGCGCTGCAGAGGATAGTGCATATGGCCCAGTACATCACTGGGGACAAGCTTCCTGCCATCCAGGACCTATATACTATGCGGTGTCAGAGGAAGGCCCAAAGAATTGGCAAAGACTCCAGTCACCTAAGTCATAGACCTTTCTCTCTGCTACCGCATGGCGAGCTGTACAGGAGCGCCAAGTCTAGGACCAAAATGCTCCTTAACCACTTTTATCTCACCTCTGTTTTTACACTGCTGCCACTCGTTGTTTATTATCTATGCATAGTCACTTTAGAAATGGCCTTGACTAACCTATATCCCCGCGCATCTACTCGGTACAGGTACCCCCTGTATATAGCCTCGTTATTGTTATGTAATTTTCTTGTGCATTTCATAGTAAGGTTGTATTCAGTGCATGTGACAAATACAATTTAATTTGATTTGACAATGCTCTGATCATTGGTCGGATCGCCCCCAACTCATAGGAATCCCCACGCAGTTGACTACTTTAAAATGGTGGAACCCCTTAATGGCAATGTCCTTGCAAAAACGGGTTATTTCCAAGTAATGATAACTTTACATCTCTATAGGTTTCTGATCTTTGACCTATCACCCACAGGAGCGGTGCAGCACTACTTCCCAGGGAAGACGGACTCGGAGATCAAGGGCTACATCCGCCAGAAGCTGCAGAACGAAGCCAAGCGGCTCCGCAAGAAGCCTCATCTGGCCGTGAAGGTGGAGCCAGAGGCTGGGTCAGAGGGGGCGGAGAGTACTTTCTACATCTAAGGGGAGTGAAGTGCTCCACCCCTGTCCAGGTTAAAGTGCAATTATGGGAGGGAGACTCACATAATAACTGCTGTGAGAGGGAACCAAAATGGAGCAGCCTTATCAACACCAGTCTAGTCTATCTGTTTGTCTGTCCATTCCCAGCCATGTCTCTGGTCCGGGAGAGAAATAGCCTAGTGAGGGAGGAGTCTATTTGTCTGACAACGTGATCATTCCAGGGGAAGTGTTATTGACTCCAGTCTGATCGAGACTAGTTACTGCTCAGGTGAAGTTA
Source organism: Oncorhynchus clarkii lewisi (assembly GCF_045791955.1). Taxonomy (NCBI): domain Eukaryota; kingdom Metazoa; phylum Chordata; class Actinopteri; order Salmoniformes; family Salmonidae; genus Oncorhynchus; species Oncorhynchus clarkii. The sequence goes on along the minus strand of NC_092158.1, from coordinate 67,762,910 downwards.
GATGATACTGTAGCTTATTCTTCCTCTGCCCTCTGGCATCGTTCTCAAGCCTCAGCCAGCTAGCCAGCCAGCAGTAGTAGGCCTAGTAGATGGCAAGTGATTTGTATCCAAGTTTCGTACTCTTGTTTCTCTGAAGGAGGTGGCAGTCAGTTGGTGCTGTGTAGGGAAGTCGACAACATAGCCGTCAGTGAAGCTGCGCTGCACTCTGTGTCACTTCAGTTTGATTTACAGTGTTGTCATTGACCTCGTGAAATGAACCTAGCCTTAGTATTGAATTAATTACAATGTTGCTGAATAAAAAATGATTTTGTTTTTCCCCAAAGCATCATTGTGCTTTTCTTTACATTTTTATTTTTTTTACATTATTCTGTCAGAACTTGACGAAACTAGAACTGATACTTACACGTCATGTTATCATAGCAGTAATACCCTCAAGACATTTTAGAAATATCTTCATTTTTATATCTATGGTATCTTATAAAACATAACATTGAAATTATTTTAAAATGAAGAGATCTAACCTACCCTTTTCTAATGATTACTCTTTACGTTGTATGGTGCATCAAAATGAACCCCTAATTATTACCTAACAACTATGCCAATGCAACTGGAGACCGATTACATGACCAGATATTGGCCATAAGATTCAGCTGTCTTTCTAAAGGACATGTGTTCTTCCTGAAGCCCCAGGATGAACAAGAGTTTTCCCCAGGTCCTCAGAGGAACCCAGCCTGGTCCTCACTCACCAGCTGTGCTCCTCACAAAAGACCCACAACGGAGAGTCTCCCACCGGGAACAAAGGATGGCGTGGGAACCACATATGCTCCATAATCAATACAACCCTGTCCTATCTCTCTCATCCCACACCCACACACACTCAAGACAGACGCATGTACGCCACAAATCTGCTCCATCATCATCTGTGCTGCATGAAGCTAATCCATTTTAGGTGTCAATATCACTGCAGATAAGTGTGTGACAATGGTTTGTGTAGGACCAGGGTTTTATTTAGACCTGGGTTGGACAAGGGAGTGTGTCTTTTTAGACAATCAGTTATCTCAGCCATCAAATTATATTATATTTGTCACATGCACCGAATACAACGGGTGTAGACTTTACCGGGAAATGCTTACTAGAATTTGTATTAGCAAAAAATGAATTGGTAATACAATAAAATAACAATAGCGGGGCTATATACAAGGAGCATGGTACTGACTCAATGTGCAGGGGGTAGGAGGTGGTTGAGGTAATTAAGGTAATATGACATGTAGGTAGGGGTAAAAGTGACTAGGCAATCAGGATAGATAAGCAGAGTAGCAGCAGCGTATATGAAAAGTACGAAAGTGTGTGGCGTCAATATGTGTACGTGTTTTGTGTCTGTGAGTGTATGTAGTGCGCGCGTGTGTGTGTTTGGAGTGTCAGCGTAGTATGTGTGAGTGTGTGTGTGTGTAAAGTCCAGCGAGTGTGCATAGAGCCAGTGCAATAATCAAGTCTGTTTCCTGTCATCTAACCCCTTTCTGTGGATGTTATGTGTATCTGCGTTGTTTTGCCACTGTGTCTCTGTCCTGCAGTATCCATGACCGAAATGTGATCCTGTCATTTTCTCAGCAACTCATAAAAGATGTTGCTTTATATCTTGAACATATTTATTATGCCAGTGGTGGGAAAAGTACTCAATTCTCATAAGTAAAGATACCTTAATATAGAATGACTCAAGTAAAAGTGAAAGTCACCCAGTAAAATATTACTTGAGTAAAAGTCTAAAAGTATTTGGTTTTAAATATACTGAAGTATCAAAAGTAAATGTAATTGCTCAAATATATTTCAGTATCAAAAGTAAAAGTACGAATACTTTAAAATTCCTTATATTAAGCAAACCAGACGGCACCATTTTCTAGATTTTTGAAATTTACGGATAGCCAAGGTCACACTCCAACACGCAGACATCATTTACAAACAAAGCGTTTGTGTTTAGTGAGTCCGCCAGATCAGAGGCAGTAGGGATGACCAGGGATGTTCTGAGTGTGCGAATTGGACCATTTTCTGTCATTTTGAGTGTCAGGGAAAATATGGTGTAAAAAAGTATATCATTTTCTTTAGGAATGTAGTGAATTAAAAGTATAAGTTGTTAAAAAATATAGTAAAGTAAAGCACAGATACCCCAAAAAACGACTTAAGTAGTACTTTAAAGAATTTTACACCACTGTATTATACTACCCAATGCATTGCTCTGTGACACCATAAATATTCATTTGTGATACAGAGATCTTCTCTTTCAGTAGATCTTTGAGACCATCTAACATCTAGATAGTCATCTCTCAATTAAAGGAGGCAGAGGTTTCTCTTAAGGTGTGGCGGTAACGATCGTGCCTAGATAACTGCCCCTCTTCACTAAACCGTGGGGGCCATAGAGATGTATAACCTTACCATGGCTCTCTCCTTGAACTGGGTCAGAAACAGCAGGGAGGGGAAACAGATTAGATGTGTATTAAAAGTGAATTGAGTGTCTTTCCCCTGCTGTGATTTTTAATATATCATTTATGCCACGTTTCTGGTGGTAAGCAAACACATCCCACAATGCCTTGGAACGCAGGGCGCCAGGGTACCCACAGTGCCACACTCGCACAGCCCACGCGCCGCGTTTACTTTATATTCATCTTCCGTCTCTGTCAAACCGCAGACAAATATTTCTGGGGGAAAATAGACTGTCTTAATTGACAGAATAATGATTTGTCTTTGTTGTGAGTAGTTTGCCAACAATACGTTTCTTCCAACAAAGTATTTTAGATTTGTAGCTCTGGAGAAAATAGTTTTCCTCTGTAATATTAATGTACAACTGTTACAGTCAGGATTTTAAGTCCTTCTCTGCTCAAGAATGCTGTAAGCTATGAGCAATATTTCTTCAAATCAGCTTTATTCCAGTGAGTGTATGTGGCCAGTCAGGCTGTTTAGAGAACACACGCTTTCCCAATGTCCTCAAGTGTGATGTGTCCCATAGACCGAGCATAGAGAGGCTTACAGGTATTACAGTACTCAGAAATAGGACCGTATGGAATCTAATAACACTGATAAGAGTGGCTAACACGGTAGCTGCCCAGTCATCCACGCTGGCACTACTATCTTATTCATTTCACATGATACTCAGCAGACAAACCAGAGTCCTGTGATGTCACAACAACATCACAGCAATGCAGGATAATGTTGTTGAGATGGGGTAATTTCCCTCAAGTCCCAATGAGGATATAGGCTAGTGTGCGGAACAGGACAGGGTAAGGCTCCTAGGAAAAGGGTCTGGTCTACATGATTGAATGGCTAGTGATGCGCTCCTCTGCTCAATTTAATGGCCTCGCTCTCTCTGAGAAACAAACAAAAGGTTTAGAACAAACGAGAGGGTAGAATAAAGGAATTGACGTGTGACTAAACGTGTGTGTAAACTGGACACACATTTTGTCTTTACATACAAAACCGTTGCGATCCATATGGATTTGGAGAACACACACATTAATGAATGTGTTTGTATTCAAGCATGTACACATGTCCACGTGAGTGTCATCTCTTTGTCGTGGCGCAAGGAGCAGGGTTCGTGCTCTCTCTGATGGTAGCCGCTCCTCTTGGGGATGACTCAGTGTCTGTCTGTCTGTCTGTCTGTCTGTCTGTCTGTCTGTCTGTCTGTCTGTCTGTCTGTCTGTCTGGAGCCCCAGGCGGTAAAAGAGGTGACCATCGCCCCAGCAGCCAAACACACAACGCACCAACCACCACAGCATGGCCGGTTGCCCAGGTAACTCCAGCCCCTCGAGATGGCCGATCGTAGTGTGTGTGTGTGTGTGAGGGGAGAGCAGGGGGATGTCTGACTCTGAACTAGGGGACAGGGCTCGACTCAGCCCCAGCCCTGGTCTGCCTCACAGAGCACTAACACCTGCCCACCCCCGATCTGTGGGGAATAGTGGCAGAGAGCAGATGACGACCCTTAAAAATGTAGTGAGGAGAGAGAGAGAGAGAGAGAGAGAGAGAGAGAGAGAGAGAAGGAGAGAGGGCAAAGGGTAAAAGGGAGGTGGGCCGGGTACGTAGGCAGGGTTAGGGCCCAAATGAGAGCATCTGTCCAATGAGAGGAGTGGAATTTATTTATTATCTGCTTGGAAGAGGTTGTTCCACAGGGTGGTTTGATTAATGTCCAGCCCTCCATCTTGTCAGTCTGTTTTTGTCCGCTGAAAGGAAAACAAAGCGCAGGGGGCCGGGGGGATGCAGGGAGGGTGTGGGGCGGCGGTTAATGGCTGCCGCTGCCGCTCCTTTTCATGTCATCTGGGCCTGTCAGCCCTGATTGATGGCTCCGACAATGATTGGACAGACCCCCGGCTCAGTGCTTATCATGGGCAGCATCGTGACAGAGAGAGAGAGAGAGAGAGAGAGAGAGAGAAGGAGATATTTACTCGTCCAATGGTGTAAGAGAAAAAGGTGCAACTCACCAATAGCAAGGGAGAAGCAGATCGAGCGAGAGAGAAAAGAGAGAGAGAGAGAGGGATTGGGTTGTCCTATTGCGTTGCTGGGAGAGAGAATGAAAGAGAGAAGAGAGAAAGAGTGGGAGAAAGAGAACGAGGAGGGAGGGATTGTGAGAGGTTTGTATTGAGCCTGTTCAATTACTCTAGGTTCCATATTTGGACACAAGGTTCAGGAAACATGCCTAGTGTGTCCAAATCTTTGTCTTGGCACAGTGGGCACTGACACACTTGGTGTTAGTGGATTCATCTGCCATCACCAATATTGCTCAGTTTACCAACCTGTTTCCATTCCCGCTGTTTCACACCCTTTACCTCTGTCAACCTCATTGGGTTATACAGAGTACACTGGATCACTGAAATTGAGTCATGTTGTAGAGCAAAAATTAATCCAAATGCAAATTTTGCAAATATGAATACGACCCTGGAAACCAGATGGTGTATGTGCTTGTTTCAATTTAGATGAAAGACAATAAAATATCACCACAATTACTTAGGTAATTTACATTTACCAAGAAAATTCGAAATAAATACCAGGCAATTAGAGGAATGTAAAATAAACTCATTTATCACATTTATGATGACATAGACAACACAACCAGCTTCAAATGTTCAACATGTATAATCTTCTTAAAAGTAATGCCAGCTGTCATAATCTGCCCCAATTTGTCATGGCCAGATTTACACTGAGTATACAAAATATTAGGAATACCTTCTTTATTTTGAGTTGCACCCCTCCCCCCTTTCTGCGCTCAGAACAGCCTCAGTTTTGCCTTGGCATGGACTCTACAAGGTGTCGAAAGCGTTCCATGTTGACTCCAATGTTTCAAGTTAGCTAGATGTCCTTTGGGTGGTGGACCATTCATGATACACGCAGGAAACGGTTGATCGTGAAAAAACCCAGCAGCGTTGCAGTTCTTGACACAAACCGCTGCACCTGGCACCTACTACCGTAACCCCGTTCAAAGGCACTTCAATCTTTTGTCCGCCCATTCCACATCTGAACGGCACACACACACACACCATCCGTTTCTCAATTGTCTCAAGGCTTAAAAATCCTTCTGGAACCGGTCTCCTCCACTTCATCTACACTGATTGAAGTGGATTTAACAAGTGACATCAATAAGGGATCATAACTTCCACCTGGATTCACCCGGTCAGTGTATGTCATGGAAAAAGCAAGTGTTCTTCGTGAAATGTACACTCAGTGTATATACAAACACACATTCACATGGGATCAGTGACCACTGCTGAGGCCTAGACACACACAAATAGAAAAACACGCACACACGATAACACATACGTTACACGTGAATGAAAGAAGTCATGCTTATAGACATAACACCACCCAATATAGATGTATCTAATAATTTGTTGTTTGTTACTCTCTTCCTGTATTTCTATCTAGTGTGTGATTGTGAATCAATGAAATGTGAGTCTGTTCGTTTCATTGTGCTGGGCATATGTGTCTGTGGTCGTAGCTTATCTGTGTGTGCCTGGCTGCCTGTGCTTCTCTGGGTGCAGCATTAGTGAGTCTGTGGCTCCCTGCTGTGCTTCAAGTCCACAGGCCTGCCGTTGATGGACAGGTTGAAGGCTAATGTTTAGAGAACGTTCCACGCTCTGTCTCTCAGATCTGCTCCCCCCCCCCCCCCCCCTGCCGTGCCCATTCTTGTTCATAATGTTTTGTACACTCAGTGTACGTCAACTTGTGACAATCTTTATGTCGGCATTATGTCGTGTTGGGATATGTTATGACTAAGGGGCAGGAGTTTTTCCTGACCACATGAACAGACCAGACAACTGAAACGTCTGTGACTTTATGATTCTGGTCATGTCACATGATCAGGAAATACCCAGAGCCTTAGTTGTGACAATAGATTTCTGGGAAAATGTCTCGGGGGGTTGTACTGTACGCATAGTGTCCCTGTCACCATGGTATTACGGGGCAGGACTGCCTGGTGAACCATAGTCTCACAAGTCAGGTAGGAGCACGAAAGTGAAAGACAGACTTCAAGGCTAGTTGAATCCCTCTGGATAACGCTCAATACAAAGGAGACTGGGAGATAACCCCTCTCTCTTCATTCTCATATTTTCCACACGTTCATCCACCTATCAGTGCTTTCCTCAGTTATCCATCTTGAAAACCAACACCTTTCAGCACGTAAAAGATTACATAACCCGTACTGCACTGACTCCGAGGGATCAGAGTCCTGCCTAGTCTCTTAGTGGTTCTGAATTTGGACCCCTCTTCCTGATCAAAGCTGTCACAGGGGAGAGAGGAAGAGATAGGAGGGGGTCTCCCAGGGCCCTCTCAGTCACTGTGATTACATTTGAGAATGGGAACATATGCAAAAGGAGCCTCGGCGGCTGGGGGGGGGGGACTCCTGATCCCGTGGCGCCGCCCGGTTCCTCCACTCCCCCCCCCCCTCCCCAGTGAGCCAAATGGATCCACAAATTGAGTTGGTTCTGCTAAGCAAATCAGATTTAGCATGGGAGGGCCACACCATTACTGGGCTGCAGAGTGTTTAGGGTCATCTGGTTCAGTTGGGGAATTGATTTTTGTGTTTTAACCCCCTTGTCCTCCTCCTGTTTCCCTGTCACCCATGTACCCGTTTCTCTCCTCCCTTGTCCTCCTCCTGTTTCCCTGCCACCCATGTACCCGTTTATCTCCTCCCTTGTCCTCCTCCTGTTTCCATGTCACCCATGTACCCGTTTCTCTCCTCCCTTGTCCTCCTCCTGTTTCCCTGTCACCCATGTACCCGTTTCTCCCCTCCCTTGTCCTCCTCCTGTTTCCCTGTCACCCATGTACCCGTTTCTCTCCTCCCTTGTCCTCCTCCTGTTTCCCTGCCACCCATGTACCCGTTTCTCTCCTTCCTTGTCCTCCTCCTGTTTCCCTGCCACCCATGTACCCGTTTATCTCCTCCCTTGTCCTCCTCCTGTTTCCCTGCCACCCATGTACCCGTTTCTCTCCTCCCTTGTCCTCCTCCTGTTTCCCTGCCACCCATGTACCTGTTTCTCTCCTCCCTTGTCCTCCTCCTGTTTCCCTGCCACCCATGTACCCGTTTCTCTCCTCCCTTGTCCTCCTCCTGTTTCCCTGCCACCCATGTACCCGTTTCTATCCTCCCTTGTCCTCCTCCTGTTTACCTGTCACCCATGTACCCGTTTCTCTCCTCCCTTGTCCTCCTCCTGTTTCCCTGTCACCCATGTACCCGTTTCTCTCCTCCCTTGTCCTCCTCCTGTTTCCCTGCCACCCATGTACCCGTTTCTCTCCTCCCTTGTCCTCCTCCTGTTTCCCTGCCACCCATGTACCCGTTTCTATCCTCCCTTGTCCTCCTCCTGTTTACCTGTCACCCATGTACCCGTTTCTCTCCTCCCTTGTCCTCCTCCTGTTTCCCTGTCACCCATGTACCCGCTTTTTGACCCCTTCTTTCCCCATTTCTGTCTCCACGTCTGTCTCTATTTCTCTTTATATAATTTGATTCCTCAGCTAAGTGAAACAGAGAACTCATAGCCCGAGCACATTGGAAGCTGTAAGTGTAGTTGAGGTGTTTGAACTAACCCAAAAGTGAAGTGTATCTGGAAATATGTAGACAACTTACCATTATTTCTCAACTAAATTGGACATGACCATCTCAAGAATGCTTCATGTTTTTTTTTATAATCTAAAGATATGTTGCTGATAATATGCTAGTGGAAGACAAAACCTTTGCTAGCAGCTAGGCGACACTAAGAACAGTTCCGCAGAAAACGTATTACAAAAAAATACAACATTTTAAAGTGTTGTTTTATTCTCCTTCCACTACGGTGCTTGAGGACGAAAGACAGACACTTCAAAGCAATACCACTTGCTCTAACCACCTTCCGAGAGCGACCAGGTCTAAGCTCCCAACCACAGCTCTCGACTTCTAGAAAGATCCTCATCAGGGGTTTCAACATTTTGCACGTTTCAGCTTATTTCCTGTAATTCTACACACTTTGTAATGGGGTGCAGAACAAATGTTGCCGTTTTAAAGCTCATGTCGAATGTGATATTTATGTGATATTTGAGTGACTCAAACGTTACAACAAAATCTGTAGGCCCCAAAAAAAACTAGCTAAAAAAAAACATTAACTGACATGGGCTAGTTGATCTGGACATTTCTGACAAGCTAGAAATAGCTCTCTAGGGTATGCAACGACTGACATGACAAGAGGAACTGATGTATGATTTTCAAGAGTAAGTTGAAAGCCAGACTGAGGGTTCGTCCTCCCCGCCGAACCCTCAGTTTGGGAACCACTGCTATACTAGCGGCTAGAAGCACACTACTGTTGTTGTTCACGTGAGTCACACACTGCCAGGCACAGCTTTAATAGCTACATGGTGATAATCAATTACCCCAAATTAATTAACACCCCTGTCTCATTGCAACACTCCCAACCATCCATCCATCCACCCACCCACACACACACACACACACACTTCTCCCTCTCTGGGAGTTGGTCACACACACATCCAGTGGAGACAGACTAAAGTAAAATACAAAGTTCTCGAGCCAATGTTGAGTCGTGGCCTGGTAAAGGTGAAATTACACAATCGTGTTGCTACGATATGAAAGCTAACCATACTGTTACATGCACTCTTAGGAAAAAGGGTTCCAAAAGAGTTCTCCCCATATAATAACCCTTTTGGTTCCAGGTAGATCCTTTTTTGGTTTCAGGTAAAAACACCTTTGGGTTCAATTTAGAACCCTGTGTAGAAAGGGTTCTACATGGAACCCCAAAAAGGGTTCTACTTACAACCAAAAAGGGTTCTTCAGAGGGTTTTCCTATGGGGTCAGACGAAGAACCCTTAAACGTTCTTGATAGCACCTTTTTTTCAAAGAGTGTACTGCCTGTTGTCTGTGACTGTGTCAAATCGATTCTCATAACTGTACTTAATATAATATTATATGCCATTTAGCAGACACCTTAATCCAAAAGAATGTAATCATACGCGCACACATTTTTACATATAGGTGGCCCCAGCAGGAAACAAACCCACGACCCTTGGCATCACAAGTGCCATGTTCTACCAACTGAGCTAGACAGGACTGCTCATAACCTGTTACGAGATGATATTGGTGGTGCATAAGTGTTTGTGGGAAGGGTTTCCTAATGTCTGAAGTGACTTAGCTGCTCCGTTCCCTCAGTTAGACATGTCTCTCCTCAGTCCTTGTCCATTTTTTCTCCCTCTTTTCCTCAATGCATCTGTCTCTCTATCTTAAAATGCCTCTCTCTTTCCTTCCCCTCTTCTCCACCAGTGTGTCTACCTACAGTATCAGTGCTTTTCTCAGGTCTTTCCTTCCCCTCTTCTCCACCAGTGTGTCTACCTACAGTATCAGTGCTTTTCTCAGATATTTCATTTGAGCTTTAACCTCTATTCCTCCACTGCCCTGGTCTCATCTCATTTCCTCCTGATCCATCCCACATACGTTTCTCCTCTCACTTCCTCTATTTTCACTCTGTATCTTAACCTCCTTCTACCTCTCCTCCTCTCTCCCCATCCTCTCTCTGTCTTCCCTCCTCTTTTTCTCCACCCTCTCCCTCTTTCGCTCTATGCATCACTCTACCTCTCTCTGTTTGATTGGTCTCCTCCCCTATTTTGTGTGTGTGTGTGTGTGTGTGTGTGTGGCTGTGTGTGTGTGTGTGTGTGTGTGTGTGTGTGTGTGTGGGTGGCTGTGTGTGTTTGGAGAGGAGGATAGCTACAGGCCCAGAGGGGATTGTTGTGGAAGATGAGCAGGCAGCTAGCAGGGATTCTAACATCAGCCAAGCACAGGAGGAGACCAAACAGACAGAGAGAGAGGTGGAGTGATTTACGGAACACACACACACACACACACACACACACACACACACACACACACACACACACACACACACACACACACACACACACACACACACACACACACACACACACACACACACACTAACAGAAGCTTGTAGTCCAGCCTCCAGGAGAGGGTTGGTGTGGCAGGACCACGGGGGAGTGGAGGGTGTTTTAGGGGGGTGACATCCCTCCCCAGCGGTACGCACAATAGGGGGGTTTCTTCTGCGCCCCTCAGTGGCAAGGGGCCCCCTCCCCTCACCCCTGGGGCCCGGGCCCCTCTGGTGTCGTTAAGTGAGCCCTGAGTGAGATTGATTGGGGTCAAGACCCCCCAACCCCCTATACCCCGGGGCAGTGCCCAGCCCTCATCCTCTCCTTTTCCACCCCCTTCTAAAATACGCTTGGATCAGTCCAGCTGCTCCCATTCCTCTCACTCTCACTCCTCTCTCTATAGCCTACTCTCCCCTCTTCCCTCTCTTGTGTGACCCTTCCCTCCTTTTCTTTTCCCACTCTGTTCTCTGTCTGTGGATTCTCTCTGATTAGGTTTGTGTTAACTGCCTCTTTGCTGGAAGACCGTAAATTACTCTGGTGGGAGGAAATGGGGTCCTCCGGAGTCCTCCTTTCCCCCCTCTTTCTACAGAGACAAGAGAAAATAGACAGAATGAGTGAAGTCAATGAAAATGTGTAACACATTTCCCCCTCACAAGCCGTCTTTGTTGAGCTGAACTGATGATCAAATGAAAGCGGTGTTTGTTGAGGAAATATGGTTTTGAACCCAAAAACATACAGATGCTCATCCCAAAAATTGGTGAATTTGTCTATTTTGAATATGAGCCACTGTGTTGTTGATGGAGTACACATGGGATTCCCAATACACCCACCTCTCTCTTTCTTTCTCTATACCAATATATCTCTCCTCCCTCTCACACACACACACACACATCCACACACACAGAAGCCCCCTTTCTCTCTCGGCCCAGTGGTTGTTGTTTACCTTCAGCTGAGATGAAACCATCGGTCCGTTCCTCTCAGTGCAGGGAGGACATTTATCTTGCCTGGCAGCCCTGCTCTCCCTGACCCCTCCGTTGGTCATCTCCAGTGACCAGCGATGGAGCATCCCCCCCCCCAATCCTCCCCTCTGCACCCCCATACACCCCCCCCCCCCCATCCTCCCCTCTGCACCCCCATACCCACCCCATCCAGCAGAGGATACTGCAGTAAACCATGGGTCCTCCAGGACCACAGGTAAACAACATGCTGGTCTGAGGAAGACCTCAACTTTCTTCTTCCTGAAAGTTGTCTCAGCCTGCGAGTCATTCTAGTATGGTACCTTGCTGCATAGCCTCATGGGACATGTAGTAAGTGACCAACCTTATTCAGGTTTTCTGTGTGGGTCTCCTACGTTAAGAGGTGCACTTCTTACTGGTATCGCACATAAGACATTCTTAAGTGCTACCTATGAGCGAATGCATTTGTCATATGGTTGTGGAAGGACTAAAGGCAATGCTAATGTGTTGCCAATAGCTTTAAAATATGCATTTGATTAAAATAGCTCAAATCTCATGTCACAACATTAGTGCATTGAAGGTATTTTACACCAGGGGATGAGAACACCGTGCCACATGATTTGGTTTGAATGAAAATCCAAACACAAAGACACACAACATCAGCAACAGTTGAAGCCTCTGCCTGACATTACCATCAGGACAAAATTGTGTTTTTTAAATGGCCCATATTTTCTCCTCTCTCAATTGCCTCATTGTCTCTCACCTGCCTTTCTATGGTTTCTTACTTTCATTCTTTCTCTCTCTCCCGCCTTTATTGTTGCCCCCTTTATTAGTCTCTATATCCATCTCTCTGTCTCTCATATTCCATCTCTCTGTCTCTCATATTCCATCTCTGTCTCTCATATTCCATCTCTCTGTCTCGCATATTCCATTTCTCTGTCTCTCATATTCCATCTCTCTGTCTCTCATATTCCACCTCTCTGTCTCTCATATTCCATCTCTCTGTCTCTCATATTCCATCTCTCTGTCTCTCATATTCCATCTCTCTGTCTCTCATATTCCATCTCTCTGTCTCTCATATTCCATCTCTGTCTCTCATATTCCATCTCTCTGTCTCTCATATTCCATTTCTCTGTCTCTCATATTCCATCTCTATGTCTCTCATATTCCATCTCTATGTCTCTCATATTCCATGCCACTGTCGATCCTCAAAGATCATCTTCCTATCTCTGTATTTCCCCTCTCTCTGCCTCCCCCCTCCTTCTCAACATTTTACCCCCCTCCCTCTGACAATCCCTCTCTCTCTCCCTCCCTAACTCCTTCTCTCTGCAGGAGCAGCGCTGTAGCAGAGAGATAATGGCCGCCGGCTCCTCAATCTTGGGAGTGTAATGTGTTTTTGACATGGGATTGTGCTGCCCGCCCCGAGGGGAAGCATGGAGATGACACCATGATCGAGTGTCAGGTGCTGCTGGCAAATATCTCTGTGTGTGCAGTGTGTGTGTGTGTGTGTGTTGGCAAATAAATGTGTGTGTGTTTGTGTGTGTGTGAGTGTGTGTGTGTGTGTGTGTGTGTGTGTACATTGTGTGTGTGTGTGTGTGTGTGTGTGTGTGTGTGTGTGTGTGTGTGTGTGTGTGTGTGTGTGTGTGTGTGTGTGTGTGTGTGTGTGTGTGTGTGTATAGTGTATGTGTTTGTGGGTGTGTGTGTGTGCTTGTGTGTACAGTGTATGTGTGTGTGTGCCCATGCTGGAAGGCTGCTGTGAATCGCTCTGCATATCAAAAAGTTACATAATGATGTCCATTTTCTAGCTAGTATCCTTGAATGGTGGGACCATCAATATCATTTTCCCTCTTGTACAAATAGCTTCTCTTCTAACCCAAGAATTTCTTCAGAAATGGGTTGGAGCAACTCTATTCAAACATAATAAAGTGATGGCCTCAAGCTCCTACTTTTATGACCAAGGAATCTCCATGCCATGCTGTGCTCTTCATTTACTGCAGTGTGACTTGTGGTTTGATTGTACTGTGTGAGTCTAATGGGCTGCGTGAGCTGCAGGAGAACACCCGCTGGCCCCTCAACCCAATGTGCCGAGGCCTTGATTTGTCCTGCCCTGCAAACTCCCTGTCTCAGGTATTTGATTTGAACTTTACAAAAGGATAATAGAGAGTCTGCTACCATATCATTCAGCACTCTCACTTTTAGCCGAAGTAAATCAAATCAAATCAAAGTTTATTGGTCACATGTTGGGGCGGCAGGGTAGCCTAGTGGTTAGAGCGTTGCAACTAAGGTTGCAAGTTCAAATCCCCGAGCTGACAAGGTACAAATCTGTCGTTCTGCCCCTGAACAGGCAGTTAACCCACTGTTCCTAGGCCGTCATTGAAAATAAGAATTTGTTCTTAACTGACTTGCCTAGTTAAATAAAGGTAATAAAAATGAAACATACACACGGTTAGCAGATGTTAATGCTTGTGCTTCTAGTTCCGAGTATGCAGTAAAATTTAACAAGTAATTCACAACAACTACACACAAATGTAAAGGGATGAATAAGAATATGTACATATAAATATATGGATGCATAGACAGTATATACATATGAGATGAGTAATATGTAAACATTATTAAAGTGGCGTTATTTAAAGTGACTAGTGAGAGAGGCTTTATTAAGTCTGTTTATTTAAGTGGCCAGAGATTTGAGTCTGTATGTTGGCAGCAGCCTCTCAATGTTAGTGATGGCTGTTTAACAGTCTGATGATCTTGAGATAGAAGCTGTTTCTCAGTCTCTCGGTCCCAGCTTTGATGCACCTGTACTGACCTCACCTTCTGGATGATAGGCAGTGACTCCAGTGGTTGTTGTCCTTGATGATATTTTTGGCCTTCCTTTGACATCGGGTGCTGTAGGTGTCCTGGAGGGCAGGTAGTTTGCCCCCGGTGATGCGTTGTGCAGACCGCACTACCCTCGGGAGAGCCTTACGGTTGAGGGCGGTGCAATTTCCGTACCAGGCGGTGATACAGCCCGACAGGATGCTCTCGATTGTGCATCTGTAAAAGTTTGTGAGTGTTTTAGATGACAAGCCAAATGTCTTCAGCCTCCTGAGGTTGAAGAGGCGCTGTTGCCATAGATCTGTGACGTGACAAAGGGCCTGGAGAACAGCGAGAGAAACGTACGCTACCTGATACTGCACATCTCTGTAAGAGGGGCCTTCCTCTGAGAGAGCACCATGCTTTATGACTTCAGGGCCTGACCTCAGAGGCCTGAGCAGAGAAAGAGAGAGGCATTAAAAAACAGATATTTCTCTGTCCTGCTGACACGGGGGATCCCGTCATCAGAGGCCTGCGGCAACACAGAAGCCCTGTGTATAGATCATGTCCACGTTCTGATTTCAGACAGGTGTAGACGATTAAAAGATGCATTGTGAACTGACTGTGATCAGATCTTTAACTGATTTTGATCAGATCTTGTAAGTATAAACGGAAAAAAGGGCAGCATGTTAGAACCATTTATAAACGGGGCTATTGAGGCTTTACATTACCAGCCTGATTGACTCAAAGGAAGAAGAGGGTTTTTTTCTGGCATGAAGAAGAGAGTTTGCTGGGAAAAGGGGGCAACTGATGACAGCTCCGAATTCAAAGATGTTGGGTTGTTTGGGTGCATCTGGGAGGGTGATTTTGTTTGTCTGTGGATATACATCTGTGTACAAACCTATGCTGTAACTATCTACAATAAGGGTTCATTTGGCTGGCAAACTAAATACCAGTTTCTTCATCCCATCCATTATTATTGTGTTTGTCCTTGTATGTTTGATGTCTGTCTGTCTGTGTGTGTGTGTGTGTGTGTGTTTGTGTGTGTGTGTGAGTGTGCGGGTGTGTGTGCTGGGCTGAACCGAACAGCTGGCTCATTTCCACTCTCTGGGTTAGTGAAGGCTCTCACTCACAGACACACCAGAGGATTTTGGGGCCTCACAGGGCCACACTGCCATCTGATAGGGCCACTACAGGAGTGCTATTTATCTAAGGTTAGGTTACAGCAATTACAGCAGGGTCAAGCAGACTGACACACACACACACACACACACACGAATGCTAACACACAAGCATGCACGCTCACACACTCACACGATGATACGCACACATGCACACACACACACACACACACACACACACACACACACACACACACACACACACACACACACACACACACACACACACACACACACACACACACACACACACACACACACACACACACACACACACACACACACAAACACACACACACACACAAATAACAAAAGGAGTCAGACTCTCTCTCCTTCTCTCCCACACACTCTAAACACAGCGAAAGCACTACCACGTCTGTCACTGACAAGCTTCTAGCGAAATTACAAATCTGACATCGACCTCCGTCACGCTGCCCTCTCCTTTCGTCAAACTCTCTACCCCGTCTCCCCTGTCCCCCATCCACCTTCGCTAACCCCTTTCCTACCTGTCACCTCATCAATGACAATGCTTTTACAGCAAAGCCCTCCTCACCCCTTAACGTCCCCCCTCCTCACCCCCTAACTTCCACCTCCTCTCCCCTCCTCTCATGGCTGCTTCCCTGTTCATGAAACCAGATGCTGCTCGGTGAAACACTGGCCTACCGCCAACAACCTCATTACATTGTGCTCACACATTCACACATTACTGGTTCATACAGTACTGGTTCATACAATACTGGTTAACATAGTACTGGTTCACACAGTACTGGTTCATATAGTACTGGTTCATACAATACTGGTTAACATAGTACTGGTTCATATAGTACTGGTTCATATAGTACTGGTTCACACCGTACTGGTTCACATAGTACTGGTTCACACAGTACTGGTTCATATAGTAATTGTTAATACAGTACTGGTTCATACAGTACTGGTTCATACAGTACTGGTTCATACAATACTGGTTAACATAGTACTGGTTTACATAGTACTGGTTCATATAGTACTGGTTCACATTGTACTGGTTCACACAGTATTGGTTCACGCAGTACTGGTTCCTACAGTACTGGGTCATACAGTACTGGTTCACAAAGTACTCATTCATATAGTAATGGCTCATATAGTACTGGTTAATACAGTACTAGTTCCTACAGTACTGGTTCATACAATACTGGTTAACATATTACTGGTTCATATAGTACTGGTTCTTATAGTTCTGGTTCACATAGTACTGGTTCATACAGTACTGGGTCCTACAGTATTGGTTCATATAGTACTCAGCTCAGAGAGAATGAGGTGGATATCTAGGTTCTAAACCATGTGTGGGAGTAAATCAGTAGAGGTTACCCTTGATTCAGAACAAGCGGGGTTAGTGTGTGTGTGTGTGTGTGTGTGTGTGTGTGTGTGTGTGTGTGTGTGTGTCTGTGTGTGTCTGTGTGCGTGTGTGCGTGCATGGTTGACATGTTTCTTTGTTACTGAAGAGCAAATTCTATATGAGTCTGTTCCTAATGAGACATTTTAGCCCCTGAATTAAATTGTGTCCCTTGAATTAAAAAAGTACAAGACATGAAACACATCATGTTATATGAAGAGAAACACTACCAAATATTGTTGACACATTGGAATCCAGCTAAAGATGTTATTTGTTATAAATGGCATCCTATTCATTATTAAGTGATGCCCTACAATTACTACCAAATTCACACACATTGAGACAATTGTAAAATGGTAATTGCATAGTAATGACCTAATAATTACTATTTTGTTTCTTTGGGATTAATTAAATGCAGCACCATAATATATCATTTAGCACTTGATTGTTATCACTTGTGTTGAATTAATGAATAACTAATTATTAATAACATGAATGAATAACATTTGGAAACCTCTGTTTATTCAGATCATTTTAAAACCGTGTGGACTAAGCAACAGAAGTGTGCGGGTTTCTTCTTTTTCCCCTCGTGTTAGTCAACTGTTACCATGCACCTGCAACAGAGATGTGCGAGCTCCTTTTGAAACCACGTGAACTGTTACACCTACAGTTTGAATGTGAAGAAATTGAATGTTGACTGTATAGAGCAGCATATTTTCTTTGTCTTTATTTTCATCCAAAGAACCAGCTTGAGACACTATGATACTGAATGTTTTTGGGGCCTTTTTTGGGGTCTATATCTATGTTTTTGGGGTCTATATCTATGTTTTTGAGGTCTATATCTATGTTTTTGGGGCCTATATCTACGTTTTTGGGGTCTATATCTATGTTTTTGGGGCCTATATCTACGTATTTGGAGGTCTATGTCTATGTTTTTGGTGTCTATATCTATGTTTTGGGGCCTATATCTATGCTTTTGGGCCTATATCTATGTTTTTGGGACCTATGTTTAGTAAAAATAGTAATAATTGGCCTATACCATTTAAAAACGTCTTGCTTAGTAGTTTTGATTGAATGGGGACCTCACACAGCAGTCCTATTACTTATGCTCTATTGGGTTTGAGTGACTCTGGAACTGTCCCTTAACCATTATGGATCATATTAGAGATAAAGCCGTGTTCTGTTCTAGCCTATGATAAACAAAAGCCAGACTTTATATGGTAAAAACAGGCCCACCCAGTCAGTCAATGCTCTGTGGTGCCACGGTCTCCCCCTCCCCCTCCCATGACCTCTGACCCCTAACTTAATGTCACCCCCGAGGCGCTGGTAAATTGACCCCCTCGGAGATGGACGCACAAGGACCCTCTGTTTGCGTTGTCGGAGGAGGGGGGGGGGAGTGGACGAGCGGTCCAGACGCCTTGGCTAGGGGGTGAGAGGGAGGGACACTGGGGTGTCCAGATGCCTTGGCTAGGGGGTGACTGTGAGGGACACTGGGGTGTGTCATCTATTCTATCCTTCTATCCTTTCTTCCCCTCTTCCTTTCCTGTCCTGTCCCTGGTGCTGTTGCCCCGGCGCCTGGCAGATGTCACCAGGTGGTGGCACCTCTGGTAGCCGGGTGACAGCCAGCCAGAGCCCATGGTTTATGTGTCTATCACTTAGAGCTCTGCTACCCGACCCGAGTCTGATGGGCCCCGGCGTTTGACAACGGGTTAGGGCTGGACAGGGCCTGTTTATTCATCAATAACGAGGGTACGGACAGGGCTCGGGTATCACTAGATTGATCACTAACATTTTGAAGCTGAGCCCTTTGTGCGTGCTCTTCTACGTTGTGTAGTCATTTCCGACTAAGATCACAACATGGTGTCAGACGTGCTTCAGCCTCGTCAAGTATAAAACAGGAGAGAATATATTTCACAGGAAAGAACAATG
Organism: Oncorhynchus clarkii lewisi; assembly: GCF_045791955.1. Lineage (NCBI taxonomy): Eukaryota > Metazoa > Chordata > Actinopteri > Salmoniformes > Salmonidae > Oncorhynchus > Oncorhynchus clarkii. The sequence continues at coordinate 67,744,287 of NC_092158.1, read as the reverse complement.
TTTCTTGAGTTTTGTTGGAGTTCAGAGTGACGAAAAGTAGCTAGCAGCTAACTGCTCTCTCATGTCTCTTCATTGAGCAGAGCAGCCCAAGCGACGCCGTTGCTATAGATACTCACAGACCCAGAGCCATCATGAGCAGAGTGCATGCAGAGTGAGCTGCGTTCAGGGAGCGAGTGACAGACAGAGAGAGCAGCTAATGGATTTACTAACGGAGGAAGTTATTTCTGATTTCGGGTTTTGGGCAGGGCTGGGCCTTAAATTTGGCAGGAGCAATCGGGCCTGGGCAGGGCCTGAAGGTCGAGGGCTTTGGGTAGGGCTCGGGATTAAAATCCATGCCGTGCAGGGCTCTAATGTCACTGTGTGTGTTTGTGTGTGTGTGTGTGTGTGTGTGTGTGTGTGTGTGTGTGTGTGTGTGTGTGTGTGTGTGTGTGTGTGTGTGTGTGTGTGTGTGTGTGTGTGTGTGTGTGAAGCTTATATTTCAAAGACACTATGCTACACTAATAAACTGTTCTGAGATCAGAGTTAGGTTCACAACTATCATTCAGATTCACATTGACAAAATACCCAAACACAGATTTGAGGGTTACGTCCAAAATGGCGCCCTAATCCCTAAATAGTGCACTACTTTTGACCAGCAGTGCAAGAAGTAGTGCACTATTAATAGGGTGCCATTTGGGATGTCTCCAAGACGTGTCAGATGAGTGGCTTGAATCTGAGTGCGTCAGCCTTCTATAAGTCCTCATATAAATCCTCATCTGTGCAGTCGAATCACTGATGTGTCCATGCAGGCAGAGCTATGGTCTTCATTACCACTAACGAGGATCATTTCTATTCATGTATTCTTCTCCTATCTTATATTCGGCATTTATGTGTTTCTATGTTGAACCGTTAATCAGCTGGTCCGGTTAATTAGGTGTCACTTTTCCATTTACAGTAAATAACATAATGGCAAGATGTGTGATAGTTTAGGTACCAATGGTTTGAGTACAGAGTTCCGTATCTTTCCATGTAATGTCTCTGTGAATACCAGATAAACTCATCTGAAATAGGACTGTGAATAAATACCATCTGAAAAATACCAGTTACAAGGTAACTCTACATTTTAATTTGTTATTTTATTTAACTTGGCAAGTCAGTTAAGAACAAATTCACATTTACAATGACTAGGAACAGTGAACATAGCTCTCTCTCTGAACTGCCTTGTTCAGGGGCAGAACGACAGATTTTTTACCTTGTCAGCTCGGAGATTCGATCTAGCAACCTTTCAGTTTCTGCGCTCTAACCACTAGGCTACCTGCCGCCCCGTATACTACATACGGTAGTATAACATGCTGTGAGACCCACAGCTGTAAGGGGCCATATAAATGTGATCCATAGCTGTCAAATCATTACTGTTACACACAGTTTCCCTTGTGTTAGAAATGATGTTCCTCTAAAATGGGCCTCGGGAAAGAAACAGTTTGCCATGGTAATGTATCGGAGGAAGGGCAGAAGAGAGAGAGGAGAGGAGAGGGGAAGAGAGGGGAGCGAGGGAATTCCAATTCGACTGCTTCGAGGCTGCCACCTCCTTCTCCAGATGCCATCGCCATGGCAACAACAGGCTGAGAACCTGACCTTTGACCCTGCCTGGGGTCTGTACTGAGGGTCGCCAGCTGACCCCTGCTGTTTGTACAGAAAGTCCCGCGGGCCACAAGAGAAAGAAGGGGGGCCGAGGTGGGAAGGGACATCTGCTCGTGTGTGTGTGTGTGTGTGTGTGTGTGTGTGTGTGTGTGTGTGTGTGTGTGTGTGCGTGTGTGCTTGCACATGTTAAATTATATCTGTTATAGTGTACTTTTGTGTATGTACTGTGTAGTTAGTGTGTCATGAAGCACATTGGCTGCATTACCCAACTTTACTCCTAACTGCAAACTTAATTAGACTTTTTTTAATGTTGGTGTTTTTATTGGGCTAGACTGAACTCCCTTCATTCATGATCACACTAACTCCACACAGACATATTCTATATGTCTCTGTGTCCATAGCAAGGCTAGGTACCAAAACCACTACTGCCATTTACTGAGTAATGTCTTTTTCCCACACCCTCAGCTACACTGATGACAAAGTTGTTCCTGTCAATCAAACTGGCACTCTCAATCCTGATTGGACAACATCTCTCTCACGCTCTCTCATTAATGTGATTGGATAACTCTCTCTGTGTAATGAATGAGATTGGTCAACTCTCTCTCTCTCTCTCTCTCTCTCTCTCTCTCTCTCTCTCTCTCTCTCTCTCTCTCTCTCTCTCTCTCTCTCTAGCTCTCTCTCTCTCTCTCTCTCTCTCTCTCTCTCTCTCTCTCTCTCTCTCTCTCTCTCTCTCTCTCTCTCTCTACTCTCTCTCTCTCTCTCTCTCTCTCTAGCTCTCTCTTCATAACTCCTCATACCTAGGCTCCACCCCTCTCCTCTCTTTGTGCTAGTGGTTTAGGGGTTAAGGAGCAGCTCCACACTAACATGGCTTGCCTATCTCTTTCTGATGACTGCATCCCAAATGGCATCCTATTCCCTATACAGTGCACTACTTTTGCCCAGATCTCTACGAGCCCTGTTTAAAATTAGTGTACTATGAAGCAATAGGGTGCATTTTGGGACGTATCCATGGACTCTGAACATACAGACACCATCATAACATGAAGGAGGATTTCTGGGAGTGATGATCCGTTATTGCCGAGCACAATAGACCGGTATGCAGAGAGAGATACATGACCAGTACATTACACCCATTTCACCGGGGGCGTCCAAAATGGCATCCTATCCACTTAATAGTGCACTACTTTTGTCCAGCACCCGGTCAAAAGTAGTGCACTACAAAGGGAATAGGTTACCATTTGGCAAGCAGTCAATGGCTCCCCATGACCTGTGTGGGTTTGTGAGTCCTACTGTATGAAAGGGCCTTAAGGGGAGAGTGAAGGGTGATGTGCACATACAGTTGAAGTCGGAAGTTTACATACACCTTAGCCAAATACATTTAAACTCTGTTTTTCACAATTCCTGACATTTAATCAGAGTAAACATTCCCTGTTTTAGGTCAGTTAGGATCACCACTTTATTTTAAGAATGTGAAATGTTAGAATAATAGTAGAGAGAATAATTTATTTCAGCTTGTATTTCTTTCATCACATTCCCAGTGGGTTAGAAGTTTACATACACTCAATTACTATTTGGTAGCATTGCCTTTAAATTACCTTCCACAAGCTTCCCACAATACGTTGGGTGAATTTTGTCCCATTCCTCCTGACAAAGCTGGTGTAACTGAGTCTGGTTTGTAGGCCTCCTTGCGTGCACACCCTTTTTCAGTTCTGCCCACACATTTTCTATAGGATTGAGGTCAGGGCTATGTGATGGCCACTTCAATACCTTGACTTTGTTGTCCTAAAGCCATTTTGCCACAACTTTGGAAGTATGCTTGGCGTCATTGTCCATTTGGAAGACCCATTTGCGACCAAGCTTTAACTTCCTGACTGATGTCTTGAGATGTTGCTTCAATATATTCACATAATTTTCCTTCCTCATGACGCCATCTATTTTGTGAAGTGCACCAGTCCCTCCTTCAGCAAAGCACCCCCACAACATGATGCTGCCACCCCTGTGCTTCAAGGTTGGGATGGTGTTCCTCGGCTTGCAAGCCTCCCCCTTTTTCCACCAAACATAACGATGGTCATTATGGCCAAACAGTTCTATTTTTGTTTCATCAGAACAGAGGACTTTGTATGATCTTTGTCCCCATGTTCAGTTGCAAACCGTAGTCTGGCTTTTTTATGGTGGTTTTCGGAGCAGTGGCTTCTTCCTTGCTGTGCAGCCTTTCAGGTTATGTCGATATAGGACTCGTTTTACTGTGGATATAGATACTTTTGTACCTGTTTCCTCCAGCATCTTCACAAGGTCCTTTGCTGTTGTTCTGGATTGATTTGCACTTTTCACACCAAAGTACGTTCATCTCTTGGACACAGAACGCGTCTCATTCCTGAGCGGTATGACGACTGCGTGGTCTCAGGGTGTTAAATCTTGAATACTATTGTTTGTATAGATGAACGTGGTAACTTCAGGCATTTTGAAATTACTCCCAAGGATGAACCAGACTTGTGGAGGTCTACAATATTTTCCCATTATGTCAAGCAAAGAGGCACTGAGTTTGAAGGTAGGCTTTGAAATCCATCCACAGGTACACCTCCAATTGACTCAAATTATGTCACTTAGCCTGTCAGAAGATTCTAAAGCCATGACAGAATTTTCTGGAATTTTCCAAGCTGGCTAAAGGCACAGTCAACTTAGTGTATGTAAATTTCTGACCCACTGGAATTGTGATACAGTGATTTATAAGTGAAATAATCTGTCTGTAAACAATTGTTGGAAAAATTACTTGTGTCATGCACAAAGTAGATGTCCTAACCGACTTTCCAAACCTACAGTTTGTTAACAAGAAATTTGTTAACGAGTTTTAAATGACTCCAACCTAAGTGTATGTAAACTTGCGACTTCATATATATATATATATATATATATATATATATATATATATATATATATATATTATTATTTGTACCTTTATTTAACTAGGCAAGTCAGTTAAGAACAAATTCTTATTTTCAATGACGGCCTAGGAACAGAATACAATGCCTCACCTTTGGCTATTTATAGTGTCTTCTCACTACATAAGAGGTATCTGTTTGACGGTTTTGCTATTTCTCAAAATCTTCATTGGGCCATGTAGTTTACAGTGTCAGGGTGTGAAACGCACACACGCTCACACACACATACACCAATCTCTCTGGCCTCCTATCCTTTATAGGTCTCTTTATAGAGCAGCAAGGCCCGTTGGGACCTCAGGGGACTAGGACCAATGAGGGAGGTGGGGGAGTGGCCAAGGCCCACAGATACTTCCTGTCTGTAATCAATGTTCCAGGTGTAATGGATGCCATGTGACAGACACACACACACACACACACACACACACACACACACACACACGGGTCGGCCCACTATAACGTCTTGTCCCGCCACAGTGTATGATGTTAAACATACGGCCCAGCTGCCTGGCAAGTCCATGTATTACCAGTGGGGTTAATGTCAACACAACTAGGAGTATAAAGACTTGGATGAATGAGGCAAAGCTATGATATTACACAGAGCGTCTGTGTGTGTGTGTGTGTGTGTGTGTGCGTGCGTGCGTGTGTGAGTTTTGGTGTGTGTGTGTGTGTGTGTGTACTCTTGAAAAATGTGGATTTCTCTCTCGTTCTCTCCCCCATCTTTCTCTTTCATGCTGTAAAGACGTAGACTAACTTAGTGACAGCTTGATGGTAGTCAGACTGAAGCGCCTCTCCTGTAAGCCCACTGTCAGGGGGTGTTGTTTTATAATTAGCTTCTAA